>NC_064266.1:3891666-4540277 GCF_003254725.2 Canis lupus dingo | reverse complement strand
CCCCGCCCCGGAGCCTCCAGGCCCCTGCAGGCTGAGAGCTCCTTAATTACTGTGGGAGCTGAATCAAGGTTTCCAGAGCTGGCCGGCGACACTGTGGTGGTTCCTCCTGGGGCTTCACGGGGTGCACAACCCCCACTGAGCCCTGCACCAGGCAAGGGGCAGAGCAGCTCCTCCAAGTGCTAACACCTGAAAATCACAACAGGCCCCTCCCCCAGAAGACCAGCTAGAGGGACAAGTTCCAGGGGAAGTCAAGGGACTTAAAGTATACAAAATCAGAAGATACTCCCCCGTATTTTTTTTTCTTTTTGATGTCTGATTGCTTCCCCCACTCTTTTTTTCTCCTTTCTTTCTTTTTCTTTCTCTTTTTCTTCTCTTTTTTCCTTTTTTTCTTTTTCTCTTTTCTTTCCTTCTTTCTCTCCTCTCTTTTTCTCCTTTTCCCAATACAACTTGCTTTTGGCCACTCTGCACTGAGCAAAATGACTAGAAGGAAAACCTCACCTCAAAAGAAAGAATCAGAAACAGTCCTCTCTCCCACAGAGTTACAAAATCTGGATTACAATTCAATGTCAGAAAGCCAATTCAGAAGCACTATTATACAGCTACTGGTGGCTCTAGAAAAAAGCATAAAGGACTCAAGAGACTTCATGACTGCAGAATTTAGAGCTAATCAGGCAGAAATTAAAAATCAATTGAATGAGATGCAATCCAAACTAGAAGTCCTAACGACGAGGGTTAACGAGGTGGAAGAACAAGTGAGTGACATAGAAGACAAGTTGATAGCAAAGAGGGAAACTGAGGAAAAAAGACAAACAATTAAAAGACCATGAAGATAGATTAAGGGAAATAAACGACAGCCTGAGGAAGAAAAACCTACGTTTAATTGGTGTTCCCCAGGGTGCTGAAAGGGCCAGAGGGCCAGAATATGTATTTGAACAAATTCTAGCTGAAAACTTTCCTAATCTGGGAAGGGAAACAGGCATTCAGATCCAGGAAATAGAGAGATCCCCCCCAAAATCAATAAAAACCGTTCAACACCTCGACATTTAATAGTGAAGCTTGCAAATTCCAAAGATAAGGAGAAGATCCTTAAAGCAGCAAGAGACAAGAAATCCCTGACTTTTATGGGGAGGAGTATTAGGGTAACAGCAAACCTCTCCACAGAGACCTGGCAGGCCAGAAAGGGCTGGCAGGATATATTCAGGGTCCTAAATGAGAAGAACATGCAACCAAGAATCCTTTATCCAGCAAGGCTCTCATTCAAAATGGAAGGAGAGATAAAGAGCTTCCAAGACAGGCAGGAACTGAAAGAATATGTGACCTCCAAACCAGCTCTGCAAGAAATTTTAAGGGGGACTCTTAAAATTCCCCTTTAAGAAGAAGTTCAGTGGAACATTCCACAAAAACAAGGACTGAATAGCTATCATGATGACACTAAACTCATATCTCTCAATAGTGAATCTGAATGTGAACGGGCTTAATGACCCCATCAAAAGGCGCAGGGTTTCAGACTGGATAAAAAAGCAGGACCCATCTATTTGCTGTCTACAAGAGACTCATTTTAGACAGAAGGACACCTACAGCCTGAAAATAAAAGGTTGGAGAACCATTTACCATTCGAATGGTCCTCAAAAGAAAGCAGGGGTAGCCATCCTTATATCAGATAAACTAAAATTTACCCCAAAGACTGTAGTGAGAGATGAAGAGGGACACTATATCATACTTAAAGGATCTATTCAACAAGAGGACTTAACAATCCTCAATATATATGCCCCGAATGTGGGAGCTGCCAAATATATAAATCAATTATTAACCAAAGTGAAGAAATACTTAGATAATAATACACTTATACTTGGTGACTTCAATCTAGCTCTTTCTATACTCGATAGGTCTTCTAAGCACAACATCTCCAAAGAAACGAGAGCTTTAAATGATACACTGGACCAGATGGATTTCACAGATATCTACAGAACTTTACATCCAAACTCAACTGAAAACACATTCTTCTCAAGTGCACATGGAACTTTCTCCAGAATAGACCACATATTGAGTCACAAATCGGGTCTGAACCGATACCAAAAGATTGGGATTGTCCCCTGCATATTCTCAGACCATAATGCCTTGAAATTAGAACTAAATCACAGCAAGAAGTTTGGAAGGACCTCAAACACGTGGAGGTTAAGGACCATCCTGCTAAAAGATGAAAGGGTCAACCAGGAAATTAAGGAAGAATTAAAAAGATTCATGGAAACTAATGAGAAAGAAGATACAACCATTCAAAATCTTTGGGATGCAGGAAAAGCAGTCCTGAGGGGGAAATACATCGCAATACAAGCATCCATTCAAAAACTGGAAAGAACTCAAATACAAAAGCTAACCTTACACATAAAGGAGCTAGAGAAAAAACAGCAAATAGATCCTACACCCAAGAGAAGAAGGGAGTTAATAAAGATTCGAGCAGAACTCAACGAAATCGAGACCAGAAGAACTGTGGAACAGATCAACAGAACCAGGAGTTGGTTCTTTGAAAGAATTAATAAGATAGATAAACCTTTAGCCAGCCTTATTAAAAAGAAGAGAGAGAAGACTCAAATTAATAAAATCATGAATGAGAAAGGAGAGATCACTACCAACACCAAGGAAATACAAACGATTTTAAAAACATATTATGAACAGCTATACGCCAATAAATTAGGCAATCTAGAAGGAATAGACGCATTCCTGGAAAGCCACAAACTACCAAAACTGGAACAGGAAGAAATAGAAAACCTTAACAGGCCAATAACCAGGGAGGAAATTGAAGCAGTCATCAAAAACCTCCCAAGACACAAGAGTCCAGGGCCAGATGGCTTCCCAGGGGAATTTTATCAAACGTTTAAAGAAGAAACCATACCTATTCTCCTAAAGCTGTTTGGAAAAATAGAAAGAGATGGATTACTTCCAAATTCGTTCTATGAGGCCAGCATCACCTTAATTCCAAAACCAGACAAATACCCCACCAAAAAGGAGAATTACAGACCAATATCCCTGATGAACATGGATGCAAAAATTCTCAACAAGATACTGGCCAATAGGATCCAACAGTAAATGAAGAAAATTATTCACCATGACCAAGTAGGATTTATCCCTGGAACACAAGGCTGGTTCAACACCCATAAAACAGTCAATGTGATTCATCATATCAGCAAGAGAAAAACCAAGAACCATATGATCCTCTCATTAGATGCAGAGAAAGCATTTGACAAAATACAGCATCCATTCCTGATCAAAACTCTTCAGAGTGTAGGGATAGAGGGAACATTCCTCGACATCTTAAAAGCCATCTATGAAAAGCCCACAGCAAATATCATTCTCAATGGGGAAGCACTAGGAGCCTTTCCCCTAAAATCAGGAACAAGACAGGGATGTCCACTCTCACCACTGCTATTCAACATAGTACTGGAAGTCCTAGCCTCAGCAATCAGACAACAAAAAGACATTAAAGGCATTCAAATTGGGAAAGAAGAAGTCAAACTCTCCCTCTTCGCCGATGACATGATACTCTACATAGAAAACCCAAAAGTCTCCACCCCAAGATTGCTAGAACTCATACAGCAATTCGGTAGCGTGGCAGGATACAAAATCAATGCCCAGAAATCAGTGGCATTTCTATACACTAACAATGAGACTGAAGAAAGAGAAATTAAGGATTCAATCCCATTTACAATTGCACCCAAAAGCATAAGATACCTAGGAATAAACCTAACCAAAGATGTAAAGGATCTATACCCTCAAAACTATAGAACACTTCTGAAAGAAATTGAGGAAGACACAAAGAGATGGAAAAATATTCCATGCTCATGGATTGGCAGAATTAATATTGTGAAAATGTGAATGTTACCCAGGGCAATATACACGTTTAATGCAATCCCTATCAAAATACCATGGACTTTCTTCAGAGAGTTAGAACAAATTATTTTAAGATTTGTGTGGAATCAGAAAAGACCCCGAATAGCCAGGGGATTTTTAAAAAAGAAAACCATATCTGGGGGCATCACAATGCCAGATTTCAGGTTGTACTACAAAGCTGTGGTCATCAAGACAGTGTGGTACTGGCACAAAAACAGACACATAGATCAGTGGAACAGAATAGAGAACCCAGAAGTGGACCCTCAACTTTATGGTCAACTAATATTCGATAAAGGAGGAAAGACTATCCATTGGAAGAAAGACAGTCTCTTCAATAAATGGTGCTGGGAAAATTGGACATCCACATGCAGAAGAATGAAACTAGACCACTCTCTTGCACCATACACAAAGATAAACTCAAAATGGATGAAAGATCTAAATGTGAGACAAGATTCCATCAAAATCCTAGAGAAGAACACAGGCAACACCCTTTTTGAACTCGGCCACAGTAACTTCTTGCAAGATACATCCACGAAGGCAAAAGAAACAAAAGCAAAAATGAACTATTGGGACTTCGTCAAGATAAGAAGCTTTTGCACAGCAAAGGATACAGTCAACAAAACTCAAAGACAACCTACAGAATGGGAGAAGATATTTGCAAATGATGTATCAGATATAAAGGGCTAGTTTCCAAGATCTATAAAGAACTTATTAAACTCAACACCAAAGAAACAAACAATCCAATCATGAAATGGGCAAAAGACATGAAGAGAAATCTCACAGAGGAAGACATAGACATGGCCAACATGCATATGAGAAAATGCTCTGCATCACTTGCCATCAGGGAAATACAAATCAAAACCACAATGAGATACCACCTCACACCGGTGAGAATGGGGCAAATTAACAAGGCAGGAAACAACAAATGTTGGAGGGGATGCAGAGAAAAGGGAACCCTCATACACTGTTGGTGGGAATGTGAACTGGTGCAGCCACTCTGGAAAACTGTGTGGAGGTTCCTCAAAGAGTTAAAAATAGACCTGCCCTACGACCCAGCAATTGCACTGTTGGGGATTTACCCCAAAGATACAGATGCAGTGAAACGCCGGGACACCTGCACCCCGATGTTTATAGCAGCAATGGCCACGATAGCCAAACTGTGGAAGGAGCCTCGGTGTCCAACGAAAGATGAATGGATAAAGAAGATGTGGTTTATGTATACAATGGAATATTATTCAGCTATTAGAAATGACAAATACCCACCATTTGCTTCAACGTGGATGGAACTGGAGGGTATTATGCTGAGTGAAGTAAGTCAGTCGGAGAAGGACAAACATTATATGTTCTCATTCATTTGGGGAATATAAATAATAGTGAAAGGGAAAATAAGGGAAGGGAGAAGAAATGTGTGGGAAATATCAGAAAGGAGGACAGAACGTAAAGACTGCTAACTCTGGGAAACGAACTAGGGGTTGTAGAAGGGGAGGAGGGCGGGGGGTGGGAGTGAATGGGTGATGGGCACTGGGGGTTATTCTGTATGTTAGTAAATTGAACACCAATAAACAATTAAAAAAAATTAATTCCAGTATAGTTAACATACAGTGTTATATTAGTTTAAGGTGTACAATATAGTAATTAAACAAGTCTATATATCACCCAGTACTCACAATGACAAGTACACTCCTTAGTCCCCATCACCTATTTCCCCCATCTCTCCACCTACCTCCTCTCTGGTAACCATCAACTTTTTTTTTTCTATAGTTAAGAGTCTATTTCTTGATTTATCTCTGTCTTTTTTCCTTTGCTTCTTTTATACCACATTTTATTTATCTGTTAATATGTTGATAGACACTTGAGTTGTTTCCATCTCTTGGCTGTTGTGAAGAATGATGCTATGAACATGGATGTCCCAATATCTGTACAAGTGCCTGCTTTCACTTATTTCAGGTATGTACCCAGGAGTGTTACTGCTGGATCATATAGTAATCCTATGGCTAATTTTTTGAGGAGCTGCCATACTGTTTCCCACAATAATGTACCATTCTCCACTCCCGCCAGCAGTACACAAGGGTTTGGCTCTCTCCACATCCTCCTCAGCACTTGTTTTCCATCTGTGTGTATTGTTAACAATGCCAGCCCAGGGCTTTCCATGATCGATGCTCAGCAAATATGTTGAGGGGATGGATATGATGACAGACTTGAGGATCCCTGATACTCACATTGTCCAAATTCTTGTAGAACTTTTGGTGAAATTTAGTGAGGAAAAGATCTCAGGAATTCTGGAACATTTCCTCAGAACACCTGACACCTAGAAAAGTGTTATCCTGATGATAATGCTGACGGTGAATTGTGGGGAGCCCTTCCTGCCTGTAGTGAGCTGCCTCTCCTTTCTACAATGATGGCTAACTGTTGCCAGATAAAGATGTGGATCCAAGGTTGTGGATTCTTCCATGCATATGGAAAGCCACAAATCTAGATCTTAAAATGTGAACGTGTACGTCAGTAGCTGTGGCAGATTGCATTATCAGTCCCAGTTTTTCTTGTCTCCCTGCCTCTTGCCCTGTCATGGCCTCTTCAGGGGTAGGGCGTGCTTCCCCAACCTTTGACTTTGCGCCCAGCTCTGAGAGTTGCTTTTGCTGCTGGTTCATGGACAAGAGTGGCATTGAGTCAGGGCCAAGTCTGGGCCTTTCTAACTTGCTGCTCTTGTACTTCTGCCATTACCACAGGAGGGACATGCCTGGCTGGCCCATAGGTTGCAGACAGAAGGTGGGAGATATGTGTCTAGTAGAGCAGCCTAGCCAGTCTCAGTCCAGGGCAGCACACCCCAGCCACCCAAAAGACATTTGAGAAATAACCATTTAATGTTATATGCTGCTAAAACTTTGAGGTGGTTTATTTTGACACATAATACACATAGCAAGAGTTACTGGATATAAGAACTAATTAAAGCTTAAAGTTATGTATCATAGTGCAGTAATAGCAACTGATAGATATAGGAACTAATAAAAGAAAAAAGATGCAGTATTTCAGGTTTGACTTGTGCCCTCTGCTTTAGACAGAGCTCATACCAGTAGCAATGTGGAGCTGCCCATGCCTCTTTTTTTTGTTGTTGCATCTTTTTGTTTTTAAAGCCAGACTTATTGAGGTATAATTTACACATTTAAATGCATCCCTTTTAGTACATAGTTCTGGATTTTGACAAATGTATACAATTGTGTAACTACCACCATTCTCCCATCATTCTCCCCTACCCCCACAAAAAAAAATTATTCCCTTTGTAGACAAACTCACTTTCTACCCCCAATCCACTGGTCATTTTTTTTTTTTTTGCAGTTTTGCCATTTTTAGAATGTCATATGAGTAGAATCATACAGTATGTCATCCTTTGAATCTGGCTTACCATAATGCATCTGAAGTTCATTTGTGTTGTGGAGTGATTCAGGAGATTATTCCTTTGGGTTGCCAAATAGTGTTCCATTCTATAATTATGCCAATTAGGTTATCTAATCTTCAGTTGATAAACAGAAGATAAGGACCTAAGAAAAGATTTGGATTTTCTTCTGTGTTTTTGCTTTAATGGACAATGCTTCTGGGAATACTTATTATTTATTATTCTATTTCTCTTGCATAAATACCCAAGAGGAGAACCTATGAGTTGTGTGCTGAGTGTATGTTTGACTTTTACCACCCTACTAAGCAGTCTTCCACAGCAGTGGCAGCATTTTGCACTCCCACCAATCCTGCCACAGGAGCTCCAGTTGCTCCACAGCCTTGCCAACGCTTGCCATTGTCAGTCATTCCAGTATTAGTGAGTTTGATGGGTGGGAAGTGTTGTCTCATTGTGTTTAAATTTGCATGTCCTTGGAGACTCATGATGTTGAGCACCTTTCCATGTGTATGTTGGCCATTCATACTGGACTTCCTTTAATGGTAGAAATACTTATAAAAGATCGAATTGCATAAAAAGGACACATGTGGACTTAGAACTGTGTTCCCATTCGACATGCTGAGGCAGGAGTGGCAGCCTAGTTGGGAAGCTGTCTGAATAATTCAGAAGGAACAACCCTGCCCTGAGGAAAAGCAGATATGGGTAGCTGGTGATGATGGGGCTCAGTTTGCTTTTGGTGACTCACAGCAATTTTATCAAGGATTTCTCACCTCTTCATTTAAAATTCTTCATGCAGATGTCTATACCAGGTGGCTTCAGGGTAAAGTCTTGGTATTGGGAACCACTGGGTTTTGTTTAACTGCTCCATGTTGATCATACCAGCTCATCCATCAGGTACCAAAGGAAATAACCATACCAGATCTTTTTTTTTTTTTTAAACCTGACTACACTGCTTACTAGTTGTGTGACTTTGGGTAAGTCACTTCATTTCTTCTTGCCTCGGTTTCCCCATCTGTAAAATGGGAATAAAAAGAGTACCTACTTCAGCAGGTTATAATAAAGGTTAAAAGTGTTAACACATGTACAATGCCTTCAACAGTACCTCAGCTCAGAATAAGGGCCATGTTATTATATACAATTATCATGTGAGGCTAGCAGCATCTTCTGTTGATCTTAGGGATATTCCTTTCCTCCTACTCTCTCACTGTGTCTCTGAAGCTTTCTGATGCAAGTCCTGGTGCTGATTCTTTTTCCAGTAAGCATTTTTTCCCAAAAGCATTTCCTGTTCCACCAGCAGCCAGGTAATGCCAAATCTAGCATCAGGATTTGTGCCTTAAGGATTATCCACTTTTATTTTTTTTTTGTTTTTTTTTTTTAATTTTTATTTATTTTTTTTGATTATCCACTTTTAAAGGAATCAGAATAGCTGCTCTGAGTTAGGATTATTACCGGGATAGATCTGCATTGGAAAGACAGAGTTCATATCACCAAAGAACCTTCTGGAGCCATTTCCTCTTATTCCCAACATGGGGTCCAGAACTTTCTGGGCTTATGAGACCAACAGCCCTGATTGGTTTGGGGTGGTGGTGGTGCGGATCTGCCTCACAATTACCTGAGACCTCATCCCATGTCACATTTTAGTATTTGTTTGACCAATAAGACTGCAGCACACACACCAGCCTCATTCCCTACTTGGGCCTTACCTTTGATGTCACAATCTGACTTGTGGATATTAATCTGGCTACAGCTGCTGACAGACCAGACGGGAAGGTCAAGAGGACCAGCACAGTAAGATGTGGAAGAGAATCGACCATCAACACAAGATCAAAGCAGGGGATGGACCTCAGGCAGGCCAGTTCAAGGAACTGGGTGCAGCTCGGGAACCTGCTGTGCCACACCCTCTAGAGCTGTCAGAATTCCAGAGCTTCCCTGTGTTTGAGGACATTAGCCATCACATCAAAGAGGTGGGGGCCCAACTGGTAAAGAAAGTCAATGCCATCTTTCAGCTAGACATCACCAAAGATGGGAAGATCATTCTGCAGTGGACCATTGATCTGAAGAATGGTTCTGGAGACATGTATCCAGGATCTGCCAGGCTCCCAGCAGACACTGTCTTCACAATCCCAGAACCTGTCTTTATGGAGTTGGTTTTGGGCAAGATGAACCCTCAGAAGGCTTTCCTTGCCGGCAAGTTCAAAGTGAGTGGCAAAGTTCTGCTTGGTCAGAAGCTGGAGAGGGTTTTCAAAGACTGGGCTAAATTTTAAGCATGTAAAATACCAAGGAAATGATCAGAACTTCTCTCCAATTATAATGTTGAGTGGAAATCATGCTTAAGCTGAAGATTAAAACAAAAAATACCCAATATTTTTACTCAAATTCTTCCTGTTCAAGTTTGATTAATTTTCCTGCTGATGTGTTAATTTTCAGTAAGGGTTCTAGAGCAGTAAAGAGTGTTGGAGTGTATCACCTAAAATCTTTGTCTTTTTCTTTTTTTTAGATTCATGTATACTATAACATGCTTGTTTGAAAGCCACACATAGAGAAATGGGTGGTTTTGACATTCAGATTTAAATGCTTTCATGATTGAGTTCCTAAGAATTTTTTTTTTTTTTTTTTGTGCTTTGGGAAAGAAGTGCCAACCATTATTGTGTTGGTTTGCATTCCATTTGGTAACTTGGTTCTTTGAAGAGATTTTACATTTGCAGAGCTCTAAGAGGGTGGGCTCCACAGCTATGTGGGTGGAACAAGGCATAGAGGGGATGAGTTCTTTGTGTATCATGACTTTGGATGGATTTAATTCCAAGAGAATCCAAAGGCTTAGAAGATGTTCTAGGCTACTGGATCTTAAACTAGAGCATACATCACACCACCTGTAAGAATAGTGAAAGCTCAGGTTGCTGGGCTCCACCTCAGGGTTTCAATGCTATAGGTCTGGACTGGGGAGAACGTGCATTTCTAACAAGTTCCCAGGTGATGCTGATGGGATCACCCCTGCTGAGCACCTGCCCTAGTTCATGTTGCAGCTTTCAGTATTGGTCAAAAGTATTCTGTTCTAGACAAATGAAATGTCACCATTATTTAAATGATATGTTGCTATTATTTAAAGGATCTCCTGGAATCTCATCCTCGCATGGGCCTTTTCTGAAGTGTCAAGAGCTTGTGCTCTGAGTGTGTTTCAAAACGATAGGTCATCCTGGGAGATATTCCCTTCTGGGAGCCCTGTCCATACATTAGGAGGACTTAAATGAAGCCAGCTGCAGCCTGATGTGACCTCTGTGGGTGAGTGTGATGCTTGTTCTCGTGTGACCTGTGCATACCTTTACCTTGTATACCTTTATACTCTGAAACCCACATGGAAGGGATTCCTTAAAACAGCCATACTCAAAACACATGCCTACCAAATGATCCAGCTATTCCATTCTCAGGTATTTTCTCAGGAAGAAAGCAGGCATAGGTACAAGTACAAAAATTTGTACGTGAGTGTTCACAGTAGCTGTATTTGTGATAGTTCCAGACTGTAAATAAACCAAATGTCCATCAATAGGTGAATGGATGAACCAATGGTGCTGTGTCATACTCTGGAGTACTACTTGGCAATAAAAGGGAAGGAATTATTGTACATACAACAGCATAGGCAAATGTCAGATTATGCTGAGTGGAAGAAACCAGGGAAAACCAAGTATGGACTGTGTGGTTCTATTTATGTAAACTAGAAAACCCACACACGGGACTGAAAGATCAGTGGTTGCCAAGAGACAGGGATGGGGAGTGGGGAGGGTTGGGAGGAGGGATTATAATTGACTATGAGGAAGCTTAGGGCTGATGGATAGATTTCATTATCTTGATTGTAGTGATGATTTCATAGGTGTATGTATAGGTAAAACATCAAGTTGTATACTTTACATACCCATGGGCAGCTCATTATGTGTCAATATAAACTCAGCATCACTGGAAAACCTGCCACATAGTGCAGACTTTATAAAGAAGATTTAAAGCTCTATGTCTTTCTCAGCATGAATCCTCTGACCTCATCGTGTGCCTACAAGTCCAAGCTGTTAACTGATTTCGATGGCTCTGTAGAGGCCTTCCTAAGTTCCCCCTGTCAGAAAAAGGTAGAGTCGAGGCTTGTTGCTAACAAAATCTCCTCTCTCAGAGGAAAACAAAGAGGCCCTTTGTTTAGTCCATGTTCAATTCTCTGGGAAGGGACTGAGGGTCCCTTACTGGGGGTTTATGAGTGGGGACATGGAGCACTCCCTGGTATCTTTCCTCATCTGGTCATTAGATGTATGATATGTGTGGTGTTTCTGCTAATGTCCCTGCCCAGGGGAGCAGTGGGCATCTCAGAATCTTCAGATTGATGCTGAGTACTCTTTTTTTTAATTTATTATTTTTTTATTGGGGTTCAATTTGCCAAAATATAGCATAACACCCAGTGCTCATCCCTCCAAGTGCCCCCCTCAGTGCCCATCACCCAGTCACCCCAACCCCCCGCCCACTTCCCCTTCCACTACCCCTTGTTCATTTCCCAGAGTTAAGTGTCTCTTATGTTTTGTCACCCTCACTGATATTTTCACTCATTTTCTCTCCTTTCCCTTTATTCCCTTTCACTAATTTTTATATTCTCCAAATGAATGAGACCATATAATGTTTGTCCTTCTCCAATTGACTTATTTCACTCAGCACAATACCCTCCAGGTCTTTCCACATCGAAGCAAATAGTGGGCATTTGTCGTTTCTAATGGCTGAGTAATATTCCATTGTATACAGAGACCTTCCTTATCCATTCATCTTTCGATGGACACTGAGGCTCCTTCCACAGTTTGGCTATTGTGGACATTGCTGCTAGAAACATCGGGGTGCAGGTGTCCCGGTATTTCACTGCATCTTTGTCTTTGGGGTAAATCCCCAGCAGTGTAATTGCTGGGTCGTAGGGCAGGTCTATTTTTAACTCTTTGAGGAAACTCCACACAGTTTTCCAGAGTGGCTGCACCAGTTCACATTCCCACCAACAGTGCAAGAGGGTTCCCCTTTCTCCACATCCTCTCCAACATTTGTTGTTTCCTGTCTTGTTAATTTTCACCATTCTCCCTGGTGTGAGGTGGGATCTCATTGTAGTTTTGATGTGTATTTCCCTGATGGCAAGTGATGCGGAGCATTTTCTCATGTGCATGTTGGCCATGTCTATGTCTTCCTCTGTGAGATTTCTGCTCATGTCTTTTACCAATTTCATGATTGGATTGTTTGTTTCTTTGCTGTTGCTGTTGAGTTTAATAAGTTCTTTATAGATCTTGGAAACTAGCCCTTTATCTGATACGTCATTTGCAAATATCTTCTCCCATTCTGTAGGTTGTTTCTGTAGGTTGTCTTTTAGTTTTGTTGTCTGTTTCTTTTGCTGTGCAGAAGCTTCTTAACTTGGTGAAGTCCCAATAATTCATTTTTGCTTTTGTTTCTCTTGCCTTCGTGGATGTATCTTGCAAGAAGTTGCTGTGGCCAAGTTCAAAAAGGATGTTGCCTGTGTTCTCCTCTAGGATTTTGATGGAATCTTGTCTCACATTTAGACCTTTCATCCATTTTGAGTGTATCTTTGTGTATGGTGCAAGAGAGTGGTCTAGTTTCATTCTTCTGCATGTGGATGTCCAATTTTCCCAGCACCATTTGTTGAAGAGACTGTCTTTTCTCCAGTGGATAGTCTTTCCTCCTTTGTCAAATATTAGTTGATCATAAAGTTGAGGGTCCACTTCTGGGTTCTCTATTCTGTTCCATTGATCTATGTGTCTGTTTTGTGCCAGTACCACACTGTCTTGATGACCACAGCTTTGTAGTACAACCTGAAATCTGGCATTGTGATGCCCCCAGCTATGGTTTTCTTTTTTAATATTCCCCTGGCTATTGGAGGTCTTTTTTGATTCCACACAAATCTTAAGATGATTTGTTCCAACTCTCTGAAGAAAGTCCATGGTATTTTGACAGGGATTGCATTAAATGTGTAAATTGCCCTGGGTAACATTGACATTTTCACAATATTAATTCTTCTAATCCATGAGCATGGACTATTTTTCCATCTCTTTGTGTCTTCCTCAATTTCTTTCAGAAGCGTTCTGTAGTTTTTAGGGTATAGGTCCTTTACCTCTTTGGTTAGGTTTATTCCTAGGTATTCTAAGCTTTTGGGTGCAATTGTAAATGGGATTGACTCCTTAATTTCTCTTTCTTCAGTCTCATTGTTAGTGTATAGAAATGCCACTGATTTCTGGGCATTGATGTTGAGTACTCTTGTGAACACTTACCTTGCCTGGTCCAGGCACCTCCATTACAGCCATATTTACAAGTGTCAGGCATTGTTGGGCAGGTGTTTGGGATGTTGTGTTTATGGAAATGGCTTGCCCAAGTGCCTTTCCTGAATTGGTCCTAGCCTCTGGGGATTGGCCTTGAGATGGCGGTTGCTCAGAGACGGGTTGGAGGTGAAAAGGGGTGTGAGGCAGGGAAGGGTTGCAGAGGGACACATCTAGGCTGCCATCTGACCAAAGGGAGGCCATCTAGATAGGCTGGCCAGTGACATGACCCTTTATGGCTTGTGACAAAAACGTGACCAGAGCCAGTTAGATCCTTTTCTCCGGAATTTGGACCTGGGGGGCAGAGAGACTGAGCTACAAGTGAGCAGTGGGAACAGAATCTGTCTGAAAGGCTGGGATGTGGTGTGTGTGTGGGGTGGCTGAGGGAGGTGCTGTGGGGGGTGGGCAGCCACCCTGGTAGGAGGTGGAGTGGGAAGAGCCAAAGCTTGAATAAGGAGAGAGATCTGGTTCACATCTGAGAGAAGATTCCAGACGTTGGGAAACAACAGCAAACTCTTTTCAAAAGGAACAAAATTGCTTGGTGCTAGGATGCCATGTGGAGCAGCTGAAAGGACTCAGATTTTGGAATCAGAAACAGAGTTTTGAGCCCTGGGTTATAAGCACAGGGAATTAGCACACCACTCTGTACTTCAGCTGCCTTACCCAGGAATGAGGCCAGTAGCTCTTATGATATCAGGTTGTTGGGATGCTTCTAGTAGGTCATGCCCAGTCTAATCCCTGGCCCAGGGGCTTTCCATGCATATGAGTGAGTTCCTTATCTCTTCTGGATGAGAAGGAACAGGGGACTCTCCTTGGCTCCCTACTGCCTCCCAAGAAAGTCCACACTTGGGGCTTTTGTGTTCTGCTCTGGGGACCTTCTTTCTGCCTTTTCATTGACACTCAATTGGGGCCCCAGCGGGTCCATCTGGTTCAAAACACACATCTGCATGTTGCTTAGTCTGCACAAGTTTGGTCAGTTTGAGTGAAGATATTTTATATAAAATTGGATTTCTGGATTTTCTTGAAAAATTGGATTATTTGGTCATAGTAAGCCTGTACTCCAGACAATAGCTCGGAAAGCAGGGAATGGGGTGGACTCTCTGGCAACCTGGGGCCTCATCCTCCACACTGCCTCCTTGACTCCCAAGCTAAATTTGGGGGCCCTCTATCCTTGAGCCTGCACTATTGTCTCTTTCAGTAGGCCCTGCTTTGCTGGGGCCCCAGCAGATCTTTGCCTTCATGACTGCACCCCCCACAATACACGGTCTTACTCTTCCCCCAACAGAAATACCCTGTGTTCATTTTCTATCACTGTGTGACAGATTACCACAATTTAATGGCTTAAAACAAAACCCATTTATGATCTCACAATTTCTGCAGGTCAGAAGTCTGGGTGGGCTCAGCTGGGTTCTCTGCTCTGGTCTTGTCTCACAAGGGCTAAAATCAAGGTGTTGGCCAGGCTGGACTCTCACCTGGGTACTTGGGGAAAGAATTGGCTCCAAGCTTATATCGTTGTGGCCTTATACAGTTCTGTGTGGTTGTAGGACGGAGGCCCAGCTCCAGGCACCCAAGAAAGCTCTCAAACTGGCAGTCAGCTGGAGTAGACAGTGATAGTGAGACCCGAACCTGGACCATAGCAGGTGCTGAGTTTGGCCACTCCAGGAAGGCTCTAATTTGTTGGGGGTAAGAGCTTGGACTGTGGGACCAGACTGCCTGGGGTTGGGTTTTGTCCCAGCCTCTTCCTAACTGTGGGAACTTGGGCATGTTGCTTTTATTTTCTTCTCTTCTCCTTTCTTTTCTTTTCAGTTTGCCAGCATATAGTATAACACCCAGTGCTCATCACATCACGTGCTGTCCTTAATGCCCATTGTCCAGTTATCCCATCCCCCCCCACCTCCCTTCTGCAACCTTTCGTTTGTTTCTCAGATTCAAGAGTCTCTCATGGTTTGTCTTCCTCTAATTTTTCCCTCGGTATATATTTATTTTTTAAAATACACTTTTTATAGAGGAAAGCCTACACCTAGGAAACCCTAGGTGTGCACCTGGCTTGGGAAATAGGACATGACCAGCACCCAGGAACCCCCCTCTCATGCCGCTTCCTCCCTCCTCACAGGTGCTCACCATTCTGGCTTCTAACATCATAGGTTTCAGTGTTGCCTATTTTTGTGTTTATATAAATGACTTCTTCCACAGCATTTTGTGTCTGAGACTCATGTCCTGTCATGTGTAGTTACAGTTCATTCACCTTTGAGTGGTATTTTGTGGTATTTGAATGGTTTCCAGTTGAAGGTATTTCGAACAGTGCTGCTGTGAGCCTTCTTGTAGGTCTGCGTGACCGGAAGCTCCTTTCTGTCACTTAGTATCTGGGTTTGCCCTGACAGACAGCCATGGCATAGCATCTTGCACGCAATAGGTGCTTTGAGAATGTTTGCGGTGAGAATCAGGAGGCAGGACGAGTCCAGAGGTAAGGTAACAGCCCATGTTGGGGTTGGGTGTGTGATTCCCCCAGCCCATGTTGGGGTTGGGTGTGTGATTCCCCCAGCGTCTGACCTGCTCCATGGTCACAGACTTTGGACCCTGCTATGCTGGGTTTTGGAGGGAGACCCTCACAGCTGGAAGGAATTCTTCTGGGGCCTGTGCTGTCCCACCTCACCAAGAACCCACAAACAGCTACTGAAGATTGTTTTTCTTATTTTTCTTTGGCAGAAAAAAATTCTTCCAGACCTGTGACTTGGCTAATCACAAGAAACATCTGTGACCTCCTAAAAATATCTGCTTTGTACCATTTTGTGGAGCACAATATCTATATAGCCCAGCAGTATAATTAAGTTGATGTTTAGTCAATTCTTGAAAACAGTTGGGGGCTCCTAAAGCCCAGCACTAGATTTGCAGGCAGCCAGTGAAACAGGCTGGGAAGGAGGCCCCTGGGGATGCGCACATGACTTTGGTGGGAGAGGAACCTGGAGTGGCCCTGGACATGGGGGCAGGGTGAGGAGTCGTGGGAAATATTGTGATGGAGGGCTGTCGGGCCCACTGGGGCGCGTTGAAAAATGCTTATTTCCATGTCTCTGTCTGGCAGCCTCTGGAACATTTCCTGCTGAGGAAGATTTCCCTTAAAGAACTAATCGGAAAGTGTCCCATCCCAACATACCTTTTTTTGTCCTTTTGTAGCCAGAGTAGATTAAATGGGGGTACTCATAGATTTTTCTGGAGATGTTCATGCTTTTTTTTTTCTCCAGGAAACCACATATTTTAATCAGGATTTTAGCCAATAAGGGGGAGGAGTTGTGTGTACTCTCTTCTCTCACTGATAAAGAAAAGAACATGGCTGAAGAAATTTTTTAAACAAAGGAATCCCCCAGCTTTTCAAGTTTCTTTGAGTCCCTGGTGCCCTCCAAGGCAAGATTGGAAACTGTATGGGCAAGTGATCTCAAAGTTCTCTGAAACCTTGAGGACCCCATTCAAACATGGGTGTTTTCAGGAATGCCTTCAAAGCAGAAGCTGATTTGAGGCATGGCATTCAAAGGGCCTCTAGGGGAGTTTGATGAGAAGTCTGGAGCTAGGAAGACAGTCCAGAGACTGCACCTCTCCCTTTGACCACCTCCTGTCTTTGGAATCCTGATATTTGCATGAGGAAAAGGGACAACTCATTGATATTGCCAGCCCCTAAGCATGTATTCATTCATTCAGTGATAATTACTGAGCATCTACTCTGTAATGTGTTTACTCAGCCTTGTACTGAGTGTAAAGGATACAGTGGTAAGCACTGGATGGACACCTCCTGTCCTCAAGAACTTCCAATATGGCCCCTGGCTACACATTGTGGTGAGGGCTCATAAGGAAAAGCCAAAGGGGTTCTCATAGACTGATTGGGGGCCAGGGCAGGCTTCCTGAAGAATGAGATCAGAGAAGTGAGTGGGAGGTAACTTGAGGTGGGGCAGAGATGAGGTTATTCCAGGCAGAGGAAATGTGCAAATGCTCTGTGGCTAGCAGAATAGGATACGTTCCAGGAACAGAAGACCAGGCCCAGTGGGCCAGAACATGATGGTCAGTGATGGTTATTGTGAGAAGCCTGGTCAGGCACAAGAGCTATCCAGAGCACTGCCTTCTAGTCTGGGGACAGGACTTTGCTTGTCCTCCTCATATAATCTGAGTCTGAGAAATGCCTGGAAAGATCTGGACACCATGTTGGCTGGCTCTATTGATTGGAAGAGTAGTTTCAGGTGGGGGTGATTCTCCAGGTTGGGTCCAAAGACTGATAAAGCTGGGATTTCCAGAGGATTTAGTTTCTTCCCCTGTCTTAAGATCTGTGACCCCAGACTCCTCTAGGCTCTGTAGTCAACCCTCATGATGGAGGTGGTTCTGTGATATCACTGAAAGGACAGTGATCAAAGACCTAAATATAAGACTCTGCTCCAGGAAACTGAGGGTTTCCTATCAGTGTCTGTAGTCTAATGAATAAGTAAATAGATTCAAGAGGAGAAACAGCTGAAGGAAGAAGGAAATCTACCCACTCTACCCACTTGTATTCCCAGTGGCACCATCTTTTCTCCTAAGTCCAAAGGAATCCCGAGGCCATGAATCTGTGGCCATCCAGTGGTGTGCAGTGGGCAGGCCAGGGGATGTGGGCAGTGGAGGCTCAGAGAATGCTGAGGATTCCTGGTTCTATGGCTAACCAGGTGTATGATGTCATCCTTTCTTCTCCAGTGGGCTTCTTTCTCTTCAAACCCACCATGGGAGTGATGACCCAGAAGATCCCAATTTGCCTTGGATATTTATCATTCTTAAAAAAATGAGTTGATATTTGAAAATTAACTGGAAAAGGGGTGGTCAGCTCAGTGATAAGAGTGAGGTGTCATCTTGTGAACATTTATCTAGGTGCCAGACACTGCATTAAGTACTTAACGTGTAACATCTTAGTTCCTTGTCACCCCCACTGGGAGACGTCCTGAAATTATTCCCATTTCTACTGGGAGGGTGAATATCTGACAAGGTCTAGGCCTCAGAGACATGATGGTGCTTCCCCCCACCATTTCCAGCACATGTGATTAAAAATAATGTGCTACTGTTGGTGGGAATGTGAACTGGTGCAGCCACTCTGGAAAACTGTGTGGAGGTTCCTCAAAGAGTTAAAAATAGACCTGCCCTACGACCCAGCAATTGCACTGCTGAGGATTTACCCCAAAGATTCAGATGTGGTGAAACACCGGGACACCTGCACCCCGATGTTTATAGCAGCAACGTCCACAATAGCCAAACTGTGGAAGGAGCCTCGGTGTCCATCGAAAGATGAATGGATAAAGAAGATGTGGTCTATGTATACAATGGAGTATTACTCAGCCATTAGAAATGACAAATACCCACCATTTGCTTCAACGTGGATGGAACTGGAGGGTATTATGCTGAGTGAAGTAAGTCAGTCGGAGAAGGACAAACATTATATGGTCTCATTCATTTGGGGAATATAAAAAATAGTGAAAGGGAATAAAAGGGAAAGGAGAGAAAATGAGTGGGAAATATCAGAAAGGGAGACAGAGCATGAGAGACTCCTAACTCTGGGAAACGAACTAGGGTGGTGGAAAGGGAGGTGGGTGGGGGGTGGGGGTGACTGGGTGACGGGCAGTGAAGGGGGCACTTGATGGGATGAGCACTGGGTGTTATGCTATATGTTGGCAAATTGAACTCCAATAAAAAAAATAAAGTAAAAAGAAATAATGTGCTAAACCATGAATCAAGTGCGAGATAAACTGACCAAGTTCTGGGTTTTTCTCCATGATGACTAGTTTGATGTCTTTTGAAATGTTATTATATATAATCTTAGTTATATTTTTTTAATTTTTAAAATTTATTTATGATAGTCACAGAGAGAGAGAGAGAGGCAGAGACATAGGCAGAGGGAGAAGCAGGCTCCATGCACCGGGAGCTCGACGTGGGATTCGATCCCGGGTCTCCAGGATCACGCCCTGGGCCAAAGGCAGGCGCTAAACTGCTGCGCCACCCAGGGATCCCAATCTTAGTTATATTTATTTATTTTTATTTTTATTTTTTTTCTTAGTTATATTTTTAAAGATATTTATTTATTTTAGAAAGAGAACATGCAAGTATGAGGGGGCGGGGCAGAGGGAGAATCCTTAAGCAGACCCCCAGCTGACGTGAAGCCCAATTAGGGGCACGGTCCCACTATCCTGAGATCATGACCTGAACCAAAATCAAGAGTCAGCCACTTAACTGACTAAACCACCCAAGAGTCCCTAATTTTAATTAATTTTTTAAAAATTTTTATTTATTATTTATGATAGTCACAGAGAGAGAGAGAGAGAGGCAGAGACACAGGCAGAGGGAGAAGCAGGCTCCATGCACCGGGAGCCCGATGTGGGATTCGATCCCGGGTCTCCAGGATCGCGCCCTGGGCCAAAGGCAGGCGCCAAACCGCTGCGCCACCCAGGGATCCCTTTAATTAATTTTTAAAAAAGATTTTATTTATTTATTTATTTATTTATTTATTTATTTATTTATTTATTTATTTATTTGAGGAGGGGAGAGGCAGAGAGAGAAGGAGAGATTCTTGAGCAGACTTTGTGCCAAGTGCTTCAAGGCTCGATATCATGGCCCTGAGATCATGACCTGAGCCAAAAGCAAGAGTTGGATGCTTAACTGGACTCAGCCATCCAGGTGCCCTTAATTTTATTTATTTTATTTTTTTATTGTTTTTATTTATTTTATTTTTTTTTAATTTTTTTTTAATTTTTTAAATTTATTTATGATAGTCACACAGAGAGAAAGAGAGAGAGGCAGAGACACAGGCAGAGGGAGAAGCAGGCTCCACGCACCAGGAGCCCGATGTGGGATTCGATCCCGGGTCTCCAGGATCGCGCCCTGGGCCAAAGGCAGGCGCCAAACCGCTGCGCCACCCAGGGATCCCGGTGCCCTTAATTTTAGTTAATTTTTATGAGAATTTGAGTGATGTGATTCTGAAATCATTTAATATTAAATAATAAATTCTTAGTTTATGATACAAATATAAAATAGAGTATCAATAAATTAAAATTGGTTGGGAATTGCAAAATTTGAAAGCTGCCAAGATAGAAAGGTTTGTAAGTTGTGTTTAAGATACTGCCCATGGCAGGGGTCAGGTTGAGCTGGTGAAGGGAAAACCCACCATCCTTTGTGAGGGTCTTGCCTTATGTGAGCTGGGATTTACATGGGGTCTTCAGGAAAGCATCTTTCCAATAAATACAACTTTCATGTAGCAAATTATTTTTAGGGAAAAAAAGAACCCAAGTGCCTGCCTCTGAACTGCATGTGGCCATGCTAGGGACTCACTTTGCCTGCTGGATCATCTAGGGGAAGAGAAACTGAGTAGGGGTATAAGGCTATATAAGATCAGGGTGGGGCCAGGATTTGAAAACAGGGTTATTTGATTCCAAGCGCCTTGTCGAGATTGGTTTAGGGTTCTTGACTTCCTCCCATATAATTGTTTAAAAAATAGCAGTGCCAGGTAGACCAATTGGTTAAGCCTCGGACTCTTGGTTTTGGCTCAGGTCAGGATTTCAGTTATGAGATTGAACCCCATGTCAAGTGTGGAGTCTGCTTGACATTCTTTCCCTGTCCTCCCTCTCCCTCTCTCTTTACTCCTCCCCATGCACCTGCACCCACTCTCTCAAATTAAATAAATAAATAAATAAATAAATAAATAAATAAATAAAATCTTTAAAAACAAATTGTTTAAAAAAACGAAAATCAAAGAGCTAGACAGGACTTTGAAATTTACCTGGGCTTACCTTTTGGAATGGAATAAATTGAGATCCAGAGAACTGAAAGGAAGCAAGGTCATGGGGTAATTCCAAGGGGTTTACCATTCTTCCAGGGAATCTTCTGAAAGTGGACCTAAGTTCTATTTAAAGCTGGTTCCCAGCCTCTCTGTGTGCCATTAGGAGGAAACTTGCCCTCTCTGGGATTCAGTCTTGCCTTTCTCAGGGAATCAGATGAGTTGGATTAGGTGGACCCCCATTTTCCAGGCAGCCTCAGAGTTCTTTAACTCCAATCCAGGTGCTTCTTCATTGAGCTACTTCCTGTGTCTCTTGGGAAGAAAACTAGGGTGGTGGAAAAAGGCAGACCCCGTAAGTGATGAGGTGGTGTACACAGTAATGCAGAGGTGATCACTTTTTAAAGGGAAGTTTAATAAAGATCCAATAAATATTTCTTTCGCCTCTTATTTTAAAAAATAGCCAGTGTCCGAGCTCAAGAAAATGGACTAGTGACTGATGAATTTGTTCCTCATTACAAAGAATCATCCAAAGATGCTGTCTCATTTTCTTTTTTTAATAATAAATTTATTTTATTTATTTTATAAATTTATTTTTTATTGGTGTTCAATTTGCCAACATACAGAATAACACCCAGTGCTCATCCCGTCAAGTGCCCCCCTCAGTCCCCGTCACCTATTCACCCCCACCCCCCGCCCTCCTCCCCTTCCACCACTCCTAGTTCATTTCCCAGAGTTAGGAGTCTTTATGTCTCATTTTCATATCCAACATACAGAACACAAAATGGACTTGCACGGACCGATGCATCCCACACCCTCTGGGGGCTCAGGCATCACAGTTAGTGGGTATCAGTGAACTGGTTCAAGGCATCCAGTTCTGAGCAGGACTCAGGCAGTGGCTTTGATGGGAGCCTCTGGACAAATCCATCCTGTGGGTTCATGGGCACAGGACCTTGGAAAACATTCTAGAATGTCATTGGCCAGCTTGGCTGACATATTAATTTGTCTTCTATTTATGTTTTCTTCATCCTGAGCAGTGTTGTCGTATACCATTAGTCATAGAGCTTTCTCACATCTCCTAAATATTCTTTCTGAAATGAGTCCAATGTTTTTGCATGGCAGTGCACCCTTTACTTATAGCCATGAAAGCACAGTGTTACAAGGCATCTCAACATTCTGTGGCTTGAGAGATGCTGAATTATTCTGCCCAATCTGCAGGTTGGCTGTTGGTCCTCTAATCTAGGGTGGGAATGGCTTTGGTCCCTATCCCTTCTTCCTCCTCTGACCAGGGGGAGGGGGGCTGCTCCTGCCAGGTGTGTTTCTCCCATGGTGATGGCAAGGAAAGCAAGCCAGCTTTTATAAGCCTGTTCTGATCTCACATGCACATCACTGTGCTAACAGTCCGCTGGTCAGAGCAAGTTGCATGGTCCTACCCAGAACCAGAAGGTAGGGAAGTATAATACCCTATTGGAAGTGGGGGAAAGAGAGTGAAATATTAGGACAAAGATTGTTGTCAATATTCACTATTATAATGTACAGATTGTGCTTTTTTTTTTTAAACCATGCCTACAAATTCTTCAACATTCCTCCCATCTAAGAGGTGGGATCTAGGTCCCCTGTCTTTGAACCTGTTTGCGGGGATGGGGGGGGGGTGCTGGTGACAGCCTTGATGGATAGAAAATAGCAAAAGTGATGCTGCATACTTTTGCCAGTGTCTTGAGAACACATACTCAGCCCGTGTGAGAGGTGCTCCCACCCAATGTTGCTACATAGAGCCACCACATGGGGAGACCAGGGAGACCTGCCTGAGGACTCCAGACCCCCAGCAAAGAGTCTGTGGAGATGAACGCAATCACGTTGCATCTCTCTGCAAACGCATGGGAGACCTGGAGTGAAGACTGTTTGGCAGATCCAGTTAACCTCCAGACTCTGAGCAAAACAAATGACTGTTCCTGTTTTAGCTGCTGTTTTGTGGTGGGTGATTATGCAGCATGAGACAACCGGAAAATCACGGTTATAATTCACAACAAGGAATGGAACTCGGGAGGAATCACAGTTCTTCCACTTGCCACCTAGTCTATGCTTGGATAAGGTCTGCGAACCCTCTGTGACTCAGTTTCTCCATCTGTAAAATGGTCGTGTTTCCAGCCTCACGTGCTTGCCGTCAGATTACATCAAACACCTAGCACAGGCCTGCATCATAGCAGGTGTCAGTTAATGTTGACCAAATAACTACTTGCTGTTAAATTTGGCTCACTGGAAGGAGGGGGAAGTAAAAACTGCCAAAGAAGATTGGGAGCCACAAAATGGACAAACGGAATGACTGTAAAAGAGCTATGATTATGGCTACCAGAGGTTGTGAGTGCATTATGTGTGTGCGCATGTGTGCATGCATATGCTTCAAGTCTTTAACAAGGAAGCTAATAACAGTAGATTTTAAAAGTTCTCATCACAAGAGAAAACTTCATAACCATGTGAGGTAACGGGTGTTAACTTACTGTGGTAACCATTTCAAATATATACATACATCAAATTATCATGTTGAACACCTGAAGCTAATAAAATGTTATGTCAATTACAGCTCACTACAACTGGGGTCTGGGGGAAGGAAGCTGACACCTTGACACCTTTCAAAGCCTTGATTGACACATGTGAAATGTGTTTCCCAGGGCTGTCAAGGGAGCTCTTTTTTGTTTGCTGAGCCTTGTTTCATTAAGTTGTGGTGACATACAATATATAATTTGAGCATTGATGCTTTAGTTTCGATGCAGTCTGATGAAGGTGGAAGCCAGTGAGTTGGGATTGTCTCCTTTCTCTAGATCCTATAGTCAGCCTGTTTGGGTTTCTCTCTAGTCTCAGCAACCAAAGGAATCTTCCCTTTAAAAAACCTTTTTATTTAAAACTAAGATGACCAACCATAAGACTCCTAACTCTGGGAAACAAAGGGTTACAGAAGGAGAGGAGGATGGGGGAAAGGTGTAACTGGGTGATGGACACTAAGGAGGGCTCTTGATGGGGTGAGCACTGGGTGTTATACTATCTATATATGTTGGCAAATTGAATTTAAATAAAATATTTTAAAAATAAAAATAAATAAAACTAAGTTTTAAGACTTAAAAAATACCTTTAAACATACATGCAGAAGGTGCATACATTGTAAATGTAGAGCTCAATGAATTTTCACAAACTGAACATATCCATGTAAATGCACCCAGGTCAAGAAACAGACTATTCACAGCATCCTGGATGTCCTGCTTATGCCCCCTGATTTCCTCACCAAGAGAAACCCAAATCTCAACTTAAAACAGCATTGTTTAGTCTCCCCAGTTTTTGCTTTTTATATAAGCAAAATCATGCACTCTTATGCTTTTGTATCTGGATTTTTTTTTAACTCAATATGCTATCTGTGCAGTTCATGAGTTTCTTGCACATTCTTTGGCTTGCCTTTCCTGCGTGCTGCACCATATTTCATTTTATGACTATACTGCAATCTGTTTATCCAGTCCACTGTTGCTTCCTATCTACTTATCTCCCTAAACAGATTATTTAACAGATATTTGCAGATTATTTAACATTTTCTGAAACACCTACAACATTTACTTGGAACCTGAGGGTAAGAAGGAAGGTTTTTTTGTAAATTCAAATCCATTCACCACCTCCCCTTGCCCACGCTGCCCATGTGTCTTCATTGGCTCACTTGCTTGGCCAGATTTTAAGGAGTGGTATGTAAGATTCATTTCCTCACCTCTCCCAGCTTTCCCTTCTGACTGCTGACTGGCAGTACCTGAATCCCATTCATAGAGGCTCTTTTCTTCCCCCCTGCAAAAATGCAAGGATGCTATAGGGAAGGCATGTTCTCTTGAGCCTTCTGTGTCATCTGTCTGCCAGGGAGGAGAAAGGAACTGTGCTTTTCCTGAGAACTGACCCAGGTGAGGGACCCAATGGCGCTTGATATCTGAGGGAAGAGGTTTTTCATTTAAGAAGGAAGAGAGAGGGAAAGTACCATAAAGTGAGGATAGGGATGTGGACTACGAACTCAGTCTGGCTCCTGATTCTGCCTGTGTCTGGCCCATTTTGGGGCACTGCAACTGGAATGAGAGATTAGATCTGGGATCTGGTAAAGCCCAGTACAAAATACTGTCTGGGGACGCCTGGGTGGCTCAGTGGTTTAGCACCTGCCTTTGGCCCAGGGTGTGATCCTGGAGACTCAGGATCGAGTCCCACGTCGGGCTCCCTGCATGGAGCCTGCTTCTCCCATTGCCTGTGTCTCTGCCATTCTCTCTCTCTGTCTCTCAAGAATAAATAAATAAAATCTTAAAAACAAAAACAAACAGACAAACAAAATCCAAAATGCTGTCTGTAGCCCCACCTGGTCTTAAACTGTACTTTTACTACTGTCTCACCAAGGAGGAAAAGCATTGCAATTAAAACTGTGGCATCCTACTTTCTTATCATTTGGAATTTATCTTTAACTTATTGAAGGAGCTCTTTCAGTCTAATTACATGAAGATTTTATCATCTATTCCTCTTGGGTGAACATAAAAAAAATGCAAGCTCAACAAATTGGTTAACATATTCTAGATTTCTCAACATTTAGAGTCTGATGATTCTGGCTCACTTTTGACTACAAGTTGATTCCTGTGGTTCCCTCTACCTGCCCAACAGTACTGTCCTCAGTATCATCAAGAGCTATGCTGTAGCATCAACTGCTATGGTGTAGCAGTTCTAGGTGTAATCCAGACAAGGATTAAGAGCCCTTGGCTTTGCACTCATAAGCTGGCTTTGCCATTATGGAAGGCTAACCTGCTTTCAATTCTTGCTTTGCAGGGGCTGCTACACCCAAATTTTACCTTCTCCCCATCCCCACCCCAATCAGGTGCTCTGCTGTCAGCTGCCACTGCTCTGTCAGTTTCGATGCTGGTACTTTTGATAGTCAAGCATGTGCAGACCACAGTTACTACATGACTACTTGCTAGAGGAGCTGGTTTCCAGGAACCTTTGATGATAAGATGAATCCCATCCTCAGGGCTGTTAGAATGGGAAAACAAGTCTGTCTCAGAATCAGTGCTTCTCGTGGCTGCCTCCAGGCTGGCTCCCTGGCCCCCCAATCCGAGACCTTCCAGAAGTCTGCTGCCTTGTCATGATCACAGCCTGTGTCTGCACCCTTGACTTTTCTACATCTTCTGAAAATATCATCCATAGACAGATTATGTCACTCCAGTCACCACACTCTTCCAAAGTGAGCCTAGTAACACAACTCAGTGATTGTTCTGGAGCAAAATAGAAAGGCAATGTCAGCCTTCAGACCCAGGGGAGCTGTGGGTGTGTTCATTATCTAGCTGTGAAATGAGTCAGCATCATTTCACAATCAGAAGTGCCCCTGGAGGGTCAAGGGCAGCACTGCTTCCCGCTCCCCTCCTAGCGTTCAACACACTGACCCTCCTTGTAGGGTGAGCCCAGTGTGCACTGATGAGGGATGGAGCCTGGGAGAGGAGCTAGAGCACAGGCTGAATTTTCTGCTTAATTTTCCAGTTTGCCCGGAGATATGCTTTAGGACTGGCAGATGGAGGTTCTGTTCTTCAGTGCTGCTCCATTAAAGCATTGCCCCTGAGACTCTTGTAAAAACAGTTTGTGTTGTTTGTATTTTTGGACAGAGGTTCATTCAGGAACAGACTCAGGCAACTCCCCAGGGGAACTTGACTCTTTATTTTGAATGGCTTGGGAGCCTGGAAATTCGATATTCATCTCCCTGACTTCAGAGCTTGCCAGAGAAAGGGTTTAGAGGGTGGAAAGGTGATAGCTTATTTTTCTTTGTAGAGTTTTGTAGTTGATGGCTCGGCAGCATCAGAGCCACAGATGGAGAGGGGCCTGTCTATGCTACGTGTACATTTTAGGCAAATTTAGTTTCTGAGCAAGCTTTCTGGAGACGTGTGGGAGAGGTTCACTTTCACTGAGGAGAGGCACTGAGCTTCTGGTCCCAATGAAAGGGAAACCATCCTGCGGAGATGAAGAGAAGGCTTTTCCTGGAGCCCTGGAGAGACATAAGTGCAGAGAGGAAAAGAAGGAGATGATATGAGGCTGGGGGATGGCGGGAGACTCCACAGTAGGAGTTTGAATAACTGATCTCAGTTCTCCCCTCTAGTATTACATACCCATACCCTTGCCATGGCCTCATGGATTGGGGGGCTGAGTATTTGCCCTACCCCTTGACTTTAAGTTTGCTCACTTAACTTGATTTGGTTGATGAGATGTTAGCAGATATGACATGAATGGCTTAAAATGCTCGTGGGCAGGGATTTTGCTCTGTTGCTCTCCTCCTGTTCACCATGGTAAAAACATGCCCAGATATTTGCAAGATCAAAGGAACATGCAGAACAGACCTGGACCCAATCTACAATATGTGCCACACCCACCCAAAGTCTACACTCAATCAGCCAAATCCCAGGCAATCCACTGATATGTCATCAGGGAATAAATTCTTATTGTATACTGCTGTGTTTTGGGATTGTCTGTTAGACAGCATGTTGTGACAATAGCTGACTAATATGAAAATTCATTTTTATGAATTTAAAACTCAAAACTTTAGTAAAGTCAATAAACTCATGAAGGGCTTGAGACAAATTATTTTTTAATGGAAACCAGGGAGGGGTTGGGCTTAAATATGAATTACAAGACAGTATTAAAGGAGAAAGAAGCATTTGGAAAAAAGCTCTAGATGAAGAGAGGCCTTAGGGAGAGCTTTGGAACCTCACATGGGCATGGAAATTGGGGCTGAACAAAGTTTTGCCAGCTCCCCAAGAGGCATAGACCACTCAGCTGTCATCCAGTTTAATAAGAAAGAACACAAGGTAGGCACCAAAAATATGGGTGTATTAGTTAGGGTTCTCCTTTTTTTTATTTTTAAAGACTTTACTTATTTATTCATGAGAGACAGAGAGGCAGAGACATAGGCAGAGGGAGAAGCAGGCTCCTTGCAGGAAGCCTGAGGTGGGATTCCATCCCCAAAATCACGCCCTGAAAACAACAACAACAACAACAACAACAACAAAAAACAAAATCACTCCCTGAGCTGATCACGCTAAACCGTTGAGCCATCCAGGCTGCCCAGTTAGGGTTCTCCTGAGAAACAAAATGAATAAAATGTGTATATGGAGACAGAGAGAGAGAGAGAGAGAGACAGGGGTGTGTGGGGGTGGGGGAGAAAGGAAGAGAGAAAGAGAGAAAGAGAGAGAGAGAGAGAGAGAGAATATTAAGGAATTAGCTCACATGATTATGGAGGCTGATGAATCCAAAATCTGCAGGGTGGGCCAACAGGCTAGGACTCAGGGAAGAGCTAAGGTAGTTCATGTCCGAAGGCTTTCTGCTGGTGACATTCCCTCTTGCTTGGGGGACATCTGTATTTTTTCTATCTAGGCTTTCAACTGATTGGATGAGGCCCACCCACATAGAGACCAATCGGCTTTACTCAAAGCGCACCAATTTAAATGTTAATTGGATTAAATGTTAATCTTATCCAACAACACTCTCACAGAAACATCCAGAATAATGTTTGACCGTATATCTGGGCACTGTGGCCCAGCCAAGTTGATACATAATTGTAACCATCACAGTGGGCTTTAATCTTTTTCTGGCACTGAGGAAAAAATCCCATTGGCTCCATGCTGACAAGTTGTAAGTTAGTGATAAGAGGGCCAGCATCCAACCACAGTGCTTTTATTCACCTTAGGATCATATATTCCAGTAGAAGTGACGGGTTATTGTTGAGGAAGCTTTGGATTGGACCCACTGAATTCACCAAGCTTTGTCAAAATATCATTCCTTACATTCTTAAAAATATCTCTTACTGAATTATAGTATACATCCACAAAGTGCACAAATTATGTAGCTTGATGGATTTTCACAAAATGAACCAGGGCTGGATAAAAAAATAAAACATGAACACCCTGGCACCTCCTCTCATGTTCCTGTCTAGTTACTACTCTCTTCCTAAGGGTAACAATTGTCTTTCCTTTTAAAACCTCAGATTCGTTTTGCCTGTTTTGTACTTTATGGCAGATGTATTTTTCAAAGATGTCTATACTAATAATGTATCCCATCATGCCTCTTCTGAAAAGGTGATGCTGACCTTTGTCCATTGAGAGGTAGGTGGAGTCTCCATTCCCTCCTTTTGAATATGTGTGGACCTGTAACTATGGTAGAACCATGTGGCTTCTGGAATAAAGTTGTAAAAGGCAATATGACTACATTTCTGATTCTTTTGGGATACTTACCCTTGGAACCCAGCGACTCACAAGGCTATGTGTATATGTTCCAACCATAGCCCCAGTTGAGGTTCCATCATCAACCACCACACATATGAGCAAGGAGCCTTCAGATGGTAGGTTTCAGCTTTCCAGTGTCCCCTTTGCCTCAGAGTGAAGCAGAGATGAGCTGCCTTATGGAGCCCAGCCCAAATTCATTAGCAAACAAATGTTTAAAGCCACTAACTATGGTATCATTTGTTACACAGCAAGGCATAATTACAACGTGATTTATGCATATGGCATCATACAGTATGAATACTTTACTTACATTCAACATTATGTCTGTGAGACTCTTCCATGTTGTTGCATGTAGTTGTAGGTTGTTTATTCCTATTGCTTTATAGTATGTGATATTATATGAATACGGTGCAATGTATATATTCACTGTGCTGTTGCCAGACACGAGTTGTTTCTAGTTTGGGGGCTACTAACAAAAGCCAAATATTATAGTACATGTCTTTTGGTAAACATAAGTATGTATTTCTGTTTGGGTATGTACTTGGAGTTGGGATCATTGTGTCCTAGAGTATGTGTATCTTCTACTTTAGTGGTTACTGCTAAAAGGTTTACTAATACTTTTTCTGAACAAAATATTAAAAACAATTTTCTGCACTTGTTTATAGACCAACCTGAAGTTTCATCCACATCCACTATAGGGAGGGAGGTCAGATCAGAGGTGTCCTTGTTATCACTAGAAAAGGCTCTGGCTCAAGACTGTTTGGTTTATTCAATCTGAAACCCCAGGGCCTGGTAGACTTGCAAGGAACATAAACTTTAATAGCATCGATTTGCAGAATGGGAACCTCCCTGTGTAGCATGACCTTGGGGTAGCCCTTTCTGATATTCCTTCTTTGCTTTCCCTTTAACATATCTGTGAAGACACAGAAAGTCTAAATGTTGTCTCATCTTTGGAAACTGTCATTGCCGCAGTCCAAGGAAGTTAGTTGTGGGTGTTTCATGATTAAGAAGATTTCTGAACCACATACCACAGGCTCTGCTCTCTAAAGCAGATTAGTCCAGAGAGATCCTATTGAAGTAGAAAAGTCTACATTGATCTTCTATGTGCCCCTTAGTGTGCATTTTAAATGCAAATTATACTGGGGGTCTCTGGCTGGCTCAGTCAGTAGTGCATGAGACTCCTGATCTTGGGGTTGTAGGTTCAAGTCTCATATTGGGTGTAGACATTATATTAAAAAAATCTAACTAGTAAAAAAATAAAAATATATGAAAATTATAACCAGCTGGCATTGAACCCTCAATGCACAATTGAAGTGATGGCAATGGGAACCCTGACCAAGATCACACAGGCACAGGCAATGACTATTAACACTATTGCCATCTGGCCAGTAACAATTGTGAAGATGCCACAGAATGGTGGCTTTGATTTCAGGGGTGATGAAATGTGAAAAGAAGTGCATGTTAGAAGTGGTACAACATAGCCCTTTCAATATCACTCCCAGCCACAGCTCCTCACTAGGAGGGCAACTTACCTGTCGTACATGTTGGTTTTTACCTTGATCAGCTTATGATGATTAAAAGATTAAGTTGAACCTTATTTCTGATTCTATTAATGGCTTAGAAAAAGTACCAGACCTTCTTAATGTCTCTGTGTCTGAATTCATCAAGTTGGCAGATAGGGATTTTCCTGAAAAGTAACAGGAAGAAGCATTCCTTGTTCCTTACCACCACCAAAGAGCCTTTGGGATGTTACCAGCAGGGACTGTACCCTTGGGTTTTAGATTTAGGTTATTTGGGTCTGGATATCACCCCCAGGTCTAATAATGCCCAGAGAATTTCCCAAGCGATGTGAGCTATGGACAGGAGAGACAGTAGGACCAGGAAGTGAGAGGGAGATAAAGATTGAGAAGAGAGAAGGTGTGAGAAAGCAGTAGGCCAGGATGGAAGGAAAGAGGAGAGAAAGCTATCTATAATAAAGATTGGTGGAGGCCTCAGTGGTCACATAGCATAAAATAATGAACTTAAAAGATTCCTGTGAGCTTATAAAATGGGATGATGATGATCATCATCATCAACATCCTCCTCCTCCTTGTGTTATTATGAGGATTCATTGAGGTAACAACTATAAGGTTCTTACCTCAGCATCCCAGATGTGGGGTAGAGGGCTAGGGAGACAAATGCTTAATTAATGTAGTGAATGTTAAAATTCTACACAGACAGTGATCTAGGTAATAAAGAACAAATATTCCTCTGATAAATGAACAATAAGTGTTTTCCTCTGGGAAATATTCTGGTTAATTTTTCCATACTACCACATATAAATGATCATTTTTCAAAATAGACTATCATCAGGTAAATGTAATTGAAGCAAATACAATGACATATAAACCACCTTGGAATTTTGCAACACCCCAGGGCACTGTTAGGACTTCCATTTGCGTGGGTAGTACAGTCTGTTGCTCAGAAGCTTGTGCTCTGCCTGAGTTTGAATCCCAGCTCTGCTACTTACCATCTGTGTGCCCTTGGATAAGTCCTTAACCCCTCTGAGCCTCTGTTTCTTATCTGTAAAAGGAAAATAATGGTTGTGTCCATTTTACAGAGTTGGTGTAAAAGCTAAATGTGATTAGATAGGTAAAAACTTAAGCAGGCCTTGGGCACATAGTTAGCACTCAGTACTTACCAGCTTTACATTTGTAGTGGAGGGGTAGGTTAGGGTCAGCTTCCTAAGGCATCCTGGTTAAATGAGTGCTAAAAACCATTTATTCCAGTTCAGACTAAAGGGGATGGAATGCAGATTCTAAATTAGCCCTCAAAGTCAGCCCTCATTGCTGATGCCACGTGTCAGGATGAGGCAGGGGACACATGGCTCATCTCGGAGAAGTTGTAATGAGCACTGAACACAGTCGGCAGGCAGCAGGAAGCAAGTTGTCATGCCAGGATTTGGTCAACAGAAGCAGCAGCTTCCTGAATAGCCACATCAGGCAAAAGATGAACATGTTCTGGTTTCCCAAGGGCCATGTCACTCTAGCAGAGTGTTACATAATTACTTTTATTTCCTTAGCTTTCCTATCAAGAGACCATTTGTATTTCCTTTGAAGGGCAGCTGCTCCCTCCTGCCTGCAGCCCTGCTCTCACTAGTGCAGCCAAGTGACTTACAGATGGTAAGGAAGTGGGTGTCTGCAGATAGGCTTGACCAAGGAGCCACTATCCCAGGCTCCATTGTCCATGTGAGACCTCAAGGTTGAGGTGAAGGGAAAAGGTGGGCCTGGCCTACTACACACAGCAGACATGCAGCTAGCTGCTCAAGGGAATTGTATAGAGGCCTTTCTTGTCTGTCCAGCATTAGTGTGACTTCTTTTCTGGGTTTGCAGAATGTTCCACCTGCTTCCTCTGTCCTGATGGCTCTGTTGCTTTTTCAATGGAAGCAGCTGCTCCTGTGCTTATGGTATGTCTGCATTTCAAAGCTAGTGCTGAGCTAGTGCACAAAAGGCAGATTCCAGAAGCAAAGACTTTCCATGTCTTGACTGTTCAGCTGTCTTCTGAGCCATCCAGGAAGTAGTGGGAACCTGCCTCGGTGTTGCTCTAAATGGGAAATTAGCAAACACAATATGATAAAATTGGCTTAAATTGGGAGGATTAGTGTTAAGGATATGAGATGGAAGGGAGCAAAAACTGTAATCAGGAACAATGGCAGGCAATGAATGGAGGGAAATGAGAACCCCCTGGTGGTGCCCAGAGCCCAGTCCTGCTGGTCTTCCCCCACAGATTCCTCTTCTCCAGGCTTTGAAGCTGATTTTGTTTATCAAACACTTGCTGCTGGCTTCCTTGCACCAGACTCTCAGCCACAGGACTGGGTAACTTGCGGGGGCAATCAGTCCCACTGGGCTCTGGGTGGCCCAGACCCATGATCCTCCATGAAAGGATGGTGCAAACCCAGTCTGACTGCCCACTGGTCCCCACTTCTTCCCCCAGATGACCTGACTGCTCTTGAAATCCACCATCTGTGCCCATAGGTATCCTTAAGATGGATGCAAGGTTGGTGTGCCTGTGTTGTCTGTGAGATTGGTGAACTGGCAAACTAGCAGACTCAACTGAGAGGGAGGGAGAGGGGAGAATGAGCCTGCAGAAAACAGTGGGATTGGAGCAAACAATGAAGAGTTCTCTTTTTGGCAAGTTTCTGTACTTGGGGAGTCCTGAACTCAATGATTGCCCCTGGTCAGAAAGATCCCCAAGAAGCCAGGCCTCACCTCAAAACTAGTATCATCACATGAGAAACTGCCTTAAAAGGAATCTAGTTACAACTCTGAAAAGTCATTGAGCTCAGTACTCCCTGCCTTGAGTCAAACACCTCATTGTGGGCAGTTAAAAAAATACCCTTCTGATTGAATCAGAATAAGTAGGACAATGTTGTTTAGTCAATTGACCAGGAAGTGGAAGTGGGTAGAGAGGTTAGCTTTGCTGCCCTCTGATACACTATTCAGGGTTTACTACTTGCTTCAACAGGTATAATTGGAAGGAAAACACTATATAAAGAGGTAATAGCTCCGTGAAGAATAGAGTTCTTATTGGTTTTCTATGGGTTCTGTGAAAAATCTTCACAACCAGAGTGGCTGAAAATAACACAAAGTGATTCTCTTAGATTTTTGGAGGTCAGAAGTCTGAAGTCAGCCTTACTAGGCTAACATCAAAGTGTCAGCGGTGCTGGTTCCTTCTGGAGGCTCTGAGGGGAAAATCTGTTTTCTTGCCTTTTCAGCTTCCAGTGGCTGCCTATCTTCCTTGGCTTACAGCTCTTCTGTCTTCAGAGAAAATCACTCCAGTTTCTGCTTTCATCATCATATCACCTTCTTGGACTCCGGCTCTCCTGCTTCCCTCTTACAGGGACCATTGTGATTACATCTGGATCCATGCAGGCAGTCTAATCTCCCCATTTCACACATTTGCTAAATCCCCTTTGTCATGGAAGGTAACACACACAGGTGCCATGGATTGAGATGTGGACGCATTAGGGGGTAATTATTCAGCCAACTATAGGATCACTTGATCAGCCTTTTGGAAAATGAATTCTACATTCAGTTAAGGCTAATGGTTCCAAATAGACCATTTCTCTCAGGACAGTGGTGATGTCTTTAAATTTGAAATACATTTCCTGATTTATGAGGGAGAAATGGAAAGCAGCAAGGTCCTGAAACAATGTCTCTTGGCAGCTTCTTATAGGTTGCACATTTTAAAAGCCAGTGGACATATTGGTAGAGGTAGAGGTCATGCACCCAAGCAGATGGCACCATGGGGTAACATATGTGCAGAAAGAAAAACAAGTTCTCCAAAGTCAGATAAGTCACAGGTCACAAAGAAAGCAGTAGAAGACAGGCCCCATGTCATTGTGGGTAGCCCAAGGTGAGCAGCCAGATGGAAGCCCTCAGAGCTCCTGGAGGAGACTTTCTGCTTTTCCTTGAACACAGCTGGTGGGGTTTTCAGAGGTCTGGACTGATTTGTTTTCTCTCCTAGCTTTAGAGCACTAGTTTTTCTTCTTGTGTTCTGTCACTTGCTCTACTGTCTGCAAATATGTAGGAGGTTTTGTATAATCCATGTCAGAGGGAATTTCACAGCTGTCTGTGCTTAGTCAACAGCCAGCAGACTGGAGAGGAGTGACACAACTGGCTCCTTCCACACTACCAATGCTTTCATGTGCATGACAACAGAGTTAGCAGATGGCCAAGGAGGGACAGTGCAGATCTGCTTCCTTAATGGGGAGGACCTGGAGGACCTGCTGATTCAGGGTGGGACAGGGAAAGCCCAGATCCTGCCCAGATAGATTAAAAATAGAAAATGCAACCACTATGGAAAACAGTATGGAGGTTCCTCAAAGATTGAAAATAGAGCTATCACAGAAACAGACCCATAAATACAGAGAACAAACTGGTGGTTGCCAGAAGCAAGGGAGGTGAGGGGGAATGAGCACAATGGGTGAGGGGGAGTGGGAGGTACAGGCTTCCAGTTATGGAATGAATAAGTCATGAGGATAAAAGGTTCAGCACAGGGAATACAGTTAATGATATTGTAGTAGTGTTGCATGGTGACAGATGGTAACTACATTTGTGGTAAGCAGAGCATAACACTGTAGGCTTGCTGAATCACTATGTAGTATCCCTGAAACTAGTGTAACATTGTGTGTCAATGTCACACATGAATAAAAAAAAGAGCTACCATATGATACAATTCTACCCCTGGATATATCCAAAGGAAATGAAATCACTATCTTGAAGAGACAGACACTCCCATATTCACTGCAGCGTTATTCACAGTAGCCAACATATGGAAACAACCTAGGTGTCCATTAATGGATGAATGGATAAAATGGTATATATATATATATATATATATATATATATACATACACAATGGAGTATTATCTAGCCATAAAAAGGAAATTTTTGACAGCATGGATGGATCTTGAGGGCATTAGACTAAGTGAAATCAGTCAGACAGAGAAAGATAAATACTGTAGGATCTCACTTTTATGTGGAATCTTTAAAAAAAAACCCTTATAGATATGGAGAACAGATTAGTGGTTGTCAGAGGTAGGAGGTGGCAGGTGGGCAAAATGGGTGAAAGTAGTTAAAGGCACAAACTTCCAGTCATAAAATAAGTAAGTCCTGGGGATGTCATGTGCAGCAGGATGACTATTGTTAACAGTACTGTACTGTGTATTTGAAAGTTGCCAAGAGAGCAGATTTTAAAAGTTCTCATTACAAGAAAATAAATTAGTAACTATGGGGTGATGGATGTTAACAAGACTTAGTGTGGTGATCATTTTGCAATATATACATGTATTAAATCATTACATTGTGACTTGAAACTGATACTATGTTGAATGTTAATTATATCTCAGTTAAAAAATATATGCTTTGGGTAGGAAGTGAAGCTCCCAAGACTCCATTTGGGGCATAAAAAAGAAAATCCTGGGGGAACTGACCAAGTGGATGGTCTCCTCTCTTGTTCTGTGCCCCCACCAAAATCACACACACACACACACACACACATACACACAACCCTTTTGACCATGCAAGTGGATTCATGGCCATGATTCAACATACGGCATCAGGAAACTATTACTTTCCAAGTGGCCAATATGAGAGAGTGAAGGTCTAGGAGATACTATTTCTGGTCTGAATTGCCCTTATTAAGACCCCAAGCTTTAAGGACCATCTCTGAAATGAAAGCTTTATCTAAATCAGTGGGTTTTGATATTTTTGGGTGTCAGGACCTCCTCAGGAATCCCATTCTCATAGCTGCAGTGTTCAATGGAAAGGGTGTATAAAACCATGATGTTCTGCTTATATCCCACGAAAAGCAGACACTCCAAGACAAGGACTTGAATGCTGGGGGTTTAACTGGGAGGTGAGTCAAAGGAAGTCCAAATAAGGGAATGGGGAAAATTAGACTAAAAAAGAGAGAGAAGCCACGGAAGTGTGTGCTAATGAGCAGGAGTGCCTCTGTAGCAGAAAGGGCTCTATGCCCCTGGAGACCCCTGAAGAACTGTTTCTCACGGTGTGATCCCTGGACCAGCAGCATGGGCATCATCTGGGAGCTTGTTAGAAATGCAGATTCTCCAGTACCCACCCAAGACCTACCAAACTGTCCCAGTGGTGGGGCTCAGCAATTCATGTTATGAAGCCTTCCAGGTAATTCTGATGTATATTGAAGTTTGAGAGCCATTAATATAGGACATGCCACAGAATTGTCCTATGGAGAGGTTGAAGGGTGGGGAAGCTGGCATGATCATCCACCAATCCTCTCTGCTCTTACTGGTTGAGGTTGCTTGGTGACCTGGATCCCTTACCACTCTGAGTCGCCCTGTGCATGACCTGAGCAAAGTCCCCTGATGCTTTCTCTAGCTCTCAGGTACAGAAAGATACAGATGCTTCAGGTGTATGCTGCTAGTGTACACAGGAGCTCTGCACCACAACTGCAGTCAAACTCTAGAGGTTAGCCAAGGGGCTCTGGATCTACCCCACATACTAAGAATTCAGTGGCATTATACATGTTTGCAAATAGAGGTGCAGGTAGTGTGCACATACATATATAAATTAGATTCATGGTAAGGGCCTAGTTAGATGTCGAGAGGATACTTATGCTCCTTGCTTATTGAAATTATTATAGAGTGTACCCATCCATTGATTACCAGTCTCATGCTGTATCATAACATCATTTTGCCTCATCATCCATGCAATAATTTGTGTAGAGAGACATACATTTTATTTTTCTGTGAAAAATGGCTCAAGAAGGAGTCATCAGCTAATGTTTGTCATGTAAGTGGAGACAAGGTTATTTTTTTAAAAAAAGATTTTATTTATTTATTCATGAGAGACACAAAGAGAGAGAAAGAGAGAGAGAGAGAGAGAGAGAGAGACAGAGAGGCAGAGACACAGGCAGAGGGAGAAGCAGGCTCCATGCAGGGAGCCCGATGTGGGACTCAATCTCGGGACTCTGGGATCATGACCTGAGCCAAAGGCAGGTGCTAAACTGCTGAGCCACCCAGGGATCCCCAAGGTGAAAGTTATTAGCTAGACAAGAGAAATACTATCAAGAAATGGTAAGTAATGGTGTCATCTGTGTGTTATTTGGGGTGTTGGGTACAGAAAGGTGTTGCACTGTGGCTTTCCCACAGCGTCAAAATATGCTGCACTGTATCCTTGATGGTTCTCATTTACTCTTCCTATCTAGCATAGGGAGGGAGGTTGGTAAGAATTAGGCAGGGTGCTGGCTCAGAGAACTGGCATACAAGGCACAGTAATTGTCTCAATAGAATTGAGTCACTAAAAAAGAAGCTGAGGCAAAATCCAGCTGTCTGGTCTGAGCCATGTGACAAAGACTAGGTGAAGGTTGGTGGACATGGAGATCTGGACGGCTCACCCAGTAGGACACCTTCCAGGCTTACAATTCCACAACAAATTGCTAGCCCGCTTGGTAGATGGTGGGGCAGGAGTTTCCCAAAGGCTAGATGGTAGCAGAAGTGACCCATGCAGTGTTTCTTGTTGCCTCACATCAATCTTCATGCCAACCTTTGTCTTCCACTGTGGTGGCATTTTGCCTTCTCTGGGAAGCAGGTACTGGGCCTGAGGTAGGAGTGCAGAAGGTTTACTGCAGAGTAACAACTTAGAAAGGAAAAGGAAGGAAGCAAGATTGAATAGGGAGCCGTTAGAGCCCAGTGCAGACCTGGAAAAGTCTATACCAGCCAAGACTGCCCATCAGAGGAGTCCCATATTGGATGGAAATGTCTAGGCCCTTCCTTGTATCACGGCCTTGCTCAGTCATTGGCTGGGCATTGACCCAAGAACAATGTGAATTTGACTTGATAGTCAAGATGGACCCCTGAGTAGTTAAAGCTTGAGGCTGTTAGTAGGACCAGGGACATACTTTGCAGGGCCTGTAAAGTGTAAAATGATAATGTGTAAAATGATAATGTGTAAAATGATAATGAAGGCCCCTTGTTCAAAAACTACTAAGAATGTCAAAATGGTGGTAGTATGGCATTAAGCCAAGGGTTGAACCCTTCCTTCTAACTATGGGATCCTGTGCAACTATGGGGTCACACACCGATGAAATTAGCTCTGGCTGTAGCTGACCATGCTGCTTGCACCTGCATAACATGTCCTACTTTCAAGGGGATCTGAGCAGTGTACCCTCACTTTGTTGCAGATCAAGACTTTTCTGTGAAGTCAGGAGAGGTAACTCAGCCTGTCCCTGGGTGCTACCCACTACACTACAAAGGCAGCCCTCAATCTGTAAAGGGACAGTTCTGCAGTATGTTCTAGGTGGTTCCTCAGAGGGATCCCAGCAAGGCTGGTCTGCAGTTACCCCACAGCAATAATCAACTCAATAAAATGCATTTTATGGGCTTCCTCTTCTTCCATGTTCTATTCTGTCCACTCAATCACCCTGGTGTCCTAAGGTCACCTCCCTGATAAACCCCTTGCACCCAAGTCCTTGTCTCTGGCTCTAAAATATATGCCCTTGTTCAGGACTAACTCAGGAATTAGTGCTCCTGGCTGAACGTAGCTAGAGAAGAAAGAAGCTGATGTAATTCACAGAATAAGTGATATTTTTTCAAATATGTGAAGGAAGAAACTAAGAGAAGTAAGTTTTTTTTTTTTTTTTTGAGAAGTAAGTTTTGATTAATAGACTACACTCATTGCTGGGAGCAACAAGGCCTCTCATTTGCTTTGGCTACCATGAGGAAAGCACCTGCCTTCTGAAAGACCCACATTGTCATGGCCAGTCGTCCTTGAGACCATGGGACAACCTTGAATTGAGGCTTTATTGCCAAGTATTGACTATCCCCTCTATGTGATGGGAGAATAACATTTTCTTTAGAGAATGGAAATTGAAATGGGAAATTGAGTAATTTGCAGAATGAAGGAGGGTATTTCCAAAGAGCTCTTAAAATTAGGACTATTGTGGATTAATTTTCCCCTAATCTTATTGAGATATAATTGACATATAATATACTAGTTCTAGGTATATTACATAATGATTTGATATATGTGTATATTGCAGAATGACACAGTATGTCTAGGTAACATCCCTCAGCTCACATGGTTACAAATTTGTTTCTTGTAATGAGATTTTTTTTTTTTTTAAGAAGTGGAGAGGATTAGAGAAAGACAGAGAGAATCCCAAGCAGGCTTCATGCCCAGTGCATAGCTTGACACAGGGCTCAATTCCACAACCCTGAGATCATGACCTAAGCCAAAAATCAAGAGTCAGATGTTTAACTGAGTGACCTGCCCAGGTGCTCCATGATGAGAACTTTAAAGAACTACTATCTTAATAACTTTACAATATACAATACATATTGCTACCTATAGTTACATGCTCTATATGACATCCCAAGAACTTATTTACTTTATAACTAGAAGTTGGTATCTTTTGACCACCTTCACCTATCTTGCCCACCCCCTTATCTCTAGCAACCACTAATCTATTGTTTGTTTCCATGAATTTGTTTTTTAGGATTCCACAGGTAAATGTGATCATACAGTATTTGTTTTTCTCTGACAGATTTCACTTAGCATAATGCCCTCAAGGTTCATCCATATTGTCACAAACAGCAGGAGTTCCTTCTTTTTTATGGCCAAATAATATTCCTTTGTGTGTATGTATGTGTGTATATATCACATTTTCCTAATCTACTCATCAATGGACAGTTAGGTTATTTCCATGCCTTGGCTATTGTAGAAATGCTGCAAATGAACATGGGGACACGGATATCTCTTCAAGATAATGATTTTGTTTCCTTTGGATATAGTCCTAGAAGTAGAATTGCTGGGTCACATGGTAGTTCAATTTTTCATTTTTTAAGGAATCTACATACTGTTTTCCACAGTGACTGTACCAATTTGCATTCCTACCATTGGTGTATGAGGGTTCCCTTTCCTTTACATCCTCACCAACATTTGTTACCTCTTGTCTTTTTGATGACAGCCATTCTAACAGGTGTGAGATAACATCTTGCTTCTAATTTGCATGTCCCTGATGGTTGATCTGGGTTTGTTATTTTCAATGTGTGTGTATACGTTGATCATTCATGTCAGAGTGAATACTATTATTCACAACAAGAATATAGGTCAAGGAGAGTGGGGCTGGGATCATGCTAAAGAAATGAGGCAATTATTGTTATAAATGAATTTTTGAGACTGTGGTGGGTTCTCTGATGAGCTGTCCAGATCCATCTTGTGAAAAGCTAATTCTCACAGCTTCTGGGCGTGCTGCTGGCCAATAGCCTTTAGCTGTCAGCCCTTGTGGGGACTGGCTGATTCAAGGTCAGTCTTCCTGCCAGGGCCAGACTTCATCCAGTGATTGTTCAATGTAGGGTATGAATGCCTGGCCCTCTGGTTCCTGAGGAGTCAGCTCTGAAGGCCACTTGAGCACTAGAGTTCCCCATGGGATTGGCTGAATGTGAAGACTGTATTACAGCTCAGCTTTTCCCTCTGCCCCATCCTGCTTCCATCTCTTTTCTACAAACATTGACCTCAGGAGCCCTCCCTAGAAAGCCTCCTGCAAGCTAATATTCATTCCAGAGTCTGCTTTCCAGGAAACCCAACCCTTAACAGTGACATTATCCATGACATCATGTGTTAATAGCAACTTTCAGCTAGAGAAGTGCTCTGTTTCATTTGCAAATTGGGTTTGTCCTAGGGTCAAACTTTGCTGTTCAACAGCCTTTCTTCAGTGGAAATTCCAAGAAACCTTGATGTTTAGAACACTGCTCTTCTTAAGTTTTCAGAGAGAGGGCTGACGTACACTTCCCAGTGACACATCTGTTCTGCAGCTAGGGAGAGAGTTTGTTTTCTTTTAAATTGAGGTAGAAATTATATACAGTAAAATGCAGATTTTAAATGCATAGTTTAATGAGTTTTGACAAATGTTTATGCCTGTGTAACCAATACCCCCATCATGATAGGAAACATCCCCCTTGCCCCCTCCCCCCACAAAGTTTACTTGTGCCCCTTTCCAGTCAATAACTTTACCACCCCTTTCAGAGGCAACCCCTATACTGATTCTATCACCACAGCTTTGTATGTCCCCTTATGCAATTTTATGTGAATGAAATCATATGGAGTGTACTCTTTTGTATCTGGTTTCTTTCACTTAACATAATGATTTTGAGATTCATCTATTGTCTCAGTCAGTTTGGGCTGCTTTGCAAAAATTCCTTTGACTGGGTGCCTAAGTAACAGACAGTTATTTCTCACAGTTCTGGAGGCTAGAAACCTAAGATCAAGGTGCCAGGGTGGTGAGTTCTGGTGAGAGCCCTCTTCCTGGCTGTCTTCCTGCTGGGTCTTCATATGGCAGAGAGAGAGAGAGGAAACAATGCTCTTTCTCATGTCTCTTCCAGCAAGGGCACTAATCCCATTATGAGGGCTTTATCCTCAGGAACTAATTACCTCTCACAAGTTCCATTTCCAAGTACCATTACATTGGTCATTAGAATTTCAACATAGGAACTTTTAGGGGACATCAACATTCAGTCACTAGCATTCAAGTCATTGCATATATTATTAGTGCCATCCTTTTACTGCTGTGGAGTATTCATTGTTGGGATGTCCTGTAGCTTATCCATTTTCCTGCTGATGAACATTTGGGATATTTCTAGCCTTTGTATATTTAAGCACTCCTGTACAAGTGTTTGCGCAGGCATGTTTTCATTTCCTTTGGGTAACAAGGAGAGGAATTGGTGAGTTATAGGCAAATGAATGGTTGACTTACAAGAAACTGCTGAACAGTATTTGAAAGTGGTTGCATTTATTTACCCTTCCCAGAGTCAGAGTTTGGCTATTTGATCATCTCTTGTTTTATAGGCTCCATTTAATGCTGGAACAAATGGTGATCTTGTTGTTTGGTTGCACTTTTCTGTCAGGCCCCTCTAATGTTAGAAGAGAAAGTCGTACTTTGGAAATGGAGAGTGGCCTGAAGTAGCTCACCAAGCACTGGTGAGTCTCATGGTTTATCCTAAAGGTTCATGGAATCTTGAATTCTACTCCGTGGTGTATCTGTATTTTTTTTTAAAGATTTTTATTTATTTATTCATGAGAGATACAGAGAGGACAGATACATAGACAGGGGGAGAAGCAGGCTCCCTGGGGGGAGCCTGATGTGGGACGCCATCCCAGGACCCCTGGATCATGACCTGAGCCAAAGGCAGACACTCAACCACTGAGCCACCCAGGTGCCCCTTCATTTTAAGCAAAAGTATTGGAGCTACATTCCCTGTCCCCCACCAGATCCTCTGAGGTATACTCTGGAAATTTAACCTGTTCTTGATAAGCACCCATCTAGCCACCTCCTTTGTTTTACAGATTGCAACTTACTTGCAGGAAGGTCAGGTAGTTTCTAAGGTCACACAGCCATCTAATGAAAGAGCCAATTACTAGAACCTAATTTTCTTAACCAGCAGCCAAGAAAAATGAACTTCTACAGAGCTGGGTCACTCCTTATACCCTTGTCACTCCTTCTTCCTCAAGTAGAGGCAGTGAGAGATTTGGCTGAATGTTCTTTTCTTTGCCAAGGAAAGTTTTGTAGTGTTTTAGATCCATTCTCCAAACTGATGAGGTCATTGCCCCAGTTCCTCTGAAGGGAGAAAGGGCTTTAGTTCTCCAAGCAAATAAAACTCACCTTTCCCTTTAAGCAGCTTCAGGATGCAAGCACATATGGAATTCACATGGAATTCATGTTAATACACCAAAGGGGATGCCAGCAAGTGGCAATAGTGATTAGAAACACAAGCATCAAACTATGGGAAACTGCCCAGAAATAGCAGCTTCCTCCAACCCCCTGATGGGGAGATTAGCATGTAAGCAGGAGTTAACAGTGAAGTGGGAAACATCTGGCTCTGTGTTCTATCTATTGTTGGAGCAAGTGTCTCTTCTTCCCATTGTATACAAGAGTTTAGCAGGAGCTAGCCAGACTCACACCTTGGATGGATTCATATCATGGCAGCTCTGCCGATAGGACTGTGCTGTTTAAGTAAGGGCTCTAAGCTGGCCAGTAGGTGTCCCTGGCAGACCCAGTGTACAGAGGGGTGAGTGCCATGCCACGATGCTTTCATCATGAAGCATCTTGTGATGACGGAGAAGATGGGAATTCTATTTGTGAGTCTGCCATGAATCGTGTGACTTTGGGCAAGTCATTCTACCTCCCTGGAAGGGTTTCCTCATCTATAAAATAAGAGTTATTTATTTACCCATTCATTCTTCCTCTTCTGAACTCAAAAGACAGTGATTAAGCACATGCTGTGTACCTGGCACAATGATAAGCTCTGGGGACACAAAATAAGTAAGACAGGGCTCATAACCACGGGAACCTCATTACATTACATTATATTAATGCCCTAATTCTTCTTCCCACCCTGTATCTAATCTATCCCCTTCATGTTTGTATTTTTAGCTCCTCCCACCTCCCTCTTTAGAGATGGAGCCTATTTCCTTAACCATTGACTTTGGCTAGATCATGGGACTTGCTTGGGGTCACAGAATGTGGTAGAAGTAACAGTGTGCCAATTCAGAGCTTAGGCCTTAAGATGCCTTGGCATCTTTCCTTCTTGCCTCTGCTATTGCCATGAGAAGTACATGCCCAGGCTAGCCCACTGGTTCCAGGAGGAGGATGAGAGACACATGGAGCAAAGCCATACCAGCTGAGGCCAATCTGATCAGCAGACCCTCAGCTTACAAAGAAGCAAGCCAAGCCAGGATCAGTAGAGCCCCTCAGCCCAGATCAGCACAATATGCCTACCTGTTGGTGGCCATAGTTAGCTGTGCAGAGCTCTTGGGCCATCAGACATGCTCATATAGTGAGATTGTTCTCTGATAGAGGGAAATGGAATGGTGAGGAGGTGGAGGTGGGCTATGTAGGTACAGAGGGGCACTAAGCCCTAGGTGGGACTCAAGGAAGGGCCAAGGAGAAGATACAGCCTTTACTCAGTCCTGGATATAATAAGTAGAACTTAGATGGAGTGGAGGGAGAGGGAACTGGATCAAAAACTGGTTGCTTGAAGTGTGAATACAGTTCAGTTGTATTTTATTTGACCTGCACCGCATTTTGGAATTTTTAAATTTGTTGCCAACATTTAAAAATAGGAAGGTTTCTTATTAAAATACACATTTTAGGGCAGCTCGGGTGGCTGAGTGGTTTGGCATTGCCTTCGGCCCAGGGCATGATCCTGGAGACTGAGGATCGAGTCCCACGTCAGGCTCCCTGCCTAGAGCCTGCTTCTCCCTCTGCCTCTCTCTCTCTCTCTCTCTGTCTCTCAAGAATGAATAAATAAATAAAATCTAAAAAAAAATACAGATTTTACCTTTTCTAGAAAAATGGAAAAATCTGGTGGCCCTGAGCCTGCTCCCTTGCTTGGCAAAAATGTCTTGGAGGGGAGTACTGAATGCCTCTTTAAAAAGGTTGTGTCCCCTCTCATTCTATAGTCCCTTTGTCATCCCACTTCACTCATTTATGAGACTTCCTACTCCTGTAGATATCTGAGTCTGCATATCCTTGACATGATCATCTTCATGGTCCCTGCTGGTTCAAAGTCACTTATTCCCTTGACTCTGTCCATTTGAGGCTATCTTTGTGCTTTTCGCCATGGGTTTATCTTTTTTTTTTTTTATTTCCAAGATTTTGAATCAGTCTTTTTACATGTGTCTGTTCTTTTTTCATATCTTTTTAAAATTAAAATTAAAATTTTGAGGTAAGTATATATTCACATGCCATTGTAAGAAATAATACAGAGAAAGTTTGTGTACACTTAATCCAGTTTCCAACAATAATAATGCCTTGCAAAAATATTACAATCAAGATTTTGATACTGATACAACCTACCCACTCACCCATCTTCTTTAGATTTTCCCTGTTTTGCTTGTACTCATTTGTGTGTGCGTGTATGTAGTTCTATGTAATTTTATCACATGTGTAGGTCTGTGTATTTACCACTGCCATAATGATACGGAGCATTTCCATCTCCACAAAAACTCCTCATGTTGCCTTTTACAGCTATACCTATTTTCCTTCTGTTCCCTGACCCCACCCCTCCATCCTTACCTCCTGGCAAACATTAGTCTGTTCTTCATTTCTATAATGGGATTTTATAGTATGTAATCTTTAGGACAGACTTTTTTCACTCAGTATGGTTTCCTGGAGACTTGTACAAGTTGAGGTGCATATCAATAGCTCATTCTTCTTTACTGTGAGTAAAGAAGTTTAACTGTTCATGTTGAGGACATCTGGGCTATTTTCAGCTTTTGGTCATTATAAATAAAGCTGCTGTGAGCATTCATGAGCAGATTTTTGTATGAACATATATTTTCATTTCTCTGGGAGAAATGCTCAAGAGTACAGTTTCTGGATCATATCAGTAATTGCATACTTAGTTTTATATGAAGCTATCAAACTGTTTTCCAGAATGGATGTGCCATTTCACATTCCCACCTGCAACATGATCCAGTTTCTCCATGTCATTGACAACATTTGATGTTGTAACTCTTTTTCATTTTAGTATTTCTAGGTTTGTAATGATATACATGTGGTTTTGATTTATGTTTCTCTGATTGCTAATGATGTTGAACATCTTTCAACATGTGCTTTTCAGCGTGTGCTTTCTTTGATCTGTGTATGCTCTCTGGTGAACTGTCTGCTTTTAAGGAAGCAAGTGACTTGATTTGGCTCCTGGAGTCAAGGTGGATTCAAATTTTTCTACCTTCTTCCTCCCTAAAAGCCATAATCCCAAGCAGCAGCAGGCTGCTTTCTTTTGGGCAGTCTGCTTGGAAGCCCCATTCTTTCTCCTGCCTTCAAGCTATGAACCTGGAATCTTGTCTCTGAACACCTTTGTTCCAATTACCCCAGCTGGGAAGTCCCAAACTGTGCCTGGGAAAGCCCATACTGAAAACACTTCCTCTGCATTCATCAGGGCTCCTCAATTCTTCATTCCATGTGCATCCTTGTTTTCCAGCAGAACATAGATATCATGTTCTCAACTCAAAATCGTGCTTATGTGTGTTTTTTTGGTTCTGTGCCTGACAGCCCTTTGGGTGATAAAAGGTTGGGTGGGGATGCTCTGCATGGAGAGTGGGAGTTAGGTTGGGTTACTCTAATGGCAGACTGAAAGTGTTGGGGAGTTTATGTCCAGAAGCAACTCTCAACCAAAGAGCAAATGTTGGTGAATTAATACCCCCTACTTCCTCCCCTCTCAGTAGTACAAGTTTGAGGAATGTTCTTCACAGACATTGAGGTTCCCTAGCAGGACTGAGTATCCCACCATGTTTATACACAAAGGCCCAATGCCCCAAATGTATATATCAATATACATTTCCCATAAAAACAAGAAAATCCTCTTACATAACCACAGTAAAATTTTCTAAATCAGGAATTAATATGGTTATAATATTGTTGGCTAATCTGCAGATCTTTTTCTTTAAGATTTTATTTATTTATTCATTCATGAGAAACACAGAAAGAGAGGCAGAGACATAGGTAGAGGGAGAAGCAGACTCCCTACGGGGAGCCTGATATGGGATTCAATCCCAGTACCCAGGGATCATGACCTGAGCCAAAGGCAGATGCTCAACTACTGAGCCACCCAGGTGCCCCTAATCTGCAGATCTTTTTTTTTTTTTTAATCTGCAGATCTTATTCAAATTTCTCAATTTTCAATAGTATGCTTTACATCAAAAGAAACATTTTCTGAATCGGGTTCCATCCAGGATAATGCATTGTGTGTAATTGCTGTGTCTCTTTAGTCTCCTTTAATCTGAAACAGTTCTTCAGTCTTTCTTTGGCTTTCACAGATGAACTTGATCTTTTCTTTCTTTCTTTCTTTCTTTCTTTCTTTCTTTCTTTCTTTCTTTCTTTCTTCTTTCTTTCTTTTTCTTCTTTCTTTCTTTCTTTCTTTCTTTCTTTCTTTCTTTTCCTTTTCTCTTGACATTTTTAAGAATATAGGCCAGTTATTTTGTAGAATGTCCCTCAATTTGGGTTTGTTTGATGTTTCTCATGATTAGATTCAGTTGATGTGCTTTTGGGAGGAACACCCCAGAAATGATATATGTCCTTCCACTGCATCCTATCAAGAAGGAGGTGATATCCATTATTTCTATAATTTTAATGTTAAAACTGATTGTTTTATAGAGTAGGATCTTACAAGGGAGTTACCAAGTAGGACTTCTGTATTTTCTGTTGACTGAGGATTCAGGTGCTGTAGCCTGGTGGAATCAGATTTCCTTTAGAAATTCTCTCATTCTCTCATGCATAGCATGCAGATTATTTGTGCCTTGAGGGCAGGTCTATGCACATGGAAGGTGATGGCTAAGCCCATGTATTAGGCCTGAGCTCTGGTCTCAGGAATTGTGTAGAATAAGAATTCTGCTCTCCTCTTCAGCCTCTTGGATTCAGAGGCAGCTGGGGAAAGAGGTGATGGGGTAGAGACAGTAATGCTATGTCCCTAAGGCAATTTCTGTTCCACTCAGCTCTGGTCTAGGCATATTAGGCTCACAAATTTGATTGGAACTATGCCTCTCCATGTAGGTTTTAGCTTCTTTGACTACAGACCAGGCATTCCTGCTGCTATGTCACAGTGGTTTTCTTTTCTTCTTCTTCTTCTTCTTCTTCTTCTTCTTCTTCTTCTTCTTCTTCTTCTTCTTCTTCTTCTTCAAGATTTTATTTATTTGAGAGAGAGAGAGAGAGAGAGAGAGAGAAAACAAGAAGGGGGAGGGGCAGAAGGAGAGGGAGAAGTGGACTTCCCACTGTGCAGAGAGCCTGATGTGAGACTCCATCCCAGGACCCTGGGATAAGGACCTGTGCTGAAGGCAGATGCCCAACCGACTGAGCCACCCAAGCACCCCTGTTTGTGGTTTTCTAATGCAGTGTTGGGTGCAGCCATTCTTAGCAGAATATCATGTGAGTTTGGACAATTTACTTAAACCCTTAAAATTCAGTTTCTTCATCTGTAAAATGATAATTCTAATATATACCTTCTAGAGTAACAAGGTAAAGGTGATATAATTGATATAAAATGCAGCATAGATCTGGAACACATAAATGCCCAATAAATGCTATCTATTATTGCTAATGATGATAAATAAAAAAAGCCCACACTGGGAGTTAGGGAATCTGGGTTTGAATCCCAACTCAACCTTTTTCCCAACTTTGAGACCTTGCATGTCTCCTAACCTCTGAGCTTTGATTTTCTTGTCTGTAAACTGAGGATAATCCTCTTTCCTGGTTGCCTCATTGGGCTACTGGAAGGATGAAGTGGGCCACTGTGTGTGAAAGCCATTTATCCAATGAAGAACTAGGTAAACTGAGTAGACCCTGGAATTTCCTCTTCTACACCAGTCTAGGCTCTATACCCATGAGGAGGTGCTGGGCTGTGTCATAACTAGATATGATTGTTGGTCTAAGGCCCATCAGTGAAACCACTGAAAATCTTGCCTTGTCCCTTCCCTGAGCCCTGATTCTCCCTAAGTTTAGCCCCAAATGGCCCTGAGGACATCTTTTGTGGTCCTTGGCCCCTTGGTCACTGGCTAGTTGCTTACTCTGGCATTGTGTCTCGGTAGGCTCATTTCCTATGTGGGTGGCTGCTAGATCACTGGGGGGCCTTGGGCCATACAACTGAAACTGTTCTGGCCATTTGGCTGCCCCTGGAGTAAAGCAGACTCCTCCTTTCATTTCTGTAATTGATACTGTTAAGCTTTTTCACAATTTTTTACAGATCATTATATCAGTTGTTCTTAGACTCCACTACACATTGCTATCACCTGGGAACTAAAAAAAACCACTGGGTAAAACCCAGACATGAGTCTTTAAAGCTATCCCAGTGCTTAAAAATGGAGGACTACTGCTTTAGACTAAATTTTTCTCCAAACCAGAATTTTAAGGCTGTGGGGACTCAGAGGCAAACTGCCCCACATGGATTTGGACCTTCCTCTAGTCCAGCTGCAGTTAGATTATCTGGGTAGCCAAGGGACCAGCATATAGTGGAGTGGGACATCCCCTTAAGGGCATTGCAAAACATTTTGTAAGGACATTTCAAAACAATAACTACTATTTATCAGCCTTCAGCCAGTTTTGACTCTACATGATTTGGGCCTGATGGCTTGAACTGGGAATCTTCCATGTATAAAAAGTATGACTCTGCTCTGCAAAGTGATTTCATAATTCATTCAATCCCCCGTGTGATTCTGTGAGGTGGGGAACTCATATAAAACTAGCTTAGCAACTGGAAAGACAGACTTGGGTGATGGTGACTCGATCAACAGCATTAATTGCTGAGTGGTGTCATGTCCAAATTTAGGTCCTGTTATTACAGTTTTTACTCAGCTACTTGTGTCTCCAACTTTTGTCACATTTTCTATAATTTCTAGCACAAGACTGGGCATATAGTGGGTATCTATTATGACTGTTAAAATAATTTTTATCAAAATGACCAACATTTGTAAAGCATCTTATGGATTGCAAAGAACATTCATATCCATCCTCTTTCTATTAAAATGCTTGCTGACAGGGTGCCTGGGTGGCTCAGTTGGTTAACTGTCTGCCTTTGGCTCAGGTCATGGTCCTAGGGTCCTAAGATAGAGCCCTACATTAGGCTCCCTGCTCAGTGGGGAGCCTGCTTCCCCCCCCTCTACCCTTCCCCCTCAGCTTGTGCATGCTCTCGCTCTATCTCTTAAATAAATAAATAAATAAATAAATAAATAAATAAAATCTTAAAAAAAGATAAAATGCTTACTGAGGAGTTATGAATAAGTGAATGGATATATGGTTTGAAACAGTGGTTAGATGTTTGTACCAGCATCTTTTCCAACTCCCTGAATATTCAGAAGGGCAGTTTCATGGTTCTTGCCCATGGATGGCCTGCATCTCTAGTCCAGTTAAGTTCATGTCTTGGTTCTTCCTTCTTAATGCTCATTCTTCCCAGCATTCATCCTGTAACATCTCGTGGAGTGGTAAACCTACATCCTAACTGGCTGCTCAGAAAACACTTAGGTTTAATCATGCCTCTGCCTCTGACTACCAGCATGAAGTTAGGCAAGTCATTTCTCTGGGCTTCAGTATCTGCATGTGAAAAAGAGGAGAGCTGGACTAGATTGGTGGCAAATACAAGGCAATTATATGCATCTCTCCTCACCCAGGCACAAGCCAGACACTGCTAATTGATTGTACAACTTCTCGCCTACTGTGTTTGGATACAGGCTCAGATCTTCTGAACCAGAATGCCAGGCAGCCATTGAACTGAGTTAGCTTTGAGGATGAAAACAATTAGCCATTCTGGCAGTGGATGGTTTCTGAGTTCCCTTCTATCTATTCTTTGTTCTCTGGTTTTAAAAGGTCGAGACTACAGGGAGAGCATCCTGTAAGCTGTTATGATGCTAAGGGTGGAACTGGCAGCTAACTTAGGATGTCCAGGGCATTGACGGGGCTCAGTAATTTCTTTAAAGCAGTGTTTCCCAGGTTTGGTTGAACATTAGAAGCATCTTGACAGCTTTAAAAAAAAACTGAGGTAGAGGTATATCATGCATATGGTAAAGTGCATACATTTTAGGTGTGCAGCTAAATGTATTTTTTACATGCATATATAAATGATTTTTACATGCATAAATATCTGTGTAATCACTATCCTAATCAAAACAGAACATTTCAAGCAACCCCAAAGGAGACCTTCTATCCTTTTTCATTAATACCCCAGGAGGAACCACTATTCTGCTTTCTCCTCCACAGTTTAATTTCTCCTAATTTTGAATTTTATATAAAGTGTGTAGCCTTGTGTCTATCTTCTTTTGCTCATCTGAATGATTTCAAGATTCACCCATGTTGATTGCATTGGTAGCTAGCTTAGTTATATTGCCAATTAGTATTTCATTGCATGAATATATCATGCATTATCTATTTTTCTATTGATAGGTTTGGATAATTTCCAGGTTTGCACTGTTGTGAGGAGAGCTGCTCTGAGCATTCCATACTTACCTTCTGGTGGACATATGCTCTCATTTCTCTGGGAGTGAAGTAGCTTGTTGGGTCTGATGGCACAGGTAACAACAGCTAATGTTCATTATTATTTGTAGATTCTGTATTACAAATTTGCCTATTTGCTAAACTATATTTGTAGCTCCAAAAGTTGATACCCCCACACTTTGGCAGTCATTTGTGGGCATGTGCAGAGTGGCAGATAATTTGAGTTGCTCTTCCCAGCCGAGGTTAAACAAGGGACCTGCCTTCTTGTTTCAGCTCTCATTCTGAAAGCAACTGTCATTTTCACTATATATTTAGTGCCATGTTTTTTTTTTTTTTGCATTTCTGTGCTTTTTTGTTGGTAATTTCCATGTTTAAAATGGCCCCAAGCCAAATGCTGAAGTTCTGTCTATGTTCCTAAGATCAAGAGGCTGTGATGTGTGCCTTATGGAGAAAATATATGTGTTAGATAAGTTTCATTCAGGCATGATAGGGCCATTGGCCATGAGTTCAATGCTAATGCATCAACTATATATAAGTTGTCTTTATTTTATTTTTTTTATTTATGATAGTCACACACACACACACACACAGAGAGAGAGAGAGAGAGAGAGAGAGAGAGAGAGAGAGGCAGAGACATAGGCAGAGGGAGAAGCAGGCTCCATGCACCGGGAACCTGACATGGGATTTGATCCCAGGTCTCCAGGATCGCGCCCTGGGCCAAAGGCAGGTGCCAAACTGCTGCGCCACCCAGGGATCCCTATAAGTTGTCTTCAAACAGAAACATGCATAAAGCAAGGTTATGTATCAATTGGCTGACAAAAATGTTATGATGAGGCTCATGGAAGCCTAAGCCTGTATTTCCCCCAAGAACAATGGTTCAGGATTTACTAACTCAGCATTCATCAAGACTTTATATAATGTAACTACCACAAAAAATGAGAATTTACTGTATGTTCAACTTTAATAAATACCATTCAATAATTTGCTAAAGTGATTATATCATCTGAGGAGCTTTAAAAACTCCCCTTCGTCAAGCCACATCTAGACCAATGACATTAGTATCTCTGGTTGGGGGACCCAGAGACAGAGATCTTAAGGCCAGTCACTGTCAGTGATAGAAATATTAGGAGAGAAGACAGGGTAGTCACAACAGGGAACGCAGCCTGTATGTATAGCTGTTATCAGATGAATAGTTGTTGCTTTCACCTGCATGTATTCTTTTGGGTTCTCTTTATTAAATGTTTCACACTCTGTATGGTTCATGCATTTAAAAACATACAATCATGGGAAAAAACCAATCACTCGCCTGGAAAATAAATGACAAGAACCATCCCCATAGCAAGGTGCAACTCTAACTCACAGGCCTGGGCTTGATTATAAAGAGCAAACAACTGCTTAGCCAACAGAGATAAAGAATTACCCACCAGGCATACATGCATTTTGAGCAAAGGGAGAACAGTGAAATCATGTAGCATTCAGAAAGTTGCTGCAATGGGAAGCCAAGGTGAGGATTCATTTCCAAGTGCTAAAGAACAGCTCTGTGTTAATAGGAAACCAATATCTCCTGTCAAAGCTAGCAGTGTCAATTTCCACCAGAGTCTTCACAAACTTAGCTGAAAAAAAAATCAAACTTAATCCCAAGAGGATTAGCTATTGTTGAAATACTTGGGTTAAATGGTGCAAATGTAAGATCCACTCCTCCTTTACCAAGACAACCAATAGCTGCTAAAGTACTTTCTTTAGCTGGGTTTCTGGTACCACCTGAAGATATCCAGGTATCTGCATCAAGGGTGGGAAGCCCCAATCATTATACTCATGATCGAATTGGAAATTGCTGAAGGCGTGTCTGAGTTGTCTAACAGTTCTCAAAGTGTGGTTCCCAGGCCACCACAACAGTATCACCAGGGAACTTGTTAGACATGCAAATGTTCAGGTCCTACCCCAGTAGGGTTGCCAGATAACATACAGGATGTCCAGTTAAGTAAGAACTGCAGATAAATAATAATGATTTGTTCAGATAACAACGACTTTTATTTTTTTAGTATAAGTATGTTCCAAGAAATATTTGAGATTGAATATTTATAATATTTGGGATGGGGTTACTGAAATTCAAATCTAACTGGGAGTCATGTATTTTTATCAGCAAATCCTATGACCCGACATACTAGACCTATGGAATCAAAAACTCTGGGGGTGGGGCTCAGCACAATGTATTTTGAGGAACCTTCCCAGTGATTTGTTTGCATGTTAAAATAAAGCTTAAGGACTGAGGGGGAGGTGCAAGACGGCGGAAGAGTAGGGTCCCCAAATGACCTGTCCCCACCAAATTACCTAGATAACCTTCAAATCATCCTGAAAATCTACGAATTCGGCCTGAGATTTAAAGAGAGAACAGCTGGAATGCTACAGGGAGAAGAGTTCGCGCTTCTATCAAGGCAGGAAGATGGGGGGAAAAAAGAAATAAAGAAACAAAAGGCCTCCAAGGGGGAGGGGCCCCGCGAGGAGACGGGCTAAGGCCGGGATGAGTGTCCCCAGGACAGGAGAGCCCCATCCCGGAGGAGCAGGAGCTTCACCAATCTTCCCAGGCAGAAAGGGGCTCGCAGGGAGTTGAAGCAGGACCCCAGGAGGGCGGGGATGCCCTCGGGCTCCCTGGGACACTAACAGACACCTGCGCCCCGGGAGAGTGCGCCGAGCTCCCTAAGGGCTGCAGCGCGCACGGCGGGACCCAGAGCAGCTCGGAGGGGCTCGGGTGGCGGCTCCACGGAGGGGGCTATGCACCCGGGAGCACGAATCCAACAGCACAGACCGAGAGCACAGGGTGCCGGGACAAAGCCCAGGATCCGGCCTCCCCCGGGACAGGCAGAGGCCGGGAGGGCCCAGGACAGCAAGGACGCTCCTGACCAGAGCTGAGCAGATCAGCGGCCCGCCCCGGAGCATCCAGGCCCTGCAGAAGGAAAGCTCCGGAGTTCCTGCGGGAGCTGACTCCAGGGCTGCAGAGCTGGCCGCTGCCACTGGGGTTGTTCCTCCAGGGGCCTCACGGGGTGCACAACCCCCACTGAGCCCTGCACCAGGCAGGGGCAGAGCAGCTCCCCCAAGTGCTAACACCTGAAAATCAGCACAACAGGCCCCTCCCCCAGACGACCAACTAGACGGACAAGTTCCAGGGGAGGTCAAGGGACTTAAAGTATACGGAATCAGAAGATTGACTTACTTCACTCAGCATAATACCTTCCAGTTCCATCCACGTTGAAGCAAATGGTGGATATTTGTCGTTTCTAATGGCTGAGTAATATTTCATTGTATACATAAACCACATCTTCTTTATCCATTCATCTTTTGATGGACACCGAGGCTCCTTCCACAGTTTGGCTATTGTGGAAAGGTAATATAAGGGAAGGGAGAAGAAATGTGTGGGAAATATCAGAAAGGGAGACAGAACATAAAGAGTCCTAACTCTGGGAAAGGAACTAGGGGTGATGAAAGGGGAGGAGGGCGGGGGGTGGGGGTGAATGGGTGATGGACCCTGAGGGGGGCACTTGACGGGATGAGCACTGGGTATTACTCTGTATGTTGCTAAATTGAACACCAATAAAAAATAAATTTATTATTAAAAAAAAAAGAATCAGAAGATACTCCCCCGTGTTTTTTTTCTTTTTCATTTGTTTGCTTCCCCCACCCCTTTTTCCTTTCTTTCTTTTTCTTTCTCTTTTTCTTCTCTTTTTTTCTTTTTTTCTCCTTTTTTCTTTTTTCTCTTTCTCTTTTCTTTCCTTCTTTCTCTCCTCTCTTTTCTCCTTTTACCAATACAACTTGTTTTTGGCCACTCTGCATTGAGCAAAATGACTAGAAAGAAATCCTCACCTTAAAAGAAAGAATCAGAAACAGTCCTCTCTCCCACAGAGTTACAAAAGCTGGATTACAATTCAATGTCAGAAAGCCAATTCAGAAGCACTATTATACAGCTAATGGTGGCTCTAGAGAAAAGCATAAAGGACTCAAGAGACTCCATCACAGAGGAATTTAGATCCAATCAGGAAGAAATTAAAAATTAATTGAATGAGATGCAATCCAAACTAGAAGTCCTAACGATGAGGGTTAACGAGGTGGAAGAACGAGTGAGTGACATAGAAGAAAAGTTCATGGCAAAGAGGGAAACTGAGGAAAAAAGAGACAAGCAATTAAAAGACCATGAAGATAGATTAAGGGAAATAGACGACAGCCTGAGGAAGAAAAACCTACGTTTAATTGGGGTTCCCGAGGGCGCGGAAAGGGCAGAGGGCCAGAATATGTATTTGAACAAATCATAGCTGAAAACTTTCCTAATCTGGGAAGGGAAACAGGCATTCAGATCCAGGAAATAGAGAGATCCCCCCCCCACCCCCTAAAATCAATAAAAACCGTTCAACACCTCGACATTTAATAGTTAAGCTAGCAAATTCCAAAGATAAAGAGAAGATCCTTAAAGCAGCAAGAGACAAGAAATCCCTGACTTTCATGGAGAGGAGTATTAGGGTAACAGCAAACCTCTCCACAGAGACCTGGCAGGCCAGAAAGGCTGGCAGGATATATTCAGGGTCCTAAATGAGAAGAACATGCAACCAAGAATCCTTTATCCAGCAAGGCTCTCATTCAAAATGGAAGGAGAGATAAAGAGCTTCCAAGACAGGCAGGAACTGAAAGAATATGTGACCTCCAAACCAGCTCTGCAAGAAATTTTAAGGGGGACTCTTAAAATTCCCCTTTAAGAAGAAGTTCAGTGGAACAGTCCACAAAAACAAGGACTGAATAGATATCATGATGACACTAAACTCATATCTCTCAATAGTAACTCTGAATGTGAACAGGCTTAATGACCCCATCAAAAGGCGCAGGATTTCAGACTGGATAAAAAAGCAGCACCCATCTGTTTGCTGTCTACAAGAGACTCATTTTAGACAGAAGGACACCTACAGCCTGAAAATAAAAGGTTGGAGAACCATTTACCATTCGAATGGTCCTCAAAAGAAAGCAGGGGTAGCCATCCTTATATCAGATAAACTAAAATTTACCCCGAAGACTGTAGTGAGAGATGAAGAGGGACACTATATCATACTTAAAGGATCTATTCAACAAGAGGACTTAACAATCCTCAATATATATGCCCCGAATGTGGGAGCTGCCAAATATATAAATCAATTATTAACCAAAGTGAAGAAATACTTAGATAATAATACACTTATACTTGGTGACTTCAATCTAGCTCTTTCTATACTCGATAGGTCTTCTAAGCACAACATCTCCAAAGAAACGAGGGCTTTAAATGATACACTGGACCAGATGGATTTCACTATATCTACAGAACTTTACATCCAAACTCAACTGAATACACATTCTTCTCAAGCGCACATGGAACTTTCTCCAGAATAGACCACATATTGGGTCACAAATCGGGTCTGAACCGATACCAAAAGATTGGGATTGTCCCCTGCATATTCTCAGACCATAATGCCTTGAAATTAGAACTAAATCACAACAAGAAGTTTGGAAGGACCTCAAACACGTGGAGGTGAAGGACCATCCTGCTAAAAGATAAAAGGGTCAACCAGGAAATTAAGGAAGAATTAAAAAGATTCATGGAAACTAATGACAATGAAGATACAACCGTTCAAAATCTTTGGGATGCAGCAAAAGCAGTCCTAAGGGGGAAATACATCACAATACAAGCATCCATTCAAAAACTGGAAAGAACTCAAATACAAAAGCTAACCTTACACATAAAGAAGCTAGAGAAAAAACAGCAAATAGATCCTACACCCAAGAGAAGAAGGGAGTTAATAAAGATTCGAGCAGAACTCAACGAAATCGAGACCAGAAGAACTGTGGAACAGATCAACAGAACCAGGAGGTGGTTCTTTGAAAGAATTAATAAGATAGACAAACCATTAGCCAGCCTTATTAAAAAGAAGACAGAGAAGACTCAAATTAATAAAATCATGAATGCGAAAGGAGAGATCACTACCAACACCAAGGAAATACAAACGATTTTAAAAACATATTATGAACAGCTATACGCCAATAAATTAGGCAATCTAGAAGGAATAGACGCATTCCTGGAAAGCCACAAACTACCAAAACTGGAACAGGAAGAAATAGAAAACCTGAACAGGCCAATAACCAGGGAGGAAATTGAAGCAGTCATCAAAAACCTCCCAAGACACAAGAGTCCAGGGCCAGATGGCTTCCCAGGGGAATTTTATCAAACGTTTAAAGAAGAAACCATACCTATTCTCCTAAAGCTGTTTGGAAAAATAGAAAGAGATGGATTACTTCCAAATTCGTTCTATGAGGCCAGCATCACCTTAATTCCAAAACCAGACAAATACCCCACCAAAAAGGAGAATTACAGACCAATATCCCTGATGAACATGGATGCAAAAATTCTCAACAAGATACTGGCCAATAGGATCCAATAGTACATTAAGAAAATTATTCACCATGACCAAGTAGGATTTATCCCTGGGACACAAGGCTGGTTCAACACCCGTAAAACAATCAATGTGATTCATCATATCAGCAAGAGAAAAACCAAGAACCATATGATCCTCTCATTGGATGCAGAGAAAGCATTTGACAAAATACAGCATCCATTCCTGATCAAAACTCTTCAGAGTGTAGGGATAGAGGGAACATTCCTCGACATCTTAAAAGCCATCTATGAAAAGCCCACAGCAAATATCATTCTCAATGGGGAAGCACTGGGAGCCTTTCCCCTAAGATCAGGAACAAGACAGGGATGTCCACTCTCACCACTGCTGTTCAACATAGTACTGGAAGTCCTAGCCTCAGCAATCAGACAACAAAAAGACATTAAAGGCATTCAAATTGGCAAAGAAGAAGTCAAACTCTCCCTCTTCGCCGATGACATGATACTCTACATAGAAAACCCAAAAGCCTCCACCCCAAGATTGCTAGAACTCATACAGCAATTCGGTAGCGTGGCAGATACAAAATCAATGCCCAGAAGTCAGTGGCATTTCTATACACTAACAATGAGACTGAAGAAAGAGAAATTAAGGAGTCAATCCCATTTACAATTGCACCCAAAAGCATAAGATACCTAGGAATAAACCTAACCAAAGATGTAAAAGATCTATACCCTCAAAACTATAGAACACTTCTGAAAGAAATTGAGGAAGACACAAAGAAATGGAAAAATATTCCATGCTCATGGATTGGCAGAATTAATATTGTGAAAATGTGAATGTTACCCAGGGCAATATACACGTTTAATGCAATCCCTATCAAAATACCATGGACTTTCTTCAGAGAGTTAGAACAAATTATTTTAAGATTTGTGTGGAATCAGAAAAGACCCCGAATAGCCAGGGGATTTTTAAAAAAGAAAACCATATCTGGGGGCATCACAATGCCAGATTTCAGGTTGTACTACAAAGCTGTGGTCATCAAGACAGTGTGGTACTGGCACAAAAACAGACACATAGATCAGTGGAACAGAATAGAGAATCCAGAAGTGGACCCTGAACTTTATGGGCAACTAATATTCGATAAAGGAGGAAAGACTATCCATTGGAAGAAAGATAGTCTCTTCAATAAATGGTGCTGGGAAAATTGGACATCCACATGCAGAAGAATGAAACTAGACCACTCTCTTTCACCATACACAAAGATACACTCAAAATGGATGAAAGATCTAAATGAGAGACAAGATTCCATCAAAATCCTAGAGGAGAACACAGGCAACACCCTTTTTGAACTCGGCCACAGTAACTTCTTGCAAGATACATCCACGAAAGCAAAAGAAACAAAAGCAAAAATGAACTATTGGGACTTCATCAAGATAAGAAGCTTTTGCACAGCAAAGGATACAGTCAACAAAACTCAAAGACAACCTACAGAATGGGAGAAGATATTTGCAAATGACATATCAGATAAAGGGCTAGTTTCCAAGATCTATAAAGAACTCATTAAACTCAACACCAAAGAAACAAACAATCCAATCATGAAATGGGCAAAAGACATGAACAGAAATCTCACAGAGGAAGACATAGACATGGCCAACATGCATATGAGAAAATGCTCTACATCACTTGCCATCAGGGAAATACAAATCAAAACCACAATGAGATACCACCTCACACCAGTGAGAATGGGGAAAATTAACAAGGCAGGAAACAACAAATGTTGGAGAGGATGCGGAGAAAAGGGAACCCTCATACACTGTTGGTGGGAATGTGAACTGGTGCAGCCACTCTGGAAAACTGTGTGGAGGTTCCTCAAACAGTTAAAAATATACCTGCCCTACGACCCAGCAATTGCACTGTTGGGGATTTACCCCAAAGATACAAATGCAATGAAACGCCGGGACACCTGCACCCCGATGTTTCTAGCAGCAATGGCCACGATAGCGAAACTGTGGAAGGAGCCTCGGTGTCCAACGAAAGATGAATGGATAAAGAAGATGTGGTTTATGTATACAATGGAAGATTATTCAGCTATTAGAAATGACAAATACCCACCATTTGCTTCAACGTGGATGGAACTGGAGGGTATTATGCTGAGTGAAGTAAGTCAGTCGGAGAAGGACAAACATTATATGTTCTCATTCATTTGGGGAATATAAATAGTAGTGAAAGGGAATATAAGGGAAGGGAGAAGAAATGTGTGGGAAATATCAGAAAGGGAGACAGAACGTAATGACTGCTAACTCTGGGAAACGAACTAGGGGTGGTAGAAGGGGAGGAGGGCGGGGGGTGGGAGTGAATGGGTGACGGGCACTGGGGGTTATTCTGTATTTTAGTAAATTGAACACCAATAAAAAATAAATTAAAAAAAATAAAATCATGAATGAGAAAGGAGAGATCACTACCAACACCAAGGAAATACAAACGATTTTAAAAACATACTATGAACAGCTATACGCCAATAAATTAGGCAATCTAGAAGAAATGGACACATTCCTGGAAAGCCACAAACTACCAAAACTGGACAGGAAGAAATAGAAAACCTGAACAGGCCAATAACCAGGGAGGAAATTGAAGCAGTCATCAAAAACCTCCCAAGACACAAGAGTCCAGGGCCAGATGGCTTCCCAGGGGTATTCTATCAAACGTTTAAAGAAGAAATCATACCTATTCTCTAAAGCTGTTTGGAAAGATAGAAAGAGATGGAGTACTTCCAAATTCGTTCTATGAGGCCAGCATCACCTTAATTCCAAGACCAGACAAACACCCCACCAAAAAGGAGAATTATAGACCAATATCCCTGATGAACATGGATGCAAAAATTCTCAACAAGATACTGGCCAATAGGATCCAACAGTAAATGAAAAAAATTATTCACCATGACCAAGTAGGATTTATCCCTGGGACACAAGGCTGGTTCAACACTCGTAAAACAATCAATGTGATTCATCATATCAGCAAGAGAAAAACCAAGAACCATATGATCCTCTCATTAGATGCAGAGAAAGCATTTGACAAAATACAGCATCCATTCCTGATCAAAACTCTTCAGAGTGTAGGGATAGAGGGAACATTCCTCAACATCTTAAAAGCCTTCTACGAAAAGCCCACAGCAAATATCATTCTCAATGGGGAAGCACTGGGAGCCTTTCCCCTAAGATCAGGAACAAGACAGGGATGTCCACTCTCACCACTGCTATTCAACATAGGACTGGAAGTCCTAGCCTCAGCAATCAGACAACAAAAAGACATTAAAGGCATTCAAATTGGCAAAGAAGAAGTCAAACTCTCCTCTTTGCCGATGACATGATACTCTACATCGAACCCAAAACCCAAAAGCCTCCACCCCAAGATTGCTAGAACTCATACAGCAATTCGGTAGCGTGGCAGATACAAAATCAATGCCCAGAAATCAGTGGCATTTCTATACACTAACAATGAGACTGAAGAAAGAGAAATTAAGGATTCAATCCCATTTACAACTGCACCCAAAAGCATAAGATACCTAGGAATAAACCTAACCAAAGAGGTAAAGGATCTATACCCTAAAAACTATAGAACGCTTCTGAAAGAAATGGAGGAAGACACAAAGAGATGGAAAAACAGTCCATGTTCACGGATTGGCAGAATGAATATTGTGAAAATGTGAATGTTACCCAGGGCAATATACACGTTTAATGCAATCCCTATCAAAATACCATGGACTTTCTTCAGAGAGTTAGAACAAATTATTTTTTTTAAATGTTTATTTATTTATGATAGTCACAGAGAGAAAGAGACACAGGCAGAGGGAGAAGCAGGCTCCATGCACCGGAAGCCCGATGTGGGATTCGATCCCGGGTCTCCAGGATCGCGCCCTGGGCCAAAGGCAGGCGCCAAACCCCTGCGCCACCCAGGGATCCCTAGAACAAATTATTTTAAGATTTGTGTGGAATCAGAAAAGACCCCGAATAGCCAGGGGAATTTTAAAAAAGAAAATCATATCTGGGGGCATCACAATGCCTGATTTCAGGTTGTACTACAAAGCTGTGGTCATCAAGACAGTGTGGTACTGGCACAAAAACAGACACATAGATCAATGGAACAGAATAGAGTACCCAGAAGTGGACCCTGAACTTTATGGTCAACTAATATTTGATAAAGGAGGAAAGACTATCCATTGGAAGAAAGATAGTCTCTTCAATAAATGGTGCTGGGAAAATTGGACATCCACATGCAGAAGAATGAAACTAGACCACTCTCCTGCACCATACACAAAGATACACTCAAAATGGATGAAAGATCTAAATGTGAGACAAGATTCCATCAAAATCCTAGAGGAGAACACAGGCAACACCCTTTTTGAACTCGGCCACAGTAACTTCTTGCAAGATACATCCACGAAGGCAAAAGAAACAAAAGCAAAAATGAACTATTGGGACTTCATCAAGATAAGAAGCTTTTGCACAGCAAAGGATACAGTCAACAAAACTAAAAGACAACCTACAGAATGGGAGAAGATATTTGCAAATGATGTATCAGATATAAAGGGCTAGTTTCCAAGATCTATAAAGAACTTATTAAACTCAACACCAAAGAAACAAACAATCCAATCATGAAATGGGCAAAAGACATGAAGAGAAATCTCACAGAGGAAGACATAGACATGGCCAACACGCACATGAGAAAATGCTCTGCATCACCGGCCATCAGGGAAATACAAATCAAAACCACAATGAGATACCACCTCACACCAGTGAGAATGGGGAAAATTAACAAGGCAGGAAACCACAAATGTTGGAGAGGATGTGGAGAAAAGGGAACCCTCTTACACTGTTGGTGGGAATGTGAACTGGCGCAGCCACTCTGGAAAACTGTGTGGAGGTTCCTCAAACAGTTAAGAATAAACCTGCCCTACGACCCAGCAATTGCACTGTTGGGGATTTACCCCAAAGATTCAGATGCAATGAAACGCCGGGACACCTGCACCCCGATGTTTCTAGCAGCAATGTCCACAATAGCCAAACTGTGGAAGGAGCCTCGGTGTCCATCGAAAGATGAATGGATAAAGAAGATGTGGTTTATGTATACAATGGAATATTCCTCAGCCATTAGAAATGACAAATACCCACCATTTGCTTCAACGTGGATGGAACTGGAGGGTATTATGCTGAGTGAAGTAAGTCAATTGGAGAAGGACAAACAGTATATGTTTTCATTCATTTGAGGAATATAAATAATAGTGAAAGGGAATATAAGGGAAGGGAGAAGAAATGGGTACGAAATATCAGAAAGGGAGACAGAACATAAAGACTCCTAACTCTGGGAAACGAACTAGGGGTGGTAGAAGGGGAGGAGGGCGGGGTGCGGGGGTGAGTGGGTGACAGGCATTCAGGGGGACACTTGATGGGATGAGCACTGGGTGTTATTCTGTATGTTGGTAAATTGAACACTAATAAAAAATAAATTTATTAAAAAAAAAGCTTAAGGACCAATGCTCCTGTTTCAGCTTTCTATCCTACCTAGCTGATCTAAGAAATGATTAATTTCATTGTAGTCTTATCTCAGTGGTTGGATTTTACCTGTAAGAAATATCTGAGAGCTAAGTCCAGTTTTTTTCCCTCTCAACCTGGAGCTAAATAACTTATTATCTGTGTCCCTTTGTAACTTACATTGGGCAGGTTCTGATAGCAGTCTCAAAAACTGACTTTCTCTCTAGGTATGGGTGGATGCTTCAGGAGGAACATTCCCTGGGTTTTGGTGGCTGAAGTCATTGCAGTTTGCTGTTGTATGGGATCTCTGACCAGACAGGTGTCAAGTTTGTCTGTGTCTGTGATCTATGTAAGACTGAGGTACTTCTTTGTCTCCACTGCTGCCACACCACAGTAGCTATTGTACTTTTTTTTTTTTTTTTTTTTTTTTACTTCTGGGAGCCCACCCAAGGCTTGTCTCATCTGAATAAGGTGACAGTTAATATGATGCCATCCATACACTTCTTTTCACAGCATCACCTACCTTTTCACTATAGGAACCCATTATTACAGAGTGTCTGAGCAGGGTAAGTCCATGGCAAAACAACTAGAGTCTGAGCAATGGTGATAACTAACAATAACCACAATTTATTGAGCACCTACTATATGCCAGGCAATGTCTTAAGTGCATAACATATAACATCCCCTCTTCATTATATCCCTGTGAATTCAGAACTATTTTCCTCATTTTAAGGTAAGGAAGTTGAGATTTAGCAAGGTTTTGTAACTTGCTCACATTCTCACAGTGAGGGAATGAAATTTTTAAAACTGCATCTGCCCAACTCCACAGCTAGTGCTCTAAACCATAATATCCATTGCTTTCCCCTTGGGAACTTTGTATTAGTTAAAAGCCTCTGTGCTAAACACCACATTCATTGACCCATATCAAGCCCCTACTATCAAGCAGGTACAATGCTAGGTGCTCTGGGAATCAAAGTACCTTAGATATAGTCCCTGTACTCTGAGAGTCATACGTGGATGATTGGGCAATATATTTGAAAATATAACCATTATCTCTCCTGTGTATTTATCCTCCCTTCTGGAGCCAGCTCTTTGCACACATGCAAGAACCGGGGCAGCAGAAAATACAAAAGAAAGGAATCTCTCTTCTTGGCTCTTGAAATTCAGAAGTTTAATACTTTGGAGAATGGGAAGGACTCCCAAAAATGGATAAAATATTTAGGAGAATACTTCATAAAAGGAGAAAGTCTTTCCCATCTTAGACTAGAAAGGGATTTCCAGGATAGAAGAGAGGGAGAGGTGGCTCACAGAAAGTGAGGGTTCTTGGTCCTGTGTCCTGAGTCATGTCCTATGATGGTGATAGACACCTCCATCGCTCACTCACTGATGCTTGTGTGGACTACATGAACAGGGTGGCCTTGAACACTACCACCAGAGTGGGGCTCAGAAAGATGGCAAATTCCAGAGTAGAAATGACAATACTAGTGTCTGGGTAGGCAAGGCTTTGGATGTTCTTCCAGAGTTTCATACACTTCAGCATGGCACAGTCTCAGACGATGAGCTTTTCTGTACCCCAAATGGGCACTGAAATAACATAAAAAAACTTCTAGACATAAAAGAGTCACAGATGGGGGATCCCTGGGTGGCGCAGCGGTTTAGCGCCTGCCTTTGGCTCAGGGCGCGATCCTGGAGACCCGGGATCGAATCCCACGTCGGTTCCCGGTTCATGGAGCCTGCTTCTCCCTCTGCCTATGTCTCTGCCTCTCTCTCTCTCTCTCTTTCTCTCTCTCTGACTATCGTAAATAAATAAAAAATAAAAAAAAAGAGTCACAGATGGGAACTAAAGATGTCTCCATGGCAATGTATATGGACCAATGCCTACCTTAGGACTCTTCAGTGTGGAAGGATGACACTGAAGATCAGATGGTCCTTCCCCAGTAATGGCTGTAATGACAATACAGTAATGACCAACCTTAACTCCCTCAAAATTTAGATACCATCCTTAACTGAGGTTAAGTTAACTGAGATAAAGTTTCTGCTATCCAGGCTGGATGGGGACTTGAAATAGAAATTAAGACTACTGATAAGAAAATAGCAACAGTTGTCTGGATCAGTTGTGCCAGAAAATTTGTGGAAGACTTTGGAATTGGTGAAAAAGATCACTGGGTATCCTGTCCAACGCATCCTTCCAGGCTATTTTAGCATTTCATTGCTTTTGAGCCATTTTTACAGTTCTGTATACTATAGCAAAACTATAGTGATTCAAGTGATCCTTGTCCATAGAAATATAAATAGTGTCAATTAATTGCTATTCATGCAATTGTCAATGTAATTAATTATTGCCCAGTGGGTATTGGCCAGTTTTGCATCTGTTTATAGATTCATTTCAGCATTTTTGATTTCCTGCATATGTGAATGTTTTTTAAATTATCTTTGAGCTGGTTACAGCATCTTACTGGTTCCCTCATTAATTGATGAGTTAAGTAAATTCTTGATGTGTATTCATTTTATAACTGTATGAGAATCATCATTTTACCTTTGAAAAAAATGACCTTTGACTATGTGAGGAGCTTAGGAGTCTTCACTCCCTCTAAACAACCAGTAAAAAATCTGAACAAGATGAAAAATCAAAAACTCTTCTTAGATTTGTCAGAGAAGTGAGGTCACAGGGCATACTGGTACACCCCAAATTGGGGAGATGGACAGGTGGATACAGAGAATCACCACTTGCTGATTCAGAAACCCTCAAGCAAAAGCCTGAATTATAATTGATGATTTGCTGAAGGCTCAGTGTGGACAAGTCTGAGAGATAAAGACATCAGGGAGGCACAGGCATTTGGGAGCCCCCACGCTTTTGCAAGTTTTATTTCCAGGAGCTCTACAAGGTTCTCACAGTGAAGAAGGAGAAGAATCTCCTCAGGTTTCCCACTGGAGGAGCCATTTTGAAATCCCAAGAGCATTCTGGTTTTTTTTTTTTTCAAGAAGGTTTAAGCTAACAGAAACTATTTCATCAGAGCCTAATCTATTGGGATTTTATCAGAACCTAAGCAACCTGAAGGAAGCAAAATACCCAACTCCAGGCCCCTTTAGCCATCCTATGCCATGCAAAGGGTTGGGGAAAAAAACAGAGAAGTACTTCTAAATTTCACTGACAATGATTGTAGAAATGAAATGAATAACAATGATATGAGGGATTGAAAGGAGGAATTAAGAGTGTTTTGTTATTATAAGGTACTTGCACTACCTATGAAATAGCACAGCATAGTATCATTTGAAAGTAGACTTGGATTAGTTATAAATGTGTAGAGCAAATTCCAGGCCAACCGCTTAAAAGAAAAAAAAGTAAAAAGGAATTATAATGAATATGTTATGAAAGGAGAGAAAATGAAACATATAAAATGCTCAATTAAAACCACAAAGGTAGGGCAGCTGAGGTGGCTCAGCAGTGTAGCATCACCTTCAGCCCAGGGCACGATCCTGGAGACCTGGGATCAAGTCCTGGGATCAAGTCATGTTGGGCTCCCTGCATGGAGCCTGCTTCTCCCTCTGCCTGTGTCTCTGCCTCTTTCTCTCTTTCTGTGTCTCTCATGAATAAATAAATAAAATAAAAAACCCCACAAAAGCAGATGGAGTAGAAGACAAAAAAGAAACAATGAACAAAGTCGCTGACTAGAAAACAGTAACAAACATGGTAGGTATTAATCCATATATTATTGATATCAATACCAATAATCACATTAAATGTCAATGGTCAAAATACACCAATTGAAAGACAGAGATTGTCAGAATGGATCAAAAAACAAGACCCAAATATATGTTGTCTATAAGAAACACACTTTAAATATAAAGACACATATAGATCAAAAGCAAAGGGATGGAAAAAGATATGCCATGCTAACATTAATCAAAAGAAAGATGGAGTGGCTATATTAATTTCAGATACAGTAGACTTTAGAGCAAGGAAATTTATCAGGGATGAAGAGGGGCATTAACATAGTGACAAATGGGACATAATGGTCCTTAATGCACATACATATGACAACAGAGTGTCAAACTACATGAGGCAAAAACTGATAGATTTGCAAGGAGAATTATATGAATTCATTATTATAGTTGGAGACTTCAAACCTCTCTTTCAGAAATGGACAGATCTATCAGGCAGAAAACCAGTAGGTATTACTGACCTCAACAGCATGATCAGTTAATTGGATATAATTGACACTTATAGATCATTTCGTCCAATACCAGCAGAATATACATTTTTCCAAGTTCATGTAGAAATTTCACCAAGATAGACCACATTCTGGGCCATAAAACACATCTTAACAAATTTAAAAGACTAGAAGTCATGCAATGTATATTCTCAGACCAGAATGGAATTAAACTAGAAATCGATAACAGAAATATAGCTGGGAAATATAAAATTACTTACAGATTAATCAACACACTTCTAAATAATGCATGAGTCAAAGAAAAAAATCTCAAGAGGAGTTAAAAAATACTTTGAACTAAATAAAGATGAAAATACAACTTTGCAGATTTTTTGGGAATCAGGGAAAGTAGTACTAATATTGAAATTTGTAGCATTACCTATTTATATTAGAAAAGAAGAAAGATCTAAGCTGAATAATCTATGTTTACTCCTTAGGAAACTAGAAAAAGAAAAGCAAACTAAATCCAAAGGCAGAAGAAAAGAATAATAAAAATAAAAGCAAAAAGCAATGAAATTGAAAACGGGAACTCAATATAGAAAATGAATGAAACCAAATGTTGATTCTTTGAAAAGCCTCGATGTCCGTCGAAAGGTGAATGGATAAAGAAGATGTGGTCTATGTATACAATGGAATATTACTCAGCCATTAGAAACGACAAATACCCACCATGTGCTTCGACATGGATGGAACCGGAGGGTATTATGCTGAGTGAAATAAGTCAATCGGAGAAGGACAAACATTATATAGTCTCATTCATTTTATAAAAAATAGTGAAAGGGAATAAAGGGGAAAGGAGAAAAAATGAGTGGGAAATATCAGTGAGGGAGACAGAACATGAGAGACTCCTTAGTCTGGGAAGCGAACAAGGGGTGGTGGAAAGGGAGGTGGGTGGGGGGTGGGGGTGACTGGGTGACGGGCACTGAGGAGGGCACTTGATTGGATGAGCACTGGGTGTTATGCTAAATGTTGGCAAATTGAACTCCAATAAAAAAATAAAATAAAATAAAAAAGTATCAGTAGAAGCCCCCCCCGCCCCCATAAATAAATAAATAAATAAATAAATAAATAAATAAATAAATAAATAAAATCAATAAGCCTCGGGCAGCCCCGGTGGCTCAGCAGTTTAGCGCCGCCTTCAGCCCAGGGCCTGATCCTGGAGACCTGGGATCGAGGCCCACGTCGGGCTCCCTGCATGGAGCCTGCTTCTCCCTCTGCCAGTGTCTCTGCCTCTCTCTCTGTGTCTCATGAATAAATAAATAAAATCTTAAGAAAAACTTCATCTTTAAAAAAAAATCAATAAGCCTCTTCTAGGCTAACTAAGGGAAAAAAAGACACAATTAACTAATATTAGAAGTAAAAGAGAGGACAGACATTAAAAGGATAATAAAGGAATACCATGAACAACTCAATGCCAAAATGAAATGGACCAATTCCTTGAAAGACACAATCTGCTCAAACTCACATAAAAAGAAATAGATAATCCGAATAGTCTTTATTTTTTTAATAATAAATTTATTTTTTATTGGTGTTCAATTTGCCAACATCAGAATAACATCCAGTGCTCACCCCATTAAGTGACCCCCTCAGTGCCCGTCTTTATCTATTGAATCAATCAATTTATCAAATTGAATCAATACTTAATAACCTTCCAAAACAGAAAGTGCCAGGCCCAGATGGATTCACCAGTGAATTCTATCAAACATTTAAGGAAGAAATGATACAAATTCTCCATAATCTCTTCCAGAAGATAGAAGCAGAGGGAATATTTCCTAACTACCTTTACGAGGTCAGCATTATGCTGTACCAAAACCAGACAAAGACATTACAAGAAAAGAAAACTACGTACCAATATGAACATACATGCAAAAAATCCTCAAAAATATTAGCAAATTAAGTCCAACAATGTATAAAAAGAATTATTTATGATGACCAGATGGGATTTATCACAGATACATAAAGCTGATTTAACATTTGAAAATCAATTAAAGTAATCCATCATATTAACAAACTAAAAAGTACATGATCATATCAATAGGTGCAGAAAAAGCATTTGGCAAATCTAACAGCTATTCATGATTTAAAAAATCTCACCAACTAAGAATAGAGAAGAACTCTATGTTCCTCAAAACATATTCCTCAAAAGAACATCTACAGAAATCCTACAGATAACATAATATTTAATGGTCAGAAATTAGAATTTTCTCAATCAACTTAGAACAAGGCTACTTCTTTTCAACAGCAAATTGGAGAGCCTTTATAGTGCAATAAGACAAGAAAATGAAAAAAAATTATACAAATTGAGAAGGAAGAAATAAAATTGCCTTTGCTCACAATTTACATAATTATCTATGTAGAAAAATCTAAAGACTTGCCAAAAACATAAGAAAACCAAAAAATCTCCTGAAAAAATAAACAGTTACAGCAAGGTGTCAGGATACAAGATTAATACACAGACTTGATTACTTTCTTCTATACCAGCAATGAACAAGTGGAATTTGAAATTAAAAACACATTGCCATTTACATTAGCACCCCCAAATATTAAGCTTATATAAGTTTATCAAAATATGTATTAGACCTATATGAGGAAAACTATAAAGCTCTGATAAAAGAAATCAAAGAACTAAAGAAATGAAGAAATATATATTTATGCATAGGAAGACACAATATTGTCAGATGTCAGTTATTTCCAACTTGATCTTCTTTTTTTAAAAAGATTTTATTTACTTATTCACAAGAGACAGAGAGAGAGAGGCAGGGACATAGGCAGAGGGAGAAGCAGGCTCCCTGTAGGGAGCCCATTGTGTACTCCATCCCAGGATCCCAGTATCATGCCTTGAGCCCAAGGCAGATGCTCAATCACTGAGCCACCCAGGTGCCCCAACTTGATCTTTAGATTCAAGCCAATCCCAATCCGAATTCCAGCAAGTTATTTTATGGATATAAATAAACTGATTCTTCAGTTTATATGGAGAGGTAGAAAACCCCAGAATTGGCAACACAATATTAAAAGAGAAGAACAAAGTTAGAGTACTGACACTACCTGACTTTGAGACTTACTGTAAAGCAACAGTTGTCAAGACAGTGTGCTATTGATGAGATAATAGACAAATAGAGGGATCCCTGGGTGGCACAGCAGTTTGGCGCCTGCCTTTGGCCCAGGGTGATCCTGGAGACCCGGGATCGAATCCCACATCGGGCTCCCAGTGGGTGGAGCCTGCTTCTCCCTCTGCCTGTGTCTCTGCCTCTCTCTCTCTGACTATCATAAATAAATAAAAATTAAAAAAAAGACAAATAGATCAGTGAAAGAGACTAGAGAGTCCAGAAATAGACCCACATAAATATAACCCCCCCCCTTTTAAGACTTATTTATTTGAGAGAGAGAGTGAGAGACCGAGCAGCAGGAGGGGCAGAGGGAGAAGAGAGACAAGCAGATTCCTTCCTCATTGAGTGGGGAGCCTGATGTGGGGCTCAATCCTAGGATCCTGAGTTCAAGCCAAAATCAAGAGTTGGACTGTTGGAGGGAGGGGCAAGATGGCGAAAAAGTAGGGTCCCCAGTCACCTGTCCCAACCAAATTACCTAGAAAACCTTCAAATCATCCTGAAAATCTACGAATTCGGCAAGATTTAAAGAGAGAACGCTGGAATGCTACAGTGAGAAGAGTTCGTGCTTCTATCAAGGTAGGAAGACGGGGGAAAAGAAATAAAGAAACAAAAGGCCTCCAAGGGGGAGGGGCCCCGCGAGGAGCCGGGCTGAGGCCGGGGCGAGTGTCCCCAGGACAGGAGAGCCCCGTCCCGGAGAAGCAGGAGCTGCACCGACCTTCCCGGGCGGAAAGGGGCTCACAGGGAGTTAGAGCAGGACCCAGGAGGGCGGGGATGCCCTCGGGCTCCCTGGGACACTAACAGACACCTGTGCCCCGGGAGAATGCACCGAGCTCCCTGAGGGCTGCCTCGTGCACGGCGGGACCGGGAGCAGCTCCGGGGGCGCGGGCGTAGGAAGAGGCTCCGCGGAGGGGGCTGCGGGGCGGGAGCGCAAATCCAACAGCACAGGCAGGGAGCACAGGGCGCCGGGACACAGCACAGGATCCGGCCTCCCCCGAGACAGGCAGAGGCCCGGAGGGCCCAGGACAGCGAGGATGCTCCTGCCCTGAGCTGAGCAGATCAGCGGCCCTGCCTGGAGCCTCCAGGCCCTACAGATGGAGAGCTCCTTAGTTCCTGCCGGAGCTGACTCCAGGGCTCCAGAGCTGGCCCCGCCACTGCGGTTGTTCCTCCTGGGGCCTCACGGGGTGCACAACCCCCACTGAGCCCTGCACCAGGCAGGGGCAGAGCAGCTCCCCCAGGTGCTAACACCAGGAAATCAGCACAACAGGCCCCTCCCCCAGAAGACCAGGTTGACGGACAAGTTCCAGGGGGAGTCAAAGGACTTAAAGTATACAGAATCAGAAGATACTCCCCCGTGTTTTCTTTTTTTCTTTTTGATTTCTATTTGCTTCCCCCATCCTTTTTTCTTTCTCTTTTTCTTCTCTTTTTTCTTTTTTCCTCCTTTTTTCTTTTTTCTCTTTCTCTTTTCTTTCCTTCTTTCTCTCCTCTCTTTTTCTCCTTTTACCAATACAACTTGTTTTTGGCCACTCTGCACTGAGCAAAATGACGAGAAGGAAAACCTCACCTCAAAAGAAAGAATCAGAAACAGTCTTCTCTCCCACAGAGTTACAAAATCTGGATTACAATTCAATGTCAGAAAGCCAATTCAGAAGCACTATTATACAGCTACTGGTGGCTCTAGAAAAAAGCATAAAGGACTCAAGAGACTTCATGACTGCAGAAATTAGATCCAATCAGGCAGAAATTAAAAATCAATTGAATGAGATGCAATCCAAGCTAGAAGTCCTAACGACGAGGGTTAACGAGGTGGAAGAACGAGTGAGTGACATAGAAGAAAAGTTCATGGCAAAGAGGGAAACTGAGGAAAAAAGAGACAAACAATTAAAAGACCATGAAGACAGATTAAGGGAAATAGACGACAGCCTGAGGAAGAAAAACCTACGTTTAATTGGGGTTCCTGAGGCCGCTGAAAAGGACAGAGGTCCAGAATATGTATTTGAACAAATCATAGCTGAAAACTTTCCTAATCTGGGAAGGGAAACAGGCATTCAGATCCAGGAAATAGAGAGATCCCCCCACCCCCAAAATCAATAAAAACCGTTCAACACCTCGACATGTAATAGTTAAGCTAGCAAATTCCAAAGATAAACAGAAGATCCTTAGAGCAGCAAGAGACAAGAAATCCCTGACTTTTATGGGGAGGAGTATTAGGGTAACAGCAGGTCCACGGAGACCTGGCAGGCCAGAAAGGGCTGACAGGACATATTCAGGGTCCTATATGAGAAAAACATGCAACCAAGAATACTTTATCCAGCAAGGCTCTCATTCAGAATAGAAGGAGAGATAAAGAGCTTCCAAAACAGGCAGGAACTGAAAGAATATGTGACCACCAACCAGCTCTGCAAGAAATTTTAAGGGGGACTCTTAAAATTACCCTTGAAGAAGAAGTCCAATGGAACAATCCACAAAAACAGGGAATGAATAGATATCATGATGACACTAAACTCATACCTTTCAATAGTAACTCTGAATGTGAACGGGCATAATGACCCCATCAAAAGGCGCAGGGTTTCAGACTGGATAAAAAAGGAGGACCCATTTATTTTCTGTCTACAAGAGACTCATTTTAGACAGAAGGACATCTACAGCCTGAAAATAAAAGGTTGGAGAACCATTTACCATTCAAATGGTCCTCAAAAGAAAGCAGGGGTAGCCATCCTTATATCAGATAAACTAAAATTTACCCCAGAGACTGTAGTGAGAGATGAAGAGGGACACTATATCATACTTCAAGGATCTATCCAACAAGAGGACTTAACAATCCTCAATATATATGTCCAGAATGTGGAAGCTGCCATATATATCAATCAATTAATAACCAAAGTGAAGAAATACTTCGATAATAATACACTTATACTTGGTGACTTCAATCTAGCTCTTTCTACGCCCGATAGGTCTTCTAAGCACAACATCTCCAAAGAAACGAGGGCTTTAAATGATACACTGGACCAGATGGATTTCACAGATATCTACAGAACTTTACATCCAAACTCATCTGGATACACATTCTTCTCAAGTGCACATGGAACTCTCTCAAGAATAAACCACATACTGGGTCACAAATCGGGTCTGAACCAGTACCAAAAGATTGGGATCATCTCCTGCATATTCTCAGACCATAATGCCTTGAAATTAGAACTAAATCACAACAAGAAATTTGGAAGGACTTCAAACACGTGGAGGTTAAGGACTATCCTGCTGAAAGATGAAAGGGCCAACCAGGAAATTAAGGAAGAATTAAAAAGATTCATGGAAACTAATGACAATGAAGATACAACCGTTCAAAATCTTTGGGATGCAGCAAAAGCAGTCCTGAGGGGGAAATACATTGCAATACAAGCATCCATTCAAAAACTGGAAAGAACTCAAATACAAAAGCTAACCTTACACATGAAGGACCTAGGGAAAGAACAGCAGATAGATCCTACACCCAGCAGAAGAAGAGAGTTAATAAAGATTCGAGCAGAACTCAACGAAATCGAGACCAGAAGAACTGTGGAACAGATCCAGAAAACCAGGAGTTGGTTCTTTGAAAGAATTAATAAGATAGACAAACCATTAGCCAGCCTTATTAAAAAGAAGAGAGAGGGATCCCTGGGTGGCGCAGCGGTTTAGCGCCTGTCTTTGGCCCGGGGCGCAATCCTGGAGACCCGGGATCGAATCCCACGTCGGGCTCCCGGTGCATGGAGCCTGCTTCTCCCTCTGCCTGTGTCTCTGCCTCTCTCTCTCTCTCTGTGACTATCATAAAAAAAAAAGAAGAGAGAGAAGACTCCAATTAATAAAATCATGAATGAGAAAGGAGAGATCACTACCAACACCAAGAAAATACAAACGATTTTAAAAACATATTATGAACAGCTATACGCCAATAAATTAGGCAATCTAGAAGAAATGGACACATTCCTGGAAAGCCACAAACTACCAAAACTGGAACAGGAAGAAATAGAAAACCTGAACAGGCCAATAACCAGGGAGGAAATTGAAGCAGTCATCAAAAACCTACCAAGACACAAGAGTCCAGGGCCAGATGGCTTCCCAAGGGAATTTTATCAAACGTTTAAAGAAGAAACCATACCTAATCTCCTAAAGCTGTTTGGAAAGATAGAAAGATATGGAGTACTTCCAAATTTGTTCTATGAGGCCAGCATCACCTTAATTCCAAAACCAGACAAAGACCCCACCAAAAAGGAGAATTACAGACCAATATCCCTGATGAACATGGATGCAAAAATTCTCAACAAGATACTGGCCAATAGGATCTAACAATACATTAAGAAAATTATTCACCATGACCAAGTAGGATTTATTCCCGGGACACAAGGCTGGTTCAACACCCGTAAAACAATCAATGTGATTCATCATATCACCAAGAGAAAAACCAAGAACCATATGATCCTCTCATTAGATGCAGAGAAAGCATTTGACAAAATACAGCATCCATTCCTGATCAAAACTCTTCAGAGTGTAGGGATAGAGGGAACTTTCCTCGACATCTTAAAAGCCATCTATGAAAAGCCCACAGCAAATATCATTCTCAATGGGGAAGCACTGGGAGCCTTTCCCCTAAGATCAGGAACAAGACAGGGATGTCCACTCTCACCACTGCTATTCAACATAGTACTGGAAGTCCTAGCCTCAGCAATCAGGCAACAAAAACATTAAAGGCATTCAAACTGGGAAAGAAGAAGTCAAACTCTCCCTCTTCACCGATGACATGATACTCTACTTAGAAAACCCAAAAGTCTCCACCCCAAGATTGCTAGAAGTCATACAGCAATTCGGTAGCGTAGCAGGATACAAAATCAATGCCCAGAAATCAGTGGCATTTCTATACACTAACAATGAGACTGAAGAAAGAGAAATTAAGGAGTCAATCCCATTTACAATTGCACCCAAAAGCATAAGATACCTAGGAATAAACCTAACCAAAGATGTAAAGGATCTATACCCGTCACACATCCACCCCCACCCGCGCCCTCCTCCCCTTCCACCACCGCTAGTTCGTTTCCCAGAGTTAGGAGTCTTTATGTTCTGTCTCCCTTTCTGATATTACGTACCAATTTCTTCTCCCTTCCCTTATATTCCCTTTCACTATTATTTATATTCCCCAAATAAATGAGAACATACAATGTTTGTCCTTCTCCATTGACTTACTTCACTCAGCATAATACCCTCCAGTTCCATCCACGTTGAAGCAAATGGTGGGTATTTGTCATTTCTAATGGCTGAGTAATATTCCATTGTATACATAAGCCACATCTTCTTTATCCATTCATCTTTCGATGGACACCGAGGCTCCTTCCACAGTTTGGCTATTGTGAACATTGCTGCTAGAAACATCGGGGTGCAGGTGTCCCGGCGTTTCACTGCATCTGAATCTTTGGGGTAAATCTTCAACAGCGCAATTGCTGGGTCGAAGGGCAGATCTATTCTTAACCCTTTGAGGAACCTCCACACAGTTTTCCAGAGTGGCTGCACCAGTTCACATTCCCACCAACAGTGTAAGAGGGTTCCCTTTTCTCTGCATCCTCTCCAACATTTGTGGTTTCCTGCCTTGTTAATTTTCCCCATTCTCACTGGTGTGAGGTGGTATCTCATTGTGGTTTTGATTTGTATTTCCCTGATGGCCGGTGATGCAGAGCATTTTCTCATGTGCGTGTTGGCCATGTCTAAGTCTTCCTCTGTGAGATTTCTCTTCATGTCTTTTGCCCATTTCATGATTGGATTGTTTGTTTCTTTGGTGTTGAGTTTAATAAGTTCTTTATAGATCTTGGAAACTAGCCCTTTATATCTGATACATCATTTGCAAATATCTTCTCCCATTCTGTAGGTTGTCTTTTAGTTTTGTTGACTGTATCCTTTGCTGTGCAAAAGCTTCTTATCTTGATGAAGTCCCAATAGTTCATTTTTGCTTTTGTTTCTTTTGCCTTCGTGGATGTATCTTGCAAGAAGTTACTGTGGCCGAGTTCAAAAAGCTTGTTGCCTGTGTTCTACTCTAGGATTTTGAGGGAATCTTGTCTCACATTTAGATCTTTCATCCATTTTGAGTTTATCTTTGTGTATGGTGCAAGAGAGTGGTCTAGTTTCATTCTTCTGCATGTGGATGTCCAATTTTCCCAGCACCATTTATTGAAGAGACTGTCTTTCTTCCAATGGATAGTCTTTCCTCCTTTATCGAATATTAGTTGACCATAAAGTTCAGGGTCCACTTCTGGGTTCTCTATTCTGTTCCATTGATCTATGTGTCTGTTTTTGTGCCAGTACCACACTGTCTTGATGACCACAGCTTTGTAGTACAACCTGAAATCTGGCATTGTGATGCCCCCAGCTATGGTTGTCTTTTTAAAAATTCCCCCGGCTATTCGGGGACTTTTCTGATTCCACACAAATCTTAAAATAATTTGTTCTAACTCTCTGAAGAAAGTCCATGGTATTTTGATAGGGATTGCATTAAACGTGTATATTGCCCTGGGTAACATTCACATTTTCACAATATTAATTCTGCCAATCCATGAGCATGGAATATTTTTCCATCTCTTTGTGTCTTCCTCAATTTCTTTCAGAAGTGTTCTATAGTTTTGAGGGTATAGATCATTTACACCTTTGTTTAGGTTTATTCCTAGGTATCTTATGCTTTTGGGTGCAACTATAAATGGGGTTGAGTCCTTCATTTCTCTTTCTTCAGTCTCATTGTTAGTATATAGAAATGTCACTGATTTCTGGGCATTGATTTTGTATCCTGCCATGGTACCAAATTGCTGTATGAGTTCTAGCAATCTTGGGGTGGAGACTTTTGGGTTTTCTATGTAGAGTATCATGTCATCAGCGAAGAGGGAGAGTTTGACTTCTTCTTTCCCAATTTGAATGCCTTTAATGTCCTTTTGTTGCCTGATTGCTGAGGCTAGGACTTCCAGTACTATGTTGAATAGCAGTGGTGAGAGTGGACATCCCTGTCTTGTTCCTGATCTTAGGGGAAAGGCTCCCAGTGCTTCCCCATTGAGAATGATATTTGCTGTGGGCTTTTCGTAGATGGCTTTTAAGATGTCGAGGAATGTTCCCTCTATCCCTACACTCTGAAGAGTTTTGATCAGGAATGGATGCTGTATTTTGTCAAATGCTTTCTCTGCATCCAATGAGAGGATCATATGGTTCTTAGTTTTTCTCTTCCTGATATGTTGAATCACGTTGATTGTTTTACGGGTGTTGAACCAGCCTTGTGTCCCGGGAATAAATCCTACTTGGTCATGGTGAATAATTTTCTTAATGTATTGTTGGATCCTATTGGCTAGTATCTTGTTGAGAATTTTTGCATCCATGTTCATGAGGGATATTGGTCTGTAATTCTCCTTTTTGTTGGGGACTTTGTTTGGTTTTGGAAATAAGGTGATGCTGGCCTCATAGAATGAATTTGGAAGTACTCCATCTCTTTCTATCTTTCCAAACAGCTTTAGAGAATAGGTATGGTTTCTTCTTTAAACATTTGATCGAATACCCCTGGGAAGCCATCTGGCCCTGGACTTTTGTGTCTTTGGAGGTTTTTGATGACTGGTTCAATTTCCTCCCTGGTTATTGGCCTGTTCAGGTTTCCTATTTCTTCCTGTTCCAGTTCTGGTAGTTTGTGCCTTTCCAGGAATGTGTCCGTTTCTTCTAGATTGCCTAATTTATTGGCGTATAGCTGTTCATAGTATGTTTTTAAAATTGTTTGTATTTCCTTGGTGTTGGTAGTGATCTCTCCTTTCTCATTCATGATTTTATTAATTGGAGTCTTCTCTCTCTTCTTTTTAATAAGGCTGGCTAATGGTTTATCTATCTTATTAATTCTTTCAAAGAACCAACTCCTGTTTCTGTTGATCTGTTCCACGGTTCTGGTCTCGATTTCATTGAGTTCTGCTGGAATCTTTATTAACTCTCTTCTTCTGCTGGGTGTAGGGTCTATCTGCTGTTTTTTCCCTAGGTCCTTCATGTGTAAGGTTAGCTTTTGTATTTGAGTTCTTTCCATTTTTTGAATGGGTGCTTGTATTGCAATGTATTTCCCCCTCAGGACTGCTTTTGCTGCATCCCAAAGATTTTGAACGGTTGTATCTTCATTGTCATTAGTTTCCATGAATCTTTTTAATTCTTCCTTAATTTCCTGGTTGGCCCTTTCATCTTTCAGCAGGATGGTCCTTAACCTCCACGTGTTTGAAGTCTTTCCAAACTTCTTGTTGTGATTTAGTTCTAATTTCAAGGCATTATGGTCTGAGAATATTCAGGAGATGATCCCAATCTTTTGGTATAGGTTCAGACCCGATTTGTGATCCAGTATGTGGTCTATTCTTGAGAGAGTTCCATGTGCACTTGATAAGAATGTGTATCCAGATGAGTTTGGATGTAAAGTTCTGTAGATATCTGTGAAATCCATCTGGTCCAGTGTATCATTTAAAGCCCTCGTTTCTTTGGAGATGTTGTGCTTAGAAGACCTATCGGGCGTAGAAAGAGCTAGATTGAAGTCACCAAGTATAAGTGTATTATTATCTAAGTATTTCTTCACTTTGGTTATTAATTGATTGATATATATGGCAGCTCCCACATTCTGGACATATATATTGAGGATTGTTAAGTCCTATTTTTGGATAGATCCTTGAAGTATGATATAGTGTCTCTCTTCATCTCTCACTACAGTCTCCGGGGTAAATTTTAGTTTATCTGATATAAGGATAGCTACCTCTGCTTTCTTTTGAGGACCATTTGAATGGTAAATGGTTCTCCAACCTTTTATTTTCAGGCTGTAGATGTCCTTCTGTCTAAAATGAGTCTCTTGTAGACAGCAAATAGATGGGTCCTGCTTTTTTATCCAGTCTGAAACCCTGCGCCTTTTGATGGGGTCATTAAGCCCATTCACGTTCAGAGTTACCATTGAAAGGTATGAGTTTAGTGTCATCGTGATATCTATTCATTCCTTGTTTTTGTGGATTGTTCACTGAACTTCTTCTTAAAGGGGAATTTTAAGAGTCCCCCTTAAAATTTCTTGCAGAGCTGGTTTGGAGGTCACATATTCTTTCAGTTCCTGCCTATCTTGGAAGCTCTTTATCTCCCCTTCCATTCTGAATGAGAGCCTTGCTGGATAAAGGATTCTTGGTTGCATGTTCTTCTATTTACGAACCCTGAATATATCCTGCCAGCCCTTCTGGCCTGCTAGGTCTCTGTGGACAGGTCTGCTGTTACTCTAATACTCCTCCCCATAAAATTCAGGGATTTCTAGTCTCTTGCTGCTTTAAGGATCTTCTCTTTATCTTTGGCATTTGCAAGCTTAACTATTAAATATCGAGGTGTTGAACGGTTTTTTTTTTATTTTAGGGGGGATCTCTCTATTTCCTGGATCTGAATGCCTGTTTCCCTTCCCAGATTAGGAAATTTTTCAGCTATGATTTGTTCAAATACATATTCTGGCCCTCTGTCCCTTTCGGCGCCCTCGGGAACCCCAATTAAACGTAGGTTTTTCTTCCTCAGGCTGTCATCTATTTCCCTTAATCTATCTTCATGGTCTTTTAATTGTTTGTCTCTTTTTTCCTCAGTTCCCTCTTTGCCATGAACTTTTCTTCTATGTCACTCACTCGTTCTTCCACCTCGTTACCCCTCGTCGTTAGGACTTCTAATTTGGATTCCAGCTCATTCAATTGATTTTTTAATTTCTGCCTGATTGGATCTAATTTCTGCAGTTATGAAGTCTCTTGAGTCCTTTATGCTTTTTTTCTAGAGCCACCAGTAGCTGTATAATAGTGCTTCTGAATTGGCTTTCTGACATTGAATTGTAATCCAGATTTTGTAACTCTGTGGGAGAGAGGACTGTTTCTGATTTTTTCTTCTGAGGTGAGGTTTTCCTTCTAGTCATTTTGCCTAGTACAGAGTGGCCAAAAACAAGTTGTATTGGGAAAAAGAGAAAAAGAGAGGAGAGATAGAAGGAAAGAAAAGAGAAAGAGAAAAAAGAAAAAAGGAAGAGAAAAACGAAAAAAGAGAAGAAAAAGAGAAAGAAAAAGAAAGAAAGGAAAAAAAGGGTGGGGGAAGCAAACAAATCAAAAAGAAACAAACAAGCAAACAAACAAACAAACAAAAAAACACGGTGAGTATCTTCTGATTCTGTATAAAGTCCCTTGACTTACCGGGGATCTTGTCCGTCTAGCTGTTCTTCTGGGGGGAGGGCCTGTTGTGCTGATTCTCATGTGTTAGCACTTGGGGGAGCTGCTCTGCCCCTGCCTCGTGCAGGGCTCAGTGGGGGTTGTTTACCCCTTGAGGCCCCTGGAGGAACAACAGCAGTGGCGGGGCCAGCTCTGGAGCCCTGGAGTCAGCTCCCGCAGTAACTCCAGAGCTCTCCCTCTGCAGGGCCTGGAGGCTCCAGGCGGGGCCGCTGATCTGCTCAGCTCGCGGCAGGAGCGTCCTTGCGGTCCTGGGCCCTCCCGGCCTCTGCCTGTCCCGGGGGAGGCCAGATCCTGGGCTGTGTCCCGGTGCCCTGTGCTCCCGGCCTGCGCTGTTGGATTCACGCTCCCGCCCCGCAGCCCCCTCCGCGGAGCCGCCCCCGAGCCCCTCCGAGCTGCTCCGGGTCCAGCCCTGCGCGCTGCAGCCCTTAGGGAGCTCGGCGCACTCTCCCGGGGCGCAGGTGTCTGTTAGTGTCCCCGGGAGCCCGAGGGCATCCCCGCCCTCCTGGGTCCTGCTCCAACTCCCCGCGAGCCCCTTTCCGCCCGGGAAGGTTGGTGCAGCTCCTGCTTCTCCCGGACGGGGCTCTCTTGTCCTGGGGACACTAGCCCCAGCCTTAGCCCGTCTCCTCGCGGGGCCCCTCCCCCTTGGAGGCCTTTTGTTTCTTTATTTCTTTTTCCCCGTCTTCCTACCTTGATAGAAGCGCGAACTCTTCTCCCTGTAGCATTCCAGCTGTTCTCTCTTTAAATCTCAGGCCGAATTCGTAGATTTTCAGGATGATTTGAAGGTTATCTAGGTAATTTGGTGGGGACAGGTGATTTGGGGACCCTACTCTTCCGCCGTCTTGCCCCTCCTCCCTAAAGTATATTTTTAAAAAGTCACCCCACATGAACTCTTATACTGTGTTAAAATTGTTTTATCTCGGCCCTTGGAGTATGGAAGGCTTGTTGGACCCTTGTTGATATTTTCAAGTTTGAAATCTAAAATCTAAAAGTGTTTACACCCATAAATATGAGGACAGTAGCATGTACTTTCTTTCACTATTCATTTGTTCCAAAGGAAGCTCTGATAGAAAACTAAAACAAGGAATCATCTAGTATGCATGCATCTGATTAAGGCATCAGAAACAGACTTGTTGGATTGCATGGTTTATCAGTTTATGTGGACAGAGGAGACAAGGTTGGGAATTGACATTACGAAGACATAGCATCTACTGTAGTTTTGTTTTCCCCAGAGGATGAGTCTGAGACAGAGGGTTAAGTCCAAGTCCTTTATTTGGACAATGAAGGGAACCCCAAAAGGAGAGTTGAGAAGAAATGAAAGAAAGGGAAATCAACCAACAGAGTGTGTCATCAACTCAGCCAGTCCTCTGGGCAATTGGGGCTGGAGTCTGCTGAAGCAGACTGGGGTCTGCACAGGGTTCCAGAGCCCTGTGGTAGGTCAGGAAAACAAGGATGGTGATGCTGAAGGGCCTCAGGGGAAGTTTTGTGGGTAAGAGAAGAAGGGTCTTTCAGACAGAGCAAATGGTATGCTGAGAGGGTTGGAAGTGGGGAACAGCATGGTGAGTCTGGGGGATGATGTATTATCTGGTCACCCCATCATCCTGTGGAATCATGGGCTAGAGAAGGGGCAGGGGACAGAAGGACAGGCCACTGCTGGTCAGAGGGTCTTACGTGTCTGGACTTTGTTCGGGAAGCAAGGGGGGGATGGAAGGTTTTAAATAAGTTCAAATTTGCCTTTTAGAAAAATCATTTTGGCCAGTGTGGAGGTGGCTGGGAGGGGCAGTGGTGGGCTGGCAGTTGGGGTAGAGTATTGGAGGGACACAGGGGGAGGGAAGTCAGCAGGAGGTCACGGAAAAAGCCCTAGGTGAGCGGGTGGACGGCAGCAAGCAGAGGAAAGGATGCAGGGTTTGCTGAGTGAGAAGGACTCTGGGAGAGGGGGGTGGTTGTAATGGCTTCACTTTTAAAGTAACAGCAACAAACACGGCGAGGTGGCTATTGTTTTTCTGACTTTTTCATGTTGGTGCAATTTCAGATTCATTGAAAAGATGTAAGAATTTTTTTCTCTGGCTGTTGAGAATAAGTTACAAATGTGTTGTCCCTTTGCCCCTTTATTCTTCACCCCTTTAGTCTTCAGAGTGTATTTCCCAAAACCCAAAACCCTCTTATAGGACTACCATGTAATGATAAAAATCAGGAAATCAACCATTTGTAGAATACTATTACATGCGCTATAGGTATTATTCGGATTTCAGTTTTTTAATATAACAAACCAATCCTGGCTCAAACATTGCCTTCAGTGGTTGTGTCTCTTTAGTTTCCCACAGCCAGTAACAGTTCCTCTGACTTCGTCTCTCATCACCTTGACATTTTTTGAAGAGAATGGACAATTATATTTAGAATGTCTCTCATTTTGAGTTTGTCTGATGTCTCCCATGCTGAGATTCAGGTTGTGCATTTCTGGTATGAATGCATGGAAGTGCTTTGTGTCTCCCCGAGGATGGTGGTGGGAAGCCCTGATGCTGACCTGTCCTATTGTGGGGAGTGATCACGTTGATCACTTGGTTAAGGTGGTGCCCGCCAGGTGCCTCCATTATGAAGTGGCTATTTCCCCCTTTACATTTCTTACATATCTTGTGGGGAGATACTTTGAGACCAGGCAAGTGTCCTGTTAGTCCTTACTGCCCCTACCCCCATCTTGGGATTACATTTAACACGCACTTTACAGAGGCTGAAATGAATGTTTGGAGAAAGAGCAACTTGTCCAGCTGGTGAGGTTAGCAAGTAAAACTCAAGTGCCAATTTGCTGACTCCAGATCACACTTCTTTATCTTCTCTTCTCCTGGCTTAACTCTCAGACTCTAAAACCATCCCTAGAATAGCAGATCTGCTAGGGCCTCAGGCCCTCTCCCCTCAGCTCTTACACTTGAACCTCATTTCCAGAAGCCAGCTCTCAGTGCTTTGTGCAACCACCAGCACCTGCTCTGCCACCCTGCGCCCACCAGAAGTGCCAGGGGAATAACACCCCTAGGAGCAGCCCTCAACTAGTTCCTGACCACTTGAGCACACAGGGGGTTGCCGCACGAGTTCCTCAATGACCCTGCCCATTAGGTGGAGAGCTCTGGGGGATGAGTTCTGTGCTGTTTCTCAGATGTTCCCAGCAGGATCAAGCTGTAGGTGCCATGGCAGTGACCTGCTCAGTAACTTAAACTTAGTGGCTCCCTTCATCTACCTGTATCACCACCCCCATTGTTTCCAGGGGTCACTTCCTAAATAAAGTATTTGCACTTAAATCTTTGCGTTGGGGTCTGCATCAGGGGGGATCCAAACTAAGACTCCCTGTGAAGTGTTCTGTTCCCTCACCATTCTGGTCCTCCTCACAACCTCCTCTCAGTGTCCCTTCAAAATCAGAATAATTTTTTTTTATGGAGGGGAGGAGCTGAGGGAGAGGGAGGGAAAAACAGATTTCATGTTGAGTGTGGAGCCCAATGTGGGGCTCAGTCTCAGGACCCTGATCCAAAACCAAGCGTCAGATGCTTAACCAACCAACTAAACCACCCAGGTGCTCCCAGAATAATATATTTTTTTAATCCTCAAGAATGGACACAGCTTCTGGAATGGGGTTTGAGCAGGCTAAGGTGGGGCATGCTGAGATCTCAAGAAGGGACTGGGAGTGTAACAGGGCAGTTTGTATCCTTGCTAACCTCCATGGAGCTGATCCAAGGCTAGATCTGCTTGGACAGTCAAACTGAGACATGTTTGAGAACATGAGTGTGCAGGCAACTGGGACCAACTGAGACCACTCTGCCCAACAGACTGGCCCTTGTATTTCCTTTTAGGAAAAAGTAGTAAGCAGAGTATTAAATATCAACTTGGCTTGAAGCTCTGATGTGGGAGTGTACATGTCCTTTGGGACAGTTAGGTGGGGCTCCCAGGAAGCAGGCCCTGAGATGATAATCCGCACAAGTGTTTCATTCTGGCAGGATTCTGGAGAGAAATTGATAAGAGTTAAGGCAAGGCGGGGAGGGAAGAAGTGAAGGTGTAATTTTGGGTTATGGCCAGCCTCAGCTTGATCCTGTGGTTCCATCTCAAGTGGGGCTTGCATAATTTACACCAGGATGGGCGCATAAACTCTAAGGCCCTTCTTACCTTTTGCGTGTGGGCAGTGGTTCTAGTCATATACAGGCCCTGAAGTAGGTTGCAGGTGTGAGCAACAAAGGTAAAGGAACAGAAATGGGAGCTGGGCACAGAGAAATTATCTTTTAGCTCAGGCTGTCACAGCAAAATACCACAGACTGGGGAGCTTAACCAACACAAACCTATTTCCTGTTCTGGGGACTGGAAGTCTGAGCCTAAGGTGCCAACAGGTTGGTTTTCAGTGAGCTCTCTCTCCTTGGCTTGCAGACATCTGCCTGCCTGTGATATTCTCGGTTGCCCTTTCCTCTGTGGCCATGTGCCCCTGGGATCTCTTCCTCTTCTTACAAGGGACACCTGTCTTACTGGATGACGGCTTCACCCTAATGGCCTCATTTAACCATAACTACCTCTTTAACAGTGATGTCTCCTAATTATAGTCACATTAGGAGTTAAGGCTTCAACCTGTGGACTTTGGGTGGCACAGTTCAGTCTGTACCAAATGGTGAGAAACATTTGAAACCATCTAGTTAAAGTCCCAACAGTGTCTATCAGTAAACACCTCATGGTGCCTTCTTTATTGGTACTTTACATTGTGATTGTGGAGTGAGCATCTTGTCATTGGGATTCCCCAATGCAAGAGCTGTCCCACTCCATTCCTGTACAGTTGGCCATTAGCGTGTTCTCAGTCTTCAGTCATCTACAGGGCTGGGTTAATTTGTTAGAGTGGATACGACCTCTGAAAAGGCTGAGGGCATGGTCTCATTTTGCAGGTGCAGGAAACTGAGGTCTGAACATGCCAAATGCCTCCCTGGAAGTCTACCATACTCATGATAGAGGAGGCTCACAGTCCAGGCCTTTAGACTCAGCAGGGGATGAAAAGCCGTAGTTTCATCGGATGGTGCTTCTTTTTCTGTGTAGAACATGTGGCTTGTCTTCCCCCATCAGATTTGGGAATTTGCTTCTGGCTGCCAGGGATGCAACGTTTTTCTCGGTGTTAAAGGTATTTATACCAGTATGTGACACCAACTGGCACTCTAGACAGTCTCTGCAAGTAAGGTGCTGCATAAGCAAACAGGAGCTTGTGGAACTTTCTTGACAGGTTGAATATTTATAAGCAGGTTTATCTTAATTGAGATTGCTGAGTCACCAAGTTGGAAGTGTGTTTTGTTCTCTTACACAATGTCTTTGAGCTGGGAGGTAACTGGAGGTCAGATTTCTGGGGCTGCAGATGGGAAGAGACTTGATGATTGGGTGAGCTGGCTGCACAGGGTGGGGCAGGGTCAGCAGTTCATTCACAGGCAACCCAAAGGACACCTCTTGAGAAATCCTTTTCCCTTAACCAGCTGGTTCACACTCAGCCTGGGGCCCAGCACTAGCCCCCCCTCTTGAAAGAAGCAACTTGTATGATAAGCAACATGCTCATAGGGGCTGTGGTTTATGGGGGCTTCTGTCTTGTGGGGGTAGAGGGATGTCATCTTATCAGAGAGATCTCTCCTTCAATCCTGTTGTCCATGGCCAATACTCAGTGGGAACTTTTTTCAATGATTTATTTATTCATTTGAGAAAGAGAAAGAGAGAGAGAGAGAGAGAGAGAGAGAGGGAATATAGGAGGGAGGGGAGGGGGAGAAGGAGAGAGAGTCTTTAAAATTTTTTTAAAATTTAGATTTAATTAGCATATACTGTATTATTAGTTTCAGAGGTAGAATTCAGTGATTCATCATTTGCATAAAACACCCAATGCTTATTACATCAAGTGCTCTCCTTGATACCTGCCACCCAGTTACCCTATCCCACAACCTCACTCCCCTCTAGCAACCACCAGGTTGTTCCCTATAGTTAAGAGTCTCTTTTGGTTTGCCAAAGACTGTTTTTGTCTTATATTATTTTTCCTCCCCTTCTCCTATGTTCTTCTGTTTTGTTTCTTAAATTCCACATATGAGTGAAGTCATATGGTATTTGTCTTTCTCTGACTGACTTATTTCACTTAGCATAATACCCTCTAGTTCCAGGGTTCTTGAGTGGCTCAGTCAGTTACACATCTGCCTTCAACTCAGGTCATGATCCCCTGATCCTGGGATTGAGCCCCGAATTGGGCTCCCTAATCAGTGAGGAGTCTGCATCTTCCTCTCCTTCTGCCCTTCCTCCTGACTTGTACTCTCTCTTACATGTGTGCTCTCTATCTCAAAATAATAGTTTAAAAAATACCCTCTAGTCCCATCCACATCATTGCAAATGGCAAAATGTCATTCTTTTTGATCGCTGAGTAATATTCCAATATACATATACCACATCTTTATCCATTCATCTGCATTCATCTGTTGATGGCACACCTGGGCTCTTTCCATATTTTGGCTATTGTCCATATTGTGCACATTGCTGCTATAAACATTGGGGTGCATGTGCCTCCTCAAATCACTATGTTTGTATCCTTGGGCCGTTTGTATATCTTCTTTGGAGAAATGTCTGTTCATGTTTTCTGCCCATTTCTTGACTGGAGTTTTTGTTTTTTGGGTGTTGAGTTTGATAAGTTCTTTATAGATTTTATAGATGTCATTATCTGATAGACATTTGCAAATATCTTCTTTCATTCTGTGGTTTGCCTTTGAGTTTTGTCTACTGTTTCCTTTGATGTGCAAAACTTTTTATCTTGATGAAATCCTAGTAGTTCTTTTTTTGCTTTTGTTTCTCTTGCCTTTGGAGATGTGTCTAGCAAGAAGTATGGAGAGAGTTTTAAGCAGACTCTGTGCTGAGCCTGGAGCCAGACACAAGTCTCTTCCACAACCCTGAGATTACAACCCTAGCCAAAACCAAGAGTCAGACACTCAACCAACTGTGCCACCCAGGTGCCCCCACAGTTGGAATTCTTTACAGGATGAGTTGGTCACCTACCTAAAGAATTGGGACTTTCTTGGTTTTAAACTATAAATTCCTACATCCTAGAAACTCCCCAGCCCTGATTGGTCACTCTATTTAAGCCAAGAAGAGGAGTACCTTCACATTGAAATTATATTGCATTCCATAGTAGCCCATTACATCTCCAGTGATCTCTAGTTTACAATTTGGCTGGAGGTCAATTCTAGAGTATGGCCACCTTTACCTTTCCATGGCCATTTTCTTCATAGAGTCACTTGTCTCTTCCCAAAGAAAACTCTTTCCCTTCCATCTTACTTTTCTCTTCTACCCCAAGCCCAGGCTAGGGCTTCTCTGGGCAGACAGAATCCAAGATGGGTTCTCACAGGGCTGCCATCTGGGAGCAGAGCTGGGTTGGTGGCTTCTTTGGAGTGGTGGTCTCAGGGTAGGCGACTTCTTAGTTGGTGGCTATCTCCCAATCCATTAAGAGGACCTGTGGAGCTGCAAGACCTTTTCCGCTTGCCTGGAAGTTACTCAGCAACTCTTTTGCTGCATTCTGTTAACAAGATGAGTCCCTGAGGTAAGGTTAGGCTCAACAGTAGGGAATGCAGACCCCACCTCTATAGGAGTAGTGCTGAACAATTTGCAGACATGCTCTCTAACCATACCAGGAATGTCACATGAATTTTTCACATTTCCTATGTTTATGTAGATATTTTGGTGGAAACTTGGGAGAAGCCAACTAGATGCTACTTTTAGCCAGTGGAGAATCCAGTGTTATCATCATACTTAGGGGAAGACTCTCCTCTCTGCTGGTTGTTTGTTGGATCCTGGTGTGTGCTCTTGAAAGCAGAAGGGAAGCAGAGTGCAGGCCACACCAGAGGGCTTTCCATTAGCCAGTTAGACACACTCCCAGAGAACAGAGGGAAGTTGGGTGCATGGTCTACACGAGGACTTATTTAAGTCTGGAGTGGACCTGAGATTTTGCATTTTAACAAGCTATAAGGTGGTATTGATTTTGCTTGTCCACTGACCACACATTGAATAGGAAGGGGCTAAACCAAGGGTCAGCAGACCTTATGTCTTTGTGGGCCAGATCCTGCCAGGAGTATGGGCCATAGGCTAAGAATGTTTTTTTTTTGTTTTGTTTTATTTGTTTGTTTGTTTGTTTTTCAAAGGTTATAAAAAAACCAAGAAGAATGTGTGACAGAGACATAAGTAGTTTACAAAACTCTTCGGGTCTTTGCAGAAAATGTTTGCAGACCCCTGATCTAAGCCATACAGTTTTCTCTGTGATGGAGGCATGCCTTTTCTGCTCTTTGGTTTGTTCCAGCATGTGGTGGGGGGTGCTTTAGTCTTGGACCCTTGAGACACTCTGCATTAGGCTACCAACTCAAAGATGGCTGAGAAAACTCTTCTCCATTTCTGCCCCATGATCCTTGAACTTCCACCCTGTGATTTTTCTCATCATAGTCTTTCTCTTAGTACTAGGTCAGCCTTCAGTGGGAGTGTCCAGCCACTCAGCTCCTCCAGGTGCTGGAAAGGGGCTGGGTTGGGCCAGGGGTGTGGGTGGAACTTCTAGGACCCCCAGGGTGGAGGAGGCATGGGGAAGAGGTCCTTCTGAACTTGAGATGTAGTTTCTGAATGACAAAGCTAAACTTTCACCCTGCCAGGATTAATTTCCAATGCTTCTATCTCCTATATGTAGCTGTGATAATCGTAAAACAAGGTTCCCAAATTTTTTTTGATACTCCTCACATTGAGAGGTAGGTTTATGTTCCCCTCCCTTCTATCTGGTTCTATCTGGTCAGAACACAGTTGACTTCACTTCAGTTTTACAGCCCAGGGAGTTCTCTCTGCCTCTTGGGATATTCCCTGTTGGAATTCAGCTGCCATGCTGGAAGGAAGCCCACATGGCCTTGGAGAGGCCAAAAGGAGAGAACCAAGGCTCCTAGCCACAAGGGGCTGAGCTCCCAGCTGACAGGCAACCTCACCTGGAAACAAGGGGAGTAAATCATTACAGTGGACCCTCCACCTCCGACATGCAGCAGAGATGAGCTGTCCCACCACACCCTGCCCAAATTACAGATTTGTGAGCAAAACAATTGGCTGTGGCTGTTTAAGTCACCAAATTCTGCGGTGTTTTGCTAAGCTGCAATCAATAGCCAGTAGATTTAAACTGAAAGATCATCTTTTTATGGGCCTAAGATCACATGACGGGGCTCCTAACTGCTCCTAAACCTTGAGATGTCAGGACCCAGGAAACTTAGGATGACAGAGAGAAAACACAGGCCTGCAACAACAACAGATGGTTGGGTAGAGATCACTTTGATTAGCATGCACATTTTGTAATTTCCTGCCTGCTTTTGGGCTGGCTTACTTAAAGACAAGTGGAAAATGCTCTTGTCACAAAAACAAGGCAAAATAACCTCCTAACAATGTGCAACACTACATAGAGAACATTAGAGGAGATTCCATCTGCCAGTATCTCCACCAGGGGCAAATAATTTCATATAGACTGTTTTCCCTTTATAAATGGAGTTGTGTAATGGTTTTCTCCCTCCTAGTATTCAGAGATTTGAAGCATGCTTTATCATATCCTAGTGTTCCTTGCTCTGAAACTGATCTTTGGGTATTCATTTGTAAGAGATCTGTTGTACATGCATTTTAGGGGTGTGTTTTCAGTTCAAAGTGAATTTCCTAAACTATGCTCCCTCACTGAGGGGTGAACTGTATTCACCCATATGATCCCACCTGTCAGGGCACAGTTGATTGGATTGGTGGATGCAGGGAGGCATTGAGCCCAAACTGTGTTTGTATCTCTGAGGGTGGCAGGGAAGGGGGTGTTCAAAGAGAAGAAAGCAGTCATGTACAGAGAGAAGCAGGAACTGGGAATGAAGAGAGAATCCTGCCAGGGCTCTCTAGGACTCCATTTCAGCTGTTCCTGGCCTGACTGCCATTCTTGCTCAGGATGCTCTAGTTCCTAATGCTGAGCCCCCTGTGTTACTTGAATCCATTTCTGCTATTTTTCACCACATTGTTGCATACAGAATTACTTCCCTAGGGTCATTCTCCTTTATAGATACAAAGTGGGCTATGAGACATGATCTGGGATCACATTTCCCCATATTTGCTGAGCCCTTGGCTAGGTTCAGGGGAGACAGAGATGGCACAGCATCTGCTGTGTGTTCCATCTGCTCAGTCCCTGTGAGTGTGCAGAGAACTGCATTGTGGGAAGATCCTCCAACCCTCACAGGACAAGATACCATAGCAACCATGGATGCCTGGTCCCAAGTGTACCAAACATTATTGTCTTTAGTTCCAAAGAAGAAAATGAAAAAGCCCCCCAAATTTGTTGTATCCCTTCAAGGGTTGTTGTTGTTTTTTTTTTTTTTAATTGAGGGAAAAATAATAGCACAGTAACTGAGTTCTTTTTTGTAAGGTAGATTTGGGGACTTAGAGACCTTTTGAGTAGACGGAGAAGCCCAAATAAAAACACAAAAATGTAACTAAAGTTCTAAGACTGGTGCATGAGGCCCAAGTAATACTTTACCAGAGGGGAGGGGGGTAGGGGTATGAGTTAACTAGATGATGAGGATCAAGGAATGCATTTGTTGTGATGAGCATAGGTGATGTATGGAAGTGTTGAATTATTATGTTTTATACCTAAAACTGATATAACACTGTATGTTAACTGGAATTAAAATAAAACTTAAAAAAAAAGGTTGCCATCAATGCCAAGGGCAGAGGTTGATGGATAAATTAATTAATTCACCAAACAAGTGCCTACTATATCCCAACAATAACCAGGCCAAGGGAGTCTAGGTATGTAGACACAAGTGTCTGCTCTGTGCATCTATGTGGTCTCACCTTCCATTTTCAGTGTCAACAAAAATGCATGTACTTGCCATCCCTTTGCTAGGAGCTTAGAGAAGCAAAAGGAAGTGTGAGATACTGCTCATCTCCTCCAGGGCCTATCATCCCAATGGGCTAAGAAAGCATATATAAAATAATGAGCTCCAGCACAAAATGGTGTGTTCAAAGTCTGCATGGGTGATGCAGGTGAGACCTTTCTGTGGGACTCAAGAGGGAGGGCCCAGTGGGCTGGAGTGATCTGGGAAGGCTTCATGAAGGAGGAAAGTCTTGTCCCTTAAATGAGGGAATTTTTGCTGGACAGAGAGATGGAAGGAGGGTGTTCCTAAGGGAGGGTATTGGAGATAACACAATTTATTCCTGTCTCAGCAGCCAGTTTGGCTGGATCCTGGCCTGGGGTTGGCAGAATGTGTGGAGTGCTAAAAGCTGGAGCCCTATATAGAGGTATAGCCATAGTTAGAGTGAGAAGTGCTAGGTATTTTCATGAGTGTTAGGGCATTCTTTAAATGACCTAACAAAAAAAGCTGCAATTGAAAGTCTGGAATCACCTTGCCTTCTGGCTCTGCAGGGTTTTCTTCCAGGGAACCAATTTTATTGTTTGATATGATGGAGCTCAGGACACGCTAACCCAAAGTATGGCGCCTTGGCGTATGGAGTACCTCAAGCTGAAGGAGTCTGAGAAAACAGTAGAAGGAGGGAGGTCACTGTGACCCCCCAACCCTACCCACCCCTCACCCTTCTTCCCTGAAATATGTCATAAAACTTCCATGTGAAACATCCTTCCTGTATCAGGAGGAAGCAAGACATTCTTATTACCAGAGACTTGGATTTAGGGAGTCAGGAAATCTTACAAACAGATCTTAAACTTACCCTTACCTTTTTAAAAAATTTTTTTATTGGAGTTCAATTTGCCAACATATAGCATAACACCCAGTGCTCATCCTGCAAGTGCCCCCCTCAGTGCCCATCACCCAGTCACCCCCCCACCTCCCCTTCCACCACCCCTTGTTCATTTCCCAGAGTTACGTGTCTCTCACGTTTTGTCACCCTCACTGATATTTTCACTCATTTTCTCTCCTTTCCCTTTATTCCCATTCACTAATTTTTGTATTCCCCAAATGAATGAGACCATATAATGTTTGTCCTTTTCTGATTGACTTATTTCACTCAGCATAATACCCTCCAGGTTCATCCACGTCGAAGCAAATGGAAACTCACCCTTATCTTCATGATTACCTCTTCACCATTTACTATCCCTAACCTAAAACCCCGTATCTTGTCAATTCCTCACAAATTTATTGTTTCTTTGTCTAAAAGGCATAAAAGCATCCTGTTTCTGTCATTTCTTCAAGTCTTCATTCTCTAGGGAAGGTTCCCATGTACACGTAAAAATTCAATAAAATGTGTATGCTTTTCTCTGTTAATCTTTGTCAGTTTAAATTTTGGACCCATCCAGGGACCCTAAGAGGGCTGAGAAAAATGTTTTCCTCCCCTATAGATGCCAATACTATTTAAAGACATCTCAGTGACTGAGGATATATGAATGGGGAGGCTGTGGAAGAGCAAATGAACCTGGCCTGAGCAAGGCCACAGTAGTGTCCAAGAAATGGTGTTGAACTATATTCACCCAAGAGAGGAGACCAGGGTAAATATATTGCTCAGGGGGCTCAGAAAACCCAACTGTCAAAGTTCACAAATCTAACCCTATCTGCCTCTGTGTTCACCATTCATTGCATCCTGAGGGCTTTTTACTGCAAGTACCTTCAGCTCTCCACCTGAGGGCATTCTCTGGTATGCTTGGTCAAAGATGGGTAAGTGGAAGTTAATACCCCTGGAAAAAGCCCTCAGCAAGCTATGGTGGTATTTGATAGGTTAATGCCCCCACTTCCTCACCACTGTCCCAAGGGTGGGGCAGCTCTGTGCCATGTTCTACACCACCTTGATTGATCCTCAGTTGCCCATAGTAGTGTCCTGATCTATCTCACATCCTTTATTCTGGCTGGCTTATTTTCCTGCCTCATTTCTCCATTCCTTTAGTGGTACTTTTGGAACTACCTCCCAAATAAACTATGTGCACTCAAATTCTCATTTCAGGGTCTGTTTTTAGGGACTCCAACCTAAGACAAATCAATCAAAATCACATAACTGGTATTCTGCATCTAGACATTCTCTTTTAGCAGAAGGGAAACTGGAATCACTGCTTATTGGACCATGAGCTTTAATTCTTAGCCTTTATTGGGGAAAGGACTCTTTGGTCTACTTGTCCAGATGTAGATGGTGGCTTGTTGTGGGATGTCCCTCAAGTCCCGTCCTTGCTCTAGGCCACCACCTTCATTTTGAGTGTTGTAGTATCTTCAGGTTTCTATCAATCAAGACAACATGCAGGGACAGTCAGCTTTGCATTGTTCGGTAGCTCTGCAGATGGAAGAGGGTGCATGGTCACTGTGTAGCATTTGGAGGTAAGGCCAGATCTAGGGATAGAGGATAGGTGGCAGCAAAGTCTTGGTCATATATGTTGGAACTTAATATCCTCTCTTCCTTATGTTGGAAATGAATTTCAGGCTCACCACTCTAAAAGTTTTAGGTTTTTTTCTAGTCATGACTGTTTTTGAACAAGCTGACATCTGCATCCTTGAATTCAGCACGCTCTATGGCCATAATGTTTCTGAAACTGTTTATGCAGTCAAGTTGAAAAATGTAAAGCCAGGAAAGAGATGATTCCAATAAAAGCAAATTAGGGAAGACTCTTAAATCTTACAAATCCATTTGTCTGCCAATAATTTTTAGTGCATGTGAGTAAAGTCATTGGTTAACTCTCAGTGACTTTTCTTAGATCCTTTTTCTGAGCCTGACTCTTCTGTGGCTCCTTACAAAGAGAAGTCAATGGGACTAAAATGGTTTCTAGTAACTGATCCCCAAGTAGGCAAATTAGACCAAACCAGAGAGCCTATAAAACATCAAATGTGCATCAAAAAAATAGGAAAGATGTAATTATCGATTTTAAAGATCAATAAGTGATTCTGAATAACTGATAATATTCATACTATTGTCCTTTAGGTAACACAGTCAGTTGTAAAAAGAGCTGTGAGAACATTTTTCTTGGGCAATTTTATTTCCGCTAATGTTTTACAATTTCTCTGTAATGTCACAGTTGAGCTCCAATCGCAGCTTGTTTGAGTGAGATGGGCCTTCATAACCACAACCATCATTATGAAGTCTTTCTTCTTGTTATGTTCTCTCTGGACTTATGCTTATTGAAAGGATGACTTTGAGGACAAAGCTAGCAGTGACATAAGTAACCAGTCTATCTGTAATTAGTTTTCATGGTGAGTCAAGGGAGCTTAGGCAGACAAGTTTCATCCCAGACAACCCAGACGTTCTAGAGTTAGAGAATGTGTCCGGCACCAGAAGTTCTTGATACCATACTAAGAAGACAAAGGAGTCTCCCCTTGGGGGTGGTGGGAACCTTTGATAAAGGATTGAAATGACTTATCTGGTAGAGGAGGGGATTGGATCAAGGTACCAGAAAGAGCACACCTGCAAACCATGCCCCCATCTGCACTAAATCTCTAGAAATTATAGAAAAGACATAAAACACATCCATTTTGCCTCTGTAAAATGTCACGTATTGCCTTTGATGGACCTGAAATTATAAGGAATGCACAAAAGCCAGTAAGGAGATGAGATCAGGTTGAAAGTGAAATTCACCAATCAAAACATGTGCAGGTGAAGATTCTTTAGAAGATGAGAGCAGTCATGGGTATTGCACGAGGGCTCCAGCAGAGCTCAGAGCTTGAGGATATCAAGCAGAGAGAGAGGCCCTTGGGGTCTGCTGACCAGTAATTGATAGGGTATCGCTAGAGCAGCCAGATGGGTTGCCACTTATCTTTGCAAGCAGCAGCAGGCAGGTGGGAACAGTAAGCATACGTAATTGGGAAAGAGGACAGTGTGCCAGGTAGATGCTGCTGCCACAAATTGACAAACTACTGACACATACCATCTTGATATGAAGTATCTCCCAAACACCTTTAGTATTTCCATCAAATTTGTGATCAAGGCAAAGATAGCACAGACATCACTACTATCGAAGGTTATACTAGAGGCTAATGCAATAAGAAGTAAAAATGAGATATTTGAAGATGATATGATTACGGAGAAAAATCAAAGAAAATTGAGTGACAAGTTATTAGAACTACTTAGATTTCTATAAAGTGGTCTGATGTATGATCCACCTAAAAAGTCAAAAGAAGGTGCCTGGATGGCTCAGTTGGTTAAGCATCTGCCTATGGCTCAGGTCATGATCCCAAGGTCCTGAGATTGAGCCCTACATCAGGGTTCCTCCTCAGCAGGGAGCCTGTTTTTCCCTTTCCCTCTGCCCCTCCCCCTGCTTGTGCTCTCTTGTGCCTGCTTTCTCAAATAATTAAATAAAATCTTAAAAAAAGAAAAAAGTAAAAAAATTTCATAGACATTAGTAATAATAAATTAGAATATGTAACTCAAATTGTGATTCCATAACCACAAAACTAGGAAATACCTAGTAATAAATATAACAACAAATATGTAAGATCTACATGAAAAAATTTACAAATCTTATGAAACGTCACTGGTAGAGATCTGAGTTAGTGAAGAGCCATATTGTATTTCTATACTATTTGTCAATTCTCACTAAATTAATCTATAAAACACAAACGGATTTTTAAAAAGCATAAGAGGGAGTGCATTATAGATTCTTGCTGTATCCACTATAAAAAATATATCATGATATGTATTACATATATATTATATACAATAAATTAAAAGCCAAATGCATAAGTTGAGCAGAAAAGTATTAGAAGAATATATGAGAGCATTTGCTAATAATCTTGGGATAGAGAAATTTTCTTAAGCAAGACACAAAATGCAAGGAGGGGGAAACATAACTGATAGATTTTAATAGATTACATCAAAATGAAAACTCCTGTATAAAGAGTGGTATCATAAATCCATTCAGTTGCAATAGGGTAACAACCAGCAAATATTTGTAATATATGACAGTTAAATGATTAATATCTGGATTATATGAAGCACTCAAAAAGCAATCAGAAAAAATATAAAACAGTGCTATATAAAAATGAGCATGTCTGAATCACAGAATTACCATACACTTAGAAGTGCAGACAAAATATATTTTACTTAATTTCTCTATGCTTGATCTTATCTCCTCCATTGGAATCCCATAATTTTGTGCACTCTAATAAGCTTACCATGAACTGATACATTAAGTAGTTTATTTAGGTAGATGCCAGTCTCATTTGGATAAGTTGCCTAGGCTTTCTGATTTCTATCTCTCCCGCCTTGCTCACTAAGATGCACCTGAGTGTGGGGTGAGTCTGTGGCTTGTGTGGCCTTGTGATGATAAGACAAGTAGAGGATTTACAGGGTGCCTGTGTGGCTCAGTCAGTTAAGTGTCTGACTCTCGATTTCGACTCAGGTCATGATCTCAGGGTCATATTGGGCCCTGTGCTCAGTGGGGGAGTCTGCCTGAGATTTTTTCTCTCCTTCTCCCTCTGCTTCTCTCTCTCTCTCAAATAAATAAATAAATCTTAAAAAAAAAAAAGAACAAGTAGAGGATTCATATGTTGACTTCTGCATCCTCTCTCATGTTGCCTCTGTTTGTGGATTGTGACAGTCCTGGTGCCACCCGTCCCATGACCAAGTCTTTGATTTCCATTTGCATCTGTGGCTAAACTCTGCATTGATGTCTTGGGTTCTGGTCTCTCTCTCCCAGCTGGGTCAACACCTGTGGCCCATTCTGGCAGACCAGACCTCACTGCCGCCTTCATTACGGTCCCTCTGAGGTCTACCTATGTCCCCAAGCCCTGTGGCCCATCCTGTAGCTCTTACCTATGAATAAAGTACTTCCCCTCATCAGTGTCCTCCTCTCCCTTTGGCATTCTCCCCAGCTAGGCACCCAGATTCCTTGGCCCTCAGAGAGGCTGTAAGAAACTCTGGGTTCCATCAGTGCCACAGGGAGGGTTGCCAGATAAAATACAGGCTATCAAGTTAAATTTGAATTTCAGATGAACAAAAAATAGTTTTTAGTATAAGTATGTCCCAAATATTGCATGTCTTAAAAATTGTATGATGCATAGTCACACTAAAAAATTATTCATTCTTTATCTGAAATTCAAAGTTAACTGGGCAGTCTTTATTTTGCCTGGCACTTCTTCTGACACCTTGCACACTGGGTTGAATTGGTTGTGCCAACCCCTGCTGGGACTGGGGTTGAGCATGAAACCAACCCTTTCCACAGCCTGGAAGGGAAGGGAGGTTGAAGTTCTCACAGCTTTTGCTTTCTCCCCAATTTATACACACTTTTCTACTCCTTTACCCCAGAGCAGTTGAACTACACACAGGCACCTCTTGACAAGCTACTGGCCTCTCCTTTGTTCTCTTCCAGGTCTGCACCTCTTTTCCTTAAGCCCTCCAGGCTCTTGATAAGTTAAAGGAGGGAGATAAAGGGGTTGAGTAAAATCTCTTTCTCTCTGCCCACAGCCTGACTTTAGAACCCATTATCTTGCTGTGAACTCCAACCTTACTTTGAATATCAGAATATGAATATTAGTTCCTGGTATCTCTGCTGTAGATAATTCTAAAATCCCTCCCTGGAGTCCCCAGGCCCAAGTGTGCCTGAATTCCTCAAGCTCACTAGGGAAAGTCCACTAAGGTATAATTTCCAAGAAGTTAGAAACATGACTCATACAAATATAAAATGAACATATGCCAAAGGTTTTATTTAACTCATTAATTCTTAAAGGAGTTAGTCAGTTGTTACAGCAAGTTCAAATCAGAATTTGAGTTATAGAAAGTTATATCCTCTCTGGGACAAAATCCATTTATACTGTTACGGACAGGAACCATTTACATTGCTACTACTTGTCTTCGATTTCACTGCTACCCTTACAGGTCTGTAAAATAGCCTAACCAATGGAAAGTTAGCCAGAGGAACACACTTCTATAGAATTAGATAATCCTTGGAAGGTCCCCTTGGCTATGTCCAAGTTGCCACTGAGAAGATATCCAGTGATTTCTTGCTCATTCCCAAATCCTGAGCAATTTTTCCTAAAAAAATAATATTCTCAAAAAAATTAAATATTAAAAATATTTAATTTAAAAATATTTAACTTAATAATAAATTCAAAGAAGAGGAAATATGAATGGCCAATTAATATAAGACTTTTGTATTATGCTCAATCTCACCAGCATATGCATTGGAAATCCATAATAAAACAGCATAAGAATATTCATCAGTTGATATCCAGTTAATATGGAGAAGCAAAGATTCCCATGCATTGATGTTGGAAGTGTAAATTGGTTATGTTTCTTTGGGTACAGTTTGATAGTGTCTACTGGAATTTTAAATGCATGGGTGTTTAACCCAGCAATTTCACATGTAGGTATATTTCTTAGACATTCACAAACACGCAAATAAACAATCATGATAATAACATCATTCATTCATGCACCAAATATTCATAAAGTGCTTATACTGTATGACAAGCTCAGAGATGCTAAAGATAAATCAATGAGCAAACCAGGCAAAAATCCCTGCCCTCGTATTCTCATGGGGGGAGATGGACAGTGATTAATTAATATAAGGAATATGTAAAATCTGTAGTATTTCAGAGGATAATTAATATAAGGGAGGAGGAAGTTTTCCTTGATCCTCTTAGGTTCCCTGGCTGGTCTGAAGATTAAAGTGACAAAGGTTAACAGGAGAAAAAGCATATGTATTTATTTAAAATAAATTTTATGTGACATGGGAAACTTCATTAGGAAATGAAAACCTGTGTATTTTTTACGTTAGGTTTGATGAAGAGGGGATGGTCATGGAGGAATATGGTAGGTTAAGGAGTAGGAGCTAAGCATAGTAAACTGAGGGAAAAACATTGTTAAATTCAGATGCTTCTTGCTATTCCTCTGTCTTTGGAGATAAGAATGCTCCTTCCTCTGGATATAGGGAGGGTACCTCTCGTGTGAGGATTTATGACCTGTTCCAGGGGAGAAGGTCAGAGTGACCTTCCTGCTTTACTGTTATCTCAGACTCATTCAACTTAACATATTCAAGATGTGAAGTTGCCTTATCTGGGGTAATGTGTCCTGAACCCCATCAGGAGAATTAGAAGCACTTGGGGCGGGGGTGAAAGTTTAATTTATTCAAAATTAATCAGGAGGTTGGCATGGATCTCACTGAGGTGAGATCTGAGAAAGCCTTGGAGGTGAAGGAAGGAGTCATGCGGGTATCCAGGGGAATAGCAAGAGGAAAGATGCTGAGCTGGGAGTGGTAGGCTTGGCATCTCTGAGTAATAGCAAGAAAGCCCATATACTTGGAGCAAGGTGGATGCAGGCAGGGCACTTCTTGTTTCATTAAAAAAAAATAGCATTTATTTTAAGAAGCTAAAAATAAACTAAAAAATTTTTGATAACTATGGTCATTGACTTTCTCAAACTCTACATGATAATGCTTCCATCTCATTTTTTTTGTCATAAGAAGCAATTTGTTGTACTGATGTACAACAAAATTTTAAAGGTTCCAAAAAGTTTAAAGTCAAGTACCACTTAGAGATAATTATTATTCACATTTCAGTGTATTTACTTCCTACCACCCCCTCATGCATATGTTGTTAAAGAAAGAAATTATTCTGACACTTTTTTAAGATGGTAGAGAAGATTCTATTCAGGACTAGTGTAATAGGTGACAAGGCTATTGCCATAGCAGACAGAGATTGGGCTCAACTCCAAATACAGCAAGAACAGGTAATGGTTTCTCACTAATGAGCAGAATGTGAGGGGTCAGTGGGTGGAAAACATCTGGAGGAGAATCAAAGGTAGAGTGACTCTTATGACAGGTCAGAGTGATCCCATATCACAATTCTTGCTAAGAGTGGGCCATGCAGGCCCTTGCAAGGACAGGGCCTGATGTCAAGACCTAATTGAGAGGAGCCCAACTGAAGTTTGCTCAAGGAGAGCCTTGTTAGTGCAATGGAGAAATGAAATATTTATTTGGAAAGACCCCAGCCCCTCTTCCATCTCTTGCCATATGAGTGCTCTTTGGCAGAATGGGGAAAGCAGAGAAACAGGAGGACAGGGATAGTAGATTCTGAGTAAGCCAGTGAAGGTTAAGTAAGCTGAACAGAAGGTAAACCCTACATGCCCTAAGGGAACAGGGGAAGGTTGTGTCAGACAACAAGGATGGGAGCTTGGATATTATATGCAATTTCCCCATAATACTGCATAATAAAAAGTGAAGCTGTAACATTAGGTACTGGGAAGCACTGATTTTGACAGATAACCGAGTAGGGAGCTCTTAATTAGCACCTAATGAAGTTAGCCTGACTGTTGAGACACAAGATCAACTTTGTGCTGTGAGGCAGGCAGCTTGGTGTTTAGTTTGCTATTCAGGTACCACTCTATTGTGTAACCTTGAATAAGTCACTCAACTTGCCCAAAGCTTTACTTTCTGTATCAGAGGGTAAAGTGAATGAGTGGAATTGGTTCATTTGTAAGCATCTATGAGTCTATAAAATTAAGGTTGTTGTGAAATAAGATCTGTGCTTTCCCCTTGTCTCGAGCAGCCTCATCCCATTTCACTTTGGCAAATGTATGTGTCTTCCCATTTCTTCAGAGTGGTGGCTGGCTCTTTGGCATCTGTTTGTTCCTGTGGTCTCTAGAAGAGTTCTTTCTGTTGTCTCATTGCACCAACCTCAGGGTGCTCAGAAAGAGCAGACTAGTGATTACCAGGATGTGCTATGGTGGTCAGAATATCAAGTCTGGTCTAGGGTGAACCTGAGGGAAAGGATTTTTTAATGAGTTTGTGTGGGCAGCGAGATGATCCATGTGGTGGTAAGTAGAATTTAATGGAGATGTTTCCTCCTTTCTCTTCTTCCATTCTACACTCTCCTCCAGCCCCTGCTCCTCACCAGAATTGTACTACTTAACTATCCTTGCTGATAAAGATTAATCGTAATCATTCAGCTTGTGAATGATTACAAAGAGAAATTGCATGTGAGTCACCCAAGGTCTTCTTCCAAACCTTGCTGGAAACTAAGCTGTGTTTTTATGACTTCCGTGCTTTGCAGGAACTCTAATTATACCCCCTTTGGTGACCATTACGGTGCTTTATATAGAACAGTAAAACAACATGGTGCATTAATCTTTGCGAATGGCACAGTTCAACACCACCTTCATAAGCAGCAGGCTCTGATGCAAACATGGGCAAATGAAACACAACTTAAGCTTACCTGCAACACTATTGTTTTGCATAGCTTTCCCACTGTGGCCCACACAACACTTTTGAAGCATCATGGACAATGCCAGCTTTGTCCCTAACTCCTGGAGGTAGGGAAAAGGGGCTGTCACAAATAGCCAGTTTAGAGCAGGATGTGGACATTTGACCTATAATCATGGCCCCCTCTGCTGCCCTCTGCTCTGGGCCACCAACTTTCTGCTGGATTATTGCAGTAGATTTGTGACTGGGCTCCCTGTTGCTACAGCTGCCCCTAGAGTATATTTTCAAATCAGCAGTTAGAGGAATCCTTTGACAATGTAAGTTAGATCATGTCACTGATCCTCACTCCTCAAGGCCTACTCAGGCTTCCCATCCCATTCTGAGTAAAAGACAGTCTTTACAATGCCCCAGTTACTTCTCTGCCCCCTTTCCTAGCTCACTCTGCCTGGAAGAGTCTTTGCATGGCTGTTCCCTCTGCTGGGAATTCTCCTTCCCTCCCCGCCTTCAGGCTTTTACTCAAATGATGTCATTTCAGTGAGGTCTTTTCCACTATAAAGATGCACAGTTATCCCTCACACTTCACTACTTCTTCCCTAACACCTATCAACATCTAACATGCTGTTTTTACATTTAAGGCAAACAATTCATTGGTTATGGTGATTTTCAAAATTGTGCATTTTACATACTATATTTAAATAAATAAATAATATATCTATATTTATCTCACAATTGACTGTTGAATAACATGGAGATTAGGGGTGACAACCTGCTATGCAGTTGAAAATCTGCATATAACTTTTAAATCCCCCCAAATTAAACTACTAATAACCTATTATTGATTGGAAGCCTTACCAATAATGTAAATAGTTGATTAACAAATATTTTGCACATTATATGTATTCTATATTTTATTTGTAGAGTAAGGTCAGCTAGAAAAAAGAAAATACTATTAAGAAAATCATAAGGATATATATTAAATCATTGTTTTCTATCTAAAACTAATAAACTATTATATGTCAATTATATTTCAAAAAAAATAAATGGATATCTTAACAAATCAGAAGGAAGAGAAAATGTTTATAGTACTGTGTTATATTTATTTTAAAAAATGCACATATAAGTGGACCCATGCAGTTCAAATCTGTGTTGTTCAAGGGTCAACTGTGTACTTACTACTATTATTTACTCTTTGTCTTCCCCAAGTGAAATAAGCTACCTGAAGTTGGGGCTTTTTGTCTGTTTTGTTCCCTGTTCTTGGGATTATACCCTTTCAAACAGAGCTCCACAAACTTTAACATGCCCAGGAATCATCTGGAGATCTTTCTAAAATGTAGATTCTAATTTGGTAGCTTTGGGATGGGAACTGAGAATCTGAATCCCTAATAAGCTTAGGTGGCCCACATCTGGAATAGCCAGTCTGGCATCCATGTAGATTCCCACCTACAGGCAGGGCCACCAGTTATTTTCTTTCCAAAGCCAACCAAGTTCAAACTCCTTGGGTTGGGTTGATAGTATAAGAATCATTGGGAGATCTTTCAGCTGGATTCCTGAGTGCCTACCTTGAGGCTGTGTGATTTAGTAGGTCAGAAGTAGGGCCTTGAGATTTTGTTTTGTAAAGCTCTCTAGGTGACTAGAATGTGCAGCCAGCATGGGTAACCACCAATATAGAGAAATGAAGAACTTCTTGCATGTACAGATGTGATTCTGATTTTGCCAAATTGTCATCTAGAGAATACAAAATGAATACTGATGTCTTGATTGAAAATTTAAAAATTCTCTTTTTTCTCATTTGCATCATTTGGTTGGTCTCCAAAAGAATCTAATGATTTCAACAGAGAAAAAAGGAAAATGTGGGATGCCTGAATGGCTCAGTGGTTGGGCAGCTGCCTTCAGCTCGGGTCATGATCCCAGGGATCTGGGATCGAGTTCTGCATTGGGCTCCTGTGAAGAGCCTGCTTCTCCCTCTGCCTATGTCTCTCTCATAAATAAATAAATAAATAAATAAATAAATAAATAAATAAATCTTTTTTTTTTAAAGAAAATGTGTGTAATCAACTCCAAATATACCCATTCCTTCCTTTAAAGTTCTATTTAGTATTATGAAAATAACACAAGCACATGGTAAATAATTCAAACGATAAAAAGGTATGCAATGAAAAGTAAGCTCTTCCATCCTGGATTTCAAGTCTCATTCCTTGGGGGAAATGATTTTCAACTGTTTCTTGTGAATATTTACAGAAAGTTACTAGACATATACCACCCACACACTTTTTTTTCTTGTTAAAAAAGGGGAAAGCACTTTGTGCCAGGCTTTTCCTTATCACTGTGTATCTTGGTTGGCCACATTTGCTAATTGTATTTCCTAAGACGGCCACAACCCTAAGTTGCCCCTGATGCACCACCCACTGAGATGTGGGATTTGTGATTCATTCCTTGGAATCTGAATGGGCTTGTGACTATGTTGGGAGTGACACTATGTTGTTCTTAAGGCTAGATCATTGAGAGTGATACAACTTCCCCCTGCTCCTTTGGGATGCTCACACATGGAGCCCAATCACCAAGAGAGAGCTGTAGAAGCCATGTTTAGGTTTTCTGGCCAACAATCCTAGGCCTAGTCTGAACCAACAGCTAGCATCACCTTCCAGAAATGTGTGAGAGTGAGTGTCAGATGATTCCAGCCCCCAGCCTCAAGCCACTCCAGCACAAAGCAGAAAGGAACTGCAAAAAAATTGGAGATTTTTTTCCTGATCCTGTTTAAGGGTGACAAAGTAAGAATTACAGAAGGATGCTATAACTTGAGTGACATTTGTGGGTGATCTTGAGTAAGTCATTCTGTGTGAGTTATGCTAGGTTAGGCAGTGCAGCAAAAGCAAACAAATTTCACATCTTAAAACTTCACATCACCAGTGTTTATTTCTCACTCACATGACAGTTCGAGGAGGAGTATGTGGCTCTCTTCCACATCATGACTCAGGGATGGAGTTTCCTTCCATATGGTGGCTCTTTTACCTTTGAGAGCCTCCTTGGAATCCTTTACTGAATCCTCTTTGTTCAACTGGCCTATAAGTAAAGAAAGAGAATATGGAGGATCACATAGGAAATTGTATGGCTTGACCTTCAGTGAGCTCTACCATTTCTGCCAATAATCTACAGCCCAAGACCCAAACATATGGCCTTGTCCTAGCTGCAAAGGAGTCTGGAAAATATGGTCTTCTTGACTACTCAGGGAGCGCATCTAGCTGGTTTCTGACACATAGTGCCTCAATTTCCTCTCTGTGGATGAGGATAATAATAATACTCACCTCACCAGCTAGCTGTGAGGACCAAAATGTAAGAAGTTGTTTTAATTCTCAAGAAGTTGAAAGGACTGTACACATTTTAAGTGTTATGGCATTTCGCATCAGAGAAATTACCTGAGGTGATAGACACTTTACATCACCATTCTGGGGTCCTTGTGGATAATGGGCAATGATAAGCCATTGCCCCTGCCTCAGGCTGTCTTATATCCTCAGGCTGTCTTATATCTAGCACTGGTAACTATTGCCCTATACCAACAATTGCTTCTCCCTGGTGGAGAAACATGTTATACAAAGCAGCTCAACAACATGCTATTTAAGCTCAAAGAAAGAAATATCAGGAACACAGTTGGTCCCTCACCAGGCAACATTCAAGTAGGACATTAAGCAAAGATGCACTTGTTCTTTCTATCTTCAGCTTTGTACTATGCTGATGGCCACCAAGGCTCTGTTTCCATAGCAGCATATAAACTTCACATAAACAGGAGCATGAGAAAGATTAAGTAAAAGGAGCTGAAAACAAATAACATCCACAAGTCTTTCTTGCCCACTTCTTCAGTAAGGTACTTAAACTGGGGGAAGCCCAGTCTTTTCATCAGTATAATGGAAATAATAACTGAGCTGCCCAGCTTAAGCACTGTTGAGAGGATCACTTAAGGAAACGCTCTGGACAGAGCCTTACAAACTGCATACAATGTATAGTGTAGGGTGGTGCACAATGTGCTTCTCCTACTATTGCTTGAGAAACAGTGGGCAATGGCCTTATTGTATAACTCTAAAAAATTATGGCCATTTTACTGATTATGAATTTTCCATATAAAACTTGGAAAACACAGGAAGGTATCATTATACCTTCTGTTACTGAGTAACTTCTATGTCCCATTGATTCACCTTCATGGAATGGGCAGTAGGATCCTGTCTTCCTGTTTGAATAACAAACAGCTGAGCAAGCTTATTAGATTTGAAGTACTAATGCTGCTTGCATTATCTGTTTATTTCCAAAGCAAGGAGCTCAGCAGTTTCATGACATGTGTCAGGGTCTGAAAAGTGTTCATTTCCTTTGGCCCTATATGTTTCTTCCTAAGAATCTTTACTGAATATATAAGCACAGCCCAGATTTAAATATCCAAAGATGGCTGCTGCAGGGTTATTTACAAAAGTGAGAAGTTGAAAATGTAAACACCTGTCATTAAAGCAATGATTAAGTAAATCATGGAGCATTCCTGCAGTAGAATATAATGGGATTCCCTAAGAATAATGTTTAAGTTATACTTATAGTGATATGGGAAATTGCTTATTACATAAATATTCACAAGATGGTGAATGCTATATAGTTTTATCTCCACTGGGTTCAAAATGTGTGGAAAAAGGATGGGGAATAAATAGATCAAAAGGAACTGCATTACTTCTAGATGGTAAAATTATGAGAAAGTTTCTTTTTTTTCTTTCTTTTTGTGCATTCGTTATCCCCACCAACTGCTTTGTCATAGTACTTTTAAAAGTTGCTACATGGAAAAAAGAAGTTTCTACTTGAAGCAAGATTAGAAAAAAAAGTAAAACATTGAGTTAACTTTAAAACTCTGCAAATTATAAATTCCTCTCAAATGGACATTCCCTATCTCAATTCCTTTTGTCTCACTTGTTTACAGTTACATTTGCCTTTTCTTATAAATGCTTATGTAGCCATTGGTGCCATCAACACTAGGTGAAATTCAATTCCAAATATGTAAAGACTGGAACCAGCCACTCACCAAGCTTTCATCTACGGAGCAGATCTTCAAAGGAACTAAGAAGTAAGTGGTTCTCATATTGAATTTCCACCTTCAGGCACGGGTCAGAAAGCACAATCAAATGTTTTCCATAATGGCAAGCGTATCTTTCACAAACAAGATTAAGAGGAAAAGGAAGTATTAACATGGATCCAATTATAGCTGCAGCCTGTTGGAGTAATTAACCCTCATGAAGAATCAGGTCAATTTAGAGGACAGGTTTGTTGAGGATGCAAGCAGACTTGGTTTCCTTTAAAATTTGGTAATCCCTGTGAAGGCTCACGGGAATGAGTTTCATATGAATGGAGACTGATTATCCTTTTGAGGAGTTTGCAAGGAGGACAGTCAATGAAACAACCTACAAGTGAGATTTCCATCATCAGAAGTGTACTGTCCATATGGGACAAAGTATTTCCGGGATCATCTTGCCTACCTCACCTGTTCTTGCTGGTTTCCCCTAAGGGCCTCTGGAAGATTAAGTCACATATGGAGTGACTTCTGAGTAGAAGCCAATAAAGTCTGATGCGTACTATCCTTTTGTGTCAGATATAAACACAAGGATATTATTTGTTCTGAATGTATTTCATGAGACCTTGCAGAACTCTTAACAACTAGAACCCTACAGATATTCACCTTGCATCTTTCCTGGTGAGGAAGAAGAGTCAAGCACAGATTTCTCTTATTAGAAATTTCTTTAAAACTCAAAATTTGGGTTGTGCTTGGAGGGTAGAATTAGTGAATGCAATGGCGTTTGCTGATTTTAGGAATCTCAGAGATATCCACACTTGAAAGGGATCTTTAGGTTGAACACATTTTGTTGTCCTCTCATCTTTTGTGACTGTCTGATGTTGGTTCATATATCAAGTAAGGCTAGTATTAAGTCTATCATCATGTGGTCTTGAACTTTTCTGGGAGTATTTGTTAAGAAGGATGTTATACATGGGTTAGTTTAGTTGTGCGACCCGACCACAATTTATTAGTGCCAATAAGACTTTCATTTCCTTGTCTCTCATGATGTGGTTCCTGGCTGTTCGCTTTGCATTTCTCCCCCTTTGTCCCCATGAGGAATTTACCAGCTCCCCTTATCTTCCTGGGCTTGTGCTCAAACTTCCCTTGTATCTGTCTGACCAATTCTGGGTAAAGGTCCTGCCCTTCTTGTTTGGATCCCAGAGCTTCTGCGCACATAAGTTCTTGCCAACCACTCCTGCCATGTCTCCTGTCATGAAGTCCCTGCATGGTGACCTGACATATACCCCTGCACCCTCCAGATCCTGGAGACCAGCTCTGCTTTTTCAGGATCCGTGCCAAATATTAGAGCCCTGACTTTGAGCCCAAGTCTAGCCTTTATTGTGCCAACCAATTCTAAATCTCACTATTTTCCTATCCCTCCTGGTCGGGGTACCTACAGAATGGTTGTCATCTCTGCTATTTCACTCTGTCTCTCCAGCTTTCAAATATTTTTCTGAAATTCAGCATAGCCTTGTTTTGCTGGGAGGGAGATACTTGCCCCTTGAGTAGAAGCTTTACAGGTGACTCAGTTTCACCCCTCAGATCTAAGAGATGAGGAAAACTAACTCAGTATACTTCCACCCAGAAAAGTAGATCAAATTGAAGAATGGATTTTCTGAGGTAGAAAACCTTTCTCAATGACATCAATTTCTTGCCCCCAGCTTTCTTGAGGTATAAATGACAAATAAAATTATATATATTGAAAGTATATAATGTGATGATTTGATACATAGATACATTGTGAACTCATTACCATGATCAGATTAATTAACACAACTGTCACTTCATATACTTATCTTTTTTTTTATGGTGAAAACATTTAAAATCTACTCTCTTAGCCAATTTCCAGTATACATTATTATTATTGTGGTCACTATGCTGTACATTAGATCCCTAGAATATATGCATCTCATAACTAAAGTTTTGTACTCTTTGACCAACATCTCCCCATTTCCTCCACTTCCTAGCTTCTGGAAATCACCATTCTATTCTCTGTTTTTTTTTTTTTAATTTTTATTTATTTATGAGTCATAGAGAGAGAGAGAGAGAGAGAGAGAGGCAGAGACACAGGCAGAGGGAGAAGCAGGCTCCATGCACCGAGAGCCTGACGTGGGATTCGATCCCGGGTCTCCAGGATCACGCCCTGGGCCAAAGGCAGGCGCCAAACCGCTGCGCCACCCAGGGATCCCCTATTCTCTGTTTTAATTAAACTTTTTTTTCTTTTTGTATTCCACATATAAGTGATACTGTTCAGTATTTGTCTTTGTCTGGGTTAACATTAGCTTTGCTCACTCTGTGTGAGCAAGACTGAAACCAGATTTAGAAGCAGATAGATCTCCTTGCATGACAGGCAGGTCATTCAGGAAGGCAAGACCAAATTACAAGGATGGCCTTGCAATCTCTGGTGTTTGGAGTTGTACTATCGAAATATCCTCACCAACATCACGTGGTTTCATAGTCAACAGTGAAACATGTGCTCCTTCCTAAATAGAAAAATGAAGCCCATATTATACAGGGAGAATATCCTTCATGTGTGGGGTAACTGGATCACATAGCTCAGATCTTGTCCTCAAATGTGACCTTTATCTTGAAGATTTCTTACTCATGTTCTGGCCTGAGTAGGGACACAGCTCTTCCCCTTAATAGTATAATTGGAAAAGTCTGACTCTCAATAGAGTTTTCCTAAAGTTTTCTGGATTGCAGAATGGAAATATACACTGAAATTAACCACAAATTAGATAATCTGGCTATAAAGTACAGAGTTTTCTTGTTTTGTTTGATTCTTGGGATGCTTTGCAGGGGATATATTCTTGTTGGACCCCAGCTATCTGATGTATCAAATGATGGGTAGATGTTGAGAAAGTCAGTGGATGAAATTCAGCAAGGTCCATCAATACTTTGAAATTGCAACTGAATGTGTGCCTGTGCATTTTTCTGGGGATTGAATCTACAACTTTCATGAGATTCTAAAAGATTCCTTTGTATCTCTAAATGGTAGGTACTATCTTAGCCTCTATAACTGAGTCCCACAAACCTGGACATCTCAAAGTTAAGAGATTAAAAGTAGGAGACAACGGATAAATCCTCTCTCCAGTTTCCTTCCTTGGGTGGTTGGCCCCAAGAGCAACCATCTTTTTTAAGGGGGACCAAACCACACTGCTAGCCAATTCAAAACACAACTTCATCTGAAACAGTACCCTAACATTTGGGATCATGTTTATTCTATTTATTTTTATTTTTTTATTATTTTTTTAAGATCTATTTATTTATTTATGATAGACAGAGAGAGAGAGAGAGAGAGAGAGAGAGAGAGGCAGAGACACAGGAGGAGGGAGAAGCAGGCTCCATGCCGGGAGCCCGACGCAGGACTCGATCCCGGGACTCCAGGGCCAAAGGCAGGCGGCAAACCGCTAAGCCACCCAGGGATCCCCCGGATCATGTTTATTTTAGAGCCAGCCTCTGCCTGGCTGTCAACAAGGTCCCATACAGACAAAAGTTTCTTATTTTACGCCTGTAAAAACAGGAAATGGTTGTTTAAAGATATCACATCTTTTTCTCCCTGGATTTCAATTGAATTGGGTTTTTAGAATGTTTAGCAAATTTTGTTTTTATAGACACCCAGTGGGGAGAACTTTAACTTTAATCCATTTTACATCCTCAGAAGGTTAGAACAATTACTATTGTGGAAACAATACCACATATAGTCAAAGGGATAGCCATGAATATAAAATGATACATTAGTTTAATTCCACCAATGAATGGCTTATTGTTTATGTCAGCAAATGTGGCTTCGTGGATAATTGGCAAAATTACACAGATGCTTTCCCAAAGAATCCACATTGGGCAAGGAGGGGATCAGTGGCAAAGTAACTAGTTCTGACTTTATTGATTAAATGTTGATAGTGACTGATAGGGTCCTTGCAAACTAAAATAACACTTTTGAGTTCCCATTGGAAGAATGCTACCCTTGGGATGGAGAGGCCAGAGTTATGCTGTTGTACTGGGTACAAACAAAGTGTGTAAACTTAGGTGAGTTACCTGGTCTGTCTGGATTCTCACCTGGGTTCTCATCTGAGAACAAGGCTCTCTAAAATCCAGTGCCGGGGATCCCTGGGTGGCTCAGCGGTTTAGCACCACTTTAGGCCCAGGGTGTGATCCTGGAGTCCCAGGATCGGGTCCCACATCGGGCTACCTGCATGGAGCCTGTTTCTCCCTCTGTCTGTGTCTCTGCCTCTCTCTCTCTCTCTGTGTCTCTCAAAAATAAATAAATAAATAAATAAATAAATAAATAAATAAATAAATAAAATCTTAAAAAAAAAAATCCAATGCAGCTCTGACCTCCATGAGTCTATTGACTGTACAAGTTTGAGTGGTCCTGAAAAGGCCTTACTTAACACATGGCATTAAGTATGGGCAAAAGGAGCCAGGGACAGGGCACCAGAACTACAGGTTGGGGTGATGCTAAAACAAATTTCAATGGTTGAATTGAAAAATATTGGGACAATGATGATTTTTTAAAAAATTTTATTTATTTATTCATGAGAGACACACAGAGAGAGGCAGAGACAGGCAAAGGGAGAAGCAGGCTCCTCGCAGGGAGCCTAATGTGGGAATCTGAGGATCCCAGGATCCCAGGATCATGACCTGAGCCAAAGGCAGACACTCAACCACTGAGCCACCCAGGTGCCCTGCAACAATGATGATCTTATTTCACTCTCTGGGTTGTTCAAGTGGACAGTCCAAAATTTATCCGATAATTATATAATTTCCCATCTCTCTTTGGCTTCATGAAGGCAAGCAAACTTGAGCTGATCTCCAGAAATAAGAAACAATAAGCACAGTTGTTTATTAGGGCCAGATTTTCACTTCCACTATCATCCATTTGCCCCAGTGCACTCTCTCCTTTACTCATGGTAGTGATCTGAAATTGAAATAACAATTATATGCTGGACAACTATGGAATGAACATAGACTAATATTTCTCAGGAGGACTCAGATTCACTCAGTGTCTGCCTTCAGAGACAAGGCACAAGGTCCCAAGCTAGGAAAGTATTGTCTTTCTAAATAGCTCTACATGGGACCTGGGTAATGGACATGCAGAATGGTCTTCACTTGAAGACATTAGTCAGCAGTTTAAGCAGCTTGCACATAGTCCAGTAACAAACCTGCTTCTCTCAGTTCTCACTTGATAATTGTTTGTAAAACCTGTGGTGATTGAGCAAAAGCTGAGTGTCCCCATTTGCAATGCCTACTAGCAAACTCAGGTTTGAACTTCAGAAATGTTTTTGATAGAGGAAATTTACAGTGATCCCATTAAGACTGCGAATCAATAGAAGGCACCATTTATGAATATTTCCCAATGGGGCAAAGGAGAGCTGAGTATAGAGCAGTGAAGAGACATCCAGATGAAAATAAAGCTCAATAATTTTATCCCTCATGTATTGAATATTTTGCTTAAGCCTAGCCAGTGACCTAGAAAGTCATGGCCAGAAAGGTGATATTTCAGAATGATTCAGAATGAAATGATTTCTAGTATATACTACCATCAAAGACAAGTTTTATGATAAGCTTGACACAAATGCAAATCAGATACAGAAAGCCTATCCTAAATGACTTTAAAGGGAAGAAGAGTTCATAAATAATCAGGGTATGTAGTGATATGGGTAGAGATATTTGAGGAGGTGTGAAGAGAAGGGGCCATGATACAGTGGTGGAAGTTGCCAGAATCTCCATAAGATATTGCATAGGAAACTATAAGCTCAGCTTGGTTGGAAACAAGGTTGAAAGGGTAAATTGGACTCAGGACCTGTTAGTGATATTTTTGTTGTCACAGGCTGGGACAACTTTAACCGTTTTAAAACTAACATGGTGGCCTATTGTCTCATGGAGAGCTTTGGGGCTGTTAGAGGCCCCTGTGGTCAGGGGGCTCTCAGGAGGCCATATCCCAACTGGACTGTCTTTTGAAATTTTCGAGATACTCACTGAACCTCCTATATAAAAAAAGCCCTACAAGGCATTACAAGAAATCCTAGGAAGGATCACTTCTAAGAATCTTGGGGTGTAGCAACAATTGTAAGTATCTTAAAAAAGATGTAAAGATAAAGAAAATAGATGCTGAACAGGCACTTGAATGTTAGTAGTTTCTGATAAAACTCTTTGAACTAGGATAAGAAGGATGAATACTTAATTTGATAAAGAGGATTACAAGGGACACTTACTGTTTGGGGTCACTCCATGCCTATTTTCTAATTGGCTTAAGCCAATTAGTTTACCCTGTCTTCTTGGCCATAGTGACTTGTTTAGGAATGAGTAAGTGACTGTCCATTGGGCCAATGTGACATAAAGATGTTTCTTCTGGCCCCTGGGAAAGCAGCTACCTGGAAGGATGTTTTTTTTCTGTGAACAAGAATACATACAGCCCTGAGAGGCCTGTAGCGGCCATCTTGGGACCAGGAAGGACTGGGCCTTGGACCTAAGACTGAGGAGAGGGATGATTGGTTGGAACAAGCCTCCCCTGAACCCTCTGTAGCTTTTCATTTGTTTCATAGGCCAATTTGAGTTTACTTTTCTGTTACTGAAAACAGCTGAAAAATTGCTAATTGATTAAACATCAATCTTAAATTAAGAAGAAACGTCACATTCCATGGAGAAAACTTAGAGACATTCCCACTAAAGTCAGAAACCAGAAAAGGTTCCCACAGTCCATTCTGTAATTCAACATTGTTTTACACTGCATTAGCCAATGAAGTACAACAGATTACGGAGAATGAATTTTGGAAAGGAAGACTTACAGATGATATTATCATCAGTTACACATCAAACTATTTCCATTTAAAAAACTTAAAATAAGCAACCAGAAAACTATTGCAAGGGAGTTGACATATATGGTGGGAAATCAAATACAGGAGGAACAATCTATGATTCTCCTCTCTACCAGTAATATTCATCTATAGAATATAATGAAAAATGAGTTCATAATTGCAACAAATAATATGTGGAACCCATACTTAAAAATTACAGCATTTAACAGAGGCAGACATTTTAGAAATATATTTGAATAATACACAATGTTAGTGGGAGTGCAGGCCCACCAAACATTGCTATCAATTTTAACAAAAATGGTATATTCATTTTTGGAACTCAGTGAGACAATGAATACCAAAAGCCTTAACAGCTTAAGAAACAAAACAAAGTACTTTGTTTCTTATCATTTATTTGCCCAGAAACTTATCCAAAGAAAATTATAAGATTTGTTTAAAGATTTAATTCCAAGGAAATGTTTTAAAAATACAAGAAATAATTAAAATTTAGCACAAAATGGATTAGGCAAATTAATCCTGATGTATTCATACACAATGGAATTATTGAAAACATGCTATAAAAGCGTGTTTGTTGGTTTAGAAAGATATATATGATACAGTAAATGAAAAAGCAGTTTGCTGAGCAGTATGTACAGTGTAATCTCATTTTATTATTTTTTAACTTTTTGCAGTTTTAAGTTTTTATTTAAGTTCCAGTTAGTTACCATATAGTATAATGGTTTCAGGAGTAGAATTTAGTGATTTGTTCACTTATATATGACACCCAGTGCTCATCACAAGTGCACTCCTTAATACCTATCACCCATTTAACCCATCTCCCTCCCTACTACCCCTCCAGCAATCCTCAGTTTGTTCTCTATAGTTAAGTCTGTTTTTTATGATTTGCCTCCCTTTTTTTCCCTATGTTCATCTGTTTCATTTCTTAAATTCCACATATGAGAGATATCATATGGTACATATATCTCTCTGACAAACTTATTTCACTTAGCATAATACCCTCTAGCTCCATCCATGTAATTACAAATGGCAAGACTTCATTCTTTTTTGTGGCTGAGTAATATTCCATTGTATCTATACACCACATCTTCTTTATCCATTCATCTGTCAATGGACATCTGGGCTCTTTCCATAATTTGGCTATTGTGGATAGTGCTGCTGTAAACATCAGGGTACCTGTATCTCTTTGAATCAGTATTTTTGTATCCTTTGTGTAAATACCTAGTAGCGCAATTGCTAGATTGCGTTGTTCTATTTTTAACTTTTTGAGGAATATTCATACTGTTTTCCAGAGTGGCTGCAGCAGTTTGCATTCCCACCAACAGTGTAAGAGGGTTCCCCTTTCTCTGCATCCTCCCCAACATCTGTTGCTTTCTATATTGTTAATTTTAGCCTTTTGACAGGTGTGAGATGATATCTCATCATTGTTTTGATTTGCATTTCCGTGATGTTGAGTGATGTTGAGCATCTTTTCTGTCTGTTAACCATCTGAGCCATCTGTATGTCTTCTTTGGAAAAATGTCTATTCATGTCTTCTGCCCATTTTTCAACCAGATTATTTGTTTTTTGGGTGTTGAGTTTGGTAAGTTCTTTAGAGATTTTGGATATTAATCCTTTATCTGATATGTCATTTGCAAATATCTTCTCCCATTCTGAAGATTGATTTTTAGTTTTATTGACTGTTTCCTTTGCTGCTCAAAAGCTTTTTATCTTAGCATAATACCTTGACGAAGTCCCAGTAGTTGATTTTTTGCTTTTGTTTCCCTTGACTCAGGGAATGTATCTAGTAAGTAGTTGTAGTTGATGTGAAAGAGGTTGCTGCCTATGTTCTCCTCTAGGACTTTGATGGATTCCTGTCTCACATTTAGATCTTTCCTCCATTTTGAGTGTATTTTTGTGTATGGTGTGAAAAGTGGTCCAGTTTCTCTCTTTTCCATGTTGCTGCCCAGTCTTGCCAACGGTATATGTTGAAGAGCCTGTAATTTTTCATTGGATATTCTTTCCTACTTTGTAGAAAATTAGTTGACCATATAGTTATGGGTCCATTTCTAGGCTTTCTGTTCTGTTCCATTGATCCGTGTGGCTGTTTTTGTGCTAGTACCATATTGTCTTGATGATCACAGCTTTGTAATAGAGCTTGAAGTATGGAATTGTGATGCCTCCAGCTTTGGTTTCCTTTTTCAAGATTGCTTTGGCTATTTGGGGTATTTTGTGGTTCCATATAAGTTTTAGGATTGTTCTAGCTCTGTGAAAAATGCTGTTTTGATAGGATTGAATTGAATGTGTAGATGGTTTTGAGTAATACAGACATTTTAACAATATTTGTTCTTCCAGTCCATGAGCATGGAATGTTTTTCCATTTCTTTGTGTCATCTTCAATTTATTTCATAAGCATTTTATAGTTTTCAGAATACAGATCTTTTACATCTTTGCTAATGTTTATTCCTAGCTATCTTATGTTTTTTGATGTAATTGTAAATAGGATCAATTCCTTGATTTCTCTTTCTGTTGCTTCATTATTGGTGTATAGAAATGCAACAGATTTGTGTACATTGATTTTGTATCCTGCAACTTTACTGAATTCATGTATCAGTGAAAATCTGACTTCTTTCTTTCTGATTTGGATGCTTTTATTTATTTTTGTTGTCTGATCACTGAGGCTAAGACTGGTGGTACTATGTTAAAAAGCAATGGTGAGAGTGGATATCCCTGTGTTGATCCTGACCATAGAGAAAGAACTCTCAGTTTTTCCCCATTGTGGATGATCTTAGCTGTGGGTCTCTTGTATATGGCCTTTATGATGCTGAGGTATGTTCCCTCTATCCCTACCTTGTTGAGGGTTTTTATCATGAATGTTAAGGGGTTTTATACTTTGTCAAATACTTTTTCTGCATCTATTGAGAAGATCAAATGGTTCTTACCCTTTCTTTTATTAATGTAGTGTATCGCATTGATTGATTTGTGAATATTGAACCACCCTTGCAACCCAGTAATAAATCCCACTTGATTATAGTGAATGATTCTTTTAATGTACTGCTGCATTCTATTTTCTAGGATCTTGCTGAGAATTTTTTCATCCATGTCTTTTGGGGATATTGGCCTGTAATTCTCTTTTTTAGTGGGGTCTTTGTCTGGTTTTAGTGCTGGAGTTTGGAAGTTTTCCTTCCATTTCTATTTTTTTTGGAACAGTTTGAGAATAGATATGAACTCTTCTTTAAATGTTTCGTAGTGCTTGCTTCGGCAGCACATATACTAAATGTTTCATAGAATTCCTCTGGGAAGCCATCTGGCTATTGACTTTTGTTTGTTGTGAGATTTTTGATTACAGATTCAATTTCTTTGCTGGTTATTGGTCAGGTCAGGTTTTCTATTTCTTCTTATTTCAGTTTCAGTAGTTTATATGTTTCTTCCAGATTGCCCAATTTGTTGGCTAGTAACTTTTCATAATATTCTCTTACAATTTTTGTATTTCTGTGGTGTTGATTGTGATCTCTCTCATTCATGATTTTAATTATTTGGGTCTTTTCTCTTTTCTTCTTGATAAGTCTGATTGGGGCTTATCAATCTTATTAATTTTTTCAAAGAACCTTCTCCTGATTTCATTGATCTGTTCTCCTAGGGTCCTTTGTTTGTTTGTTTCTATATCATTTATTTCTGCTCTAATTTTTATTATTTTCCTTCTTCTGCTGCTGGCCTTAGGCTCTATTGTTGTTCTTTTTCTAGCTTCTTTAGGTGTAAGGTTAGGTTGCATAAATGAGATTATTTTTTGCTTCCTGAGATAGGACTGTATTGCTATATAATTCCCTCTTATGACTGCTTTTGCAGCATCCCAAAAGTTTTGGACCATCATGTTTTCATTTTCATTTGTTTCCATGTATTTTTAAAATTTATTCTTTAATTTCCTGGTTGGCCCTTTCATTCTTTTGTAGGATGCTCTTTAACCTCAATGTATTTGTGTTCCTTCCAATTTTTTTCTTGTAGTTGACTTCAAGTTTCATACTGTTGTGCTTGGAAAATATGCATGGTATGACATCAGTCTTTTTGTAGTTATTGGGGCCTGATTTATGACCTAGTATGTAATCTATTCTAGAGAATGTCCCATGTACACTCGAAAAGAATGTGTATTTTGCTGCTTTAGGGTGAAATGTTCTGAATATATCTGTGAAGTCCATCTGGCCTACTGTGTCATTCAAAGTCATTTTTTCCTGGCTGTTATAGCCTTTGGTTTAAAATCTAGTTTGTCTGACAGAAACATTACTATTCCGGCTTTCTTTAGACAGCCATTTGCATGACAGATGTTTCTCCATCCCCTCACTTTCTCTTTTTTTTTCTTCCAAATAATATTTTATTTATTTATTTATTTATTTATTTATTTATTTAATAAATTTATTTTTTATTGGTGCTCAATTTACCAACATACAGAATAACACCCAGTGCTCATCCCGTCAAGTGCCCCCCTCAGTGCCCGTCACCCATTCACCCCCACCCCCCGCCCTCCTCCCCTTCCACCACCCCTAGTTCGTTTCCTAGAGTTAGGAGTCTTTATGTTCTGTCTCCTTTTCTGATATTTCTTACCCCTTTCTTCTCTCTTCCCTTCTATTCCCTTTCACTATTATTTATATTCCCCAAATGAATGAGAACATATAATGTTTGTCCTTCTCCGATTGACTTATTTCACTCAGCATAATACCCTCCAGTTCCATCCACGTTGAAGCAAATGGTGGGTATTTGTCATTTCTAACGGCTGAGTAATATTCCATTGTATACATAAACCACATCTTCTTTATCCATTCATCTTTTGATGGACACTGAGGCTCCTTCCACAGTTTGGCTATTGTGGACATTGCTGCTAGAAACATCGGGGTGCAGGTGTCCCGGCATTTCATTGCATCTGTATCTTTGGGGTAAATCCCCAACAGTGCAATTGCTGGGTCGTAGGGCAGGTCTATTTTTAACTCTTTGAGGAACCTCCACACAGTTTTCCAGAGTGGCTGCACCAGTTCACATTCCCACCAAGAGTGTAAGAGGGTTCCCTTTTCTCCGCATCCTCTCCAACATTTGTGGTTTCCTACCTTGTTAATTTTCCCCATTCTCACTGGTGTGAGGTGGTATCTCATTGTGGTTTTGATTTGTATTTCCCTGATGGCAAGTGATGCAGAGCATTTTCTGATGTGCATGTTGGCCATGTCTATGTCTTCCTCTGTGAGATTTCTGTTCATGTCTTTTGCCCATTTCATGATTGGATTGTTTCTTTGGTGTTGAGTTTAATAAGTTCTTTATAGATCTTGAAAACTAGCCCTTTATCTGATTCGGCCACAGTAACTTCTTGCAAGATACATCCACGAAGGCAAAAGAAACAAAAGCATAAATGAACTATTGGGACTTCATCAAGATAAGAAGCTTTTGCACAGCAAAGGATACAGTCAACAAACTAAAAGACAACCTACGGAATGAGAGAAGATACTTCAAATGACTTATCAGATAAAGGGCTAGCATCCCCTCACTTTCAATCTGCAGGTGTCCTTAGCTCTAAAATGAGTCTTTTATAGGCAACATATAGATGGGTCTTGTTTTCTTATCCATTCTGACACCCTATGTCTTTTGATTGGAGCATTTAGCTCATTTACATTCAGAGTAATTATTGATAGATATGTATTTAGAGCCATTTTATTACTTGTTTTGTCATTATTTTTGGAGATTTTCTCTTTCTAGTCTTTATTGCTTTTGGTCTTTCTTTCCTACTCAACGAGAGTCTCCTTTCATATTTTTTGCAGGGCTATGTACAGAGTAATCTTATTTTAAAGCAGAGGTGGCATGACAGAGGTAGGAATGGGAATAGAGAGACTGGACCACATGTCCTAGGGGATGTCATATGGCAGGGAGGCCACACGTGAGTCTCTAGAAGGTGACAATTCTAAGAGGGAGGACATGAAGAGAGAGCCAACAAAAAGGAAGCTACCACTTGCTTCTGTTTCATTCTTCTCCCTTGAGGCTCCACACATGTTCATTAAAATACATCTGTTGTCACTGGATTTCCTGTAAAAGGCACATGGGACTGAATTTTGCACTATTTCCTCATCTTCCTACCAGCATTGGTTTGAGACACTTTCCTGAATTCTGAAAAAAATGTAGATTTCCATAAAAATTCAGTGTTTGTTTGGTTTGGGGCGGATAGAGGAGTTTGTGCAAGGGAGGGAAAGCAGTCTGATGCCTGGAAATCTGATGAGGAATAATTATCCTCAACGGGGCCTGGGTATAGATTAATCAACAGTGGACAACATGTAGTCCAGATGCAGAGCTGATTACCTGACCTTCAAATCACCCCTCCACACTCTCCACCAAAAGTGTCAAGGGATAGGTTGGGGTCCCCAAAGCTGAGTGCGTGCATGCATCCGCCTGACACATACCAGTTGCCCACACACATACTCACATGCACATGTACATGCAGACAGAGACAGGTGGTATACATGATAACCTGGGGGTAATTTTTATTTTATTATGTAATCTATACATAAGATCCAGGACCTTCAATGGCCCAGTCTCAGTACTTTGTCAATTCAAAGAAACACAGTCTAGCAAATAAACATAATACAGAAATAAATGTAATCCTAATCTTTGTAAGCATCTGCCAAAAGAACGTTACAGGGCATCTAAGTCTTAATTGATAGAAATTTTTAGAAATTCCTTCCGTGCTCCTCCGTCTTTGTCTCTTACCCCAAGATCATACTCCTGACCCCCTTTTGTGCAAACTCTCTTCTCTTGTCCTTTCTTTCTCTATTTCCTTCCCATCCCCTACAGGACTGTGTCTTTCTGTCCTTCCTTCTTATTAAAAGAAGTGAGAAGTTAAAGAGTGGCATTGGGGATGTTCTTTGAAGAATGCGGTGATAGAGAAAGGGAGAGAGGGTATGAGCAAAGAGAAGAGATGGGGAGCTCACAAATTGCCTCAGAATCCCAGAACCATGGGCTTTGGAGCCGGAAGGGTGATCAGGAAGGTGCAGGGCCACAGTGCAGCTTGAACAAAGCTCACCAAAGTGCATGTCATGGGACATACTCTCTAATATCTCATGTGAACTGGACATAAACTGCAGTGTGGCAAGGACACTCTAGAGGCATGAACAGGGTGATTTAGGAGGTGTGCACAGAGTGATTTAAGAACACAGAAGACAGAAGAAGGACTAGTGGAGGTCAAGGAAGGTTGCCTAGAGGAAGGTAACATGGAGGCAAGACAGAGATGTATGACATTAATTAGGCAACTGGGGTTTTTTCCAGGTAAAGGTAGGAAGATGAGGATGTTCAGGGCAAGTATTATTTGAGTATAAAGTATAAAGAAGGTAGTGATGGGAAAGGTCCCCAGAGAAACAAGCTTACAAAACAAGGGAAAGTCTTGTCAGTCTGCTAAGTAGTTCAGACTGTGGCCTGCGGGGGACTTTTGGAGATTTTCCACAAAAAGGAGTGTAGCTAGACTTGCACTATACACACAGCTATCCAGGGACATGTGGGGAATGCAATGGGCAATGGGAGAGGTGTGAGAGAAGCATGGAACAGCATACAGATTTAACTGGGGGGACAAACTCTCAGGGCTTGGAGGCAGAAAGTAAGAGAGTAGGAAGGCTCAGGGATAAATCTCAGGTTTCCAGTTGGGGGCACAAGTGTATAGTGAGGTTTTCAGTGAAAGGCAGGGAAAACAGGGCAGGTCCAGCTGTGCAGGGCAATGTGGGTTTGGTTTTGGCCATGTTGGCAAAGGTGTGGCACAGTGTCAGGTGCAGAGTCTAGCAGAGTGCAGAATATGAGCACAGGGAAAAAAGAGAGTGACAAACCAAGAAACAGACTCCTAACTAGAGAACAAACTAATAGTTACCAGAGGGGAAGGGAGTGGAGGGATGAGTTAAATGGATGTTAGGTATTAAGGAGGGCACTTGTGATGAGCACCAGGTATTATATGTAAGTGTTGGATTACTAAATTGTATACCTGAAACTAATATTATATTGCAGGTAAATTAACTGGAATTTAAATAAAAACTTAAAAGAAAGAAATAAGGAAAGGAAGATAGGAAGGAAGGAGGGAAGGAAGGGGGGATGGTGGAGGGAAGGAAGGAAGGTCAGCTGGGGTCAGGCTGGCCATGGGGATGCAGAAGCAGCCATTGTTGTTGAGTCCAATAAGGAGTATGGAGGAGCAATGGGTAGCATGGGTTGCAGGAGAGGACCACAGGGACACCAGCATCTAGGTGTGGGTAGAAGGAGAGCTACCCACTGCAGGGCAAATAAGAAGTGTGGCAGCTGGGTGGGCAGTAGGGTGAGGAGGAGTGGAGAAGAGGCACCATAACGCTGTAAGGGCTGCTGGTTCAGCATTCAGAGAAGCTTCAGTTCCTGGGGGAGGATCAGGGTAGGGCTGGGACTCAGTCTGGCTATGGTGGAATATGACTGGGAGGAAGATGGGGGAAGAGCTGTTTTAGTGTCTAAACATGGACTAGAGAAGAGGGACCCTAGTGGGACATCCCCTGATGTTAAGAGTCCAGGTGCTAGAATTGCACTGCCTGAGTACCGGCCCTGCCACTTGCTGGCTCCATGACCTTGGGCAAATCCTAGTTGTGCCTCAGCTTCCTTGTCTGTAAAACTGCAGTAAAAGTACTGTTGTAATGAGGGTAAAATGTGTCAATAACTATATGTTATGACAAAATACATAGTAAGTGCTACATCAAAACAGCTATTACTGTATTACATATGGCCTGTGTAGAATATATATATATATAGTATATAGAATATAAAGTATGTATTAAGCAGTACATATAGTATATATATGATATATACTATAAATATGATTATATATGTAATTATAATAAATACTACCATTATAATGTACTATTTACAATATTATCATTATAATATAGCATATTATACACAATAATAGACGTAATATATAATATATTATGTATAAGATATTTAATATCTTATACATAGATAAATTGTATATGTTGCTGGTAGAGACACACTGCATATACTGATATCATAACAGGGATTATTATTGTCATTATTATAATTATTGTTAAAATCTAGTCAATGGTATAGATGCTGAGGTAGATAGAAAAATAGAACAACAGAACTTGAGAGCCCAGGAGTCTGGCAAATGTTGATGCGTGATATTGTGACTAGGAATAGATGATCTGACGAGTGTGTGTGTGTATGTGTGTGTGTGTGTGTGTGTATGTGCACATACAGGTAAGTAATGAATTTGGCTTTAAACATGAAATCATAGAAAGAGTTGATAGAGATATATAAGCTAGCTGGTTCAACCTGCTCATTTTACCAATGAGAAAAGTGACTCCAGTGCTTCACTGAGCCACCTGGGTCATTGGGGGAGGTCTCCTGCCTCCTCTCTTTTTGCAGGAGCTGAATTTGGATAGAATTCAGCAGACATGGTAAGCCTGGAGGTGAGGGTGTAGCCCTGCAGGAGGCTCCTCCACTGGAATTTTTGTTGTTCTTCCTTTACTTAAGATCCAGCCCAACCTTCTCTCCCGCCCACCTTGCCCTTCTCCACTTTCCCTTACCTTTTTGGCATTTAAAGATCCTGTCCTCTGTCATCCAGGGTTGCTCATATTTGCCTCTGGAGAGACTCCTGATAGAAGGCTCTGAGAACTCTTAAAAATAGTAACAGATGAATGCTTCAAAAATCTAACATAATACAAGAAGGAGCCAGTCTTGTCCTCTAACTTGGAAATGGGGAGTCACTGTGTCCTCATGGTCAATTTCCTGGGAGAAATCACCTTTGAAGATGCAGGCAGATGATGAGCTGCAAGAGCTCCAGAGCTGTTTTCTTGGCCCAATGAGTCCCAGGGATTGTTTAGTATCTCTACCAAAGACCCTATAGATGACCAAAATGTATTCTCCGTGAATTTCTCACACCATCTTGGCTTGAAAGAAAAGAGTAATTTCAGGTAGTTTATGATTCTAGAAGTGTTATGAAAGACGTCATCCAGATTTTGGGATATTGTCAGAATAAATTAACCATTGCCTTTTCTTTTCTTTTTAAAGATTATATATTTATTTATTAATGAGGGTCAGAGAGAGAGGCAGAGACATAGGCAGAAGGAGAAGTAGGCTCCCAGCGGTGAGCCTGATGCAGGACTTGATCCCAGAACCCCGGGATCACGACCTGAGCCAAAGGCAGACGCTCAACCACTGAGCCACCCAGGTGCCCCTAACCACTGCCTTCTCTTCCCTGGTACATTGTGAGGCAACATGTGATGGCTGCGCCTTTGTCCTTATGCCATCTTGACCTTCCTCGCCATGCCCTGTTCTTCTCAGGGACCAGGGGGCTTTTGTATGCAGTCCAACAACTGAAGTGAGAGCCTAATGAGTCTGTCCCATCTATTCAGGCTCTTTTCTCTAAGAGTGAAAGCACCAAAATCTTGACTAATTTCCCATTCAGTCCTCCCAATATGGATACCTTTTCAAACTTAGGAGTTTATGGAGCATTAGTTTGGAGTGATGGAACCTGCTTCAAAATGTACTAAACAGTTAACTAAAAATACAGCTACACAAAAACCTGAGGAATGCTTTAACCATAATGAAATTGAAAAATAAAAAATTTCAAATTTGATTAAAGTTAAAAAAATACAGCCATACACGACAATGTAATATTCAGTTTAAAAAGCCTCAAAATTGTGTACACTGTGACACACTTTTAATAAAATTAAAAACAACTAAAATGAAACAACAAACTTTTAGAAATACATATGTGTTAAAATGGTATGTAAAATAAAGTAGATGTGAAACCGGTGGCTACAACAGTTGTGAAGAGGTAGGGGATGGATTGGGGGAGAAGCATGTGGATAGATATGTAAATTATTGTATTTTGGGTCTTATGTTCATGATGTATTCACACCTATGAGTTATAGTCTATTATTAAAATAATATAAATTATAACAATATAAATTAAAATGTACCAGACCAATTACAAAAATGTTGATTGATCTAGTTAACACTCGTATGCCAGATATTGTTCTAAGCACTTTATGAGTAGTTGATAATACTTAAGTCACTGAATTCTCAAAACAACCCTATACAGTAAGTATTAGTATTATTTCCATTTCCATGAAGAAACTGAGGCACAGAGAGGTCAAGTAACTAGCCCAGCATCACAAAGCTGAGCTGGAATTCTAACTCAGGCTGTGCATCTCCAGAGTCCTGCTCCTAACACCAATGTTATGATTAATGTACTTGTATGAACTCAAAGTCTATAAAGAAAGGCGAGCAAGGTAACTGAAGGAACCAGTTTCTGGATGAAGCAGGTGTGAATAACCACAGGAGGGATTCCTGGCTTTAACCTGGGCACAAAGCAGATGGTTTCAAGTAGGACCATCATTCAGTTGGTTACTGTCTCCACGTTCCCAGGCAGAGTATTTGCACTTTACAGGTCCTTTCTGGATTGATTCTAATAGTGGGAGTTTGGGCAACATGGCTGGCTAATGTGGCAATGTATTGATTGGATTTCCTTCATGTCCCAGTGCTGAGCCAGCTGCTGGTTAGATGGAGTTAGTGCTTTTCTTTGTTTTGCCTCAAGATTTATCATCTATTGAGCAAATATTGACTTCTTGAATTAACTTGTAATGTCTCCAGCAACAGAATTCAGTATTTGTTTGATAGCATATCTAGTGACTGAACACAGTGAATAGTCTGCCATCAATAGGAAGACCCATGATGGAAGCCTCCTTTTCTCTTATTTTCTTAATGTTAATAATATATTTTAATTCATCATATACAAAACACCATTTCAACATGAAACCAGTATCAAAATTATTAAGATATTTTACATTACATTTTGAATTAAATCTTTCAAATTCGATGTATATTATATACTTTTATATCACGATTTCTTTTAACTTTATTGAGGAATAATGAACACGTATAATTGTATACATTTAATGTGTACAATGTGATGATTTGCTATACACATACGTTGTGGAATGGTTACCAAGATCAAGATGATTAACACACCTGTCACCGCACACAGTTAACTCTTGTTTGTGTGGATGTGGTGAGAATGTTTAAGATCTACACTTGGCAACTTTCAAGTACACAGCATCATATGATTAACTGTAATCCTCATGCTGTGCATTAGGTCCTCAGAAGTCATTCTTGTTATAACCAAAAATGTGTACCCTTTGGCCTATATCACCCATTTTGTCCTCTACATGGCCCTTGGCAACACTCGGCAACCATTCTATTCTCTTTTTGTGAAACCAACCTTCTCTCTCTCTCTTTTAGATTATTTTTATTTTTTAAAGATTTTAAAAATTTATTCATGAGAGGTACACAGACAGAGGCAGAGACTTAGGCAGAGGGAGAAACAGACTCTCTGCAGGAAGCCTGATGGGGGACTTGATCTCAGGACTGTGGGATCACGACCTGAGCCAAAGGCAGATGCTCAACCACTGAGCCAGCCAGGTGCCCCTCTCTTTTAGATTCTACATGTAAGTGAGATCCTGTAATATTTGTCTTTCTCTGCCTGACTTATTTCACTTAGCATAATGCCTTCAAGGTCCACCCATGTTGTTACAGATGGCAGGGTTTCCTTCTTTTATACATCTGGGTAATACACACACACACACACACACACACACATACACACACATTTTTAAATCACATTTTTAAGCCATTTGGTTGTTGATGGACACAGGTTATTTTCATGTCTTGGGTATTGTGAATAATGCTGGGTATAGTGAAATGAACATGGGAGCGCAGATATGTCTTCCAGATATTCATTTAATTTCCTTCAGATAAATACCCAGAAGTGGAATTACTGGATCATGTGGTTTTTAATTTGTTTTTAATTTGGGGGGAAGTTACCTCCATACTGTTTTCCACAGTGGCTGCACCAATTTACATTCCCACCAATAATGCATCAGAGTTCCCTTTTCACCACATGCTCACCAACACTTGTTATCTTTTGTCTTTTTGATGAAAGTCCTTCTGACAGGTGTGAGGTGATACCTCATTGTGGTTTTAAGCCTCCTTTTCTTTTAAGTCAGAAGTTCTCTATTCTCTAAGAGTGATCTCCAGAACAGCAGGGCTAGCATTCTTGGGGATTTTTTTAGAAATGCAAATTCTTGGGCCTTTCTTTAGTTGTGCTAAATCTAGAGCTCCAGAGGTGGGGTCCAGCTTCCAGCTGGTAGTGTGCAGGCAAATGACTCTCTGGAAAAAAATGCATATATTTATGTATGCAAATTTATTATAAGTTTTACTGGTAAATAGAATATGTAGCACATGATTTACAAATAATTATAATAATAAAATAGTCAATACTCATTTTACTTTTGAAGTAGGAAATTGATTTTCACAGAATACTTTCAGTGGTCTTTGCCACACTTCTGTATCAGAGACGACTTATGGTTGCAACTGATGAATGAGTGTAGTTCCAACATGAATGTTTGCTGGTATTTTTGTTTACATTACAGGGTAAGATCAAAGCAAGACAAAGGAAGATATATGTCAGACTATTTCCTTAAAAAAAATTTTTTTTTTTGGCTATTCACAATGTAATAGCTACAGGCTGACATACATCTAAGCTTAATCTGTATTTTTAAGCTTTTCTCCATCACTTTCTTAAGTCTAGACAATCAATGAAATAACCCAAGTCCAGACGTGTAGCATTTGCCTACTGCTGTGGTGTAAATTCTTCTACCATGGCCAATTTGAAGCCACATGACACCGCAAAATAGGAGCTAGGAAGAGAGGTGTAGCAGCTTGCCATGTACCCTGTTTCCTTCCTATAGAAACAATAGACATAGACATCCTCCAGGACAGACATAATAGAAACATGAAGAAGTTCTTAGGAAATGTCTTTTTTGTTAGTTTTTTAAGACATAAATTTTAATCATAAATTTTTATGATTTATTTTTTAGTGACAGTTGTGTTTCACAATTGGCTTGCAATATTCCTGAAAATTTAACCATCAGCTCTCATGAACTGTTATGAGTCATTCTAGTAAACCACTGAGCCCAGTATTGCATGTTTCAATAAGCCCTTCAGGTGATTCCAATGATGCCAAATTCTTTTTTTTCCTCTTTTTAAAAATTCAAGGAAAATTTACATACAATTTCAGGTGTACAATATAGTGATTTGACAATTAGATACACTACTTGGTGCTCATCATAAGTGTACTCTTTTTTAAAAGATGTATTTTTTTTATGAGAGAGAGAGAGAGCAGTGGGAAGGGTAGAGGGAGAGGGAGAGAAAGAATCTCTAGCAGACTTCTTATTGAGTGAGAAGCCTAACATGGGACTCCGTCCCATGGGTACTGAGATCCTGATATCATGACTTGAGCTGAAATCAAGTGTTGGAATCTTAACTGACTGAGCCACCAGACACCTGATAAGTGTGCTCTTAATTTCCTTCACCTATTTCACCCATCCACCTCCCCTCTGGCAACCATCAGTTTGTTCTCTACATGTAAGAGTCAGGTTTTTTTTCTCTTTGTTCATGTGTTTTGCTTCTTAAATTCCACATAATGAGTGAATTCATATGGAATTTGTCTTTCTCTGACTTGCTGTTTTCACTTAGTGATGATGCAAAATTTTGAGACCCACTGGCTAAGCTTTGACGAGGACAAGACATGCAGTTAGCTGTAATTAACCTGGTGCCACCTGCTTGGGTCTGGCCAACCAAATGTTGTACTTAAATGTTTAAGCAAGTTCAGATTTTGGGAGGAAGTATGTCTAAAGAATAAGATAGGAATGAGAAAAAGTTCTAAGTTTGAAGTTTTGATTTCTTTCTTTCAGATGTGGCCCAGTTTGGTAAACAATTAATAGATATCCAAATAAACCTTAAACCAAATTATAGCTCAGTTTATCCTCTTGAGCCAAAACAAAATGATAGCCAATGCAACTGTTCGAAAGACATTTCTCCTAGAGTCTTAAAGTATTGATTGATTGATTGATTGATTCAATAAGTATTGATTAAACTTCTATAATGTGCCAACCACTGTTCTGGATATTAGTGATGCAGGACACAGAACAAGATAGATAAGGACCCTCATCTCAAGGAGTTTATATTATAGGAAGTAGAGAGTAGACAAACAAGACAAGTAAAAGATAAGCAAGGTAACTACTAGAACTATTTCATGCTACAGAGTAAATAGAAGAAAATCATGTTGTGGAGGGTGATGTGTGAGAAGGTACTATTTTTTGGCTCGAGTAGTCATGGAGGGTCTCTTTGAGGAGGTGACAGTTCAGTGAAGAAGAATCCAACCTTGGAACTACCTGGGTGAAGAGCATCCAGGCAGAGGGTATGATAACTGTAAAAGTCTTGGGGTGGGAACAAGTTTGATGTGTCCAACGCCTGCCTGGCAAGGAAGACAACATGTCTGGAGAGGATGATAGGAGATGTGTCAAGAGGCAGGCAGGCAGGGCCAGATTAGGTAGAGCCTTTTAGGCGACAGCAAAAGTTTGGGATTTTATTCTAAGTAGTGTTTGGGAGGCTTAAAGCAGGGCAATGGTTGGGTTAATATCTGCTTTAGAAAGATCACTGGCTGCTGAGGGGAGAATGAGCTGTGAGAAGTAAGGGTTAGAAGCAGTGAAAAGCAATGGGAGATTGTTGGAAGAGTCCAAGGATCAGATAACATGGCTTGGAGTGAAAATAGCCAGGTTTGGGAGGCATTACAGGGGACAAGCAGATTGCCTGGCTAAGAGGTTGTGACAAACTCTAAGAACAAATGGGATCATAAATCTTACCATCTTTAAGGAAAGTGGACTAGAATTTTTTCTAGCAGTCGATGCCTGCTAATCTCTTACCCACTTTGGTCCACTTATGAGTTTCTACCTTCTTTACAGAATCATAGGCACAGTGTTTAAAAAGGGGTGCCTTCTCACTTGGGTGGGACACTGAGGGAGGAGGCATCCATCCAAACAGACTCCATGGAGATGAAGTATAATCTTAAATCTATCCCCAGGAGCTTAGGTCGATAAGGGCCAAGCAGGAGTTAAGAATGAGATCACCCCAATAGCTCCTTGTGCCTGAGTGTGTGTGTGGGGGATCAGCTGTTACCAGTATGTATTTGCAGCATCCCCACCCTGCTTATAATGGGAGGGAGTGCCCTGCATGGGTCTAGAGAACTTCACCTTTCCCGTGCAACCTGGCCAGGTTTGTATGTGCATTTTGCCCCCAGTGGGTTTGGAGGCTCTGTCCATCAGGTTGCTTACCCTGTGGTTGACCATAAATATCCTTTTATATATAGGGAATAGGTGTTGTCATTGGGAGATTCACAGGTATTCTCAGTCTGATGCTCAGGCCTTTACTATGGTTCACACTCTGTCAACTATTCAGCACATACTTTGTATTCACTGATTGAAGAAAATTACGAACACTGGAACACCTTGTTTATCCAGGATTCTCTGAGAAAATGCCATTTCATATAAATGCATTTTTCATATATGCCTTTAAATGTCAAGGCAACTTTTTTTCTTTACTTATTTATTTTATTTTTATTTATTTTTTAAAGATTTTAAATTTTTTTTATAAATTTATTTTTTATTGGTGTTCAATTTGCCAACATATAGAATAACACCCAGTACTCATCCCATCAAGTGCCCACCTCAGTGCCCATCACCCAGTCACCCCCACCCCCTGCCCACCTCCCCTTCCACCACCCCTAGTTCGTTTTCCAGAGTTAGGAAGCTCTCATGTTCTGTCTCCCTTTCTGATATTTCCCACTAATTTTTTCTCCTTTCCTCTTTATTCCCTTTCACTATTTTTTATATTCCCCAAATGAAGGAGACCATATAATGTTTGTCCTTCTCCGATTGACTTATTTCACTCAGCATAATACCCTCCAGTTCCATCCACGTCGAAGCAAATGGTGGGTATTTGTCGTTTCTAATGGCTGAGTAATATTCCATTGTATACATAAACCACATCTTCTTTATCCATTCATCTTTCGATGGACACCAAGGCTCCTTCCACAGTTTGGCTATTGTGGACATTGCTGCTAGAAACATCGGGGTGCAGGTGTCCCGGCGTTTCATTGCATCTGTATCTTTGGGGTAAATCCTCAGCAGTGCAATTGCTGGGTCGTAGGGCAGGTCTTTTTTTAACTCTTTGAGGAATCTCCACACAATTTTCCAGAGTGGCTACACCAGTTCACATTCCCACCAACAGTGCAGGAGAGTTCCCCTTTCTCCACATCATCTCTAACATTTGTGGTTTCCTGCCTTGTTAATTTTCCCCATTCACACTGGTGTGAGGTGGTATGTCATTGTGGTTTTGATTTGTATTTCCCTGATGGCAAGTGATGCGGAGCATTTTCTCATGTGCGTGTTGGCCATGTCTATGTCTTCCTCTGTGAGATTTCTGCTCATGTCTTTTGCCCATTTCATGATTGGATTGTTTGTTTCTTTGGTGTTGAGTTTAATAAGTTCTTTATAGATCTTGGAAACTAGCCCTTTATCTGATACGTCATTTGCAAAAATCTCCCATTCTGTAGGTTGTCTTTTAGTTTTGTTGACGATATCTTTTGCTTTGCAAAAGCTTCTTATCTTTATGAAGTCCCAATAGTTCATTTTTGCTTTTGTTTCTCTAAAAGTCAAGGCAACTTTTATGTCATGAACATTTTGAGCATTTTGGAAGGAAGGCTTTCTAAAGCAGATGAGCCTCTTAAGCAGAGTGTCTACATGATTTACCTTCTCTTGGTGACTCATGTTCACCCATTGTGACCATCAATCACTCCTTCATACTGTACTGCGGTGACGCAGTGACTCCATGCCCAATGAAGCTAACTATTGTGTGAATTCCTTCACTCCCTTACTTCCTATGTGAAGAACTAGACCTCTGTTGAGGGTTTTATGTCATTAACACTTATTAATGGTACCCACAGTGAGGGTACAAGCAAACCCTTCACTGTTTGTTAGAAAATTGGTGCTTTTAAGGAGATAAGATAGTTTTTATTTGGGAGGTTTTTGTCTAAATTAGGTAGCTTGCTGTACTGAAAACAGATGTCTCCAAAAGCCATGCTTATGTTTTTGTGAGTAGTGTGCACTATAAGTGACCATATTTCTGTGCTATTAATTAATACAAAAAATTTTAAGCGGGGTAGGGCAAGATGGCAGAGGAGTAGGGTCCCCAAGTCACCTCTCCCACCACCTTACCTAGATAACTTCCAAATCATCCTGAAAACCTATGAATGCGATCTGAGATTTAAAGAGAGAACAGCTAGAATGCTACAGAGAGAAGAGTTTGCGCTTCTAACAAGTACAACTCGTTTTTAGCCACTCTGCACGAGCAAAATGACTAGAAAGAAGAACTCACCACAAAAGAAAGAATCAGAAATGGTACTCTCTCCCACAGAGTTACAGAATTTGGATTACAATTTGATGTCAGAAAGCCAATTCAGAAGCACCATTATAAAGCTATTGGTGGCTCTGGAAAAAAGCATAAAGTATTCAAGAGACTTCATGACTTCAGAATTTAGATCTAGTCAGGCCGAAATTAAAAATCAATTAAATGAGATGCAATCCAAACTGGAGGTCCTAACGATGAGGGTTAGTGAGGTAGAAGAAAGAGTGAATGACACAGAAGAGAGGTTGATGGCAAGGAAGGAAGCTGAGGAAAAAAGAGAAAAAACAATTAAAAGACCATGAGGAAAGGTTAAGGGAAATAAATGACAGCCTCCCAAGGAAAAATCTACATTTAACTGGGGGTCCAAGGGCACCAAAAAGGACAGAGGACCAGAAAGCATATTTGAACAAATCATAGCTGAGAACTTCCCTAATTTGGGGAGGGAAACAGGCATTCAGATCCAGGAGATAGAGAGGTCCCGCACCTAAAAAATCAATAAAAACTGCTCAACACCTCGACATTTAATAGTGAAACTTGCAAATTCCAAAGATAAAGAGAAAATCCTTAAAGCAGCAGGAGACAATATCCCTAACTTATATGGGGAGAAATATTAGATTTTTTTAACTATAAGCTTACAAATGCGGTTTATTTATTTACTTTTTGCATATATATACAATAAAAAATTTTTTTATTGGAGTTCAATTTGCCAACATATAGCATAACACCCAGTGCTCATCCTGCCAAGCGCCCCCCCAGTGCCCATCACCCAGTCACCCCAACTCCCCACCCACCTCCCCTTCCACTACCCCCTGTTCATTTCTCAGAGTAGGGTGTTTCTCATATTTTGTCACCCTCACTGATATTTTCACATTTTCTTTCCTTTCCCTTTATTCCCTTTAACTAATTTTTATATTCCCCAAATGAATGATACCATATAATGTTTGTCCTTTTCCAATTGACTTGTTTCACTCAGCGTAATACCCTCCAGGTTGCTCCATGTCGAAGCAAATGGTGGGTATTTGTCGTTTCTAATGGCTGAGTAGCATTCCATTGACCACATCTTCTTTATCTATTCATCTTTCTTTTTTTTTTTTAGATTATTTATTTATTTATTCATAGAGACACAGAGAGAGAATGAGAGGCAGAGACAGAGGGAGAAGCAGGCTCCATGAAGAGAGCCTGACGTGGGACTTGATCCTGGGTCTCCAGGATCACGCCCTGAGCTGCAGGCGGCGCTAAACCGCTGCGCCACCAGGGCTGCCCGTATCTATTCATCTTTCGATGGACACCGAGGCTCATTCCAGTGTTTGGCTATTGTGGACATTGCTGCTAGAAACATCGGGGTGCAGGTGTCCTGGCGTTTCACTGCATCTGTATCTTTGGGGTAAATCTCCAGCAGTGTAATTGCTGGGTCATAGGGCAGATCTATTTTTAACTCTTTGAGGACCCTCCACACAGTTTTCCAGAGTGGCTGCACCAGTTCACATTCCCACCAACAGTGCAAGAGGGTTCCCTTTTCTCTGCATTCTCTTCAACATTTGTGTTTTCCTGCCTTGTTAATTTTCCCCATTCACACTGGTGTGAGGTGGTATCTCATTGTGGTTTTGATGTGCATTTCCCTGATGTCCAGTGATGCGGAGGATTTTCTCATGTGCTTGTTGGCCAACGTCTTCCTCTGTGAGATTTCTGTTCGTGTCTTTTGCCCATTTCATGATTGGATTGTTTGTTTCTTTGCTGTTAAGTTTAATAAGTTCTTTATAGATCTTGGAAACTAGCCCTTTATCTGATACGTCATTTGCAAAAATCTCCCATTCTGTAGGTTGTTTCTGTAGGTTGTTCTTTAGTTTTGTTGACTGTTTCTTTTGCTGTGCAGAAGCTTCTTATCTTGATGAAGTCCCAATAATTCATGTTTGCTTTTGTTTCTCCTGCCTTCATGGATGTATCTTGCAAGAAGTTGCTGTGGCCAAGTTCAAAAAGGGTGTTGCCTGTGTTCTCCTCTAGGATTTTAAGGGAGTCTCACATTTAGATCTTTCATCCATTTTCAGTTTATCTTTGTGTATGGTGTAAGAGAATGGTCTATTTAATTCTTCTGCATGTGGATGTCCAATTCGTAGGTTTACAGGATGATTTGAGAGTTATCTAGGTAAGTTGGTGGGACAGGTGACTTGGGAACCCTACTCTTCCTCCATCTTGCCCCGCCTCCCCAGAAATATTAGATTCACAGCAGCCTTCTCCACAGAGACCTGGCAGGCCAGAAAGGGGTGGCAGGATATATTCAGGGTCCTAAATGAGAAGAACATGCAGCCAAGAATACTCTAACCATCAAGGCTCTCATTCAGAATAAGGGAGATAAAGAGCTTCCAAGACAGGCAGAAACTGAAAGAATATGTGACCACCAAACCAGCTCTGCAAAAAATATTAAGGGGGACCCTGTAAAAGAAAGAGGAAGCCCAAAGAAATAAGCCACAAAACAGGGACTGAATAGGTATTATGATGACACTAAATTCATATCTTTCAATAGTAACTCTGAACGTGAATGGGCTTAATGATCCCATCAAAAGACGCAGGGTTTCAGACTGGATAAAAAAGCAAGAGCCATCTATTTGCTGTCTACAAGAGACTCATTTTAGACCTAAGGACACCTAGAACCTGAAAATGAAAGGTTGGAGAACCATTTACCATTCAAATGGTCCTCAGAAGAAAGCAGGGGTAGCCATCTTCATATCAGATAAATAAGTTTATCCCAAAGACTATAGTAAGAGATGGAGAGGGACTCTATATCATACTTAAAGGATCTATCCAACAAGAGGACCTAAGAATCATGAATATTTATGCCCCTAACGTGGGAGCTGCCAAGTATATCAATCAGTTAATAACCAAAGTAAAGACATACTTAGATAATAATACACTAATACTGGGAGACTTCAACACGGCACTTTCTGCAAATGACAGATTTTCTAAGCACAACATCTCCAAAGAGACAAGAGCTTTAAGTGATACACTGGACCAGATGGATTTCGCAGATATTTACAGAACTTCCATCCAAATGCAACTCAATACACATTCTTCTCAAGTGCACATGGAACTGTCTCCAGAAGAGACCACATACTGGGTCACAAACAGGTCTCAACAGATACCAAAAGATTGGGATTGTCCCCTGCATATTTTCAGGCCATAATGCTTTGAAACTTGAACTCAATCACAAGAAGAAATTTGGAAGAAATTCAAACACGTTAAACATGTTTAAAGAGCATCCTGCTAAAAGATGAAAGGGTCAACCAGGAAATTAGAGAAGAATTAAAAAGATTCATGGAAACTAATGAGAATGAAGATACAACCATTTAAAATCTTTAGGATACAGCAAAAGCAGTCCTGAGAGGGAAATACACCGCAATACAAACATCCCTCAAAAAACTGGAAAAAACTCAAATACACAAGCTAAACTTGCACTGAAAGGAACTGGAGAAAGAACAGCAAATAAAACCTACACCCAGCAGAAGAAGAGAATTAATAAAAGTTAGAGCAGAACTCAATGAAATAGAGACCAGAAGAGCTGAAGAACAGATTAACAAACCCAGGAGTTGGTTCTTTGAAAGAATTAATAAGATAGATAAACCATTAGCCAGCCTTCTTAAAAAGAAGAGAGAAAAGACTCTAATTAATAAAATCCTGAATGAAAAAAGAGAGATCACTACTAATACCAAGAAAATCTAAACGATTTTAAAAACATATTATGAGCAGCTATATGCCAATAAATTAGTCAATATAGAAGAAGTGGATGCATTTTTAGAAAACCACAAACTACCAAAACTGAAACAGGAGGAAATAGAAAACCTGAACAGGGAGGAAATTGAAGCAGTCATCAAAAACCTCCCAAGACCCAAAAGTCCAGGGTGAGATGGCTTCCCAGCTGAATTCTATCAAACGTTTAAAGAAGAAAGAATACCTATTCTATGAAAGCTGTTCCAAAAGATAGAAAGGGAGGGAATTTTTCCAAAATCGTTCTATGAGGCCAGCATCACCTTAATTCCAAAACCAGACAGAGACCCCCCCCCAAAAAGGAGAATTATAGACCAATATCCCTGACAAATACAGATGCAAACATCCCCAACAAGATACTAGCCAATAGGATCCAACAGTACATTAAGAAGATTATTCACCATGATCAAGTGGGATTTATCCCCAGGATGCAAGGCTGGTTCAACACTTGTAAAGCAATCAACGTGATAGATCATAACAAGAGAAAACACAAGAACCATATGATCCTCTCAATAGATGCAAAGAAGCATCCATTCCTGATCAAAACTCTTCAGAGTATAGGGATAGAGGGAACATTCCTCGGCATCTTAAAAGTCATCTATGAAAAGCCCACAGCAAATATCATTCTCAATGGGGAAACACTGGGAGCCTTTCCCCTAAGATCAGGAACATGACAGGGATGTCCACTCTCACCACTGCTATTCAACATGGTACTAGAAGTCCTAGCCTCAGCAATCAGGCAACAAAAAGAAATAAAAAGCATTCAAATTGGCAAAGAAGAAGTCAAACTCTCCCTTTTTGCAGATGACATGAAACTGTACATAGAAAACCCAAAAGACTCCACCCCAAGATTGCTAGAACTCATACAGCAATTTGGTAGTGTGGCAGGATACTAAATCATTGCCCAGAAATCAGTGGCATTTCTATACACTAACAGTGAGACTGAAAAAAGAGAAATTGAGTGAATGCCCTTTACAATTGCATCCAAAAACATAAGATACCTAGGAATAAACCTAGCGAAAGAGATAAAGGATCTATACCCGAAAAACTACAGAACACTTCGGAAAGAAATTGAGGAAGACACAAAGAGATGGAAAAATATTCCATGCTCATGGATTGGAAGAATTAATATTGTGAAAATGTCAATGCTACCCAGGGCAATTTATACATTTAATGCAATCCCTATCAAAATATCATGGACTTTCTTCAGAGAGTTGGAACAAATCATCTTAAGATTTGTGTGGAATCAGAAAGACTCCGAATAGTCAGGGGAATATTGAAAAAAAAAAAAAAAACAGAGCAGGGGGGCATTACAATGCCGGATTTCAAGTTGTACTACAAAGCTGTGATCATCAAGACAGTGTGGTACTGGCACAAAAATAGACACATAGATCAATGGAACAGAATAGAGAACCCAGAAATGGGCCCTCAAGTCTATGGTCAAGTAATATTCGACAAAGCAGGAAAGATTATCCACTGGAAAAAGGACAGTCTCTTCAATAAATGGTGCTGAAAAAATTTTACAGCCACGTGCAGAAGAATGAAACTAGACCATTCTCTTATGCCATACATAAAGATAAACTCAAAATGAATGAACGATCTAAATATGAGATAAGAATTCATCAAAATCCTAGAGGAGAACACAGGCAACACCCTTTTTGAACTTGGCCACAGCAACTTCTTGCAAGATACATCTATGAAGACAAGGGAAACAAAAGCAAAAATGAATTATTGGGACTTAATCCAGATAAAAAGCTCCTGCACAGCAAAAGAAACAGTCAACACAACTAAAAGACAACCTACAGAATGGGAGAAGATATTTGCAAATGACCTATCAGATAAAGGGCTAGTATCCAAGATCTATAAAGAACATATTAAACTCAACAGCAAAGAAAAAAGCGATGCAACCATGAAATGAGCAAAAGACATGAACAGAAATCTCACGGAGGAAGACATATACATGGCCAACAAGCACAGGAGAAAATGCTCCACATCCCTTGCCATCAGGGAAATACACATCAAAACCACAATGCGAAACCACGTCACACCAGTGAGAATGGGGGAAATTAACAAGGCCGGAAACCACATATGTTGGAGAGGATGTGGAGAAAGGGGAACCCTCTTGCACTGTTGGTGGGAGTGTGAACTGGTGCAGCCACTCTGGAGAGCAGTGTGGAGGGTCCTCAAAGAGTTAAAAATATAACTACCCGATATCCAGCAATTGCACTGCTGGGGATTTAACCCCCCAGAGATACAGATGCAGTGAAATGCCTGGACACCTGCACCCCAATGTTTATAGCAGCAATGTCCACAATAGCCAAACACTGGAAGGAGCCTTGGTGTCCATTGAAAGACAAATGGATAAAGAAGATGTGTTCCTGCTTCTCTTCTTATATACAGTAGAATATTATTCAGCCATTAGAAATGACAAATACCAACCATGTGCTTCAACGTGTGTGGAACTGAAGGGTATTATGGCGAGCGAAGCAAGTTGATCGAAGGACAAACATTATATGGTCTCATTCATTTGGGGAATATAAAAAATAGTGAAAGTGATTATAGGGGAAAGGAGAGAAAATGGGAAATATCAGAGAGGGTGACAGAACATGAGAGACTCTTAACTCTGGGAAACGAACAAGAGGTAGCAGCAAGGGAGGTGGGCAGGGGATTGGGGTGACTGGGTGACGGGCACTGAGGGGGGCACTTCAAAGGATGAGCACTGGGTGTTATGCTATATGTTGGCAAATTGAACTCCAACAAAAAAACATACAAAAATAAAAAAAAATTAAATTGGTTCTGATTCATATAAAGCAAAAAGTAAAGAGGAGTCCTCAGGATGAAAAAGTAAGATGCCTTTTGGATCACCCAAGCAGAAACCAAGTAAGAAATTTGACTAGAGAAGACCAGGAAACTCCAGTATGTAAAATAATGTCAGAGAGACCCCTTTCCCAATGTTGGGCCCATCCACTCTCTCCCAGCCATGAGTGGACCCTGATGGGGAGCTTTGGGGCAAACAGTCACAGCTGCAATGCACACAGATTTTTTTTTAGAACTGGTTTGTGTACTAAAGAGAACCTGGCTGATAGAGGAGGTTTCATCATGGATTCTTCTAGAGATCTTACTTCCTGCTACAGTGTTAAGATCTGCCTTCCTCTAGAATTTGTGGTGGGAAGAATTTGATACAGTTATTTACATGAAACCATAAGTGGTGTCTTTCTTTCTTTTTTTTTTTTTTTAAAGATTTTATTTTTATTCATGAGAGACACACACACAGAGAGAGAAGACATAGGCAGAGGGAGAATCAGGCTCCCTGCGGGGATCCTCATGCAGAACTCCATCCCAAGACCCTGGGGATCACGACCTGAGCCAAAAGCATCTGCCACCCAAGTGCCCCAGGGGTGTCTTTCTTACAGTCCCCGGACCTGGCAAACAGAAAGCTACTCCAGTACACTGATGATGTCCTTATCTTTAACAACAGTTAATCCTCCATCAGTAAAATCACAGGCAGCACAGAAAGAAATTTCTTCTGATAGTCCAGATACTGGAAGTGTAGGTGGGAAGGTTCAGGGCTGCTTTTTGAACCAAAACAGAAGAGAGTTGAACCAGAAAAGTGTCCACATTTGGCCTCTTGTTTTGTTTCCTTTGTTTGGGGAAATAATATGATTATTTTGTAACTATTTATACAGAGATGCAGGTAAGATTGTCACAGTCTATGTCACATCAAACTGAAACAGCTTCAGCCTCTTCCTCTATATTTCTGTGATAATTAGCTCCATGAGCTACAAACAAAGCACACAAGGGTTGAATAGGATGAGGCCATCTGAGCTTGGGTAACATGTGCTTTTCTAGGGGAGGGAAGGAATAGGGCTGCCTTGGGATGTTGGCTCTTACTTGAAGAGAAATCCATGGTCCAAAGACTTTTCCTTTGTTCCTTGTTTCTTCACCTAGACCCAGGGGACATGTACTCTGCTTGTCCTGAAGGGGAGGCTGTTGGCAAAGTCTTTGTGTCTTGTAAGTGGTCAAACTGAGCCTTCTGGGTCATTATTGACAAAGATTTGTGGACAGCCTCTTGGGTAAGATCCTGTGCTTGGCTGGGAGGATGATGCATAAGATCTATGGGGCCATCCCCTCAAGGGGTTAGTTTGGTTAGACAAACAAAGAGGAATCAAGACAAAACCCAAACAACCAAACAAAATAAAAAACCCTAGAACAGCCATCAGCCCACCATTCCTTTCCCTCTTACCCCTGCCATGTAAGCATATTCATTTCATTGCTGATCTTTTTTCTTTTACATGAATGTTTGTTTGGGGAGGGCACTGTGGATTTCTTGAGTTGGAGATTATTAGCACTTTATGACCAATGAATATGGTCAGATCTCTCTGTTTTCTAGGTGTAGGGAATGCTGTCTATAAATCACAACCATCCAGCAAATGTTTTACAAAGAGCTTTCTGAACACCGCATTTCATTTGTGGAGGGGAAAAATGCCTGCATTTGACTTCTGGCTCCTAATCTTTGGTTGACAGAAACCAGGAAACTGCTCAATTTCATATGTTTACTTCAAAATACCCTATCTCAGCCAACTGTCTGGCTGCCTCATTCTATAAATGCAAGGCACCACCATCATGCCTTGTATTTCTTTCCTCTCTCCCTATGTTGGCTGATGCTTGTGTCCAAAAGGCAGGCTTTCAACAAATTGCATTCTGAGTGACTGACCTGGTTTTCTCCTGGGGAGCTGAACACTAAAGCCAAATGGATTTGACCAAGACTTGCTTTGCTGGTTTTTTAAAGTCTCTTTCAGAAACAGCCTTGGACATGTTTTATGAAGAGATGAAGAATATTTTTTAAAGACAATGGTACAAGCCAGAGTCACAGCAAAGAGGTTTTAGAGTTGGGTGAAATCTCAGGTTATCTGTCTGAAGCTTTTAGCTATTCAAGAAGACTCTTTTGCAGTATCTGTTGAGACCAAGCTTCTAGGTTCATAAAACCACAGACCTCTGAGTGATTGGAGCTTGTCTTTTGATTATACACCTTGATATTTGTTTTGAGCTTGAGTCTCAGAGAGCCATTTTAACCTGCCTAAGCAAGGACCCTGGTATCCAAAGTGAGATATAGTCCTGTGGATTTCGTAATGATACTTGATGGTGCTGGGGTAAAATACGGTGATCTGTAACTTCCTGATTGTTCTCAAGGACACCAGTCAAGACCATTACCATTTCAGCTGACCTGGCTGACCTCAATGGCTTTCAGATGATTTCTTGGACTCTAGCCATTTCTTATTCCAATACAACCACAATGGTTTTCCAAAGCCCCCCAGGATTATCATGATACTTTCCCCAATATAAGCACTTTAATGGCTTCCTTTTATTTTTCTAAGTAAACTTTTATTTCAGAATGGTTTTAAATTTAGAGGGAAACCACAAAGGTACAAAGTTCCCAAATAGTCCAAGCTCTATTTCAACAGTCTCCTTAATCTTCTCTTAACTGTGGTATTTTGTCAGAGTCTCCTTGTTTTTGATGATCTTGACAGTTTTGAGGAGTGCTAATAGGGTATTTTGTAGGATACCTCTCCATTGGGATATGTCTGATTGTTCTTCCTCAGAATTAGCCTAGGGTGATATGTTCTTGGGAGGAAGCTCACAGAATAAAGGGCCATATTTTTTCACATCATCTCAAGGGTGCATACTATCAAAATTGTTGACATGAGCCTTGATCACCTGGCTGAGGTAGTGTTTGTCAGTTCTCTCCATTGTGAAGTTCCTCTTTTCTTTATTTAGAAGGAAATCACTGTGTGTAGTCCTCACTCAAACAATATATAGTTAAGCTCCATTTCCTTGAGGGCAGAATGTCTATGAAAATTAATCAGAATTCTTTTGCATAAAGATTTGTCTATTTTTCTTTTCTTTTCTTTTATGCAATCATTTATTTGTATTAGTATGGACCCCTGGATATTTTATACTTTTGGCTACAATCCAATGCTAATTTATTTTGTTCCTCAAATAGATTATTAGAAGTTGTTTCAGTTGGCTCCTGTGTCCCTTTCACATATGCTTATCACTGTGGGGATTATTTTGGAAAGCATTTCCTCCTTTTATGGTACAAAGATGCTCCAGGTTTGTCTTAAAATTTTTCTAACTCAGTCCTAGAACCAGCCATTTTTTCAAGGAGCTCTGGCTCTCTTTTTAATTCTAAAGCTACTCAGATATTTTTTCTTCCACCCCCTTTAGTGAGGTTGCTTCATACATTTGTAACAGTTAGATTGTTTTATCACATTCTGCACTCCATCCTGGGATCTCTTGACATCCTAAATAATACTTAAAAATTTGCATAACTAAAGTTTACCTTTGTGCTGTAAAGGCTTATAGGTTTTGGAAAATGCATAGTGTCACATATTTACCATGAAAGCATTGTGGCTGTCTGAATAATGAGCCATTGAGGATGTCTACATACTAATCCCTGGAACTTATGAGTATATAAATTTATGTGGTAAAAGGAACTTTGCATATGTGATTAAGTTAAGAATCTTGAGATGGGGAGATTACTTGGGGTTATCTGGATGAGCCCAATATAATCACAAAAGTTCTTATAAGAGGGAGACAATTAGTAGTTGGAGATGAGATGGAAGCAAAAGGTTAGAAGGATGTGACCAAAGGAATGCAGGCAACCTTGGGAAGCTGAAAAAGGCAAGGCATGGATTCTAGCCTAAAGCCTCCAGAAGGGATATAGCTATTCTGACCTGTTGATTTTAGGCTTCTCACACCAGAACTGTAAGAGAGTAATTTTGTATTTTAAGCCACTAAATTTGTACTAATTAATTGCAGCAGCAATGGGAAATTAATATAGATTTTAGTGCTTGAAATGGGAAGCTGCTGTAACAAATACCAAAAAAATGTGGAAGTGGTTTTAGAATTGTGTAATGGGTAAAGGCTGGAGAATTTTTGAGGACTATATAGAAAAGGTCAAAGTTGCCTTGAACTGACAAACATGGACTTCTAAAAAATTTTTAAATTTACATTTGATTTGCCAACATATAGTATAACACCCAGTGCTCATCCCATCAAGTGCCCTCCTCAGTGCCCGTCACCCAATTCCCCCATCCCTCCATCCACCTCCCCTTCTATAACCTTTTGTTTCCCAGAGTTAGCAGTCTCTCATGGTTTGTCTCCCTCTCTAATTTCCCCCCACTCAGTTTCCCCCCTTTCCCTTATAATCCTTTTCACTATTTCTTATATTCCATATACAAGTGAAACCATATGGTAATTGTCTTTCTCCAATTGACTTATTTCACTCAGCATAATACCCTCCAGTTCCATCCACATGGAAGGAAATGGTGGGTATTCAACCTTTCTGATGGCTGAGTAATATTCCATTGTATATACACCACATCTTTTTTATCCATTCATCTGCTGAAGGACATTGAGGCTCCTTCCATAACTTGGCTATTGTGGACATTGCCACTATTACTTGCACTTGGGGTGCAAGTGTCCCAGCATTTCACTACATCGTATCTTTGGGGCAAATTGCTGGTTGTCTATTTTTAACTTCTTGAGGAATCTCCACACTGTTTTCCAGAGTGGCTGTACCAGTTTGCATTCCCACCAACAGTGCAAGAGGGTTTCCCTTTCTCCACATCCTCTCCAACATTTGTTGTTTCCTGTCTTGTTAATTTTAGCCATTCTGTCTGGTGTGAGGTGGTATCTCGTTGTGGTTTTGATTTGTATTTCCCTGATGGCGAGTGATGCAGAGCAGTTTTTCATATGCTTGTTGGCCATGTGTTAGTCTTGTTTGGAGAAATGTCTGTCCATTTCATGACTGGATTGTTTGTTTCTTGGTTGTTGAGTTTAATAAGTTCTTTATAGATCTTGGATACTAGTCCTTTATCTAATATGCCATTTGCAAATATCTTCTCCCATTCTGTAGGTTGTCTTTTAGTTTTGTTGATTGTTGCCTTCACTGTGCAGAAGACTTTTATCTTGATGAAGTCCCAATAGTTCAGACAAATATTGATGTTTGCCTGGGTGGGTTCAGGAGGAAGTGAGGAACATGATAGAGAAAACCTGTATTGCATTAGAGAATGCCTATATTGTCATAAACAGAACATAAAAATATGGACATTAAAGGTGCTTCTGATGAAGAATCAGAAGGAAATGAGATCATGGTATTGGAAACTGGAGGAAAGGAGATCCCGGTTACATAGTGACAGAAAACTCAGTTGAGTTTTGTTCTACAGTTGTGTGGGATGCAGAAAAGCAGAACATGTAAGTGAAGAATTTAGATATTTAGCTGAAGAGATTTCCAGGCAAGTATTTTAAGTGCAGCCTAGTTCCTTCTTGCTGAGAAGAAAGAGATAAATTGAAAAAAAAATTTTTTATTAAATAAAAGGGACCAAAGGCTTGAAATTTGGGAATTTCTTAGCCTATCCAGATTGTAAAAGACATCAGAATTAGGAGATCCACTGTTGGGAATGTGTACTTTGGAGAGAAGTCAAGGTGTAGCTGGACAAACTTTTGCTACTGTTTCAGAGGAGAAAAATAAGAGTACAGGACTTAGCCACCCATAGGGCCCTCTGAAAAGATTAGGTTTGTGACTTATGGATCTCCTCAGTCATCTTAACAGAAGCCAAAAATAAAGATGAAATTATCCAGGAGAGATCTACGGAAGAATCTCTTGTCTAGTGAAGTGAACCCCCATGACATAATGGGAGACCCACTGTTTTTTTTAATGTTATGCCAGCAGAAACACCATCAGCCATTGTGTTTGTGATAATTTGTTTTATAGCACTATAAAACTAATACACCTACCCAGCATCCATGTTTCCTTTCTTCATCAAAGTATCTTGTTTTTATTTTTTGTTTTTTAAATACTTTTTTGTTTAGAGCAGTTTATTTGCAGCAAAATTGAGAAGACACAGAAATTTCCCATATATTCCTTGCATTCTTGCTACACATGCACAGCCTCCCCCGTTATCAACATGCCCCCCAGTATAGTACATCTGTTACAATCGATGAATCTGCACTGACACATCATAATTACCCAAAGCCTATAGTTTGCTTCTTGGTTCACTCTAATGTCGTACATTCTATGGCTTTGGATGAATGTATAATGACATATATCCATCATTATGGTATCATACAGAGTATTTTCACTCCCTAAAAATCTGATGTTGTCTATTCATCCTTCCCCTAACACTCCAACCTCCGGCCATCACTGATTTTTGTAAAAAAATATAGTAAATATATTCATAATTGCTTTTTTTCAGAATGTTTATATAGTTGAAATTATATAGTATGTAAACTTTTCAGATAGACTTCTTTCATTTAGTAATATGTATTTAAGTTTTCTCCATGTCTTTTAATGGTTTGAAGCTCATTTCTTTTCTTTTTTTTTAATAATAAATTTATTTTTTATTGGTGTTCAATTTACCAACATACAGAATAACACCCAGTGCTCATCCCGTCAAGTGTCTCCCTCAGTGCCCATCACCCATTCACCCCCACCCCCTGCCCTCCTCCCCTTCCATCACCCCTAGTTCATTTCCCAGAGTTATGAGTCTTTATGTTCTGTCTCCCTTTCTGATATTTCCCACACATTTCTTCTCCCTTCCCTTATATTCCCTTTCCCTATTATTTACATTTCCCTATTATTTACAATGTTTGTCCTTCTCCGATTGACTTACTTCACTTAGCATAATACCTTCCAGTTCCATCCACGTTGAAGCAAATGGTGGGTATTTGTCATTTCTAATGGCTGAGTAATATTCCATTGTATACATAAACCACATCTTCTGTATCCATTCATCTATCCATGGACACCGAGGCTCCTTCCACAGTTTGGCTATTGTGGACATTGCTGCTAGAAACATCGGGGTGCTGGTGTCCCGGCGTTTCATTGCATCTGTATCTTTGGGGTAAATCCCCAACAGTGCAATTGCTGGGTCGTAGGGCAGGTCTTTTTTTAACTCTTTGAGGAACCTCCACACGGTTTTCCAGAGTGGCTGCACCATTTCACATTCCCACCAACAGTGTAAGAGGGTTCCCTTTTCTCCGCATCCTCTCCAACATTTGTGGTTTCCTGCCTTGTTAATTTTCCCCATTCTCACTGGTGTGAGGTGGTATCTCATTGTGGTTTTGATTTGTATTTCCCTGATGGCAAGTGATGCAGAGCATTTTCTCATGTGCGTGTTGGCCATGTCTATGTCTTCCTCTGTGAGATTTCTTTGAAGCTCATTTCTTTTCAGTGCTGAATAATATTCTATTGTTTGAATGTACCACAGTTTACTTATCCATTCATCTTCTGAAGGGCATCTTGGTTGCTTCCAGTTTGACAATCATGAATAAATATGCTATGAACATCCATATGCAGGTTTTTGTGTGAATATAAGTTTTTTACTCCTTTGGGTAAATACCAAGAAGATTGGTGCATTGTAGGATAAGAGTGTATTTAGTTTTGTATGAAACCACTACTCAAATGTCTTCCTAGGTGGCTGTACAATTTGCATTTCCTACAGCAATGAATGAGAGTTCCTGTTGTTCCACATACTCATCAGCATTTTTTTTGACTCAGTGTTCTGGGATTTGGCCATTCTAATAATTGTATTTTGTTTTAATTTGCATTTATCTGATGACATGTGATGCGGAACATCTTCCCATATGCTTATTTTTTATCTGTATCTCCTGTCTTTTTAAAAATATTTTATTTATTCATGAGAGACACACAGAGAGAGAGGCAGAGACACAGGTAGAGGGAGAAGCAGGCTTCCCGCATGAAGCCTGATATGGGACTCAATCCTGGAACCCCAGGATCATGTCCTGAGCCAAAGGCAGACACTCAACCTCTGAGTCACCCAGGTATTCCGATCTCTTCTTTGGTGAAGTGTCTGTTAAGGTCTTTAGCTCATTTTTTAATCAAGTTTTTCTTTTTCTTATTATTGAGTTTTAAGAGTTCTTTGTATATTTTGTGCAATAGTCCTTTATTAGATGTGTCTTTTGCAAATATTTTCTCCCAGTCTGCTGCTTGCTTTCTCATTGTTTTGACAGTGTCTTTCACAAAGTAGAAATTTTATTCTTAATGAATTCCAGTTTATTAATGATTTTTTTCACAGAAATGTGTTGGTGTTGTATCTAAAAAGTCACTACCACACCCTAAATCATCTAGGTTTTGTCCTATGTTATCTTTTACCTTTAAGTCTGTGATCCATTTTGAGTTCATTTTTGTGAAGGGTATATGGTCTATATCTAAAGGCATTTATTTATTTATTTATTTATTTACTTATTGATGTCCAGTTTTTCCAGCACCATTTGTTGAATAGACTATCTTTGCTCCATTCTTTTGCTTTCACTCCTTGTCAAAGATCAGTTGATTATATTTATGTGGACCTATTTCTGGGCTCTATATTTTGTTCCATTGATCTGTTTGTCTATTATTTATTTCACTAATACCACACTGTCTTGATTACTGTTGCTTTATACTAGGTCTTAAAATTGGGTAGTGTCAGTCCTCCAACTTTGTTCTTTTCTTTCCATGTTATATTGGATATTCTGGGTCTTTTACCACTCCATATATACTTTAGAATCAGTGGCAATATCCACAAAATAACCTACTAGGATTTTTATTTGGATTGCATTGAATCTATAGCTCAAGCTTGGAAGAATTGACATGTTGAAAATTTTGAGTCTTCCTATCTATGAACTTGGAATATTTCTCCATTGCTTTCATTCTTCTTTGATTTATTTCATTAGAGCTTTGTAGTTTTCTTTATATAAATCTTGTTCATTTTCCTTAGATTTATACTTAAGTATTTAATTAAGGAAAGTGCTAAAGAAATAGTAGTGTTTGTTTTTAAAATTTTAAATTCCACTTGTTCATTATTGATATATAGGAAATCAATGGACTCTTACATATTAACTTTGTATCACCATATTCTCCAATCTTGCTGTAGTTGCTTATTAGTTCCAGAAGGGTTTTTGTTGTTGTTGTTTCTTTAAGATTTTCTATGTAAATAATAATGTCACCTGTGAACAGAGACAATACAATTTCTTCTTTCCCAATCTGCATATCATTTATTTCCTTTTCTTGTCCTTGTCCTTGTATAATAATATTAGCTAGAACTTCCAGTATGGCATTGAAAAGAAATGGCGAAAGGGAGTATCTTTGCCTTGTCCTTGATCTTAGTGTAAAGTTTAGAATTTCTCAACTTTAAAAATGATGTTAATTGTGGATGCTTTGCAGATATTCTTTATCAAGTTGAGAAATATTCTCTCTATTCCTAGTTTGCTAAGAACTTTTTTTTTTCAGCAAGAATGAATGTTTGTTTCTAAGAGCAGCAAGTGTGTGCAGATACATTTCCCAACCTCCTTCCAGCTAGATATAACCATGTGAATAAGTCCTGGCTATTGAAAACTAAGCAGAAGCTATGAGGTAAGATTTTTAGAATTGTTCCTTGAAGTAAAGGAACAGGGGATGTCTTTTTCTCTTTTTTCTCCTTCCTTTTTCCTATGTCTGAAATGTAGATAAGATGACTGGAGATTAAGCCATCATTTTGGATCATGAAGATAAGCCATATATAAAGATGAAGGTCATCTGATAAGAAAGTGGAACAGAAAGAGCTAAGGAACCTATGTCTTCAATGATTTTATACCACATCTGTTATACTCATTGTAGAAAACCAGTCTTCTGGATTAGGGTCTGTAATGGTTCTTCATTGTTATGTAATAGATTACCACAAATGTACCAGCTTAGAACAATTTATTATATTACAGTGTCTGTGAGTCAGGAGTCCAGGTATAGTTTAGCTCATCTCAGGGTCTTGTCAGCCTTCAGGCTGTCATAAAAGTGTCGGCTGGGGCTACAGTCTCATCTAAGGCTTGGTTAGGATCCTCTTCCAAGTTTATTGGTTTTTGGCAGAATTAATTTCCTTATGTTGTGGGACTTAAGTTCATATCAGCCAGGGACCACTGTTAGTAACTAGAAGCTACTTTCAGCTCTTTGCCATGTAGCTACCACAGGTAGTTTGCAACATGGATGCTTGCTTTCTTCAAGGACAGCAGGAGCAAGTTTATGACATCTAATCTCTCTTTGGTCTATTATGATGGAGGCTTACATAATCTAACCTAATAAAGAGAGTGATTGTACTATCATATTCATACTAAAGGAGAGGGGGTTATACAAGATGTGTATGACATGAGTGGGAAACTTGGGTCCATGTTAGAATTCTGTCCATCACAGTTGACAACCACCAGTATGCCAAAGAGTGCTTAAGAATACTTGTTGGTTGGTTGGAAAGGTGACTTTTTTGTCTTAGACCTGGCTTTCTGGCCATTCTATTGCTCCTTTGCTGCTGGAATTGTTATAGTCACGCTCCTCAGCTCTTCAGAGAAAGGGTGCTACAGGCAGAGTAAGAGTTAGAGTTTTCTCATATTTATGAAGAATTTAGACAGGTCAATAAGAATAATTATAAAAACAAGAGCCATTAAAATCTTCCAAATTCGTTCTATGAGGCCAGCATCACCTTTATTCCAAAACCAGACAAAGACCCCACCAAAAAGGAGAATTACAGACCAATATCCCTGATGAACATGGATGCAAAAATTCGAAAAGATACTAGCCAATAGGATCCAACAATACATTAAGAAAATTATTCACCATGACCAAGTAGGATTTATCCCCGAGACACAAGGCTGGTTCAACACTCGTAAAACAATCAATGTGATTCATCATATCAGCAAGAGAAAAACCAAGAACCATATGATCCTCTCATTAGATGCAGAGAAAGCATTTGACAAAATACAGCATCCATTCCTGATCAAAGCTCTTCAGAGTATAGGGATAGAGGGAACATTCCTCGACATCTTAAAAGCCATCTACGAAAAGCCCACAGCAAATATCATTCTCAATGGGGAAGCACTGGGAGTCTTTCCCCTAAGATCAGGAACAAGACAGGGATGTCCACTCTCACCACTGCTATTCAACATAGTACTGGAAGTCCTAGCCTCAGCAATCAGACAACAAAAAGACATTAAAGGCATTCAAATTGGCAAAGAAGAAGTCAAACTCTCCCTCTTCGCAGATGACATGATACTCTACATAGAAAACCCAAAAGCCTCCACCCCAAGATTGCTAGAACTCATGCAGCAATTTGGTAGCGTGGCAGGATACAAAATCAATGCCCAGAAATCAGTGGCATTTTTATACACTAACAATGATACTGAAGAAAGAGAAATGAAGGAGTCAATCCCATTTACAGTTGCACCCAAAAGCATAAGATACCTAGGAATAAACCTAACCAAAGAGGTAAAGGATCTATACCCTAAAAACTATAGAACACTTCTGAAAGAAATTGAGGAAGACACAAAGAAATGGAAAAATATGCCATGCTCATGGATTGGCAGAGTTAATATTGTGAAAATGTCAATGTTACCCAGGGCAATTTACACGTTTAATGCAATCCCTATCAAAATACCATGAACTTTCTTCAGAGAGTTAGAACAAATTATTTTAAGATTTCTGTGAAATCAGAAAAGACCCCGAATAGCCAGGGGAATTTTAAAAAAGAAAACCATAGCTGGGGGCAGCACAATGCCAGATTTCAGGTTGTACTACAAAGCTGTGGTCATCAAGACAGTGTGGTACTGGCACAAAAACAGATACATAGATCAATGGAACAGAACAGAGAACCCAGAAGTGGACCCTCAACTTTATGGTCAACTCATATTCGATAAAGGAGGAAAGACTATCCACTGGAAGAAAGACAGTCTCTTCAATAAATGGTGCTGGGAAAATTGGACATCCACATGCAGAAGAATGAAACTAGACCACTCTCTTGCACCATACACAAAGATACACTCAAAATGGATGAAAGATCTAAATGTGAGACAAGATACCATCAAAATCCTAGAGGAGAACACAGGCAACACCCTTTTTGAGCTCGGCCACAGTAACTTCTTGCAAGATACATCCATGAAGGCAAAAGATACAAAAGCAAAAATGAACTATTGGGACTTCATCAAGATAAGAAGCTTTTGCACAGCAAAGGATACAGTCAACAAAACTAAAAGACAACTTACAGAATGGGAGATCTTTGCAAATGACGTATCAGATAAAGGGCTAGTTTCCAAGATCTATAAAGAACTTATTAAACTCAACACCAAAGAAACAAACAATCCAATCATGAAATGGGCAAAAGACATGAACAGAAATCTCAGAGGAAGACCTAGACATGGCCAACATGCAGATGAGAAAATGCTCCGCATCAGTTGCCATCAGGGAAATACAAATCAAAACCACAATGAGATACCACCTCACACCCGTGAGAACGGGGAAAATTAACAAGGCAGGAAACCACAAATGTTGGAGAGGATGCGGAGAAAAGGGAACCCTCTTACACTGTTGGTGGGAATGAGAACTGGTGTAGCCACTCTGGAAAACTGTGTGGAGATTCCTCAAAGAGTTAAAAATAGACCTGCCCTACGACCCAGCAATTGAACTGCTGTTGATTTACCCCAAAGATACAGATGCAATGAAACGCCGGGACACCTGCACCCCGATGTTTCTAGCAGCAATGTTCACAATAGCCAAACTGTGGAAGGAGCCTCAGTGTCCATCGAAAGATGAATGGATAAAGAAGCTGTGGTCTATGTATACAATGGAATATTACTCAGCCATTAGAAATGACCAATACCCACCATTTGCTTCAACGTGGATGGAACTGGAGGGTATTATGCTGAGTGAAGTAAGTCAATAGGAGAAGGACAAACATTATATGTTCTCATTCATTTGGGGAATATAAATAATAGTGAAAGGAAATATAAGGGAAGGGAGAAGAAATGTGTGGGAAATATCAGAAAGGGAGACAGAACACAAAAAATCCTAACTCTGGGAAAAGAACTAGGGGTGGTGGAATGGGAGGAGGGCGGGGGTTTGGGGTTACTGGGTGACGGGCACTGAGGGGGGCACTTGACGGGATGAGCACTGGGTGTTATTCTGTATGTTGGTAAATTGAACACCAATAAAAAATAAAAAAATAATTTATTATTTAAAGTAAATAAATATTTATTATTAAAAATCATTTATTTTTAAAATATTTATTATTAAAAAAACAAATTTAAAACTGATATGAAGCTCAGGGGCATGGCATTACAGGATGGTTATAAGTGAAAAATGAGGAAGCTGATTTATAGCTGATTTGCAATGATTGACTATTATAATGGGATTTCCATATAGCAGAGGATTCATTGAAAGTGACTATCTCATCCTAGTTTTAGGAAGATGATTTAAGCTTCTTTTATGATGATCACAAGCATATACAAAAAAAACAACAACTAAGTTTTGCTTTTGTTGATAAAATAAGCTCGATTTAGTTTGTTTATATGGGCAAAATAGTTTTGTCTTCTCAAGGAATTCTTACACCTGGTCTCCATTTTGTACTTAATTTTAACAGGATACAAAGAGACATCTAGACAGGTAAAAAATTTAACAAAGGTCCAAAGTGTGTTTTTTCTATAGAATGAGTCACCTCAAGTTCTACCCAGGTTCCTGGGAAGCCCCAATCTAAGAAAGCACTCCTATGTATACAGTGAGGCCAAGCCTGCATCTTTGTCTTCTGCTGTAGGTGCACAGACTGGCCTATAAATGCCCAGGGGTCAATTTATTTAACATACATTTGTTTGCTAAGGCTGTGGGACCTGGGTCAAACCCTGATCATGACATTACCTTTAAAAGCCATGAAACTCTTCTAAAAAAGAACTGAACCTCAGAGAGATGCTTTGATTAAAAATAGGATGAAATCTAGACTTTCTCCTTCTTAACCATAAGGATAGCCCCCAAGACACCCCAAAATGTTTATTCACATCCACCTGGGTTTTTACAATCTTAAATTATTTCCCAGTTCCAAGATCCTTTACCTCAGCACATTCTCAGGCTGAGATGAATTGGAGAGGGCTGCACATTTCTCAACATTCATCTCATGGAAAGGTAAGGTCTGTGCTCTGCCCCTTAAATCTGGGCTGGCCTTAGTGACTTGCCTATCCAAAAGGATGTGGCAAAAATGATGTTCTGAGAATTCTGAGCCTCAGTCATAAGAAGTCTTACAGCTGTTGCCTAAGGCACTAGGAACTCTCACACTTGGGATGCTCTTACTTAGAGGTAGCCACTATACTGTGAGAAGCCCACACCGCAGGGACAAGCCACATAGTGCTTCAGTGACAGCCCCAGCTGACAGCTGGCATCAGCTGCCAGCCATGTGGACGAGGCATCTTGGACGTCCAGCCCAGTTAAGCCCCCAGATAACTACAAACCCAGCCACCATCTGACTGCAACTGCAGAGGAGATCCCAAGCAAAATCTGCCCAGAATAACCTAGCCAACCCCAACCCACAAAAGCCTGAGAAATAATAAATTACTGTTTTAAGCTACTGTATTTTTGTGTCAGTTTTAACCAGTATATGGGTAACAGGAGTATAAGCACAGGGAAACCTAATGAAAACCAAGTTCCCTGACCACAGTGAGGGGCTAGTTCCCCTAATCCAGCTGCCCCATCATTTGTGGCTCTTCATATCTCCTGGGGACTTGTGGGATTCTTAGGGACTCAGGCTGTACATTAGGGTCAGGAGTGCCTGTGGAGACTCTCAAATCCAAGAGCCTCATTGTACAAAGATCCTGAAGCTCAGTGAGACAGAATGAAAAGTTGGTGACAGAGCCAGAGCTACAAATGGGCTCTCTTGTCCCATGATCCAACTATATATGCTGCCTCTCCATCTATTCTGGAACAGAACAGGCAAAATCTCTAGCAGATTCTGCCAAGCATAACTCCTTTCCTGGGAGAATTACTCTGAGAACCACAGGAATGCTGCTTGCATGAGACCTCTGAATTAATCTGCTCTCTACAAGCTCATCATATTGCCTAGAAAGGAGGATTGCCAAATGATGCCCTTTAACATTCACTCATTATACCTGTTTTGAGCATCTACTTTATGCCAAGAAATGAGTTAGGCTTAGATATAAGGGATACAAGCATGAATAAAATAAGGTCATTTCCCTAAAGCTATCAGCAAGGTCAGATCACAGACACAATCTGCTACAATGCTATGAAACAAGTTTTCTAACAGTAATACCATGAAGTACTATTCAGTCATACATGGCACACTTCTAAGTGGTGGCACTTGAGCCAGCTTTGAATAATCAGTAGGAATTGACAAAGCAGGTATGGCATAAAAATCCAGGCAGAAGGAAAGACAAAACAAAGGTATGAGGGAATCAAAGTCCAAATCATCTTCAAACCTTCAAGTATTCTGGATGGTAATTGAGTCAGAGTCATGGTAGAGTGAGATGGAAATAAGAACCTGAGGTTGGGCAAGGCAGGGCTTCCACGCCAAATGTTTATCCACGCCAGGATAAACATTTGGAATTTTATCCTGCAGGAAAAATCAGATGCTGTATACCAATAACAAGATAGAGCTATATCTCACAATGGAGACTAGGCAGTAAGGAGAACAGATGGAAACTGTGTATTAGCCTGCTTTTGTTGAGTAACAAACACTCCAAAATCACAGTGGCAAACAGCAATAAACATTTACTTCTCACTCTCACACCTGTGTTTTAGCTAAGTATAAATGACCTCAGCTGGGATTGACTAGGCTTAGCTCCAGACTGTGAATGGCGTCCAGGTCTACCTCATGCATCTCTCATCCCTCTTGGACCAGAAGCTACCCAGAGCATTTTCTTCCCATAGTGAAGGCAGAAGTGCAAAAAAGGAATCCCAAAGGCACAAGAACTTTCCAAGCCTCTGCTCAAATCACTCTTGTAAAAATCCCAGTGGTCAAAGCAAATCACATGACCAAGCCTTACTTCAAAGGCCATCCACCTTGGTGGCAGAAGGATAGGTGAATGATTCTATTACAGAGGAGTAAAGAATTGGGACCAATGATGAAATCAACCACAAGCCAGGAGAAGCAGAAAGAAAAGAGACTCGATGGGAAGACCATTGGAAAGGCCCAGGGAGGTATAGAAGAAAGAGCACACAGAAACAACAAGGTGACTTCCAGCTAAGCAACCAGGTAGTACCTGATCAGCTGGATGAGGTCAAGAACCCAAGCAGAGCTCAGACACGAGATGGGGTTAGTAAGGCATTCTAGATGTAACTCATTTGGTCATTGAGGTCAGGCAATGTTCAGTAGTCAAATGAAATTTTATGTGGAGGCTCAAGGGAAAGACCTGGGTTGGTGGCAGCAATGTGAGAGTTGAATCTAGATCTACCTTTTACAATATGGTAATAACCAGCCACATGTAACTATTTAAATTAATTAAAACTCAATAAAATTCTAAATTCAGTTCCCTAGTTGCATTAGCTACATTTCCAAGGCTCAATAGCCACATGTGGCTAATGGCTACCATGTTAGGCAGCATGGATATAGGACATTTATATCATCACAGAAAGCTCTTTGGATGTGGCTGCATAGTGACTGAAGCCACGAGGAGTTAAGATAGAGGAGGAAGAGACTGGATGGCTTGAAGGAAGAGTGGTGATATTTGAGTCAAAAGACAAAATGGTTTGGGTAAAGAGAACATCTACAGAACGTTGTTGGAACGCTGGGGAGCCAAGCTACTCTCTCTTGCCAGGATATCCCTCCTTCAAGCACTCAGTAAAATATAGATGCTAAAGACCATGTTAAATTCACTCCCAATACCAAATATAGCTAACAACTGAACTAAATCTGAACACTCACTCACTTGACATTAGATGAGCACCTAGCTTATACTGGGAGCTCATATTACAGAGAGAAATAGAGCAGGGTTTCTGCCCTCAGAAAGCTTACTGTTTGACTAAAAAGATGAGATAAACAAGAAAATATGAGCGCTTCCAGAGTTAGCTACCTGAGATCTTGGCTAGGGTCCAGTCTCTGCCTGCCCTAGCCTCTTGGATAAATCCCCCCAACTTACTAAGCCACAGTTTTCTCACCTGGGTAAAACAAGAATGTTTGTCCCCATCTATTAGGGTAGAACTATAGTTCAGCAAACAGACTTCAGAGATACAGGTTGAGATTTAAACCTTAATCTCACCATTTACTAGCTTTACGATCTTCAGCAACTTTCTTAAGTTTCCTGTATCCAATTTCTCCACATGTAAAATGAGGATTGTACAAGGCATAGATGAAACAATGCACCTAAAAGTCTCTGGGTTAATGGTAAATACTTAATACATAATACCGTCATTGTTTAGCTACATTCTTTTTTGCTTGCCCATGTTGGGGAGTGCTGCTGGCTAACTGGGGAAAGACCTTGGAATCAAAAGAATGTAGGTGCCTGTTTGCGTTGGCCAGGTTCATCTATTTAAATTCCACCTCCCATCTATCCCTTAAACAAACCAAAAGAAATCAATTGAGAATTGCATTCTCCATGGGAACCACTTTCTCTTCTGACTCTCACTACACGGCTCACCCCCTCTCAGATGCAGCCCAACCACACTGAATGAAGCCTCTCTCCTTTCTCTTTCACCACCTTTCATCCATCTCAGAGTTTTTAGCAAGTTCACAACTCACACCTGACTAGTAGCTGGGAGCAGCTCACTCTCCTAGGCTCTGATCCCTGAAGAGCCACCCCTAATTTAATCCACTTGACCTGAGAAAGTTTATGATCTCCCAGTTCTAAGGCTATAAGCAAAACCATAATAACTGCTCCCACACCCACCATCTGAGGGTACACATCTCTGCCTTCCCCATACGTCATCCAGGCCACAGGCAAATACTGTGGACCTAGCTTATTCCTGGGGGTATTCTTGAGATATTTCTGTAAAAAGTCTGTGTCTAGTAGATTTGAACAACCTGGGAAAGTGGAAGACAAGAAAATCCAGAATTGGCACTTCCTGAAAATCTAAAATCCTAAAAATTCCTCTCTGTCATGACTCCTTATATACTTAAAGCTCAGCTCCCAGTATTCACTCCTACATCTCCCATCTGGAGAATTTGAGGATGTTTGTATCAATTTCTACATTTACAGGTTCTACTCCCACACTCAACATCAGAGTTTGACATGCCCACAACAAATGTTGTTGGACAACAAAACACAGCTTAACAGTTTATATACCCTTGCTACTCTAAGTGTGGTCCTTGGATCTGTATCATCTAGAGCTGGTTAGAAATGCGGCATCTTAGGCCTCACACTCAATAACTTTTTTTTCAAGACTGTGTTATAAAGATTTTATTTATTTATGTGAGAGAGAGACCACGCACACATGGTGGGGGAATGGCAGAGGGAGAAGGAGATGCAGGCTGCCCACTAATCAGGGAGCCTGACACAAGGCTCAATCCCCAACCCCAGGATCATGACCTGAGTGGAAGGCAGATGCTCAACTGACTGGGCCACCCAGGTACCCCAAACTGAATTAGGGAGACTGGGTGTCTCAGTTAGTTAAGAGTCTGACTCTTGAGCTTAGGGCTATGAGTTTGTGTGCCACATTGGACTCCATGCTGGATGTGGAGCCTACTTTAAAAAAAAAGAACTTCTGAATTAGAATTTGTACTTTAGCTCCCAGGTGATTCATGTGCACATTAGCATTGGTTTGAATACAGGCATCAACTTCAGTCTATCTGGGTTTAAAACCTGGCTCTGCTACTTGCTAGTTGTGTGAACCTGAGAAAGTTATTGGTTTCTCTGTTTCTGTTTCTTTTTTTTTTCATCTGCAAAATGGGGATAATGATAGTACCCACTGCTTAGATTTATTATGAGGATTCAATTAGTTCACACATGCAAAGTATTCAGCAAACCACCTCAGTTCTTGGTAAATTTTATTTTCTTTTTATTTCAGAATTCTTTATTTTATAATAAATTTACTTTTTATTGGTGTTCAATTTGCCAACATACAGAATAACACGCAGTGCTAATCCCGTCAAGTGCCCCCCTCAGTGCCCGCCACTCAGACACCCCCACCCCCCGCCCTCCTCCCAATCCACCACCCCTAGGACTTTTCCCAGAGTTAGGAGTTTTTATGTTCTGTCTCCATTTCTGATATTTCCCACACACTTCTCCTTCCCTTATATTTCCTTTCACTATTATTTATATTCCCCAAATGAATGAGAACATATAATGTTTGTCCTTCTCCGATTGACTTATTTCACTCAGCATAATACCCTCCAGTTCCATCCACGTTGAAGCAAATGGTGGGTATTTGTCGTTTCTAATGGCTGAGTAATATTCCATTGTATACATAGACCACAGCTTCTTTATCCATTCATCTTTCGATGGACACTGAGGCTCCTTCCACAGTTTGGCTATTGTGAACATTGCTGCTAGAAACATCGGGGTGCAGGTGTCCCGGCGTTTCATTGCATCTGTATCTTTGGGGTAAATCAACAGCAGTTCAATTGCTGGGTCGTAGGGCAGGTCTATTTTTAACTCTTTGAGGAACCTCCACACAGTTTTCCAGAGTGGCTGCACCAGTTCACATTCCTACCAACAGTGTAAGAGGGTTCCCTTTTCTCCGCATCCTCTCCAACATTTGTGGTTTCCTGCCTTGTTAATTTTCCCCGTTCTCACTGGTGTGAGGTGGTATCTCATTGTGGTTTTGATTTGTATTTCCCTGATGGCCAGTGATGCGGAGGATTTTCTCATGTGCGTGTTGGCCATGTCTAGGTCTTCCTCTGTGAGATTTCTCTTCATGTCTTTTGCCCATTTCATGATTGGATTGTTTGTTTCTTTGGTGTTGAGTTTAATAAGTTCTTTATAGATCTTGGAAACTAGCCCTTTATCTGATACGTCATTTGCAAATATCTTCTCCCATTCTGTAGGTTGTCTTTGAGTTTTGTTGACTGTATCCTTTGCTGTGCAAAAGCTTCTTATGTTGATGAAGTCCCAATAGTTCATTTTTGCTTTTGTTTCTTTTGCCTTCGTGGATGTATCTTGCAAGAAGCTGCTGTGGCCGAGTTCAAAAAGGGTGTTGCCTGTGTTCTCCTCTAGGATTTTGATGGTATCTTGTCTCACATTTAGATCTTTCATCCATTTTGAGTGTATCTTTGTGTATGGCGCAAGAGAGTGGTCTAGTTTCATTCTTCTGCATGTGGATGTCCAATTTTCCCAGCACCATTTATTGAAGAGACTGTCTTTTTTCCAGTGGATAGTCTTTCCTCCTTTATCGAATATGAGTTGACCATAAAGTTGAGGGTCCACTTCTGGGTTCTCTGTTCTGTTCCATTGATCTATGTATCTGTTTTTGTGCCAGTACCACACTGTCTTGATGACCACAGCTTTGTAGTACAACCTGAAATCTGGCATTGTGCTGCCCCCAGCTATGGTTTTCTTTTTTAAAATTCCCCTGGCTATTCGGGGTCTTTTCTGATTTCACAGAAATCTTTTTTTTTTTTATTTCACAGAAATCTTAAAATAATTTGTTCTAACTGTCTAAAGAAAGTCCATAGTATTTTGATAGGGATTGCATTAAACGTGTAAATTGCCCTGGGTAACATTGACATTTTCACAATATTAATTCTGCCAATCCATGAGCATGGAATATTTTTCCATCTCTTTGTGTCTTCCTCAATTTCTTTCAGAAGTGTTCTATAGTTTTTAGGGTATAGATCCTTTACCTCTTTGGTTAGGTTTATTCCTAGGTATCTTATGCTTTTGGGTGCAACTGTAAATGGGATTGACTCCTTTATTTCTCTTTCTTCAGTATCATTGTTAGTGTATAAAAATGCCATTGATTTCTGGGCATTGATTTTGTATCCTGCCACGCTACCAAATTGCTGCATGAGTTCTAGCAATCTTGGGGTGGAGGCTTTTGGGTTTTCTATGTAGAGTATCATGTCATTGGCGAAGAGGGAGAGTTGACTTCTTCTTTGCCAATTTGAATGCCTTTAATGTCTTTTTGTTGTCTGATTGCTGAGGCTAGGACTTCCAGAACTATGTTGAATAGCAGTGGTGAGAGTGGACATCCCTGTCTTGTTCCTGATCTTAGGGGAAAGGCTCCCAGTGCTTCCCCATTGAGAATGATATTTACTGTGGGCTTTTCGTAGATGGCTTTTAAGATGTCGAGGAATGTTCCCTCTATCCCTACACTCTGAAGAGTTTTGATCAGAAATGGATGCTGTATTTTGTCAAATGCTTTCTCTGCATCTAATGAGAGGATCATATGGTTCTTGGTTTTTCTCTTGCTGATATGATGAATCACATTGATTGTTTTACGAGTGTTGAACCAGCCTTGTGTCCCGGGGATAAATCTTACTTGGTCATGGTGAATAATCTTCTTAATGTACTGTTGGATCCTATTGGCTAGTATCTTGTTGAGAATTTTTGCATCCATGTTCATCAGGGATATTGGTCTATAATTCTCCTTTTTGGTGGGGTCTTTGTCTGGTTTTGGAATTAAGGTGATGCTGGCCTCATAGAATGAATTTGGAAGTACTCCATCTCTTTCTATCTTTCCAAACAGGTTTAGTAGAATAGGTATCGTTTCTTCTTAAACGTTTGATAGAATTCCCCTGGGAAGCCATCTGGCCCTGGACTTTTGTGTCTTGGGAGGTTATTGATGACTGCTTCAATTTCCTCCCTGGTTATTGGCCTGTTCAGGTTTTTCTCTAGCTCCTTTAGGTGTAAGGTTAGCTTTTGTATTTGAGTTCTTTCCAGTTTTTGAATGGATGCTTGTATTGCGATGTATTTCCCCCTTAGGACTGTTTTTGCTGCATCCCAAAGATTTTGAACGGTTGTATCTTCAATCTCATTAGTTTCCATGAATCTTTTTAATTCTTCCTTAATTTCCTGGTTGACTCTTTCATCTTTTAGCAGGATGGTCCTTAACCTCCACGTGTTTGAGGTCCTTCCAAACTTCTTGTTGTGGTTTAGTTCTAATTTCAAGGCATTATGCTCTGAGAATATGCAGGGGACGATCCCAATCTTTTGGTGTCGGTTCAGACCCGATTTGTGACCCAGTATGTGGTCTATTGTGGAGAAAGTTCCATGTGCACTTGAGAAGAATGTGTATTCAGTTGAGTTTGGATGTAAAGTTCTGTAGATATCTGTGAAATCCATCTGGTCCAGTGTATCATTTAAAGCTCTCATTTCTTTGGAGATGTTGTGCTTAGAAGACCTATCGAGGGTAGAAAGAGCTAGATTGAAGTCACCAAGTATAAGTGTATTATTATCTAAGTATTTCTTTACTTTGGTTATAAATTGGTTTAAATATTTGGCAGCTCCCACATTCGGGGCATATATATTGAGGATTGTTAAGTCCTCTTGTTGGATAGATCCTTTAAGTATGAGATAGTATCCCTCTTCATCTCTCACTACAGTCTTCGGGGTAAATTTTAGTTTATCTGATATAAGGATGGCTACCCCTGCTTTCTTTTGAGGACCATTTGAATGGTAAATGGTTCTCCAACCTTTTATTTTCAGGCTGTAGGTATCCTTCTGTCTAAAATGAGTCTCTTGTAGACAGCAAATAGATGGGTCCTGCTTTTTTATCCAGTCTGAAACCCTGTGCCTTTCGATGGGGTCATTAAGCCCGTTCACGTTCAGAGTTACTATTGAAAGATATGAGTTTAGTGTCATCGTGATATCTATTCAGTCCTTGTTTTTGTGGATTGTTCCACTGGACTTCTTCTTAAAGGGGAATTTTAAGAGTCCCCCTTAAAATTTCTTGCAGAGCTTGTTTGGAGGTCACATATTCTTTCAGTTCCTGCCTGTCTTGGAAGCTCTTTATATCTCCTTCCATTTTGAATGAGAGCCTTGATGGATAAAGTATTCTTGGTTGCATGTTCTTCTCATTTAGGACCCTGAATATATCCTGCGAGCCCTTTCTGATCTGCCAGGTCTCTGTGGAGAGGTCTGCTGTTACCCTAATACTCCTCCCCATAAAAGGCAGGGATTTCTTGTCTCTTGCTGCACTAAGAATCTTCTCTCTCTCTCTCTCTCTTTTTTTATCATTAGTCTTTGTCAATTTATTTATTTATTTTTTAAAAATAAATTTATTTTTTATTGGTGTTTAATCTACCAACATACCGAATAATACCCAGTGCTCATCTGGTCAAGTGCCCCCCTCAGTGCCCGTCACGTCATTCCCACCCCCCACCGACCTCCCCTTCCATCACCCCTAGATAGTTTCCCAGAGTTAGGAGTCTCTATGCTCTGTCTCCCTTTCTGATATTTCCCACACATTTCTTCTCCTTTCCCTTCCACTATTATTTATATTCCCCAAATGAATGAGAACATATAATGTTTGTCCTTCTCTGTTTGACTTACTTCACTCAGCATAATACCCTCCAGTTCCATCCACATTGAAGCAAATGGTGGGTATTTGTCATTTCTAATGGCTAAGTAATAGTCCATTGTATCCACAGTAGCTAAACTGTGGAAGGAGCCTCGGTGTCCATCGAAAGATGAATGGATAAAGAAGATGTGGTTTATGTATACAAGGATCTTCTCTATATCTTTGGAATTTGCAAGTTTAACTATTAAATGTTGAGGTGTTGAACGGTTTTTATTGATTTTAGGGGGGGATCTCTCTATTACCTGGATCTGAATGCCTGTTTCCCTTCCCAGATAAGGAAAGTTTTCAGCTATGATTTGTTCAAATACATATTCTGGCCCTCTGCTCCTTTCGGCGCCCTCGGGAACCCCAATTAAATGTAGGTTTTTCTTCCTCAGGCTGTCATCTATTTCCCTTAATCTATCTTCATGGTCTTTTAATTGTTTGTCTCTGTTTTGCTCAGTTTCCCTCTTTGCCATCAACTTGTCTTCTATGTCACTCACTCGTTCTTCCACCTCGTTAACCCTCGTCGTTAGGACTTCTAGTTTGGATTGCATCTCATTCATTTGATTTTTAATTTCTGCCTGATTGGATCTAAATTCTGCAGTTATGAAGTCTCTTGAGTCCTTTATGCTTTTTTCTAGAGCCACCAGTAGCTGTATAATAGTGCTTCTGAATTGGCTTTCTGACATTGAATTGTAATCCAGATTTTGTAACTCTGTGGGAGAGAATTGTAATCCAGATTTTCTAACTCTGTGTTTCTGTTTTTTTCTTTTGAGGTGAGGTTTTCCTTCTAGTCATTTTGCTCAGTGCAGAGTGGCCAAAAACAAGTTGTATTGGGAAAAGAAGAAAAAGAGAGGAGAGAAAGAAGGAAAGAAAAGAGAAAAAGAAAAAAGGAAGAAAAAAAAAGAAAAAAGAGAAGAAAAAGAAAGAAAAAGAAAGAAAGGAAAAAAAAGGGTGGGGGAAGCAAACAGAAATCAAAAAGAAAAAAAAAAAACACGGGGAGTATCTTCTGATTCTGTATTCTTTAAGTCCCTTGACTTCCCCTGGAACTTGTCCATCTAGCTGGTCTTCTGGGGGAGGGGCCTGCTGTGCTGATTTTCAGGTGTTAGCACTTGGGGGAGCTGCTCTGCCCCCTGTCTGGTGCAGGGCTCAGTGGGGGTTGTTTACCCCCTGAGGCCCCAGGAGGAAGAGCCCCAGTGGCGGCGGCCAGCTCTGGAGCCCTGGAGTCAGCCCCTGCAGTAACTCCAGAGCTCTCCGTCTGCAGGGCCTGGAGGCTCCGGGGCGGGGCTGCTGATCTGCTCAGCTCGGGGCAGGAGCGTCCTTGCTGTCCTGGGCCCTCCCGGCCTCTGCCTGTCCCGGGGGAGGCCAGATCCTGGGCTGTGTCCCAGCGCCCTGTGCTCCTGGTCTGCGCTGTTGGATTCGCGCTCCCGCCCCACAGCCCCCTCCACAGAGCCGCCACCCGAGCCTTCCGAGCTACTCCCACCCTGCAGCCCCTTCCGCGGAGCCACCCCCGAACCCCCCGAGCTGCTCCCGCCCCCCAGCCCCCTCTGCGGAGCCACCTCCCAAGCCCCTCCGAGCTGCTCCGGGTCCCGCCGTGCGTGCTGCAGCCCTTAGGGAGCTCGGCGCACTCTCCCGGGGCGCAAGTGTCTGTTAGTGTCCCAGGGAGCCCTAGGGCATCCCCGCCCTCCTGGGGTCCTGCTCCACCTCCCTGTGAGCCCCTTTCCGCCCGGGAAGGTCGGTGCAGCTCCTGCTTCTCCCGGACGGGACTCTCCTGTCCTGGGGACGCTCTCCCCGGCCTCAGCCTGGCTCCTCGAGGGGCCCCTCCCCCTTGGAGGCCTTTTGTTTCTTTATTTCTTTTTCCCCCCCGTCTTCCTACCTTGATAGAAGCGCGAACTCTTCTCACTGTAGCATTCCAGCGTTCTCTCTTTAAATCTCAGGCCGAATTCATAGATTTTCAGGATGATTTGAAGGTTATCTAGGTAATTTGGTGGGGACAGGTGATTTGGGAACCCTACTCTTCCGCCACCTTGCCCCTCCTCCTCAGTTTTAAATTTGAAAGCTCCAGTTCACAAATTGTTCTTATATGCCCAACAAACTCTTACTAAATACTATTCATTGACCTGATAGGTTTAATTTTATCATTTTTGGATTTTTTACATAATTTTTTTTTATTTTTTATTTATTTATTATTTTTTAAATTTTTTATTGGTGTTCAATTTACTAACATACAGAATAACCCCCAGTGCCCGTCACCCATTCACTCCCACCCCCCGCCCTCCTCCCCTTCTACCACCCCTAGTTCGTTTCCCAGAGTTAGCAGTCTTTACGGTCTGTCTCCCTTTCTGATATTTCCCACACATTTCTTCTCCCTTCCCTTATATTCCCTTTCACTATTATTTATATTCCCCAAATGAATGAGAACATATAATGTTTGTCCTTCTCCGACTGACTTACTTCACTCAGCATAATACCCTCCAGTTCCATCCACGTTGAAGCAAATGGTGGGTATTTGTCATTTCTATTAGCTGAGTAATATTCCATTGTATACATAAACCACATCTTCTTTATTCATTCATCTTTCGTTGGACACCGAGGCTCCTTCCACAGTTTGGCTATCGTGGCCATTGCTGCTATAAACATAGGGGTGCAGGTGTCCCGGCGTTTCACTGCATCTGTATCTTTGGGGTAAATCCCCAATAGTGCAATTGCTGGGTCTTAGGGCAGGTCTATTTTTAACTCTTTGAGGAACCATAATTAACTCAGTTTCTCAATTGAAACCAGGGTCCAGAGATGCACCCTGTCACTTCTATCATCTAGTTTTTATGAGATTTGAAGGGAGATACAAACTGAAGCCCCCCCTTTTTTAAATGCTTGTTTTTTATTTTTTTTAAAGATTTTTATTTATTTATTCATGAAAGACACACACAGAGAGAGGCAGAGACACAGGCAGAGGGAGAAGCAGGCTCCACACAGGGAGCCGGACCTGGGTTTCGATCCCGGGACTCCAGGATCACACCCTGGGCCAAAGGCAGATGCTAAACCGCTGAGCCACCCAGGGATCCCCAAACTGAAGCCCTTTTTGAAAAAGCCCAAGAGCCTCATCTTCCTCTGTCCTTAATTGTCATTTGCCTCATTAGACTGAAATCTCATTGAGGGTAGGAAGTGAGTTTTCCTCATCATCTTTATGTCCCCCTGCCATCCTATTTGTACAGAGGAGACTCTCAATGATGTTTATATCTGGGCTGGATGAACTTAAAAGCTCCAAGCTGATCTAATGACTGTTTTCTTGGGAATCCCTTCATGAATCTCTGAATGGCCTTGAATTCAATGCTCCGATGGAAATATTTTGCACTTAAAAAGGAGAGGGCTATCTTTTCTCCTTTGATGGATTGGTGTCTGGGCTAGGGTGAAGAAAGATGACTCACTACAGAGGTCAGGGTGGACAGGGAGGGGAGGAAGTCTTGGCTGGTCATGCTGCTTGGGGAACTACTCCAAGGCTGGGCTAGTCTTTCTCCTTGTCTGCTTGTAGTCACTGGGGTCATTAGGTTCGGTTGCACATGGCCCTGACTCTCAACTCTTAGAAGCGTGGAAAGATGGTTTGAGAATAATCCAGGTCCAAAACTTGCCATAAATTTGTCATGGTTCAATTTCCCTTTTCAGGCACCACACTATATATGTATATTTGTGTGTATTTGATGGAAGCCTGGGAATTAGATAACTCTAGGGCAGTTGGCTGTTCAACCACATGTCCTTGGCCCCACTAGGGTGTAAATATCAGTGGGAAAAAATGGAAAAGCAATAACTAGCCACTGTAGAGGCAGCACTAACCCTGCCACTGACCTCTCCCTCAAACTAGTGGTTGGTTCATCTCTTAAGAATGACCAGATTTGCTGACACGTTGTGTTTCGGTGACAGACAGACAGGCAGACAGAAAGAATGACCAGATTGAAGGGTTCTTCCGTGTGTGTGTGTGTGTGTGTGTGTGTGTGTGGCTGTTCACTGGTGAGGACTTGCGGCAACAGGACTGAATATTTCTGGACTGATGAAGCCAGAAAAAATGGAGGTCCTGAGCCTTCAGTAATGGAATCTGTCTTCGTTTGCGTTTCCTCTCAAGAGTAGAGTTTGAGACTAGGGCTTGGGTGCAGGTAGTTTTCAGGTAGGTGATCTTAGGAGGCAGGAGGGAGGAACCAAGGAAGATGAGATGAGGAAGAGAAAAAAATTAAAATGAAGGTGTATTACTGTGAGCATCAGGGCTCTGTTTTGCAAAGACCTCTGAGAAGCATAGGGAATGCCCCCCTGAAGGATAAGTGCCTGGGGCACTTGTCCACTGGTCTCTTGCTTCCCCATTGGTTGTGGGTAACCCTTGGAAGGTTGATGTCCCTGCCATCTTGGCTGCTCTTGTGCTGAGCCTAGAAAGGTCCCACAGTGTTTTAGAAGGCTCTGGGAGAAGAAAGTGGACATACAGGTGGGATATGCTTGAGGATATGTTTGTCAGTGAGAGGTAAAACTCACAAGGAACTGCCCACCAAGAAGGTTAGAATCAGGGGTGAGCTAAGCAGATGTGATGGAGGAGATCTTCCACTTTTGACAGGGGTGACTTCTGATGTTGTCTTGAACCATAAGGATTAATGGGTCCCTACAACTTACTCATTGAGAAGCAACAGGAGCAATGGATTAGGTGGTAGACTTGATTAATTCAGGAATGTTTAAAATAGAATTGTTGCTAATTGGAAGACCTACCACTATTTGTCTACTCCTGGCTCTACTTTTGCCAACTTGAGGTATTTTCTCATCTGAGACCAAAAATATACTATTAAAAACACATGCTTTATATTTACCTTAAAAAAGTTTTACCATTTTTCCACTTCATTTCTATAAGTGGAAATATTTGAAGAGATAATGGCCAAAAATTATCTAAAATTAATGAGAGACCATAAGCAAGAGGCTCTGTGTACCAAACTGGGATAAATATAAAACATACATACACACATACATGTGCACACCATAGTCAAACTGCTGAAACCTAGAGATAAAAACTTGAAGGCAGCCAGAGATAAAATAAAAATTATATAAAGAAGAATAAAAATAAAAGCATTTCTTCTGTTCCATTCTCTCTCTCTTCTTCTCCTCTTGGGACTTCAATTTATATGTATGTTAGACTGCTTAGTGTTGTCCCACAGCTTTTGAAAGCTTGTTCTATTTTTCACTCTCTTTTTTTCTTTTTGGGATTGAGTCTTTATAATTTTTATTGACCTATCTTTAAGTTCATTGATTTCTTGGTCAGCTGTGTGCAGCCTGTTGATAAGGCCAGAGGAAGAATTAATCTCTAAAATTGCATTTATATTTCCAGCATTTCCATTTAACTCTGACTTACTGCTGAAATTCCCTGCTAGTTCATGTTTCTATTAAATTCATCAGATTCATGTTCAGTGTTTCCATTAGATTTCTTAACATAGTAATCAGTTATTTTAAAATCTCTGACAGTCCTAACATTTGAGGCATGTGAGTCTGGTTCTGTTGGTTGTTTTATCTCTCTACGTTTGTTTGCTTTTTTCTTACCTTTTTTTTTGTGTGTGTGTGTATCTCAAAATTTTTTGTTGCATGCCAGATATCGATTGTAGAAAAACAGAGACTGAAGTAAACAGTATTTATACCCAGAAAAGGATGTGTCTCTTCTTTCAGGCTATCAGCATGGGTGGTTGAGTTAGTTTACATAGGAAGTGAGCTGGGTTTTGATTTTGTTTCTGCTGTCATTTCCTTCAGTACACCATAGACTTCATATTCTTCTATTGGTGAGGTGCTGTTATCTTGTGCTTAGTGTGGGGATTCAAATGCTTGCAGTGGGGGAAGGGGTGGGGGGGTTGTCTTAGTGTTCCTGTTTCACACTCTGCTTTCAGTAGTAACTATGTGGTCAATTTCTCCAAGATCTTGACCTCCCAAATAATAGACACTTTGTTGCTTATTACTTGATGCTCTTGACAGGAATTGGGGATGGGAGGTGTCTCACTTTCCTAGTCTAGCCTCAGGCTTAGGCAGGGGCTGTGTACCTGAGTCTCAGAGATAGGGGATTTATCAGCATACCTCCCACTTCCATGGAAACCAAGCTCTGCAGGGTTTATCTGTGTTGGATCTTGGTTGGGAGGGAGTTTTTTGCCCCTCTTCAGCAGTAGCAAATATCAGGTTTATATTGGTGTAGTATTCTGAGCTCAAGAGCATTTCTTTCCCATACCTCAGCAGCTTAAGACTGTTGTTTTATCTGAAGGAGGGTCTGGGAAGTGTGTAGGGTATTATGCTTACACTGTAGTGGTAGCAGATCATTACTTGCACACATGCACCAGGTTGGGGGCATTCATTCTAGTATCTTCTTTTGCACTGGTCTTTCCATGTGCTTCTGGTGAAGGCCCATGACAAAGAATTTGTGAGCAACTTGGAACTGTTTGTGTCTGGGACTCCCAGTATTTCTAAACTGATATTTTGGCCCACACTTGACTTTTTATGATTCACTAAAATTTTAGCTGATTTCTTCTTACCTACTTTTGTGGTGACCTCCTTTGTCAGTCTGTTGTGAGCTGACAAAGGCTAAACAGTTCGTGTGATCTTTCTCTCCTTGGAGGGGTTTTAATCCTTTGGAATTTAGTTCAGTTGTTTGCCTTGTGACCTTAACTCTTTGATGAGCTCAAAAGAGTTATGTTTTTGTAGATTTTCTGGCTTTTCCTTATTGTTAGAGTAGAAGAAGTGTTCTCTTGTGACTTTATACATTTTTTTGTGGAAGTGGGGCAGCTATTATTTGAATGTCTATTATATGCAGGAAACTGGGCCAGGCTCTGTTTGTTGACTTTGCACCATGACTTGTCCTTTTTGACATATCCCTCTTGATGGACAACTTTTTGATTTGTGGAAAAGCCACTTCCTGGGTTTCTCCCTCAACTTCAAACATCACAGTCTTTGTGAGAGCAAGGACCCACCCTGATTCTGTACCCAACATTCTGGGATACCACCCTGGCCCTGGCCCAGCATCACTTGTGTGGGAGGAGATGGTGGGCACATCTATTTTACTATCTAAGGGTAGTGTGGCAGAGTAGGAGGAGATCAGGTATGTTGTCAGAACTGCTAACTCCATGAGAATGTTGACCAGATGTTGGGGCTGAATTCAAGCAAATCTCAAGTTCTCATCTCCTTAACATTAGAGGTTGGACCAAATTTCCTTAGAATTGATACCCCCGAGACAATGGTGGACTAGTGATTCCTGGAGTTTGGGATTTATGTGCACATGCATGTCTTCTCACTCAAGAGGGGCAACTGCTGTCATGTGGGGTTATAAGAAATGCTCTGTGTTAAAAGTGGTGCTCAGATTTGGGAAGGAGGAAATCATTCCTGAGATTCTGTGGTTTTCAAGCAGGACACCCTTGTCCTCCACCATTTCATCCAGGTCATCTCAGACTTCACATAGCTTATTTCTTGGGCATATCAGTAGTTACCTGGGGTCCAGGATTGAAGGGAAGGAGGTGAGAACTTTTTGGGAGATGTAAGTGTTCTGCATCTTGATTGTGGTGATTATTACATGCACATTGTGTGTATTTAGCAAGACTCATCAGACTCTTCTTATTAAAATAGGTGAAATGTGTGGGGTGCCTGTCTGGTTCATTTGGTAAAGTATGATCTTAGGGTCACGAGTTCAAGTTCCATGTTGGATGTAGAGTTTATTTATTAAAAAAATAAAATGGGTGAAATGTGTTGTATGTAAATTATACTTCAATACAATTGATTTAATAATTGAAAATTGCTGCTTCATATTAGTGTTTCTTAAATTTTAAAATATCCATGCTCCTTTTGATTAGGCTAGCACCCTCACGCTGTCCTTTAATTACTTAGAATTTCAAAATATTATTTGTAATGGGAAAGAGCAAATAAAAACAATAGTAATTTTAGAATATGCTCTGTAAATTTGGAGGTAAGACTAATAAGATCTAGGTGCCCTGCTTCAAATTACTCAGAATTTGTATTTGCTTTTTATTGTTTTTACTTAATTTTGTGTGTGCAAGTGTGCATGCGTATGTATGTGTGTGTGTGTAGGAAATACATAGTATTGATATATTTGAAGTTCCCTTGGCTATAACCATTTCATCCCAATCTCACTCTGACCTCTGTCCTTGCCTTTGTTCCCTTTCTTCTTGGAGGTAATAGTACAAAAGTTTGGTGGACATTCTTCCTGTCTATTTTTTGACATCTTTTTATATACTTATATACACCTAGCAACAACTCATAATATTGTTTTGAACTTTTGTCAATATACACCTAGCAACAACTCATAATATTGTTTTGAACTTTTGTCAATTTGTGCATTCAGTTTCAGAATATATAGATCATTCTGCAATTTGCTTCTTTCAATCAAAATTGTATTTTTGAGACCTACTCATAATGATATGTATCTAAACCTAGGCAATTTCTCTTATTGTTGTGCAGATTTCCATTATACTAATATACCACAACTTAGTTTATAATTTTCCTTTTTTTGTTATTGTTAGAAACATGTAACATGGCCTTCCTTTTACATGCAGAGGGTTTCTCCAAGTTATACATACAAATGGATTTCCTTGGTTATGGGACTAGTTGCTTTTCTAACTACACAGTGCATCCCAAATTCCACCCAAAGATCCTGATGTTCACAATTTCCCCTTTCATTACTTTGACTCTATTGAAAATCACTATTCTAGAACAGGTGTTGGCAAATGTTTTCTTAAGGGGCGAGGGCATAAATATTTCAGGCTTTGCTGGCCAATAGATAAAACTGAGAATATGCTGTGGGTATTTATATAACCATTTTTTTAAAAAGCCAGTAGAAAAAGTAAAAACCATTGTTAGCTCATAAACTCTGAAAAAGCAATGACTTGGTAGGATTTGGTAGGATTCATGCACTGTAGTTTGCTGATCCATATAGACGCTTACAGTTCTAGATAATTTTCCAGTTCTAGTATGAGTTTACTACTTAATAGATCAATTAATCCCTGTGTTAGCCACACACACACACACACACACACAGACAGACACACACTGTAAGAAGTTAGGTTGTTGGCATATTGGCATATCTGAACTTCTGATTGAGGAAAACCCTGGGGGAAATGGTATCTTATTTCTTGCAAAGTTGCAGTTGCCTTTGGTTTTTAGAAGCAACAGTTCTAAGAGTGGCTTCATTTTCTACCTCCAGGATGTTTCAAGTTTCTGTGCCCCCTCAGCTGATGGTGACTAGACACACAACAGTGATGCTTCTGTTTTCATGGCTGTTTGTAGTTGTAGGAACAAAAAGGTACAATCTCCTTCACACCCTGTGACTCTCTTACAAGGAGTGTGGTGTATGTACTGGGCAGGGTCTCCGTGATCTCAAGGACAAAAACCTGTGAGGTGTCTGGAGGAACAGTAGAAGGCAGAACCACACAAATGGGCAGAATTCTGGAAAGCACAGACATTAGGAAGCATCAAAGGGTTTGACTTCCTGTTTCTTTTTTGACCATGATGTTCTGAGGGGGTAGGAATGGGGTCTAGGCAAGATTGATCTGGGGGAAACATCTACCCCATGTTGTTCCCCAAGACAACTAGGAAAGCAAGATTAATGGAATAGATGACAATAAAAAACGACTCAGATTAAGTCAGTTTTTCATAAGACCCAAATCCTAAGTAGAATTTGGCATAGCCACTTTCTGTCCTTTCAGTAGGACTACATTGAGATTCACTATGACAATTGACCTCCAATCTGCTCTACCCTATTTGGGCAAGGCATCCTTAGAGTTTCTTTCTCCAGTGACCTTGAAGGCATTCTCTGGGAGGTGGGGGACTATGTAATGTTCCTTACCGGCACAAGAATAACCATTTTGTGTGTTGGGCAAGGAGATAACAGGGAGGGGCAAGGAGGGAATTTGCTTGTGTGTGTACGTATATATTGGCAGTGGGAGGGGCAGATAGAGAAACTGTCCCTTTTCAAAATGCCAAACACACATAGAAAACACTTTCAGATCCCAGTGCCCTCTCCAATTCTATCAGTCCACCTAATTTGGACTGGCCCAGCACTGCAGTCTTCCACTTCCACCATTCCCTGCCTCTTATTAAAGGTATCTATCCATCTCTCCACCCTCCATTTCACTCCAGCAAACATTCTCCCCACTTCTGTGTCAACCACTCTGATCAGACAGAACCCAGAGAAGATAGGATGATAAAGAGGAACAATTTATTGATGTTTAGGATCTGATTTCCCAAAGGGGTGCCCCTACCCACCGAATGTCTTCCAGGCCCTGAATCTGAACGATGAGGCTTATGCTGTGGCTGAGGTAGGCAACCCCATGAATAGATGAGTGGAAATAGGAGAGCTAGTAGATGAGGTAAGGCTCCATGCTTTGTTTTCCAGAACTACCTGTGCCTGGGGCAGGTAGCTGTCAGAGCTGGTAATCAGTGCAGGTTTTCGACCACTGGTTTTATGATCTATTGACTCAAACATGCTACCTTTTATCTGGATCAAATAGCTCATCAGTAAAGCCCCACAAGCCCTGGAGCTCCAGTTTGCTGCAGCCCACACAGAGGGCTGCATCAGACTGTTTGTACCTCTGCGATGTCTTCTAAGTGGTTCTGTGGATAAAGGTATCTATCCCCTGCTGAGATGGAATGATGCAAAAGGAGGAACTCACAGGTAGGATTCCATAAGAAAACAAAGCTCGCTAGTGAACCAACCATCCACAAGTTTAAATATTTAAATCCAATTTTCAGCTGAGAGGAGAATGTGCCATGACATATTGCCAGGCTCTGGTGTTAATTCCCCGCTCTATAACATGGAGTGTCTCTTGTCCCCTCTGACCTCTCCACACACTGCTCCCTAAACCACATACATGCATCTCCCTCCTACTCTTCGGCCAGTGAATGCTCATTCATGGCTGGGGCACCACTCTTAGTGCCTTCCTGTGCTATCCTGCCACTGGACTCTCTCTCCTGCCACACGAGTTGGAATTGCTCATGCATTCACCTGAGTCCTCCACTAGTTCAGAAATAGTGTCTTCACTACTGTCCTCACAGCCCAGCACTGTGCTTGGGACAAGGTTGAATGGAGCCTAAATGACCTCTGGAATAGCCAAAGGCACAAAGACTCAAAGAGAAGACCCCCCAGAACATCATGGTCAGAAAAGCAAGAGTAATCATCAAATGAGGAGGCACAATGTGCCATGGTGAGGAAAGGCAGGAGGTCGGAGCTGAGGACATTGAGGACTGGCCTTGGGATGAGTTCTGGGGACTGGAGTTCTAGATGCAGACTGTCAAGAAGACTGTCAAGGTGTCTTCACTCATTCCCTACTGGCTGACTGAGGATGAGGAGGTCAGGGAGGGGGTTCAAGGTGTTGGGATGGCCAAAGGCTCAGTACGGGGCATGTAGGATTCTAAGCTGGTACTAGAAGCTCAGGGGTTCTGGGCTTCCAGGACAAGTCCAGAGGGTATGCAAACCCAAGAATAGCTCCAACATGGACTTTCCAATAACTCAATCATGTGGGACAGAGTAGGGGATGCTGGACACCAGGCATGTTCAATTCCTGACAGGGTTTATCCAGGGCTGGTAATGTGCAATGCAGGATCCAGGACCCCTACGGTGGAAGAAGATGAGGATCAGTGGGTTTCAGGGTCCAGGTGAACCTGGAGAGAAAAAATAGAAGGCTTTTTTTTTTTTGTATATTTTTTTATTGGAGTTTGATTTGCCAACATATAGCATTACACCCAGTGCTTATCCCATCAAGTGCCCCCCTCAGTGCCCGTCACCCAGTCACCCCCACCCCCGCCCACCTCCCTTTCCACCACCCCTTGTTCGTTTCCCAGAGTTAGGTGTCTCTCATGGTCTGTCACCCTCACTGATATTTCCCACTCATTTTCTCTCCTTTCCCCTTTATTCCCTTTCACTATTTTTTTATATTCCCCAAATGAATGAGACTATATAATGTTTGTCCTTCTCCGATTGGCTTACTTCACTCAGCATAATAATAGCAAGGCTTTTATTAGCTAGGTTACCCCAGACCAGAGTCGCTGGGACAAGGACACCCTATTTTGATTCTTCTACATTCCCTTGTCTCCCAGGCCTGCTATGAAGAAGACCCTGAAGAAGTTTTGATTGAACAGATCTAAAATACAGTCCAAGAGGAGAGGAGGCTGATTGAATGCCCAAGGACCCTGAGGCTGAGGGCACCATCAGTGACCGGTATTCCCAGGTAGATGCCTGCCTCACCTGAGCCCCTATGAGCAGCAGTAGCCGACATCCACAGAGGACTTTCTACCTGCTAGGCACTGCACTCCAATCCTTACATACTTTCTTTCATTTAGTCACCAGTGTCTTTGGAGGTAGGTACTAGAAACATCCACATTGTACAGATGAGGAAAACTTGAAAGTCTGAGGATGTAGTTTGTCCCAAACGTCCGTTCTTTGAGATGGGGTCCCTATGGGATGCTGACCTTCATTTTACCTCTTCCTGTGAATGGGCAGCTTGTCCCAAACCTAGTGCTGGTCATACTGGGTGAGCTCACAGCAGGATCTGTGTACTTTGGAGAGCAGAGCTTCCCAGATTCAAGACCTCATGGAACCCAGCCTTCATTTTACAGCTGGTTTCTCCAGCTAGGTCTAGAGCCCCTCTAGGATTCTAAGACCAGAGATGCATTCATTTCATCACACTGCCTCTCCTGCTGACAGAAAAGCAGTTTCTAAAATAATTTTGCAGGCAGCCCTGGTGGCTCAGTGGGTTTAGCGCCATATTCAGTCCAGGGCGTGATCCCGGGGACCTGGGATCGAGTCCCACATCAGGCTCCCTGCATGGAGCCTGCTTCTCCCTCTGCCTGTGTCTCTGCATCTCTCTCTCTCTGTGTCTCTATGAATAAATAAATAAAATGTTTAAAAAAATAGAATAAAATAATTTTGCTTATGCAACCCATTTTCTAGGTTGTATTTTCCCAGATGAATATTTTGTGTGTGTGTGTGTGTGTGTGTGTGTGTGTGTATAATGGATGCCTTATAGAATTGTTATACAATGTTTAGTCTAGGACAAAAAGCTAATTTTTGGCAAGAATTCTATAACTATTAGAAAGAACTTCTTGGTTGGACCAAGGGCTGGGCCTTGGGAAAGAAGGCTGAGGGAGACTGAGGCAGCCCCGCCTTCCAGATCTGTAGCTGCCCATGAGCCTGAGGTGAGGTCAACCTGACAGTGGTTTCAGAAGGCCTGCTCTGTCTGATTCTTTGGGTTCACAAATTCTACATACTTATTCCAATATTTAAGGCATTGTCCAGTAAAATGATTTTGACTGCTGCTAGAAAGACCTCTTTCTTTCCTAGAGTTTTGGATGTATATAATTTTCCAATTTTAAAAAGTGAGAGTGATATTTTCTCAGCAGGGTCTGTGGAAGGAAGGAACAGGGTCACGGTCACTCTCTGGCTGTCTGTCCTTTCCTTCTGTCCCACATATTCATCCCTGCTGTTGGCCTGGGAGAGCCCAGGTCCTTACCTAGCTCTCAACCTTCTCCTTCATGGCCCTAGGATGTGGTATCTCTGTCCCGTCAGATTCGTCCTCTCTCAGCCTCTGGTTTCCCAGAAACAGAAAACTTGATTGTCCCATTTCTTCTAGTTATCCATATATGACAGGGAGCCATTCTGAGGTTTTTATTCTGAGTATTCCCCAGTGTCATCTGTCTCTGCAATTAACCTGAGAAATGCCCAACCTCTCTGTCATTTTCTGACCAATGTTTCCAGGCCAGGTCTCATTCTGTCTGGGGCCTGAGATTGAGTGGGTATAAGGCAGGGTCCTCCCTGGGGACATCCCTCACAATAATGCCCCACTCCTCTGCAAAGCCACAGTGGTGCCCACATAATAACACCTACAGAAAAAGGCAGCAGGAGGCAGTGGTGATAAAAGTAAACACGTCATGGGTTTCCAGACCTGATTGCACCACCAGATACACCTGCAGGGCTTACAAAAATACAGAATACTGGCTCTAAATCAGTTAGCTTTTGCTGTGTAACAAACAGCTTCAAACGCCTGGACACCTGCATCCCGATGTTTCTAGCAGCAATGTCCACGATAGCCAAACTGTGGAAGGAGCCTTGGTGTCCATCGAAAGATGAATGGATAAAGAAGATGTGGTCTATGTATACAATGGAATATTCCTCAGCCATTAGAAACGACAAATACCCACCATTTGCTTCAACGTGGATGGAACTGGAGGGTATTATGCTGAGTGAAGTGAGTCAATCGGAGAAGGACAAACATTATATGCTCTCATTCATTTGGGGAAAATAATTAATAGTGAAAAGGAATATAAGGGGAGGGAGAAGAAATGTGTGGGAAATATCAGAAAAGGAGATAGAACATAGAGACTCCTAACTCTGGGAAACGAACTAGGGGTGGTGGAAGGGGAGAAGGGCAGGGGGTGGGGGTGAATGGGTGGCGGGCACTGAGGGGGGCACTTGAGGGGATGAGCACTGGGTGTTATTCTGTATGTTGGCAAATTGAACACCAATAAAAAATAAATTTATTATTTAAAAAAACCAAACAGCTTCAAAACTTAATCCACTTAAAACATCATCCACTTTTTAACTCATGATTCCATGGGGGGTTCTTTTGGTCTATGCTTGCTCACCTGATGTTGGTAGGGTTCCTTTAGGCACTGTGGTCCACTGGCAGGTTGACTGAGGTCTGGCTTATCTAGGAAGGCCTTCCTTGTATCCACTAGGGCAATCAAGGTTACTGGACCCCATGTCTCTCAGCTTCTGGCCAGCCAGCTCAGGCTTGTTCACATGGAGCCACAGAATTGTGAAGCACAAGCTCCTTTCAAGTCTCTGCTTGTGTTATTTGCTCATGTCCTATTGGTAAAGCTCGTTACATAGAAAAGCCCAGAGTCTTTGTGGGATGGGACTGCTCAAGGTCATGGATATGAGAAGTGTGAACAAATGGAGGGAATTGCTGCAAACATCTACCACAGACTTACTGAATTTTGAGGGTGGCCCCAGGAATCCCTAGTTTTAACCAGTGCCCTGGGTAATTCTCACATAGGAAGTCATTTGGAAGTCGTTTGGAATTCTCACATAGGAAGTCAACCACTGAACACAATGATGAGTTGTGAATTCAGAAGCCTGCTGAGACAAGGAGAGTAACATAAATGTTTGACATCACAGGTGTAGGGCAATAGGAGACGTTCAGTCTGGGCAAACTGGATGGTCCCTGAATGGGAGGAATTAAAATTCAGTTTCCTTAACATACTGACTAGGCCAAACCACTTAGGTCCAAGTGGCATATGGCTGTAAGGCGGTGGCCCTGTTTTATCATGATGACTTCCCAAAACTGTTAGGAAAACAGGTAGCCCTAGAAGAAGGGGCCCCACATCAATCCACAAAGACCACTACTGGCCTCCCAGTTGTCCACTTATGCAGAGTAGCTGGCACTCAGGAGGCCTCCCTCTCTCACTCTCATCTTAGACTCAAGCTCACCCTCCTGATGAGATATTCCCCAAGCAGCTCCCACTTTATTTCCCCTTACAGCACTTCTCACCATGTGTTTTCTGTTTATGGATTTCTGCCCCTCTCTCCCAAAGGAACATAAGTTCCAGGGACTATTGTCTGTTATTACCACTTCATCTTTGTATCTTTTTTCTTTTTATTTATTTTAGAGAGGAGGGAAGTTCAGAGGGAGAGAGAGGATCTCAAGCAGACTCCACACTGAGCCCAGAGCCCAATGTGGGGCTTGATCTCATGACCCTGAACATGAGCTGGAACCAAGAGTCGGACGCTCAACTGATTGAGCTTCCCAGATGTCCCCTGTATTGTCCACTTCTGGACCCTCGGAGCCTGGCACTCAGCAGGCACTTAATGAATTTTCTTCAATGAATGGAACTCCCTTGCTCTCATTTTTCATTTTAATTATCACTGTTTGTTGTTCAATGTCTGGCCTCAGGAACAGTGTCAGCATGGCCTCCAGTGTCTCTCCCAGTGCTCTGTGCTTGCCTGTGGATTGAAGTGTGTTGGAGAGACAGTTTCCTCCCACATATGCCCTTCTTCCCCCCAAACCATTCAGACTGTAAGAGTTTTCTCTTGAAGATTCCCAGATATGGATGAAATCTCCCCATTCTCTGTGAATCAGGCCTCATCTGGAGGTGGAGCCAGGAGGATGGGAGGGACTGTGAGACTGGGGAATGAGCAGATGTTTGGAGACCTTTGCTTTAAGTGTTCCTCCACTCAGAATTTATTATTATTATCATTATTATTATTATTAATTATTATTATTATTGTTGTTATTATGGTGAGGACATTTAAGTTCAACTCTCAGCATTTACAATTATACAACACAATGTTATCAGTTGTAGTTGCCATGTTATACATCAGAGCCTCATCTCAGAGCTGAAAGTTTCTACCCTTTTACTAACCTCTCCCTCCTCCTTCATTCCTCTAGCAGAGGCAACCACTTTTGTACTCTCCATTTTATGAATTTGTCTTTTTTTTTTTTTTTTTTAGGTTCCACATACAAGTGATACCATGCAGTATTTGTTTCTCTATCTGGCTTATTTAATTTAGCATAATGTCCTCAAAGTCTATCAGAATTCCTTCTTTTTCAGGTTTAATAGTATTTTGTTGCATATATGTACCTCCTTTTTATGCATTCATCCCCTGATGCACACTGAGGTTGTTTCCATGTCCTGGCTACTGTGAATAATTCTGCACCACCTGGTCTTTAGAACACAGACCATTAGGACCAGAAGGACCATACTTATGAGAGAAATGGAGGGGGAGATGTGTGTGTGTGTGTGGCCAGCACGGAGCATGCAGCTCAGTGCATCACGGTGCCTCTTACTTACTTGGGGAGCATCTGACTTTGCTCCCCCAGATCTTACAGGGGAGAAAATAGAGCTTCAGAAATGTTAGAAATTCTACCCACGGTCTCAGAGCAATTTGAGACCCCACCTTCCCACCTCTCAGCCCATTGAAATCCTACCACCCTGCCCCCTTTTATCCTAAAGGGGTGAGCAAACTAGATTTTTCCTTACCAAACCAAATTCCATCTTGACTGTCCCTGAAGTAAACAATATATATGGGCCCCAAAATGCTTTTAGAAAAAGAGAAAAAGATTTAAGCATTGTATAAATAGAAACTCCCAAGAGGCTGAGGATTGAATTTTTCAAGAGTGAGACAGAACTGCTCCCCCCCACCCCAAATGGGCTTTTGATGAGTTTGTTTAAAATACAGGGGAGCAGGAGAACAATGTGGCAGGACCCAGTCTCTTTAGAAATGTGGTGTTGTTGGAGCTCCTGTAGGGTATTTGGAACGAATCTCCTGCAGCACATATCTGGCTCTCTGTTATTGCTTAGACAAAATCATTCAACCACTTGGGTTTGTATCTCTCTGGAAGCCGGAGGGGAGCAGCCCAGGCTGTTTTAGATCACAGTTTATAGGCTGGAGATATGGCACTTTTTCAAGGGCCAAACGTTCGAGGCAGATGAACCATGTTCCCACTTGGAAATGCAGGACTTATTGAATGAGAAATCTCACATAAAACATGAAAATAGAGCAGTTCCAAGTATCATAGGAGTTGCAGATCCAGGTCTTTTTCTGATATGCCTCAAAACATGTCCAGATGGTTCACTGGAAAAAGCATATTGCTTTGTGATGCCAAGAGATGGGCCTGTAGGGGTCTCCTTTAGTCCAGTCCAGGTGGGGTGGGTGGCATCACTAACTGGGCCTGGACCCAAATGACACTTTTTCAGAGGAGATGCTCTGTGCTTCATTTGTGGGACAATGGGTGTTCCACCCCAGCCCCATCTCTTTCCTGAGGATCTGGCAGGAGAGGAGGCCTGTCTGTCCCTGTCAGAGCATCCCAGAATGTAACCCAATCAGCCTGTGTTGCACCAGGAGGACATTTGCTCAACCCAGCTTCCCGAGTGTCTTAGCTTTTAAGGCCAGTGCCCAAGGCCAATGAGATGCTGATTCTCCAGAGGAGTTGGTGGGAGATAAAGTAGCCTTTTATAGGTGCCTCTCAGAGGTGTCAGGCATCTAGTGGCAGCTCTTGAGAGGCAAGGCTGGGAACAAGAGACCAATAGGGGTAAGCCAAGGATAAACAGTGGTATGAGTGAAAGCCCAGCCCTACATCCAGTAATTTGGGAGCTGAGCAGAAATTGGAAATGCTTCTCTACTAAAGGAAGTCTACTTCATTGTCTGAAGAGCTGCCAATAGGACTCATTGTCAACTTCAAAAACAACTTTCTGAGCCCAGTGACGATTACCAAGGGAGGCAGAGGCACCTTCCAGCTTAATGGGGTTATTTCCCATTTTTACCTTCCAATTTATACGTGCAACCAGACCATGGTTCTGAATTCCAGGTCTACCTTTCCAACTGCCTATTCGGCATCTCACATTTGCCATATCCAAGACAAGTTCCTAAGCCTTTTTGTCCACACCAGACCCTTTCTGTCTTTCCCATCTCAGTCAATGGCAATTCTACCCTTCCAGGAACTTGGACAGAACATCTTCCATTCACTCACGACTCTTCTCTTGTTCACACTGTACACACAGTTCATCAGCAAGTACCAGTGACTGAACATTTGAAACATACCAGAGTCTGCTCATGTTTATGGCCCCTACAGCCACCATTCTGGTCTGGGCCACTGTCACCTCTTGTCTGAAGTATTGTGGCAGTCTCCTAACTGCTCAACCATGTATTTCCATCTTTCCTCAGCAAGCAGAGGGATTATCTTAAAAACATAGGTCGGGGCACCTGGGTAGCTCAGTCAGCTTAGCATCTGCTTTCAGCTCAGGTCATGATCTCAGGGTCCTGGGATTAAGGCCCAAGTCTGGATCCTCGCTCAGTGGGAGAGTCTGCTTCTCCTTCTCCCTGCTCGTGTTCTTTCTTGTCTCTTTCAAATAAATAAGTAAGTAAGTAAGTAAGTAAATAAATAAATAAAATCTTAAAAACCCCTCTAGGTCAGATTGTGCCATTCTGTTCCAAATCATCCATGACCTTTCTTTCTTTTTTAAATTTTACTTTTTAATTTAAATTTAATTAACCAACATATAGTATACATCATTAGTTTCATTTTCTAACCACAGTAAAATCCAAATCCTGACTGTGGTCCTGTATGCTCTGGCTTACCACCTCCTCTCTGACCTCCTTTCCAACCTGCTTTCCAAGTCCCTACCTCGGGACCTTTGTTCTTGCTGCATACTTCCCATTGAGCTAACTACATTGGAGCAGTTAGATGATGACACTGTGGTGCCTGTCCATACCTTGCCCCCTGTATGCATTTTTCTCATGTGGGTTGATGGCTTCCTGGTGGGGGCACCTCCCACCCCAGGTGGTGTGCTCAAGGCTTGCATGAGATAGGCTGGTGATTTGGAAAGTACCTCAGCTTCCTCATCCCCAGGATATGGCAACTCTGAAGCTTCTAATCTGCAAAAGACACTTCTGCAGGCCACCAAGGGCATTGGCCAATAATGGTGTAACGGGGATCTTGGCTGGACTGGAGCTGGGCCATGTTCTTCTGCAGGGAGGTCAGGCTACCTCCCAGCCCAAGTGTTTGCGTGAGTTCCTAGACATACATTGCGTGCTTGAAGGAAGTTGGAGGGAGAAGGAGAGACAGAAAGACAAAAGCAGGAAGGCAACAGCAGGGGGCTGGTTCCCTGTCTGGCATACGGGACTATTTGGGACCCTGGTGGGAGACCCTGAGACAAAGGTACAAGTAGCTGTGCTTCAGGGTTCAGGTGATGAGGTGCAGTCTGGCATTGAGGAGCATGGAATCTTGCCTGTTCTGGCACCTTGGGCATGGGGCTCTAGGAGCCCTGAGAGGTGAGGTGTACCTGGGTATGTCCACGGAGGGCATTGACAGTGACTGCCAGGAATCTTAAGAAGGGGCTGGAGAAGAACAGGGGGATATTTATTCCTTTGCATCTGTAAACACCATTCTGGGCACATCCCAAAAGGATGGGAGGAGATGGGGGAGAACCTGTGTCCTTGTGTCACCAGTTACAGAGTTACAGAGTTGGAGCTCGGAGGAGTCCGGGAGTGACATGAGTGTGCCCTCCTCATGTTCATGGTCAGGTTGTTTGGGGAGGGTTATAGTATGGTAAAGAGACAGTCGTATCATAGCCATGTGCAATGAATTGTGGTGGCAGTTGTGTGTGCACATGAGCAAGTGTGTGTGTGTCTGCATGTGCATAGCTAAAAAATGAAAGTCAAAAGTGGAGTGGGTAAGGTCAACATGTTTACTGAGTGCCTCAGTTGTTTGGCCGCACACTTTGATACAAACGACCACTCTTCCATGCTGTGGCTACTACACTAAAGAAGTAGTCATTTCCGGGGCTGGTGGGCGAATTTCAGGAAAAGAAAACAGGATGGGGGGATCCCTGGGTGGCGCAGCGGTTTGGCGCCTGCCTTTGGCCCAGGGCGTGATCCTTGAGACGCGGGATCGAATCCCACGTCGGGCTCCCGGTGCATGGAGCCTGCTTCTCCCTCTGCCTGTGTCTCTGCCTCTCTCTCTCTCTGTGTGACTATCATAAATAAATAAAAAATTAAAAAAAAAAAAAAAAAGAAAACAGGATGGGAATTTTTAGTTGAAAAGAGACCATAGGGCTTCAGTGTTTCACTAAGGAAGACATGACACTCCTGGAGACATCCTGCGGACCTCGGAGCAGTCCTGGGCCTACTGGGAAGGTACTCACTATTTCAAGGGCATGAATTTTTAACAACATTCACGGGCGACTTTGTAATTTCTTCAAGGCAAGTCATCAGACTTCTAAGTGCTACAGTGTCCCATGGATTTTATCATTTAAGAAAAACCTTTCCCTCTTTATGTGGAAAAATACTTATTTACTTTTGAAAATCTAAGAAAAATCTGAATAGGCAAATAAAATAAAATTACCCCAAATCTTTTTTTTAAAGATTTTATTTATTTATTCATGAGAGACAGGGAGAGAGAGGCAGAGACATAGGCAGAGGAGAGAAGCAGGCTCCATGCAGAGAGCCTGACGTGGGACTCAATCCCAGGTCTCCAGGATCACGCCCTGAGCCAAAGGCAGACGCTCAACTGCTGAGCCACCCAGGCATCCCAAATTACCCCAAATCTTAACACTCAGATATGTCCAATATTAATATAATATAGTATTATAATATGGTATAATAATATAATGGTATAGTATAATAAATAATATATAAATAATATAAAATCATATATTAAATATTTTAAAATATTAGATTATAAATACTTTTCTCCCCTCCTTTCCTGAGAAAGGAAGCCTTTATTATGCTGGGTAGGGAGATATGGGGGAAAGAAATTTGGACAAGTGAAAGAGGCCAAGCTGATCTATATATGGAGGGACATGGAGATACCCTAAGGAAGAAAAGATAAGAGATGGGGAGGAATTTTGAAAGAGAAAGAGAGAAAAGGAGAGAGCTAGAGAAGGTAGGGAAGGAGAAGGTGGGAAGGAGGAGGGGAGTAAAGAGGAGAGGAAGAGAGAAAGAGAGAGGGAGAAGGGGAGAAGAAGGGAATGGGGAGGGAGGGGAAGAGGAGAGGGTTAGCAAGGAGAAGACACAGTGGTGAGTGAGGAGGAAAGGAACAAAGGCTGTGAGTTTCGGGGGGATGAACAAGATCAAAAAGAGAAGGAGAGGTGTGTATGTAGCTGTAGCGTGGAAGCAAATGTTGAGGAAAGGGTGGTAAAAGAAAATTTTTTAAAGAAATATTTGTCACCATACACCATCAGAAAGCTTTAGTAAAGAAATGCATTCCTCTTCAATTATGGCTTGATAATTGAAGACTTAGTTTTTAAGTCTGAAGATAAGCCAGTTTTATTTGGGATATTTATATCCATCTGTATAATCCCATATCATTAAAAAAATCAAAGTAAGGTCTTTTTCTACATGTTATTTTATAACCTGCTCTTTTCACTTAACGGTATATATAGAACATAATTCTTAATGACCACATAATACTCCATTGTGGGAATGTACCATAATTTAACTCCTCTCTCAGCTATTTGAATCATTTCCAATTTTTCTTTTTATATTCTAAGCAATATAGCAATGAATAACTTTATAAACTAATCTTCATGCACTTTTATGGTGATTTACATATATGATGATGTCCTTAGGATATATTTCTTTTTTTAAATTTTTTTTTCTTAGGATATATTTCTTGAAGAAGATTTGCTGAGCCAATTGGAATATAAAATCTTATTGCTTTTAATACCCATTACTGAACTTCCTAACAGAAAGGATAACTAATTACTCTCTTATTGGGTGGATAACTTCTGAACTATTGATCCTAAACCATCTTCCCTTTGTTCTGTAACTACATCCTGAGGGTAATTCAACTAGAATGTAAGCTACAGGAAGGTAGCAGTCCTTTGTGGCTCTATATAGCATGGATCTCAGTAAATACGTTTGAAAGAAAAAATGATTGTTGGACAGATGGATGGACTCAGACTCTTCAAGGTCAAGGTTTCTACTTGTCTAAAGCCCTTTGATGTCTGATATACTGCCAAGCACAAGGTAGGTGCCTAGTACTAAATACCCTAAGGAGGATGGTCTCAGTCTAACCAAACTGCTAATCTGGAAGTAAGTAATTTCTTCCAATCTAAGAAATCAGATTATTCACTTGAAGGTCCCTGATTCCAAAAGAAATAATGAACCCAAGAAGAAGTTGTAATCCCTGGAAGATTGGGTCCTAATCTTCACACATCCTGCATCCTAATGACCTCTACTGATAAATTTCTTTTTCGGTGGACCCAACCTAAGTAAATCCTTATCGTCTTCCAAAAACAGATCAAGCCACCTTTTGGACATTCTTTTAAAATGTTGAGCTCTGAGGGTGCCTGAGTGGCTCAGTTGGTTGAAGTTCTGACTCTGGATTTCTGCTCAGGTCATGATCTCAGTTGTGAAATTGAGGCCCGCGCTGGCTCCTTGCAGGATGTGGAGCCTACATAAGATTCTCCCTCTCTCTCCGCCCCTCCCACCTGAAAGAAAAGAAGGAAGGAAGGAAGAAAAATAAAATGCTGGTTGTGAAGACTGAGGAAGAAGATGGATGGGAGGCATCTGGCACAGTGCCAAGCACAGAGTTGGCTCTCAAAAATGGCAGCCATTCCTGTGATTAAATCATTACCATCACTCTTCAGCATCACCTCCTGGTCTCATCTACTGAAGGAAAAAAAAAGTAGATAATACTGTATTAGTTTTTGAGTTTAATCTACTCTGTGCTGCTATGAGTTTGGTGTACTTTTTCCTTTTTTTCAGTTCCAGAAACTGGGGTTGGAGAGGTAAAGTGGCATTCCTGCTATCTCACAGTTGTTAGTGGTCCATCTGACTCTAGGCCAGAATGTGTGCCAGGTCAGTTTTAGTCATTGGGCAAACTCAACCCTTTGACCAATCTGCAGAGATGAAGCGCAGGGCTGCCTGGGTGCTTGTTATGTTCCTGAGGAAGGCGGTGGGCATTTTCGTTAGAGTCCCTCTGACAACAAAGGAGGCAGAGGCCAGCTAGGTTTAAGAAACTCCACTGAGGTCAGCCAGACAAGTTGTGGTAGCTCAGGCCAGATGCTGTCTATGAAAAGGAAGCCAGTACCTAAAGATTCTCTTGCCAACATTGGGAGGAAGGACGTTCCTGTGAGGAAAGACAGTGTCAGGATTTGCTACATCTGGTTGGAAGTAAGATGAACAAGTGCTTGTGGTGAAAGTGAAGCCATACAAAAGAGTCTAGGTTTTTGTTTTGTTTTGTTTTTTACTTGATTTGCTTCAAGGTGTGGATCTGGCACATCATTTGGTCTGGATTCTTGTGCTTCTCAATCAACCCCTGTGCTGAAAGAATGCAGGGAGCTTATCTGGCTGGGCACAAACATGAATTATGTCCTCCCAAACCCCACCACCTGGATCCCCTTTCCATTTTTGTAGTTATGCCAGTGGCAATGGAAAAGGGAAGTAGTTCAAATTGATTGGGTTTTACTTTGAATGTGCAGATTTTTGCTATTGGGGCCTTTGCTGTAAACCTGATCTCAAAGTTTAAGCAGGGCTGTGCCTACCCTGGTGTGCAGGATAAAGCTTGGTATCTTTAGTGGGGGAAAGGGCACTTTGGTGTCCTCATGTCAGCACTCAGATCTTGGTTGCTGTGGGGGGAGATTACATATGGCATCACTGGTTTGTCTAGAAGACTGTGATATGGCCCCAGCAGACCAAAGCTGGGATGTAAGAGGGGCATGCACGTATCCATGCAAACACCACAGGCTGGTTTCTTTTCACAACTCTTCAAGCCTGATCTTTGTGTGTCTAGATACTTGAAAGATGGCATCTATGTGGCAGACACCATGCTTCCAGGCTTTCCAAGACTGCCAGTGTGACTTTGAGTGAGTTATTTGACTCTGTGGAACTTCATTTTCCTAAAGTATAAAGGGAGGAACAGTGGTGTCCTAAGTTATGATAATACCTGGAAAAGTAGCCAGCATTTAGTAGGTACATGATACGTTCCTAATTCCATCTTTATTTCTTTAGCATTAGTTTCCTTTCCAATGCCCTTGACCACCTAACATGGATGCCTTCCAGATAGCTGATTGTAAGGACAGTCATTGCAATCTGTGTTGGCTTGACTTGCTCTCTTTCCTAAGGCATCCAAGGTCATCTTCTTAGGAAGTCTGAGAGACAGACCTCAGACTGTGTTCATTCTTTTCCAGATGGAAAATGGAAAAATGTGGTCAAGCATCCAAATGTTTGGTCTATAAAACACTCAAAACGTTCAGATGTTTGGTATTGGGAGGGCTGCATGCCATCTAAGCATGTGAGTGTCATAAAGTCACGACTGGCCCAGCCATTGGAATCTTTGGTTTTAATCAGGTAATCCAGGAGAAGTAACCCAGGCTTTGTGGTTTGACTCATTTCTTCTTTTCCCTAGAAAAAATTGTATTTTACCCTTACTCCAGAGGTTAAAAAAGAAGATTGCTTTGAAATTAGTTGATTTGTAGTGGCTGGATAGGATTCTTAGAAATTATAAATATCTGCCTTTATGAGGATTCAAATTTGGATACTGGCTGCTTTTTTAGACCAAACTTGGTCCAAAGGAAATTCTGAATTTACCCTAGAGAAAAAAAAATTATTTGTTTTCAAGATGATATAGGGTCTTTTTTTTTTTTTAAAAGCTAGATCTTTGTGTGTACATTAAGTGAGAAACTTTCTTTTTTTCTCTTCCTTAGAATATAGTCTTAGTTTCGATGCTGTTCACAAATGAAAATTATAATATATTTTTTAAAGATTTATTTATTTATTCAGAGAGAGCGAAGAGAGAGGCAGAGAAGCAGGCTCCATGCAGGAAGCTCTACGTGGGACTCGATCCCGGGTCTCCAGGATCACACCCCGGGCTGCAGGCGGCGCTAAACCGCTGCGCCACCGGGGCTGCCCTGAAAATCATAATATTAAATATTTCTCTGAAAAGCAGAAACAGAATGAAAGTCCTCGCATCAAAGCTGCCTTCAACCATGGAGTGGAAAGAGTGCTAAGAATGTGAGATCTACCTGTGGCACGTTGCTTGCATTGGTGGTCTCAAGCTTTCACTCCTGTCATTGTGAGCATTCTGCCCCAATCCTTAACTCCTGGGTCTGCCATGTGACTTGATTTGGCCTGTGGGATGTTAGCACGTATGACATAGTAGAAGCTTGAAAAATGCTTATACATTGGGGCTTGCTCTTTTGCACCTGAGCTAGCTAAGTGGAATATTACACATGAAATATAGTCACATCTTCCCTCATCCCAGCTGATGCCATAATGACAGATATGGGAGCCTAGCTGAAAGTAGTCACAGCTAACCAGATGCATAAGCAGGACTGATCAAGACTGTCATAATACCCCAGATGATCCACAGAGTCAGAAGCAATAATAATGGTATAAATAAATATTAAAATAATTATTAATGATAGTAATAGTTATTATTTTAAGCTATTGCTTTTTGGGATATTTTGTTATAGAGCATTATTGTGGCAATTGAGAACTCATACATTGCTGTACACACAGCCCTGTGCTCTGAAAACAAATGGACCTACCTGCTTCAGACTAGCTGTGTCACAAGGTGCATATTAATTTATCTTTAAGGTCACTATTTTCCTTACCTGAAATATGGAGAAAATAAATCCTGTCTTGCTGAATTGTTGATCAACTATGAACTATTGGTTCATTGGTATGAACTACTAATAAATAGTCTCATTAATTAATAGGGACTCTTGCCCTGCTTTTATCTTTATCAAGACCAAAGGGAGTCAGCAAGGCAGTTGATGTCTCATTGGGTCAGCGTATGGTTTTTACAGAGATTCTTTTTAAATCCTTGGGATGAACCCTTCCAGAGTTCTCTCAGTACAATGAGATGTACTGCTTGGAAAACAAAAGAAAATTTTCAGCCAAGAAATAACCTTTAAATCTGGAATACCATTTTGACCGCATATATATATACATTTTATCTCTGAGAGCCGATAGGGTAGGTGCCAAGGAAATCCAGCAAAATATCTAGACTAGTTTTTTTTAATCCTGAACTTCTGGTTAACCATGCAAGATCTACTGACTGTCTCTTAAGCAAGGATATTTGTGTTGCAGAGGACAACTTACATAGTTTTGGAAGATAATTTCCATTGTCTCAGTGGGTTTATTGAAGTGGACACAAGGAATGAAGCATCTAGAGCTCAATGCCCAGTTAATAGAGTTATGGAACTGGGCCTATTTTTGGGCCCCTTCTAGATTTGTGTTTCTGGCTAAGAGATAAGAGAGCTGACCAGTGAGAAATAAGGCCATATCTCCACTATGTTCCACTATATTTCCATGCGATGAGAGCTCTTTATTCCATAAATACTGTTCAACACAAGTTTCTATACCTCCATGTTCTGTAGAATTTACCCAGCATCAGATCCTGCCTGAACATGCTTAATGAATGACTGTTGGATGCATAAATGAATGGATCAATGAATGAATGAATTCTCCCTTGCTACAAGATGGTGGTCTTGGGGTGCCTGGGTAGCTCAGTCGCTTAAGCATCCAACTCTTGGTTTTGGCTCACTCAGCTCATAATCTCAGGGTTGTGACGTCAAACTCCACGTTGGGCTCCATGGTCAGGGGGTAATCTGCTTGAGATTCTCTCTCTCCTTCTCCCTCTGTCCCTCCTGCTGCTCTAAATAGATACATACATAAATAAATCCTTTAAAAATGGTAGTCATCCATAGAAATGGATGAGATAATTAATCTTAAGGTATATACACAGAAAGGGGCTCTAGCCTCCACTTTGTCCAGTTCTCTCAAGTGATGAGGATGTTGGAGAGTTGATGTAACTTGCCCTGGGTCACCAGGCAGGTATGTGCAGACTTTGAAGATATACCTAGGTGCAGGAATCCAGCACTCCTGTGCCATGTTGGCACTCTTGCCATTCTGGTCTGCTGGTCCCTCTCCCGATATTCTCTTTTTATATAGCCAAGTTATAATGTGTGGCCCAGGCAGTGTGCTGGGCAGGTAACCAGATTCCTAGCATTTTAACTTCACCGTATACTGTTTCCTTTGGAAAGTTCCTTAAGTTATCAGAGTTTTCCTAAAGTCCTGGATTTCATAGTTATATATATTTGTATACTTATAATTATCATAATACAATATATAAGATATGAATGTGTATATAATTATTACATAGATATTAATACAAATATGTAGACATAATATCTAACCATTGCTCAAAATGACTTTCTGTGTCAATAGTTAAACTACTCTCATCCCACTGGTGTGCCCATTTCCATAGTAACTAATGCACTACAAAGTGGGGACACAGGGAGGAACATGGTGTGGAGGATTAAAAAAAACAACACCACATATGAGCATAAATAAAATGTACCATTGGATGGGGCGCAGGAGAGGTCCATAATGTTTTTATTTGATGCCTGCCTAGGAAAACCCTTGTATCTGACTTACAGCTTTGCTCTTCACTCATAGTAATCAGAGCCTCTGTAGCGTCCAGGGCACCAAATCCTCTCTACAAACGATGCAGGGGAACAGAGAGGTACTGGCATAGGACTTGAACTGAAATGTTAGGATTTTAAATTTTCCATTTGTCTGGAGTCTTAAAAGAATGCAAAGAAGTTCCAGTTTCCCTCTTTGAGCAGGTGCTTGCCTGGTAACTAACTCTGCCTTGCAAATTAGCACCTGCCCACAAGCCTGGGCCTTGTTGGAGAGTAGGCCAGACTCAAGGAATGAACTGGGGAACTACCATGACTATAAGGAGCTGGGGTCCCAGCTAGCCCCATCGGGACTTCTTTCTTCTTTTCCTTTCTTTTTTTTTCTGTTATGTTTGGATTTTTCTCTCTGTCAGTCTGCCTTTTTTTCTTTCATTTCCATCTTCCGTTGATTTTTCTTTTCTGTGAACGCTTCTAGCACCCCTTCTTGTGACCCCTTACTTTTGGGCTGCCCAAATGGCTGTTCTCCCTGGTATTCTGCTGTGGCAAGCACTTGCCTCACCCTCCCTGTGACACCACAGCTCCCGGAGAACAGCAGCTCTGCCTTCTCCCAGCTCCCAGCACATGAGCAATGGCTGCCTCATTTGTTAGTCTGTCGGTGGTCCTCAAATTTCAGCATGCCTCATAAACTCCTAGGTTTCTGGGCTCCCACTGGATAACTTCTGATTCAGTAAGTCCAGGGTGGGTGGAAAATTTGCAATTCTAATAAGTTCCCTAGGTTATGCTGCTGCTGGTGTTCCAGGGAGCACATTTTGAGAACCATTGGTTTGAGTCAAGCATAGACTCTTGATCAAATGAATCTTGTGATTCTCTTTATCTCTCTCTCTCCTTTTTAAAATTAATTAATTAATTTGAGACAGTGTGCATGAGAAGGAAGGGCAGAGGGAGTGGTAGAGAGAATCTCAAGCAGACTCTGTGCTGAGTGTACAGCCCAATGTAGGGCTTGATCTTACAACTCTGAGATTAACAACCTGAACCCAAACAAAGTTGGACACTAAACTGGCTGAGCCACCCTTCTCCCTCTCCTTTTTAAGCAGTGCCTCCCAGACTCATCTTGCTGACAACCCATCGAGGGTCCTGGACAGTCCAGTCCTCCACCCTAGAGCATGGAGGAGCTGGAGGTGGGGAGTCATCAGTGTTGATGTGTGAGTCAAGGTTTAAAGAGGCTGGAATGAGTATGGAGACTTACCTCCTCTGTTTCAAAAGTACATCCACAGGATGGGTGTTTTTGCATGAAGAAAGTGCTGAAAGAGTCTCATCTCAACTTTCCATGGAGTTTTCGGTAACCAAGTATGTGATTTTACGGGGATCATCTTATCCTCAAAAGAGAGCCCTATGGCATCTCCGAGAACATCTCCTTTATGAACATCTTCATAAAGGCTCATGTCTGATTTCAGCCACTGTTGTGGCTTCAAGGATATATGTGCATCCCAGATGCATGTGCGTGCATATGTACATGTGTGAGCATAGTGTGCATGTGTGTGTGTGTGGGGGGGTAGTTAATGCCCCTAGAGCAACTCTGACTCCAGAGGGTCCAAAGCTGGTGGATAAATGCCTAACTGCCTCCTTTCAGGTAGATAATTCTGGGGGGCACTGTGTATGGTTCCCAGTGGGATTGAACCCCTGTTGCTAGCAACAACCTCAGTATATACCCTATCATTGACCTTTCCTCCCTCTCTTGTCTCACTCTTAAGATTACTGCCTTAAGTAAATAATCTGTGTCTAAGTCCTTGTCTCAAAAGCCCTTACTTCTAGAGAACCCTAAATTCAGATAGGGGACAGGGTTTGTTCGACTTCTCTGGCAAACAGCCATGAACCTCCATTCTGCTGCCTTTAGACATATCCCCAAGCCCCCCAAAAGCCACTGAATGATAGAGAAGGGCGGCAAAGACCACAACAGTGGTTTGAACCAGGTGTCATGGAAACCAAGAACTCCATGCAAGGCACAGGGGCTTCTGTGCATGTGAAGGAAGGAGAGGCTACAGGAAGACCCTATCTGTTTAGGGTATGGGATTTCCAAGTAAGAACTTTGTAAACATGATTCTGCTGCTTAAAAATGCTCCAAAGTCACTGGATTAGGGTCTAGAGCCCTCCTTAATGAGGGTGAAAGCTTTTATCCAAAGCTGTTGTGAACAGCACTCTCCTCTTCATGTTTCTGCTCAGTATTTGTATTGCCCTTGGCCATAGGAAGTGGGTGGCACATCTTTGGGGACAGGTGGGAAGTTGAGCCTTTAGCTTCATATACTACCATTCTTTGTGATGGAGCAGGTGAGCAGGTGGGAAGATATGGGTCCTGATGATGGCCATACACGGAGCCAGCCATCCCTGTTGGGTGAGGCCAGGAGAAAAACCTTGCGATGCTGCCTCCCCAGTATGCTTGTTCACCTAAAACCAGGTTAAAGCAATTGTCAGGGACAATAAGGAAGAGGTAGAGAAGTCACAAAAATGTACTACACTGCTGGAACTGGGCTTAGAGAAAAGTCTGAATCCATAAGGTAGAGAAGGATTGGAACTTTGTCATGGTGGATTTGCTTTGCTTACTTAGAAATGTGCACACTAAGGTTAAAAATATATACCTCACAAAAAATATGTAGAGGATGTGAATGAAATTGGAAAGCATTGGCCAAGGAGGACTTCTGGGAGGTAGATCTCAATGTCCTTCCATTTCTAGATATCAAGTTCCTTCAGGGCAGTGCTTCTCAGAAATTAGCAGAAGGGTATTGGCCTGGCTGCCTGGACTCCACTCCTGGATAGTCTAATTCAGTATGTCCGGGGTGGGTCCTGGCATGTAAATGTTTCTTCTATGTTCCCTAGGTTATTTTGAGGTGCATCCAGGCTTGAGAATTTGCACTACATTAGGGCATACTGGTTTCATTTGTAGGTCATTCATGTCAGGAGCCACTGTGGCCAATTCCAGCATCTTGAAGGCTGTGGGGCAACCAGCTGCATGTACCCTTCATCCTCTGGTGCCTGGGAGACACAGCAGCCCTCGTGCTCACAATGCAGGGAAGGGGCCAGAACTCTCTGATGGGAGCTTCCTGTGATGGGGACAGAAGAGCTGGTTAAAGCCCAGCTGGACTGAAATAGCTGCCAGTGACCTTGCTTGCAGTTCTTTCATGTCATTTGAAATGTCTCAAGTTCTAAAGTTTCTCAGGGGAGTAATCAAGGCAACCTGCTCTCCTTTCTTCTATAAAGCCATGTACATAACCTCCTCCCTGATGAGATGTTCAAGGACATGTCTGCACTTAGTCCTGTTTCATTTTGGAGAAAATAGAAGCGTGGACCAGGGAAGGCTTTGCTCAAAGTGGAGGTGAGGTCCCAGGGCATGAAGAACCAAGAAGGGAGGGGGAGAGGAAAGAGGTCTGTGACGAGAGGGAAAAGGGGTGTGGAAGGAATGAAATGGATAGAGAAATGGAAAAAGAAATGAAGGAAAGGGAGCATGAAGAATGGAAAAATGGGGGATGCCTGGGTGGCTCAGTGGTTGAGCATCTGTCTTTGGCTCAGGGCATGATCCTAGGGTCCTGGGATCGGGCTCCCCACAGGGAACCTGCTTCTCCCTCTGCCTGTGTCTCTGCCTTTTTCTGTGTCTCTAATGAATAAAAAATAAAATATTTTTTAAAAAAAGGAATGGAAAAATGAAAGGCAAGTGACACTGGTAGCTTATTCTAGATTCCACAGGCAGGAACTACAGGGCAGGTACTTTTCTTCTGTATCCAGGTAGGATATGATATCTGCCATTTCCTCTAATTCATGGGGGTGGGTAGAGCTCCAAAAGTGCCACTGACTAGCTGGATCACAGTGGAAAGTACTTTGATCCTTGCCTGCTATATGCAATACCTAGATACTGGGAGACAAAATGGAAGGAGAGATGTGGGCACCCTGCTTTTTAAAGAAAGGACTGAAATAAAACCAGAGTACAGCTTTCAGTCATTGCTGGTGCCATTATGAACCCAGAGGATGGCAACTCTATGTGGACTGTGGATAGATAGCTGCCCTCTGTCAGCTATTTCCTTTTGGGACTGTGTTTCTCTCCTGGTATTTGATTCATTGCAGGCTGAAAGATATTTTGCTTGAGATTAGCCATGGTAGCCATGGTTATCTCTTTAGCAATGACTTATTCCTTTTTTTTAAATTAAATTTTTTATTTAAATTCAATTTGTCAACATATAGTATAATACCCAGTGCTCATCCCATCAAATGCCTTCCTTAGTGAGCAGTGAATTATTCCTGACTGCTGACTCTCTACATGTTCCTCTGCTCTGAGGGGGTATCCAACTGGCAACCTGGTTCATCAAAGGTTTTGGGTCATTGCTGTTCATTCAACGCATATGTATTAAGCATCTCTGTTGGGCCAGACACTGTGTTGTTACTGAAGATGGAATGGTAAACACATTCTTGCTCTTTTGGAACTTATGGTCTAGCACATCAGTTGCCAACCCTGCATGTAATGTACATGCACCTCAAATGACTGTAATGTACAGTCACCTCAAAATACCCCTGCCCAGGCCCTGTCTCTGACTTACTGTATCAGAATCTTCAGTGGAAAGCCAACAAATTCCAAGGCTCACCCAGCCTTAAGCTCCACTGAGAAAGGATGCTCTCTAAGCATTAGTAATAATTCTAGGATCCTAGAATTCTACCTTAGTCCCTCAGTGGGGACATGAAAAACAGCTGATTTCCCATTTTTGCTCCTATTGATGCTGAATGCTCCTCCTTCCATTGACCTAGACTCAGTGCTCAGACCAGCCATGGGTTCAATTTCTGCAGCTTCAACACCATTTCCTGGGTTTAGCCTCCTAACCCTGAGGCTGGAGTGACCTCTAGCTGTAACTAATTTTTGTGTGGTTTATCAGCTGTTCCATCACCCATGTAACTAACTCCCTGTAATGAATTCCTTGTTTGAAGTGTCTGGGGTGGCTTCTGTTTCCTGAAGGGACACTGACATACACAAAGTAAAATGTAATGGAAAGCATCTATAAAGTGGCAGATTCTCCCATCCCTTATGAGTGAGGCATTTGGTGTACAGGGATGCAGAGACCAAGGTTGCTGGGAAAAGGGTGTTCATATCCTGCATCTGAAGCATATGGCACAGAACTTCTACCAGGTGGTCTATGGCCTACCTGCATCCAAACCACTTGGGGAGGGCTTCCTGGCTGCCATCTCCAACCTGCTGAGCAAAATTATCTGGCTGGGTTCAGAATTTGTCAATTTAAGGAAGTTTCTCCAGAGGTTGATACATTTAGCTATGCTGCTGTAGAAAGCTACGAATGACCTGAACCTCTCAGAGTCAGCTGTGCTTCTTCAGGGTCCAGTTTCAGTTCCACCTCTAACTTGTCATCTCTCAGAGCAGAATATCTTCTCACCATATGGGACAGCTCCACGAGGAACAAGTGACCTGTGTTGGCAAAACACCAACTACCGTGCATCTCTCTTGAAAATCACGGCATTTTGGAACCGGAGGAGAGGTTCAGTATATGAAAGCAGTGTGGCTTGTCAGAGAGAAAAAGACGTGAAAACTTCAACTCTTTCGGGTCTGCCTTACAATCCATGCTCAGGAAACTCAGCAGCATATTGACAGTAACCTTTTCTTGTAGAGTAGCTGTGAAGAGTAAATGAGAGAATAGCTTTCAAAATCCCAGCACATAGGAATGCCTGGGTGCCTCAGCGGTTGAGCGTCTGCCTTCGGCTCAGGGTGTGATCCCAGAGTCCTGGGATTGAGTACCGCATCCGGCTCCTGGCATGGAGCGTGCTTCTCTCTCTCTGCCTGTGTCTCTGCCTCTCTCTCTCTGTGTGTGTGTGTGTCTCTCATGAATAAATAAATAAAATTTAAAAAAATCATAGCACATAGTAGACATCAAAAGCAGTATATCCTTTCCCCCTTTTCTTCTTTCTTCCTTCAAATTGATCTAAGAGTCCAGCAGAGGAGACTGAGTTCAAGAACTACCTGGGCTTCCACTTGGCTTAGTGATTCCTACTTCTCCTTCCTGTCATGGCAAACTGAGAATTCTGTTGCTTACTATGGATATTTCCTTCTTGTAAACTCCAATGACCCTTATTACTTACCATTATTGTTTTCCTTAGGTATTTATTGCTTCTTTTCCCAAGCATCTGTAAGATAGGAACTGCGCTCCCCATAGCTTGAAAGCATCTTGCTGGGGGGCGCCTGCATGGCTCAGTCGATTACTGCAGCTGGCTCTTGGTTTCAGCTTAAGTCATGGTATCAGCATCCTGGGATTGAGCCCCACATTGGGCTTCACACTCAGCAGGCAGTCTGCTTGAGTCTCTCTTCCTCTCCCTCGGCTCCTCCCCCTGCTCATGCTCTCTCTAAAATAAATAATCTTAAAAAAAAAAAACATCTTGCTGGGAACATTATATATTTTCACTTATAAATACGGATTTATTTCAGTGACTCACTCAGTGATGAATACAACCTCTCATATAGGGTTCAATTTGCAAAATGTGTGTCCCTGGAAGTGGAATAAATTATCAGATATTATGCCTGCAATTCAAATAGCTGCCAAGAGGTTACAGTGTAGTGCTGTGGGATGCTGTTGACATAACTTGGCCTCTCATCAGGCTTAGGGCACTGATGTGGCAATGCACTTGATCTGATACTGGGGGAAAAGACCCTTTATTAAAACAACATTGTAAAGCACTTACCTAATTATCAATTAGCTGCATACCCTATGATTTCTTTGCCCACTTTTTTGCCCCTGGCTCGCAGTTGGTATTTTAAATTACATCTTTTCACTCTTTTCTTCATTTATATTCCATCCACATCTCCAAATAACTCTTGTCGTGCTATGGCCCTTAAATCTTTATTAAATGCCTGAGTTCACTTACCTTTTAGAGTGAGGTATTTTTTCCTATATTTTTTTTAAACCGCATGAATCATTTACTAAAGTTCTCTTTTTTTGGAATAAATGCCTAATCAATACAGTAATATCCTTTCATTTTCCTACAAGAAAATTCCAGACTTTGTATGTGGAAAAGCTATAGCCATTCGGTACTACTAGGCTGTTTTTATTCTTTTTTTTTTTTGGTGTATTTTTTATTGGAGTTCGATTTGCCAACCTATAGCATAAAACCTAGTGCTCATCCCGTCAAGTGCCCCCCTCAGTGTCCGTCACCCAGTAACCCCACTGCCACACCCACCTCCCTTTCCACCTCCCCTTGTTCGTTTCCCAGAGTTAGGAGTCTCTCATGTACTGTCACCCTCACTGATATTTCCCCCTCATTTTCTCTCCTTTCCTCTTTATTCCCTTTCACTATTTTTTATATTCCCCAAATGAATGAGACCATATAATGTTTGTCCTTCTCCGATTGACTTACTTCACTTAGCATAATATCCTCCGGTTCCATCCACGTTGAAGCAAATGGTGGGTATTTGTCATTTCTAATGGCTGAGTAATATTCCATTGTATACATAGACCACAGCTTCTTTATCCATTCATCTTTCGATGGACACTGAAGTGTGAACACACTTTGGCTATTGTGAACATTGCTGCTATAAACAACGGGTTGCAGGTGTCCTGCCATTTCATTGCATCTGTATCTTTGGGGTAATCCCCAACAGTGCAATTGCTGGGCCGTAGGGCAATTCTATTTTTAACTCTTTGAGGAACATCCACACTGTTCTCCAGAGTGGCTGCACCAGTTCACATTCCCACCAGCAGTACAAGAGGGTTCCCCTTTCTCCACATCCTCTCCAACATTTGTTGTTTCCTACCTTGTTAATTTTCCCCATTCTCACTGGTGTGAGGCGGTATCTCATTGTGGTTTAGATTTGTATTTCCCTGATGGCAAGGGATGCAGAGCCTTTTCTCATGTGCTTGTTGGCCATGTCTATGTCTTCCTCTGTGAAATTTCTGCTCATATCTTCTGCCCATTTTATGTTTGTTTCTTTGCTGTTGAGTTTATAAGTTCTTTATAAATCTTGGATACTAGCCCTTTATCTGATATGTCATTTGCAAATATCTTCTCCCATTCTGAGGGTTGTCTTTTAGTTTTGTGTCTTTTAGTTTTTTTTTTCTTTTGCTGTGCAGAAGTGTTTTATCTGGATTAAGTCCCAATAATTCATTTTTGCTTTTGTTTCCTTTGCGTTCATAGATGTATTTTGCAAGAAGTCGCTGTGGCCAAGCCAAGTTCAAAAAGGGTGTTGCCTGTGTTCTCCTCTAGGATTTTGTTGGATTCTTGTCTCACATTTAGATCTTTCATCCATTTTGAGTTTATCTTTGTGTCTAGAGTAAGAGAATGGTCCAGTTTCATTCTCTGCACATGGCTGTCCAATTTTCCCAGCACCATTTATTAAAGAGACTGCCCATTTTTCCAGTGGATAGTCTTTCCTGCTTTGTCGAATATTAGTTGACCATAGAGTTGAGGGCCCATTTCTGGGTTCTCTATTCTCTTCCATTGATCTATGTATCTGTTTTTGTGCCAGTACCACACTGTCTTGATGACCACAGCTTTGTAGTACAACTTGAAATCCAGCATTGTGATGCCCCCTGCTCTGGTTTTCTTTTTCAATATTCCCCTGGCTATTCAGGGTCTTTCTGATTCCACATAAATCTTAAGATGATTTGTTCCAACTCTCTGAAGAAAGTCCATGGTATTTTGATAGGGATTGCATTAAATGTGTAAATTGCCCTGGGTAGCAGTGACATTTTCACAATATTAATTCTTCCAATCTATGAGTATGGACTATTTTTCCATCTCTTTGTGTTCTTCCTCAATTTCTTTCAGAAGTGTTCTGTAGTTTTTAGGGCCTAGATATTTTACCTCTTTGGTTAGGTTTATTCCTATATATCTTATGCTTTTGGGTGCAATAGTAAAGGGGATTGACTCCTTAGTTTCTCTTTCTTCAGTTTCATTGTTAGTGTATAGAAAAGCCACTGATTTCTGGGCATTGATTTTGTATCCTGCCACACTACTGAATTGCTGTATGAGTTCTAGCAATCTTGGGGTGGAGTCTTTTGGGTTTTCCATGCAGTATCATGTCATCTGCAAAGAGGGAGAGTTTGACTTCTTCTTTGCCAATTTGAATGCCTTTGATTTCTTTTTGTTGCCTGATTGCTGAGGCTAGGACTTCCAGTACTATGTTGAATAGCAGTGGTGAGAGTGGACATACCTGTCGTGTTCCTGATCTTAGGGGAAAGGCCCCCAATGCTTCCCCATTGAGAATGATATTTGCTGTAGGGCTTTTTGTGGATGGCTTCTAAGATGCTGAGTAATGTTTCCTCTATCCCTACATTCTGAAGAGTTTTGATCAGGAATGGATGCTGTATTTTGTCAAATGCTTTCTCTGCATCTAATGAGAGGATCATATGGTTCTTGTGTTTTCTCTTGTTGATATGATCTATCACGTTGATTGCTTTATGAGTGTTGAACCAGCCTTGCATCCTGGGGATAAATCCCACTTGGTCACGGTGAATAATCTTCTTAATGTACTGTTGGATCCTATTGGCTAGTATCTTGTTGAGAATTTTTGCACCTGTGTTCGTCAGGGATATTGGTCTATAATTCTCCTTTTTGGTGGGGTCTCTGTCTGGTTTTGGAATTAAGGTGATGCTGGCCTCATAGAACGAGTTTGGAAGTATTCCATCTCTTTCTATCTTTCAGAACAGCTTTAGTAGAATAGGGATGGTTTCTTTAAATGTTTGATAGAATTCTCCTGGGAAGCCATCTGGCCCTGGACTTTTGTGTCTTGGGAGGTTATTGATGACTGCTTCAACTTCCTCCCTGGTTATTGGCCTGTTCAGGTGTTTTATTTTTTCCTGTTCCAGTTTTGGTTGTTTGTGGTTTTCCAGAAATGCGATTATTTCCTCTAGATTGACTAATTTATTGGCATATAGCTGCTCATAATAAGTATTAAAAGTCATTTGTATTTCCTTGGTATTGGTGATGATCTCTCCTTTCTCATTCAGGATTTTATTAATTAGAGTCTTTTCTCTTTTGTTTTTAAGAAGGCTGGCTAATGGTTTCTATCTTATTAATTCTTTCATAGAATCAACTCTTGGTTTTGTTGATCTGTTCCACAGTTCTTCTGGTCTCTATTTCATTGAGTTCTGCTTGAATCTTATTAATTCTCTACCTCTGCTGGGTGCAGGTTTTATTTGCTGTTCTTTCTCCAGTTCCTTTCAGTGCAAGGTTAGTTTGTGTATTTGAGTTCTTTCCAGTTTTGTGAGGGATGCTTGTATTGTGATTGTATTTCCCTCTCAGGACTGCTTTTGCTGTATCCCAAAGATTTTGAACTGTTGCATCTTCATTCTCATTAGTTTCCATGAATCTTTTTAATTCTTCTCTAATTTCTTGGTTGACCCTTTCATCTCTTAGCAGGATGCTCTTTAAACGTGTTTAACGTGTTTGAATTTCTTCCAAATTTCATCTTGTGATTGAGTTCAAGTTTCAAAGCATTATGGCCTGAAAATATGCAGGGGACAATCCCAATCTTTTGGTATCTGTTGAGACCTGTTTGTGACCCAGTATGTGGTCTCTTCTGGAGACAGTTCCATGTGCACTTGAGAAGAATATGTATTGAGTTGCATTTGGATGGAAAGTTCTGTAAATATCTGTGAAATCCATCTGGTCCAGTGTATCATTTAAAGCTCTTGTCTCTTTGGAGATGTTGTGCTTAGAAGATCTGTCATTTACAGAATGCGCAGTATTGAAGTCTCCCAGTTAGTGTATTATTATCTAAGTGTGTCTTAACTTTGGTTATTAATTGATTGATATACTTGGCAGCTCCCACATTAGGGGCATAAATATTCATGATTGTTAGGTCCTCTTGTTGGACAGATCTTTTAAGTATGATACAGTCCCTCTTCATCTCTTACTACAGTCTTTGGGATAAACTTTAATTCATCTGATATGATAATTGCTACCCCTGCTTTCTTTTGAGGACCATTTGAATGGCAAATGGTTTTCCGACCTTTCATTTTCAGGCTGGAGGTATCCTTAAGTCTAAAATGAGTCTCTTGCAGACAGCAAATAGATGGGTCTTGCTTTTTTATCCAGTCTGAAACCCTGCGTCTTTTGATGGGATCATTAAGCCCATTCACATTCAGAGTTACTACTGAAACTGCAGAGCTGGTTTGGAGGTCACATATTCTTTCAGTTTCTGCCTATCTTGGAAGCTCTTTATCTCTCCTTCTATTCTGAATGAGAGCCTTGCTGGATAGAGTATTCTTGGCTGCATATTCTTCTCATTTAGGACTCTGAATATATCCTCCAGCCCTTTGTGGTCTGCCAGGTCTCTGAGGAGAGGTCTGCTGCTTATCTAATATTTCTCCCCATATAAGTTAGGGATCTCTTGTCTCTTGCTGCTTTAAGGATTTTCTCTTTATCTTTGGAATTTGCAAGTTTCACTATTAAATATCAGGGTGTTGAATGGTTTCTATTGATTTTATGGGGGGATCTCTCTATCTCCTGGATCTAAATGCCTGTTTCCCTCCCCAAGTTAGGGAACTTCTCAGCTATGATTTGTTCAAATATGCTTTCTGGTCCTCTACCCTGTCGGTGCCCTCTAGAATCCCAATTATACATAGATTTTTCCTTCTGAGGCTGTCATTTGTTTCCCTTAACCTTTCCTCATGGTCTTTTCATTGTTTTTCTCTTTTTTCCTCAGCTTCCTTCCTTGCCATCAACTTGTCTTGTATGTCACTCAGTTTTTCTTCTGCTTCATTAACCCTCATTGTTAGAACCTCCAGTTTGGATTGCATCTCATTTAATTGATTTTTAATTTTGGTCTGATTAGATCTAAATTCTGCAGTCATGAATTCTCCTGAATCCTTTATGCTTTTTTTCCAGAGCCACCAGTAGCTTTATATTCATGCTTCTGAATTGGCTTTCTGACATCGAATTGTAATCCAAATTCAGTAACTCTGTTGCAGAGTACTCTTCTGATTCTTTCTTTTGTGGTTAATTCTTCTTTCTATTCATTTTGCTCAGTGCAGAGTGGCTGTATGAGCAGCCTGAGTCAAGAATATCAACCATTACCTAAGTAAATTTCACCCTGGATGATTCTGCCAAGGTCAGAGACCAGAAATTAAAAACAAAGATCAGAAGAAAATAAAACAGAAGGACCACTAAAGTGGAAAACAAAATTTAAAACAAGTAATAAAAAATAAAAGGCCAGAATCCTAAAGAAGTAGGGAAGATAAAAAAAGAAAGAAAAAGAAAAAAGAAAACAAAAAGGGAGAAGAAAGATGTGGGGGAATGGGAATTGGTGGTGGTGAAGAAGTTGTAGTGGAGGGAGAATGCAGTCTACCTGAGGGGTTCTAGAGGGTACTACTCTTGTTTTTGAGTATTTTAAGTTCCGTATTTTAGAAGATGCTCAGTCCCAAATTTATTTAAACCAGAAATACTTGTAGAGGACTCCAACATTGACCACCAAAACATAAATGAGAGAAAAGAGGGGGGCAGAATGGGAATGAGGAATTTCACAGAATGAACCCGCATGGTATACCACTTAGTTCTGGGTGCACACTGGTCATGTTTTAGAAGGTATTAACTTCATCCATTGTAGAACAAAATAAGGCAGAGAAAACAAAAAACACAAAACAAACAAACAAAAAACCCCTATGTCTTGTATATCTCCCAAAATTAAGCTGAGTACGTTGAAGGGAATCTAGAAGTGCAAAATGTATCTAGGACCTGTAATTGTAGAAACATGAAAGTTAAAAAGCAAGAATCTTAAAAATGAAGAGGTGGTAAAATATTATAGTTAAGGTGAGAAAAAAAGTTAGGAATTGACAGTCTGATATAAAAATGAGTTGTACTGGAAAAAGGAAGAAAAGGAGGGGTACCCTCTGGTTCTATATACCATAAATCCCTCGACTTCCCCTGGAGCTTTCCAGCACTGCTGGGTCAAGAACTTGCTCTTCCCCTGTCTTTCCAGCTGGTCTTCTCGGGGGAGGGGCCTGTTGTGCTGATTCTCAGGTGTCTGCACCTGGGGGTGATGCCCCGCTCCCTGCCAGTGTGAGCTCTTTACCCCATGAGGTCTTTGTTCCCTGTCCCCCCCCCCCCCCAGGCACAAGGTGACACCAGGAGGAACGACAACACTGGCGGCGGCCAGCTCTCCAGCCCTGGAGTCAGCTCCCGCAGTAATTACCACAGCTCCCAGTCTGCACTGGCCTGGATGCTTCCAGGGCGGGGGGCGCTGATCTGCACAGCTCAGGGGTCCTGGTGGCAGGAGCGTCCCCACTGTCCTGGGCCCTCCCCGCCTCCGCCTGTCCCGGGGGGAGTGCAGGATCCGGGGCTGTGTCCCCCGGCACCCTGGGATCCGGGCCGCGGAGCCCCCTCTGTCCAGGGCCCCCTCCTGAGCTGCTCCCGGGGCCCCGCCGGGCGCTCCAGCCCTTTACCGCTCTCAGCCCACGGTGTGCGGCGCGCTCGCCCAAGGGCGCACCTCCTCTGCTAGTGACCCCGGGAGACCGGGGGCTCCAGGCCCCTCCTGGGGTTCTGCCCGAGTACCCTGCGAGCGCCTTTCTGTCCGGGAAGAATCCGGTGCTGATTCTTCCTGCTTCTCCGGGGCTGGGATTCCCTGTCCCCGAGGCTCTCACCTTGGCCTTAGTCGGCTCCTCGTGGGGGGCACTTCCCCCACTTGATTCTTTTTAATTTATTTTTTTTTTCCGCCTTCCTACCTTGTTAGAAGTGAAAACTCTTCTCTCTGTAGTGTTTCAGCTCTTCTCTCTTTAAATCTCAGGTCGAATTCGTAGGTTTTCAGAATGATTTGAATGTTACCTAGGTAAGTTGGTGGGGACAGGTGACTTGGGGACCCTACCCCTCCACCATTTTGCCCTACATCCTGTTTTTCTTCTTTAATATTTGAAATGGAGCAAAATAGAGCATATAGAGAGAGAGCATGCACTTTTTGATATGTGTGACCAAGGGTTTCTTCATAGTGGCCTCACAAGAACTTTGGATTAATGAGACACACAACTGTAATGGTTTTCCTAAGACTTGCATATAATATTATTACAAGGAAAACCTCTCTATCAAAATGCAGTCTGAAAAATTTTTGAGTGTGAGAAAGTGTGTGTGTGAGTGGGGGGATGAAGTTCAAATACAGAAGTCAGTGTCTGCCCATAAATGCCTTCATGCCTTATGGAGCTTATTCCTTATCCTACCATCCTTGAGTTCTGAAGCCTGATCCTCTCTCCGCCTATTTATTCCTTGGGACATCATCTCTAAGAGAAGAGAGAGAATCCATTTCTAATTCATGAAAACACAAACATCATTTACATGGTGCTTAATAGAAAGCCCCAGCTTTGAAAAGGTTCCTTTCAAGGGAAGGCTAGTGAAAAATACCAATAGGGGTACTAATAGTGGATGCCATTTTGTGGCAGCTGCCCTAGGAGTTTTGTATACATTATATCCCCCCATTTACCATCCCGTTCTCTTGTTATGTAATAAATCATCCCAAAACTGAGTGTCTTAAAACCCTAAAATAAGTTTTATAAAATTTAAAAATCAATTTTATTATAGCTCATAATTTTGTGGATCAGAAATTCAGGTGATGAAGTCCCAATAGTTCATTTTTGCTTTTGTTTCTCTTGCCTTCATGGATGTATCTTGCAAGAAGTTACTGTGGCCAAGTTCATAAAGAGTGTTGCCTGTGTTCTCCTCTAGGATTTTGATGGAATCTTGTCTCACATTTAGATCTTTCATCCATTTTGAGTTTATCTTTGTGTATGGTGTAAGAGAATGGTCCAGTTTCTTTCTTCTGCATGTAGAAACAGTCAGCAAAACTAAAAGACAACCTACAGAATGGGAGAAGATCTTTGCAAATGACGTATCAGATAAAGGACTAGTATTCAAGATCTAAAAAGAACTTATTAAACTCAACAGAAAAAAAAAAACCCTCAACAGCAAAGATATAAACAGTCCAATCATGAAATGGGCAAAAGACATGAACAGAAATCTCACAGAGGAAGACCTAGACATGGCCAACACGCACATGAGAAAATGTTCCGCATCACTTGCCATCAGGGAAATACACATCAAAACCACAATGAGATACCACCTCACACCAGTGAGAATGGGGAAAATTAACAAGACAGGAAACCACAAATGTTGGAGAGGATGCGGAGAAAGGGGAACCCCCTTGCACTGTTGGTAGGAATGTGAACTGGTGCAGCCACTCTGGAAAACTGTGTGGAGGTTCCTCAAAGAGTTAAAAAAAGACCTGCCCTACGACCCAGCAATTGCACTGTTGGGGATTTACCCCAAAGACAAAGATGCAGTGAAACACCGGGACACCTGCACCCCAATGTTTCTAGCAGCAATGTCCACAATAGTCAAACTGTGGAAGGAGCCTCGGTGTCCATCGAAAGATGAATGGATAAAGAAGATGTGGTCTATGTACATAATGGAATATTCCTCAGCCATTAGAAATGATGAATACCCACCATTTGCTTCAATGTGGATGGAACTGGAGGGTATTATGCTGAGTGAAATGAGTCAATCAGAGAAGGACAAACATTATATGGTCTCATTCATTTGGGGAATATAAAAAATAGTCAAAGGGAATAAAGGGGAAAGGAGAGAAAATGAGTGGGAAATATTAGAAAGGGCGACAGAACATGAAAGACTCCTAAATTTGGGAAATGAACAAGGGGTGGTGGAAAGGGAGGTGGGCAGGGGGTGGGGGTGACTTGGTGATGGGCACTGAGGGGGGCACTTGATGAGCACTGGGTGTTATACTATATGTTGGCAAATTGAACTCCAATAAAAGATTATTAAAAAATAAAAAAGAAAAGAAATTCAGGTAAGGCTCAGGCAACCAATTATGCACGATACCCATCAGTTCAAGTCATTTGATTGTTGTCAAGGGGTGGATGGCCTGATCTGGAGGGTCTAGGTGGCTTCATCCTTTGTCCAGGGACTTGATGGTATGGCTGGAAAGCTGGATGCAGCTGGATGGTTGACCAGAGCACCTACACAGCACCAGTGTGTAGATTGGGGCTCTCAAAAAGAATGTTCCAAGATATCCAGAAGGAAGCTGCTATGCTTCTTCTGATCTCACTTTTCCATGGAATCCCCAGAACATCTCTCTCTGCCATGTTCTCTAGGTCAACAAGTCACTAAGAAAAGCCCTGTTACAAGGAGGTGGGAATTAGTATGCAATTCTCTCTGGGAGGCATAGCAAAGGGTATGTGGACATTCCTTTCTCCCTACCCTTTTTACATTTCCTTTTATGTAGCAATTATCACCTCTGACATACTATATAATTTACTTATTTATTAGGTTTACTGCTTATTGTTCATCTACCCACACTTAAACATGAGCTCCACAAGGGCAAGTGTCTTTGTCTGTTTTCTTCACTGGCATGTCCTAAGCACCTAGAATAGTGTCTGAAACATAGTAAGTGCTCAATTAATAATTGTTGGATACAGAATGATTTCATTTAATCTTCTTATTGCCCTTCAAGAAAGGAACTAGTATTATCACTATTTCTCAGATGAGAAACTGAGGCACAGAGATGGGAAGTCACTTGTTCGAAGTCTCACGTAGCTAGTGCATGGAAAAGCCAAGGCTTGAACCTCAATCTCTCTGATGTACTTTTAGATCAAAAACTAATTCCACATCAGGAAAGAAATCCAGCACACAAGAGAGCAGGCAAAGAATTGTACTCGTGGATTTTCCTTACTTCTTAAGCCAAATCGATGACTGGCTTAGGGTCCATGGTTTTCCCTTGAAATGGTTTATCTGTGCTGGCTTCACCTTCTTTTTACCAGAAAGACCTATGGGAAGACTGCTGTGGAGAATTGAGTGTGGGGTGAGCTTGTTGCCTCTCTCCCAGCATTGCTGGTACTGATAGTCCAGGACTCTTGGATGTGGAAAAGGCTCTTCATTTGACTGTGAAATCAAGCCAGCCTCAACTGTGATGAGCAGCAGCTTTCTGCATTCCTGTTGAATAATTCTGTGTAATATCCTCCTGGCTATATTTAGACATGACACACGGTCTCTGTTGGTTAAGACAATGAGACAAACTAGAGGACAATGTCACAAAAGCCACCCCATGCAGGCAGAGCCCAATGTCTACAGTCATACTGCCTTTCTTGTCCCATCCCCCCTCTTCTCCCATTGCAAATTTTATATTCTGCCCCCCACACCCCTTCCCCCACCCAGACATCTCCAGGGAAAAGCCAACCTCCCTGGACACTTTTATTTTGTCATCTCTGGAACCGCTTCAGTGAAATGACATCATATGACCTTGTCAAATCCTATGAAATCTTTTCCTATCTAAATATAAGTATTTTGATACATGTAATTTCTTTCAGGATGGAGGGGCCGGATTCTGGCAGTTGGAGAAGCTCTCTATGGCTTGTTGTGTGGTTCTCCTTTGTCCCAGCTCTGTCCTCCCACCCCCATCCCCATTGTCTCCTTTGCTAGATGTAGCCCCGTGTGGGGGCCAGCCTGAAAGTGATGCTTGGTGATGTGGGGCCCCTGTGGGCAGAGCAGAGCTGGGCCATACCAAGTGGAAGATGAGAAGCATGGCTGAATGGGGTGTGTGTGTTGTAGCTGGGGTCGCAAATAGGGCCTGCCCTAGGGTGGAGCCCTCCCCTGAGGGCAGAGCCATGGGTCACATTTTTTTTTCTGTCACCATATTCCTCTTGGCCCACTTAAAAAAAATTGAGGTAAGATGAAATTCACCACCAACCATCACCACTATTTCTAGAACATTGCTCTCAGCCCATGGAGGATCCTGTACCCATTAGCACTCATTCTCCTCCCCTAGCATGTGGCAAACCCTAATCTGTTCTCTGACTGTGTGACTCTGCCTGTTCTGGACGTTTCATGCAAGTGGACTCATAGAGTGTGTGTCGGCCAGTTTCTTGTTCCCTCTGTTAGGGTGACAGTGAGCTCAGGTTAGGGGTGATCTGCTGATATTTTCTGTCAGCTGTATGAGGCTTCCCACGAGCGACACTGGAAGCCACTCAGCTCTCCTGATGCTCAGGAACAGGGCCTAGGGGAGGATGCTCCCCTCCTCCATGTTTTGGATGGACAAGTCAAAGGTACTTGGTTGCTCATGGCAGTGACCAGCTCAATAAGGCACCATTGGGTGGCATTCATCCCCCCTCAGGGCTGCCAATCCTCTTCCATTAGCTGACTGCCTCACCTCTGCAAACAACAACAAACTGAACAACAAAAACAACTTCCTGCCTGTGAGCCCTTTCTCAGGCACTGCTTTTTTGGGGGTGATGGGGAGGCAGGCCCCAGAAAGGAAAACTCCCAGAAAGAGACTTTGCAGCCTTTGGACACAGCTGTCTGGGCCAGTGTGGATAGGCAGAGGGGGTGAATGCAAAGGCACCGGGGTCTTTCTTGCTTCTAGCCTAGCTCTGCTCCTCAAGGGACTCTGCATAGCCTTTCCCATCCCTGTGCCTCAGTCTCCTTATCTGTAACATGGATCAATAATACGTACTACCCTATAAGGATACAGTGAGGTATCTGTGACCAGTGATGCATGCAGGGCCTGGTCATAGCAAGCGCTGATGGAATTGTCAGGCCCCTTGAGCTCCAATACTCTACTGAGCAAAGCAGATCTCCAGCCTCGCCCTACTTGAACCCTCCCTGTACCCAACCATCTAAAGCTGTGCTGTCCAGGCGGTAGCCACATGTGCCTCTTTAAATAGCAATTATTTAAAATTAATCAAATAAAAAATTCAATTCCTCTGCAGCATTAGCTGCCTTTCAAGCACTCAATGACCCCACATGGCTAGTGGCTCTCACATTGGTTGGCACAGATACAGGGCATTTCAGTTATCGAAGAAAGTCTTTTAGACAGTGCTGCTCCTGATGCTCTGAGCTATTCATTCTTTAAATCTTTCCTGTCCTTTCCCACCCCCATGCCTTTGTTCGTGGCCTTCCTCCTGTCTGGATTGCCCATCCATTGGCTATTTCCTCTCCCCCAAATGTCAATATCCCTCTGGAAGTTGAGGGACCTCCGCGCTCTGATCAGCATCAGCCCTGGGCTGTCAGGGTCAGCTGGCAGCTGGCCCTGCTCCATGCTGCCTAACCTCAGCTGCACTGGGGTCCTGGCTGCCACTGTGGCTCACGTTCTGCTCCACATGGGTTTGTTCTGTGTGCCAGGCTGGGGTACAGCAGCTGTCTTTGGGAGGGTACTGTTCTTACAGTGATGGTAGATGTCCAAGAGGCTGGGGACAGACACACTGTCACTTCTGCTCATATCCCATTGAGTAAAGCAAAGCTGTGACTGAGCCCAGATCAGGGGCAGGAAGTCTCCTCTGCCTTATGGGAAGCACTTGAAAGTTGAAAGACCAGGGGTATGGATACAGGGAGGAACACAGAATTGGAGCCAATTGCTTTATCCATGATTTAGGAAGCCACTTTCCCTCTTTCAACTTAGTGACTCAGCTGTCAGTTCTCGGACTTCCAAGGGGCTCCTAATTCTTTTCCCCCCAACTCTGGTGGTGCCCCATGGTCACGATGACTCTCTGCATCTCCCTCCACATCACACTTCTGTGAAAACCACTATCTGTTTGATTGTTGGGCTCTCAGCTTCCAGGAATGCATTGCCTAAAAATATGAATCGCTGAGAATTAATACTTCCATCAAGATATTTGCAGGCTGACCCAGGATCATATTTACTCAGATCAGGGAGTCTTTACCGATGTGTTATAGGTGATCTGAGAGGTATTTGGGGGCTCTGTTTATCGTCATCTCTTTGTTGATAAACAGGAGCTCAGGCCAAGGACATTTCTCTTGCAAGGAGCTCATTAGGGCACTGGTCTGGGAGTCAGGAGACCTGGAGTGGGCTCCAGCCCTGTCAGGTCACCTTTGGAAATGTTTCTCCCCATCTCTCAGCTCCAGTTGTCTTATACGAAGAGTAGGTAATCAAGCTAATGGTTTCTCTGTCCCCTGATGGCCCTGAGATATTATGGTCTTGAATCCTCATTCTGTCCCTGGTTGGGCAGCAGTTGGCCTTGAGAGGATGTGCCCTGCTTTCTGATTGCTGTGTCTACAAACTTTTCCAGCCTCTGACTCTTGTTCTCTGCCAAAGAAGCAGACTTCTATCAAAAGAATTTCAGGGTCTACTTTTCCCAGAAGGTGTGGCTGTAGAGACCCCAGAGGGGACTGGGCCATGCATGGACACTACTTGACCTAGAATTCATTGACCTTCATCAGAGTGGGAGAAGACCTCACTGAGCATTGGTGCCATATTGCAAACTGAAGTCCAACTCAATCAGATCCTAACCATGTTCCCAGGGCAAGTTCAGGATTACCCCCAAGGCACTGGGCTTTAGCAATACAGAAGGCCCTGAAACTGGCTTCCAGGCCTTGTGCCCATCCCTGCTACACTCACTCAAGTTTCAGAACAATAATGTTTCATTTTTTGCAGACAAATCCTGGACTTTTCTTTCCCAGGAATCAAACTGACTATCATCCAGAATGATTCGCTACTGGTTTAGAAGTTCGTATTTGGAGACAAGGATGTTTCTGAAAAGGGCCCAGAAACAGCTGGAGAAAATAATCTGTTTCGTTGCTTGCCTTGGACAATAATGGAAGCAGGCAGAATGACCCATGGCTTCTGGGGAAGACTGCTCCCTGAAGGACCCTTACCTAGGCAGCACTTCTCCAGCAGCATTTGTCTGGATCAGGGTGTCTTCATCAGGCTGGGAACTAGATGGGAGGTTTGGAGAGGGAGGTTGGGGGAAAATAGTTTGGGGGATGCTGAAGGATGCAGGTGCTCTGGTCAGACAGGTGGATGCCAAAGCGGGGTACATTCAGACTGAGACCACTGGAAGGAGCAGGAGAGGAGAGGAAGCAAAGTATTATCATCTCAACATGTAATCTATATAAAGGTTTTTAATGAGCTATTTTATTCTTTCTTTTTTTGCACAAAGTTATTGAAATTTGGTGTGCATTTCACCCTTACCAACACATCTCAGCTGGGACATGTCACATTTCAGGTGCTCAGCAGTCACATGTGGCCAAGGCCTTCATACTGGACAGTGTAGTTCTAGAGGCACCCATGGAGTTTGATGGAGGCTGGGTGGGAGCACTCCAGAGAAGCCCCTTGGTCAGAGTTGACTTCAAGGACAAAGAGCCACCAGAGCTGGACCTCCAGACACAAATGCTGCACCACCAAGTTTAAACCCCAGGGGGTGTTCTTTTCCACAAAGTGCTTTCAGGGAGCATCTGGTGACCCTGGGGGTTAGGCAGGCAGAGAAGGAGGGAAGGGTGTGCCTGCAGAGGAAATTATCATAGGGTAAGGGCACAAATCCTCCAGCACTGCCACCTGTTTGATGGAACTGCAAGCACCTGCCATGGGGGATGAGGGGGCCAGTGGGGGTTGGACTGGGGAGAAGGGAGAGCAGGTTATGGCAGGCTTTGTGTGCCACTCCAAGGAGACTGAGTTTCATTCTGCTGCTGATTTGGAGTTGTGATGAGGTAACATTGACCAGGGCTTGCTTTTCAGTGGACGACTCAGGCAGCCACAAGCAAGCTGGGGAGGAGCCGAGACAGAGGGAACTCTCAGATAAGCAGGAGAGAAATGTTGAGGGGCTGGGCTGGGGCAGAGGGTGAAGGGGAGCATGGGTGTGCAGCAAAGAGATCCAGGACCTGACATTGGGGAGGTGGATATCAGATTAGAGTGAAGCTGAAGGAAGAATCCAGCAGGCTCCCATCTGCAAGGGTATGTGACTTTCCTGCAGAAATCCCCAGCTGCCTGGGGCAGAAGTAGAGGGTCAGGACTTTGGGGCACACCATGTCTGCTTCATAGAAATAAAGGCGCTGATTTGACACCAAGGGGCAGCTAGAAGCACCTCAAATCTCCTTGCCACCTGCGTTATCTGCTCCCAGCACAAATGATCTGCCTTCCTCTGTCCTCTCATCTCCCTGAAGTTCCAATGAACATGCCGGTTTCTTCCCATTTTTAGTTCTCCCTATGGCCTGCTGTTGTATTGGGAACATCTTTCCATGGAGTCACCTGGAGGTACCCCTTCCAGAACACCTGTGGCAACAAGAAGCATGCAAGACAGCTCCAGCATGGTTCCTTCTGGCTGAATTTGCCACGTGTAGTGACAGTCCTGGTTCCACTCACATCAAAGCACTCCCCTGCTGTGAGGGGTTTGAGATTCCACATTTCCAACAAACTCCCGGCAGCCTTTGCTGGTGGTTCATGAACCACACTTGGAGTATTAGGGGCCAGAGCCAGGATCCTCAGCCTTGGCTGTTCATCACAGAAGCAGCTGGAGAGACTGAGATGCCCAATGCCTGGCTGCACTCCACACCAATTAAAGCAGAATATCTGGAAATGGGACCCAGCCTGAGTCATTTTTAAACATTTCTACTGCTCCCTTGGAATCCAGCCATATGGGAAGAAGTGTACAGTCTCTAGCTGGAGAGAAAGGGGCTGGAGTGTGAGACACCAATGTCAAAAGAGAGGCCACAGAAAGGAGAACCCAGGCCCAGATGTGAGCCATTGCAGCTAAGGGCTCAGAAACAATTGAGCCTGATCAGCCCCAGGCCAGCTGCTCCAGCCAACACCACATGGAGCAGGGATGAGCTGTCCCCACAGAGCCCTGCCTGGATTCCTCACCCATAGCATCGTATTTTTAAGTCCTTAAGTGGTTTGTAAGCCACTAAGCTTGGAGCAATTTGCTACACAATTGATAACTGATACAACATGCAGGACCCTGGGTGTCTTCCTTGAGAGTAGGACCTTGGTTTATAAGCCCTCCATGCTTAGCATTTAAGTTGAAATTCGGAGAATACTGGAGAAATGCTGAATGCCAGGGAAAGGCCAAAGTGAAAATCATGGTGTTGTCCAGGCCAATTAAAGTCAGGAAGTAGTTTGTTGTTTGGACATATATTCAGTGAAAATCAAAGCAAAATAGACGAGGCTCCCTTCCTTCCCTTGAGGAGCGATCATCCTTCTGCTGGCTTCAACTGACTCTTTCTGTTTCTCCCCATTTAGTGCATTCCTCATGGTTCCAGCTTCCAGACATAGCCTGGCCATCGGAGCAGTGATCAGTGAGAGGTAAATGGCTTCGGGGTCCACAAGATGCTCAGCTTGGCTTCTTGTGATGAGGCTTTCCAGAACTCAACTCCATCACAGTTCTGGGTCCTGTGCTTTTCCCAGGGCCTGTGGCTCACCTGTCATTGCCAAAGATGCCAGGACTGGTGGCCTCAGACCTCCCTGAAGGTGAGGGATTGGTGAGTGCCCCAGGTGGCCCAGGGAAGGAGTGGGCAGCAGAAGTCCAGAAGAGGAGCATTACCACATCCCAGGCAGATATGGGAGCCTTTGAGGGTAGCAGCTCCTGGTCAGGCAGGCCTGACCCTGCTCTGAGACATAGGCACAGCTTGGCGATGTGGTATTGGAGATGCGGCTTTAGCTCCTCTCGGGGGGGGTCTTGTCAGGGCTCTTCTCTCAAGCCCCAGTGCCTGCTGCTGCCTCCAGAAGCATCTCTGTTAGCCATGAAGAATGATGGCCCAAGGGCTGGGCTTAGGGATGGAGGGGTGGGATCTGTCCTGCCCTCTACCCCAGGGTGGATCTGAGGCTGCAACTTTCCTTTGTATTTTTCCAGCAGGTTCACATTTTCTTCCAGAGAGCAGTCCCAAAGAAAACACCCACTTGGCACCTCACTGGCCTCCAGCCAGTACCAGGCGCTGGGCTGTGTTCAGGGTGGACGTGTGAAGACCTCTTGGGAACATGGAAGCTACTGGGCAGTACTGCTCAAAGTGGCCCATGGGCTGGTGCCAGGCCATGAGCTCTTTGGTACCAGCTGGTGACAAGACGAGCATTTAGAAACTTTCATGGCACTTAAACATTGCTGTGACATCTGTGACTGTGGCTTTGTATTTTACAAAAGTATTAGTTCACGATGGACTGGGTGGAAATGGAATAAAACAGATCAATCACTGCGGAGAAGAAGTGGTGCCCCAGGAAACTTGGGCCATGAGGACAGCAAGAGAACTGTTTCCGGGAAGCTCCCATCCACCACATGCCCTGGGTTTTATGCTTACGAAGCAGTGAGGAAGGTGTTCAGTTCCCCAGTATTTCCACTGGCTCCGGGGTCAGCCCTCATTCTCTGAGGTCCTGCCATCTCTGTGGCTCTCACCATATGGCTTTCAGGCCAGCAGTGTCAGCAAGACGGGAACCTTTAGAAAAAGGCACATTCTTAGGTCCCTCCTGAGACCCACTGCATCAGGACCCCTGGGCCCAGCAGCCTGCTTCCACAAGCCCTCCAGAGCATTCTGGTGCTTGCTTAAACGTGGCATTAGAGACGCTTTTATGCTGTGCTTCCTTTGAATGGGTCACTCTTCTTCACAACTATATTCTAAGCTCTTTGAAGGCAGAGGTCCAGAATTCTCCTTCTGCTGCAACTCCCACAGCTGCTAGCCCAGCATTGAGATTGGAACTGAATAGATCAACCAGTGATATATTCTTTGTCTTCAAGTTCATCGCAATGGCTGTGCCCATTATACAACTGGGCAAACCAAGCAATGAAAGGAACTCTATAAGACTGATTTTAGGGACCACACAGTGGAAGATTTGGGGTGATAATTCTCTTCTCCTTTCTTCTTGGCATTGCTTCTGCCAGGAGCCAGTTTTGGCCCTTTATAGGGCCTGCCAGGTCTTCTAAACTAAAACAAAATATTGAGGGTATACTGGAAGGAAGTGACTAGCTCTGTTGGCAGTTTGTGCACCCAGAGAACCCTGACATCCGTGGACGTCATTGCTCTCTACAGGCAAAACAGGCAGCTTGGGGCATTTCTCATGTGAAAGGATACTGAAACCATCTGTTCTAGAACCTCCCACTGGCCCCGAGGTCATTAAGTGGTATTGTGGCACATCTCTTCAGAGCACTTAAGGAGTGGGACCTCCCAATCCTGGTGGTGGCAGGGACTCCAATGGCAGGGTGGGAGGTGGGCCCCCACGGCCTTGCTGCCCCCCTGGGGTCAGATCTGGGGGAGTGAGCGCACCTTCTTGATCTGGGTCTCTAGCTCTGTCCTGCTGATGGCCTGCTGAAAGGAGGGACAGAAAGAGGGGTTTGGAAAGAGTATATCTGAGCTGGAACATTTCCTGTACTTACCAAAAGACAAGTTGTGGTAATATGTCAGGAGAGGTCCTGGGACAGACCTATGGCAACAGCTGGCTTCTGTGTTGAGGACTCTGACACTGCACTGGGGCCTGACCCCGAGTTCTCACTTCTTCTTCTCATAGAAGACGGCATTGGACTTGGGCATGTCATGGATGTTTCTAAAACAAGGCCTTTTTGGCTCCCCAAACCCGCATGGTCAGCATGGGAGAGTGGGCTGTCTCTGGCAGAACTTGGGGGAAAGCTCCATGCAAACCGGGCCTCTTGGCAGGGCGGCTCTCATGTCCTCCACCTCTGCACTGCTTCCTTCTATGAAGATATGATGCTCTTGGGGCACCTGGGGGGCTCAGTCAGTGAAGCGTATGCCTTCAGCTCAGGTCATGATCTCAGGGTCCTGAGATCCAGCCCCACTTTGGGGGAGGGGGGGGGTCCCTGCTCAGCGGGGAGCCTGCTTCTCCTCTCCCTCTGCCTTGTTGCTCCCCCTGCTTGTGCTCTCTCTCTCTCTGTCAAATAAATAAATAAAATCTTTATATATATATAAATAAAATAATGCTCTGTGGCTCCAGACAACTGTTCTGGAGGGGGTAACACCCAAAAGCAAGTGTCCCTCCGACTCTGTGTTTGTCCCTCCTGCTCTGTGTAGTGTGGGGAACAAAGTCAGGACATCAAGTATTGCAGGGCACTTGTGACTCACTGCTTGCTTGACACTGTTTTCTTAGAATAAAAGGCAACTCCTACTCTGTCTCTAGCTGACATCCTACGCTCACCTCCCCACTGGGTCCTTGCTGATGTGCCGGTGGTGATTTCTGCAGAGCACCAGGCTCCTGCCTGCCTTGAGGCTCCACAGGGCTGTTACTTCTGCCTGGGTCATCCTGTGCTCATCTTTCTATGCCTGGATTCTTTGTCCTATTTCAGTCTGAGCTCACACGTCATCTCCCCAGAGGTGACCACATCTTGTGACCACCTTAGTGTCACTTGCCTTCCTTCATCTGCCTCTTCCATTGCCCTAGCCCTGGGCACTCTCATATCCTTCTTTATTTTCTTCACAGCGCTTGCCACACTCTACCTTTTCTTCCACATTTGTGAGAATGCTTACTGCTGTCTACCTCCCTGGGATAAATACTCCAGGGAAGAGGGACTGCATCTGGTTTATTCCCTCCTGGATCCCAGTGATTTCATCCATGGCTGGCATCCTGGGATTGTTGCTGGAATACATGATGAATTTGGAGATGAGAGGCTGTATTAGCTTTCTGTGGCTGCTGTAACAAATTACCACACACTTGATCACTTTAAATAAAATAAATGTATTCTCTCATGGTTCTGGGTCCAGAAGTCTGAAATCAGTTTCACTGGGCTAAGGTATTGGCAAGACCATACTCTCTCCAAGGACTTCCAACATGCTGTCTGCCTCTTCTAGCTTCTGATGGCTGCTGGTATCCTTGGCTTAGGGCCTTTCACTCCAATATCTGTCTCCATCTTAACTAAATTGCCTACTCTCTTGTAAAGATCCATATGATTGCATTTAGAACCCACCATAACCCAGATTAGGTGATTCCTCTCAATATCCCTAATTTAATCATACCAGTTGCCACATAAGTTCATCTCCACAAGTTGTAGTGATTAGGAGCTGGAAATAGGATTGAAGTCAGCATTGAGCTCACGATGGATGGAAATCACAATGTGGCCTAGCTCACTGCACAAAATTGTTGGCAATACTCAAGGACATTTGCAATAGGATATGCATTGAAATGAACGATTCCTTTAAAAAATTCATTCTTAGTGACTTCTAGAAGAATGCAAGATGCAACACACAAGTGAGTTATTGCACTGCCAACCAAGGGTGCTTGTATATGGAATATGGAATGGTGCAAGAGAAATTTGTTCTGGCCTTGGTCTCCTGGGTGTTGCTGGGCTGATGGCCTCTGCTGGTGTCACAGCCATGCTTTGACAGCAGCAGCTGCTTGAACTTATGGGTGTTTTGCTGAAAAATTAGATAAAACTAAAACAATCTGAGGGTTGTAGCCTGCTCACAGTTTTGCAAGTTCAGCAAAGATAACCAAATTTGCTTTGTGTGCAGAATACCATTCCCTCTCTGACAGGAAGCTCATGGTATCTTTCCAATAGAAGAATCCAGTGTCTAACTTAATGACAGAGGTAAAGGATGGACGGGCAAGGAACCGAAGGCTCCTTGGGAAGGCGGTCAGGGGAGAGAATATGGAAGATTACTGTAGGGCTCTTCCACCCTGAATTGCCTGTGAGTCTGGGTGTTCTCTGGGCAGCAAAGATATTTTAAAGCTGCCTTAGTCATTCTAGTGTATAGGCCATGCACAAGATCTCTATATAAGGCTCTGGCTAGGACCAGGCTATGATTCCATCCAGGCACACTGGACGTGATGGTCTCGGGTTTGAGGGTTCAGCCAGGTCATTGGATGGGGAGAGCAAATGTTGGGGATCTCCTTCAGTGATTTTATGTATAAAACACACTGCTCCAAAAAAACCTACACAGCTCACCAGGTGGTTCATGTATAAAACAGTTGCACCTCAGATTCCAGGGCTCTCTGGATTTGGGGAGCTGATGATATGGCCCCCAGAAACAACCTTGGGCTTGAGCAGGTTTTGCCTCCCAGCCCCTACCAAGGTCCCACCGCAGATCTGTGCTTTTGAAATGTTAAAGTGCACATGAATCATCAGGAGATGTTGTTCAAGCACAGATTTGGATTTGATAGCTCTGGGGTGGCGTCTGAGATCTGGCATTTCTCAAGGTTCCCAGTGTGGCTCCTCATCCTCAGGCCCCACTGTAAGGAGTAAGGAACACAAATGTGGTTTGGTTTTGTAGATCACTGCCGTCAGGCTTTGCCCAGGAATCTTCTGGATCTCAGTGCTGCTACTTCTACTTGGGATTGAGTGGCTTCTGGAGAGGTCGGTGAGGCCCACTGTCTCTACTTCCTCATCAGTCACAATGTTACACTGCCTGGTGCTGTGCCCTATTTTTCCCCAACGTGCTCTCTTGACTCCCCAGAGCAGCAGGTCTCAACTTTGGCTGCCATTTGAATGATCTGAGGAACTTAAAAAAAAAAAAAAATACAGATGCCCGGGTCCCACTCCCATAAAATCTAGTTTGATTCATCTAGAATTTGGCCTCCCCGCGGGGATTGTTAAATCTCCCCAGCCCATTCTAACATAAAGCCAAGGCTGAGAACTGCTGGCCTTGAGCAATGGCTGTTAAGTGCAGAACCCAGGCAGAAGCAGCAGGATCTCCAGGGAGTTTGTGATAAATGGGAATTCTCAGGCCTCACCTAGACCCACTGAGTCAGGGATCTGGGGTGAAATGTGGCAATCTGTGGTCTATCATCATTCCTTGTTATTATGATGCACCTTGACTTTCTGGATATCCAGGTGGCATAAATAAAGCTTGTTTCTTACCCACCCACTGCTGAGGAGCACAAAAGGTGAGCACCTCGGTGTTCTCTTGGGAAGCCCTGAGCAAAACCAGTTGTTCCCGAGGAGGGGGGCTCCTGGGACTCTGAGAAGCCAGGAGTAGGGTGATTCTGTAGGGTGATTCAGTAAGCTTCTCAGGCCCCACACGTTTGGGGGCTGGCTGCTCTGGCTGCCTCCACAGGCCACCTTCCAGCCCCAGATGCACCAGCTATTTAAAGTCTCAACTGAATAATATTTTCCATCTTGTGGCATATAGACTTTACTTAGGAGTCCTTTGGGGCTTCTAGGGGGTTCATGTTTCTCAGCTTATCTATGACTGTCTGGACTCGAGTCCCCGTGACAGATCACTTGTTTCTGTTTTCTCTTCCTAATTGGGGCGGGGGGGGTGGTGGTGGGAGGAAGGAGAAGAATGACCTGGAATGTCCCCTGCCCTTGCAGGAAGCCTCCCAAAGTACATGAGGGAGGGTGAGCCATTGCCCAAATTCACAACACTCATCCGTGACAAACTCAAATCTTAAGTATAAATCTTGGGCCCAGCAGACTCATCGTCCCGGACCCAAATGTGGCTAGGGGAGGCCTCTTGACCTCCTCTACATTTCTCCCTCATGGGCTGTGAGCCTGCCACCTTGGGGATTCATTACAGACTTAAGGTCAGGTGATTTAACTGCTGAGTGACAGGAGGTCCCTGCCTGCTAACTAAGGTGTAGGGAGTTGAGTCTGCAGAACACACCCTGTCAGGAGTGGCACCCATCAGCCTCCCTGGGCAGGACAGGAAGAGGCCCAGAATGCCCCTTAGGCTCCCAGCAGACCTAGCTGATGAGCCCTGTTCCCAGATCCTACTAGTCTGTTCAGGCACCTGGGGGAGATGGCCTGCTTTCCAGACACCCTCAAAGAGGGATCATCTGCTTTCAGGATCACTGTCTTCGGGTAGTACCTGGGACAGGCCCTGAGCTGGAGATGAAGTCTTAGGTATAGCCCCTGGGGGAGCAGGGTAGGCAGAGGGGGCAACTGGCCTTCTACATCATCCACAAAGTCCTCAGCAATTCTTGGTAAAAGCAGAGGGGCTGGGCTTTATATTCCCTCCATTGCCAATTTTGGGAAGGGTGTGAATGTGGGTGAGGCACACAGGTGGGAGCTGCCAGCCAGTGCTCAAGTGGCTGGGTAAGCAGGTACCTTGGCCTGATGGAGGGGTCCAAGTGGGAACACAGCACCCACCACAATCACATGCCAGTTAGCCAAGCTCAATCAAGGCTAAGAGTGGGCTTTTCCTGAGGGGCTGTGTTGTGGGAGGGAGCAGAACCAGCATGGCCATGAACAGAGTCTAAAAGTACCTGTGCTTGACTCAGTCTCACTATTCATTAGCTGTGGGACCCAGGGAAGGCTACATGATCTTTCTATTACTCAGTTTCTTCAACTGTAAAATGGAAATACTATTGGCCTTTATTTCATTGTGAGGACGGAAGGAATTATCATCATGTGGAGAGAATTTAACTCAGTGGTTGGCAAAGTGCTTAACAAATAGCATTTTGTTCCTGGAGAGGGTTTGGTGTGCTGAGGAACCTCCCTGAGTATAAAGAGTGCTGAGTCTGAGGACAAGAATGACTTTGGGGTAGGAGAAGATCAAGAGAGTGTGCCACGTGATAGAATGAGCACTGGGTGTTATATGCAACTGATGAATCACTAAACTTTACCTCTGAAACCAATAATACACTATATGTTAATTAACTGAAGGTAAATAAAATACATCTTTTTAAAAAGAGGAAGTGTCCCTGCTTGGCACACATATGCACACGCACACACACCACCCCCAGGGAAAGACTGCCATGCCATGGCAGGATTGTGGAGAATAGTAGGCATCTGTGCTCAAAGTTTGAGTTTCTACATGAACTTGTGAACCCCATGAAGTGACTAGAACTCTCAGGGCAGGGCAGGGCAGGGCAGGGCAGACCGAACAGGCTCCCTGCAGGTAGGGCACCAGCGAGGCTCTTCAGAAGTTAGGCAGATGTATGGAAGGGTTCTGAGGCCTCCTGGAACTTTTCTGGGCTCCTGAGATAGATGCAGATTTGATAGTACCCCCAGTGGGGAGGACATGGAGAGTTTGGGCTGTCAACCTAAGTCTGCTAGGGACATGGCAATGGCTGAGAACCAGATGGGGATGTGTAGCTCTGAAGACACCTAGATGCTATGCCCACCTCCCCACCCCTTTGGCCACTGATTTTAGAAGCTCCCCAGAAAAGAGGAAGGTGAGGGAGAAATTCAGCTTCAATCTGGAATGACTGAGTGAGTTTACCTTGTAATGTAGATAAATTAAGTTTTCACCCTTGGCAGGAGGAAGGGGGGTAAAAAGTAAGGACTAAGTTACATCATTACACTGTTGTAGAAAGAAGGTTGCTTTGGTGTCCCTTCTGGACTGAGGGTTCATACCTGCCACCTTTCGGTCCTCTTTGGATCTCTTGAAACCTGTCACCCACTTGGCATTCCCATTTCTGAAGGTTTCTGCAGACCCCATCCAAAGGACAGGGGGCAGTATGTTTTGAAGTCACATATGGAAGGACATTTTACCAATGGTAATGCACTGTACAAATCTAAGAGATGGGGATAATGAAAATGCACAGAATTTGTCCAGAAAGAGAAAAGCATTAAACTTAGTAGGGATTATCCTGAGAGGAAATTCCTAGTGCTACTTCAGATTGTCTCAGTCACCGTGCCACATAAACTCTTAAAAATCACTTCCAGTCGCTGTTACATATGGCATAATGCGGTTGTTAAGTAGATCTTGAGCAAGTCATATTGGCTAATTCTAATGTCTAGAGCTTTTCTTTTCTGTTCTTCTAAAAATTTAAAGCCCATGGACATTGCCTTGGGAAGCTTCCAGCAGGTGATAGGCTCCATATCCAACATAAGCCTGTCAAAAATCCCATGCCTACAATGTTAGAGCTCATGTTTCCAAATGTAACCTTCCTTTCATTGGTTGATTGTTATTTGGGTTGTATCCATATTTTTGCTGATTGTGAGTAATGCTGCTGTGAACATTTTTGTACAAGTGTTTGTGTGGCTATGTTTTCACTTCTTTGGGTATATACCTAGGAGTGAGATTGTTGGATCACATGGTAATTCTGTGTTTAACCTTTGAAGAACTTTCTCAAAGTGGCTGTACTGTTTTACATTCCCTTCAGCAGTGAATGAGAATTCTGATTCTTCATGTCCTTGTCAATACTTATCTGACTTTTTAATTATAGCCATCCTAAGTGAGTATGAAGTGGTATCTTATTGTGGTTTTGATTTGCTTAATGATTAATGATGTTGAGTATATTTTCATGCGCTTGCTAATTGTTTGTACATCTTCTTTAGAGAGATGTACAAAGAGCCTGTTCAAGTTCTTTGCTTATTTTTATTTTTTAAACTTTTTTTTTTAAGATTTTATTTTTAAGGGACGCCTGAGTGGCTCAGGGGTTGAGCACCTGCCTTTGCCTCAGGGCGTGATCCCGGATTCCCTGATTTTAGTCCCATGTCAGGCTCCCTGCATGGAGCCTGCTTCTCCCTCTGCCTGTGTCTCTGCCCCACCCCTCTGTGTGTGTGTCTCTCATGAGTAAATAAATAAAATCTTAAAAAAAGATTTTATTTTTAAGTAATCTCTATACCCAACATGGGGCTTTAACTCACAACCCCGAGATCAAGAGTCACATGCTCTACCAACAGAACCAGCCAACCCTTTTTGCTTATTTTTTTTAAGATTTTATTTATTTATTCATGAGAGAGAGAGAGAGAGAGAGAGAGAGAGAGAGAGAGAGAGAGAGGCAGAGACCAGGCAGAGAGAGAAGCAGGTTCCACACAGGGAACCCGATGTGGGACTCGATCCCGGGACTCCAGGACCACACCTTGGGCCAAAGACAGGCGCCAAACCGCTGAGCCACCCAGGGATCCCCTCTTTTTGCTTATTTTTAAAGTTAGGTTGTTTCCCTTTTGGTGGTTGAATTGTAAGCATTCTGGATACAAGTTCCTCATCAGATAAAATGAAGATGACCTTTGATGCACAAAGTTTTTAATTTTGACAAGGTTTGATTTATCTATTTTTCTTTTTTGCCTGTGCTTTTGGCATCATATTTAAGAAACCATTGTCAAATCCAAGGTCATACAGATTTGCCCTTATGTTTTCTGATATGAATTTTATAGACCTCTTACATTTAGATCTTTGATCCATTTTGAGTTAACTTCCATATACGGTGTGAAGGATCCAACTTCCTTCTTTTGCATATGGATATCCAGTTGCCACAGAACCATTTGCTAAAGACTAGTTTTTCCCTGTTCACTAGTCATGGCATCCTTGTTGAAAATCAGTAGACTGTAGATGTTTGGGTTTATTACTAGACTTATTATTCTATTCCATTGATCAATATCTCTGCCTTGATGCTAGTACCACACTTTGTTTTCATTACTGTTGATTTGTAGTAAGTGAGAGTTCACAAAATTCTTATCCCCCTCCAAAGATCATTTTGGCTATTCTGGGTCTCTTGCAATTCTATATAAATTTTAAGATCAGATTTTCCATATTTGCAAAAACACTCCTTGGAATTTTGTTAGGGATGGCACTGAATCTGTAGATCACTGTAGGAAGTATTGCCATTTAATCTTCCAATCCATTAACATGGGATTTCTTTCTACTTATTTAGGCCTCCTTAAATTTTTTCACTTTTATTATCTTTTACAATTATGTACTAACCTTTATTGGTGCTTTTTATTTGGATAAAAATTACTGTGTCTGTGGTCACTTGCATTTGGTATGAAGAACTATCATAAATATTTTCTGTAAGGTAATCTACTAACAACAACAAATTTGCTCAGTTTTTAATCTGACAATGCCTTCATTTTGTCTTTATTTTCTAAAGAAATCTTTGCTATCTTAGGATTCTTGGTTGACTGTTTTGTTTTGTTTTGTTTTGTTTTGAGTACTTTGAACACATTATCCTACCACCTTCGAACTTCCATGTTTCTAATGGGAAATTAAATATTAATCTTATTGTTTCCCTTATAAGTAATGAATCATTCTTTTCCTACTTGCTGATTTGTCTATTTCTGGATCTCTTTGTATTTATCCTATTTGGAGTTTAATATTCTCAATGCATAGGTCAGTATTTTTCAATAAATTTGGGAGCTTTTTCAACCTTTGAATATTTTTTCTACTCCTTTCTCATCTTTTTCACTTCTGGTCCTTCTATGACATGTATGTTGGTGTCCTACATTTCTCTGAGATGTTTATTTTTCTTCATTCTTTTTCTCTTGTTCTTCTTCAGATTGCACAATCTCTATCAGTCTATCTTCTTAATTCTTTCTTCTGCCAGTTCAAAGATACTGTCAAGTCCCTCTGCTGAATTTTCATTTCAATTATATCCTTCAGTTATGAATTGCCATTTGTTTTTTTTATGATTTCTATCTCTTGATTGTTATTTTTTTATTTGATGCAACATTGTCATCATGCATTCCTTTAGCTCTTTAATAATCGTAGCTTCCTTTAGTTCTTGAACATATTTAAAATGGCTAATTTGAATTTTTTCTCTTAAATATGACTTCTGGTCTCTCTCAGGTAGTTTCTATTGCCTGCTTTTTTTTTTTCCTGGTGTATGAGTCCTATTTTCTTGTTTCTCTGTATATTTTATCTTTTTTTTTTGTTGGACACTGGACATCTTAGATAATACATGGCTGCAATTCTGGATATTGGTCTCCCCTTTCCATGGCTTGCTATTATCATTACAATTTTTACCTGTTTAATGATTGGCTGTATTATTTTAGTGAAGTCTATTTCCCTCTCCCTCCTCCCTGCTACAGCTTGAAGCCTCTGATGGTGCTTCTTGGGAACATATCCTGGGGGAAGCCCACAGTCACTCTGGAATGACACCAGTTTTGCATAATTTCAATTATTTTTTAACATTTGTTAGGTTTGTTATATAACTCAGGTTTTGGTGTACCTATATGAATGTTCCTTGTGCTAGAAAATAATGTTGTATGGGAGTGTTCTATAAATATCTATTAGACCCAGTTGTTCAATGGTGTTTTTCTATTCTTCTCCATCTTTGGTGATTTTCATCCTAACAGTTTTATCAGTGACTGAGAGAGGAGTGGTGGAGTCTAAAACTATAGTGTGTCTATTTATCCTTTCTGTTCTGTTTTTGCGGATAGGTATTTTGATGCTCAGTTATTTGGTGTGTACACATTAAGAATTATTATGTCTTCCTGATGAATCTACCTTTGATCATTATATAGTGTTCCTCTTTGTCCTTGTAAGTTCTTTGTTCTAAGGTCTACTTTGTTTGATATTAATAGAGACATTCCTTCTTTCTTTTAATGTTTACATTAAATATCTTATTCCATCCTTTTACTTATATTCTACTTATATCATGTTTGAAGAGAGTTCCTTGCAGACAGCATATAGCTGTGTACATGCTTATTTGTTTTTCCTATATATTCTGACAGTATCTTTCACTTTTAACTGGTGTGTTTGAACCATGTATACTCAATATCATTATTGGAATGTTGGATTTAGGTCTATCATTTTATTATTACTTTTTATTCATTCCTACTCTTTTTCATTCCTCTTTTCTGATTTCTTGCCTTCTTTTGGGTTATTTGAACATTATTTAATACGCTATTTAAATTTATCTATTTTGACTGTGTCTTCGCTTAGATATTCTAGAGGCTGCTGTAGGATTACAATATACATATTTAATTTTTCACAGTTCACTTAGAATCAATATTTATTACTTTTAGTGAAATATAGAACTCCTTACTACTAAATAGATCTTCCTCTTTATGTGATAGTTGTCTTATGTGTTACATCTACATACATTGAGAATCCCTTGAGAAAATGTTATAGTTAGCTCAATTCCCAAGGTCTGTGAAATACTTTCTATGGTCAGATTCATGCATGTACATCTTGTGGCTGAGCTCAAGAATCAGAACCAAACTATGCGGTCACTTTCCTGAGCTCTACTCTCTGTGACCTCCTTAGTAGTTTCTTTTCTCCTAGGGGCTCCCCTATTTTAGTCCTCCAGACAGAAACCTAGGACTTTATCTCACTCTGCCACACCCTTTCCCCAAATGCACCCTTGTCTGGGGTCAGGTGGCAGGAGGGCAGAGAGAAAAGAAGTAATAGGGGTTCACCCCTCCCACAGGATTACAGTCCCTCCAGTTGGTGAGAAAAGCTCTCTCCCTCAGAGTCGTGGGCTCCTGTGGGCCCTCACTGATGTTTCTGTTGGTGCCACCATGGGCACCAGGCCATTTAAAGCTGGTATTTAAGAGAATGGAAAAAAGAACAAAAAGGGATAGTTTCCATGCTCTCTCTGACTGTTAGAAGATTCCTTTTCCACTTTAAAGCCAAAACTAGAGGTTTCTTCTAGAGCTGTCCTGTCTATACCTATGCCCACATCCAGGTTTTAGGCTGCAACTTAAGTCTACGCCTGAGAGTACTGGAGGAAAATAAAATGGAAAATCACTGCGAGTTCAATGACATTTGAGTTCTGTACTTCTTCCCTCATCTCCTTGGCAGTGTTTACTTTTTGTGGTTCTCAAATAGCTGCTCCTTGCATCTGTACAGATTATAGCTGCATTCAGTGGAGGCAACACACTGGAGTATACCATACCACCCCTCCATCTTACCCCAAACTGGAAACTCCTCTGGGTTATTTATTTATTTATGTATTTATTTTTGCCTTTTGGGGGACACTTCCATACCTCTCTCATCACTGAGAAGTACTCTTGTGACCCCCTTCCTCTTATACTGCTCCTTTACTCCTGAGGCATCCTCCAACAACTAATACATTCTAGTACAAAAATCTGTGGTAAAGCTCAACTGAAAATATCATCAACCTTAGAAACTCCTCTGCCCACAATGCAATAAAAGATCCAGGCCCCTTCTCCTGTGATGGTTTGTTAGCCAGGTTCTAACTCAAACATTTGCTGATCAAGAATGACATAATTGGCATGATACTAAAGATGGAGGCCTTATTTACCATTGGACATTTACCACTTCTTTATACAGACAGTACAAACAAGATAAAGATGATGATGGGATACAGTTGAAATCCACCCAATCAAAATGATAGGAGAGAAATATTCAACCAATATTTGTTAAATTAAAGCCCCGATGTTTATAGCAGCAATGTCCACAATAGCCAAACTGTGGAAGGAGCCTCAGTGTCCATCGAAAGATGGATAAAGAAGATGTGGTTTATGTATACAATGGAATATTACTCAGCCATTTGAAACGACAAATACCCACCATTTGCTTCAACATGGATGGAACTGGAGGGTATTATGCTGAATGAAGTAAGTCAATCGGAGAAGGACAAACAATGTATGTTCTCATTCATCGGGGAATATAAATAATAGTGAAAGGGAATATAAGGGAAGGGAGAAGAAATGTGTGGGAAATATCAGAAAGGGAGACAGAACATGAAGACTCCTAACTCTGGGAAATGAACTCAGGGTGGTGGAAAGGGAGGAGGGCAGGGGGTGGGGGTGAATGGGTGACGGGCACTGAGGGGGGCACTTGACGGGATGAGCACTGGGTGTTATTCTGTATGTTGGTAAATTGAACACCAATAAAAAATAAATTTATTAAAAAATAAAGCAGTGTAATTGGTATAACCTTCTTAGAAAGGAATTTGGAATAAAACCAAAAAAATGTTAAAGCATTTGTACATACTTGGGAATTTATCCCAAGGAAATAACTCTAAAAATGAAGCTATATACTAAAAAGATAAATAATTATCTCTAATAGCCAGGCATTGGAAATAACCCCAATGTACCCAGACTAGGGAACATTTCATTAAATTATGGTACATGAATAGTATGTCATGGAATATAGTCATTCAAAATGAATATTTTGAGCATTATGTAGGTGGATACAAAAATGGATCAGTTATCTATTGCTGTGTAATTTTAAGACTAACTAGACCAGATTAAGCTTCTTGGTCCTGAAAGGGACCAAAAAGCTATGGATGCTACCCAAATGAAAGGGAGAGGAAAGGAAGTTTCAACAGAATATTTTTGAAGCCTGTAATTAAATAAAAATACATTTCATGTTTATATTTCACCCAGCATGTTAAAAAAAACCAAACACCTCCACTAGTAACATGTACTTTTCTATTACCACTTTATTCAATCCTTATTAGAGGTTAGTAGAGGTGTAGTAGAGGTTTTTTTTTTTTTGCCGGAGGAGGTTGGGTGTTTCTAAGTATGCAAGCATATAATCTTCAAGTGAAATAGATTTTGCCTCTTTAATATTAGTCCTGAGTATTTTATCTTACAGCATTAGGAAAAACCTCTAAAATAATGTTTAATAGCAGTAGTGTTATAATTTTCTATATCAGAATCCTTAACATAATTTATTATATGAATAATGCAAAGAAGAAAAAAATATGATTACAGCAAATGATATTTAGCAAATGTTAAAACGGTAAAAAATTCCACATTCAATCTTTAGGAAAGATCTAAGCATAATTAGAATAGAAGGGTACAAAATATGATATTTTCTCAAACTAACACTATTTTGTACACCACTACAAAAATATGTTCAAAATAGTAATTTAAAATATCCCTGGTAGTGTTTGGGTGGTTCAGTGATTTAGTGTCTGCCTTTGGCTCGGGTCATTATCCCAGGGTCCTGGGATGAAGTTGCACGTCAGGCTCCCCACAGCAAGCCTGCTTCTCCCTCTGCCTGTGTCTCTGCCTCTCTTCCTGTGTCTCTCATGAATAAATATATAAAATCTTTAAAATATATCTTTGTACCATAGCATAATATTTATGTATCATAATTTGATGAAGTTAGTTCAAGGATTATTGTGTTAAATTGAATATCCTTAGAGTTCTCAATACCTTTCTTTTCCCTCCCAGATTCATCTTTGATGCCATGTCATGAACTCTGCTTAACCTCAGATCATAAAGACTTTCCTCTATAGTTTCTTCTAAAAGTTTTATAGTTCCATGTTTTAAACTTAGAATTATGATCCATTTTGAGTTAATTTTTATTAATTAAGGTATGTGACTTAGGTTAGTATTCAATTTTTTTGCATGTAGATGTCAGATTACCGCTTTTTGAAGACTGTCCTTCCTCCATTGGATTGCTTTTGCAATTCACTATTGCTTCTCTCAGTTTCCCAGAAATTAGCGGCCATTTTGGTGAGTCTGCTTTTGGACTCTCATTTTGATCTACTGCCTTAATTACCATAACTTTATTAAACATAAGTCTTTTTTTTTTTAAACATAAGTCTTAAAGTCAAGTAGTATGAATCCTCTAATTTGTTCTTCTAAAAAATAACTTGGCCATTCTAGTTCCTTTGCTTTTTTCTATGCATTTTAGAATCAGCTTGTCTATATCTGTAAGAAATTCCATTGGGATTTTGCTTTATATTGCCTAAATTCCATAAGATATCAACTTATCCACCAAAAGAATATATTCAATTGGGAATTTAATCATAATTCCTAGAATAAATCCTCCATAGTCATGGTTCATATCCTTTTAATATACTGATGAATTCAATTTCTCAATGTTTCATTTATAATATTTTTGTCTCTGCATTCATAAATAAAGTTGACTTAGAGTTTCTTTATTTTGTTTTATTTATTTATTTATTTATTTATTTTAATAAATTAGCCAACATACAGAATAACACCCAGTGCTCATCCCGTCAAATGCCCCCCTCAGTGCCTGTCACCAATTCACCCCACCCCCCGCCCTCCTCCCCTTTCACGACCCCTAGTTCGTTTCCCAGAGTTAGGAGTCTTTATGTTCTGTCTCCCTTTCTGATATTTCCCACACATTTCTTCTCCCTTCCCTTATATTCCCTTTCACTATTATTTATATTCCCCAAATGAATGAGAACATATAATGTTTGTCCTTCTCCGATTGACTCATTTCACTCAGCATAATACCCTCCAGTTCCATCCACATTGAAGCAAATGGTGGGTATTTGTCGTTTCTAATGGCTGAGTAATATTTCATTGTATACATAGACCACATCTCCTTTATCCATTCATCTTTCAATGGACACCGAGGCTCCTTCCACAGTTTGGCTATTGTGGACATTGCTGCTAGAAACATCGGGGTGCAGGTGTCCCGGCGTTTCATTGCATCTGTATCTTTGGGGTAAATCCCCAACAGTGCAATTGCTGGGTCGTAGGGCAGGTCTTTTTTTAACTCTTTGAGGAACCTCCACACGGTTTTCCAGAGTGGCTGCACCAGTTCACATTCCCACCAACAGTGTAAGAGGGTTCCCTTTTCTCTGCATCCTCTCCAACATTTGTGGTTTCCTGCCTTGTTAATTTTCCCCATTCTCACGGGTATGAGGTGGTATCTCATTGTGGTTTTGATTTGTATTTACCTGATGGCAAGTGATGCAGAGCATTTTCTCATGTGAATGTTGGCCATGTCTATGTCTTCCTCTCTGAGATTTCTCTTCATGTCTTTTGCCCATTTCATGATTGGATTGTTTGTTTCTTTGGTGTTGAGTTTAATAAGTTCTTTATAGATCTTGGAAACTAGCCCTTTATCTGATATGTCATTTGCAAATATCTTCTCCCATTCTGCCCATTCTGTAGGTTGTCTTTTATTTTATTTTATATGTTTAATTTATTTTTTATTGGTGTTCAATTTACCAACATACAGAATAACCCCCAGTGCCCGTCACCCATTCACTCCCATCCCCCGCCCTCCTCCTCTTCTACCACCCCTAGTTCGTTTCCCAGAGTTAGCAGTCTTTACGTTCTGTCTCCCTTTAATTTTATTGACTGTATCCTTTGCTGTGCAAAAGCTTCTTATCTTGATGAAGTTCCAATAGTTCATTTTTGCTTTTGTTTCTTTTGCCTTCGTGGATGTATCTTGCAAGAAGTTACTGTGGCCGAGTTCAAAAAGGGTGTTGCCTGTGTTCTCTAGGATTTTGATGGAATCTTGTCTCACATTTAGATCTTTCATCCATTTTGAGTTTATCTTTGTGTATGGTGCAAGAGAGTGGTCTAGTTTCATTCTTCTGCACACAAAAGTCCAGGGCCAGATGGCTTCCCAGGGGAATTCTATCAAACATTTAAAGAAGAAACCATACCTATTCTACTAAAGCTGTTTGGAAAGATAGAGATGGAGTACTTCCAAATTCGTTCTATGAGGCCAGCATCACCTTAATTCCAAAACCAGACAAAGACCCCACCAAAAAGAAGAATTATAGATCAAGATTCCTGATGAACATGGATGCAAAAATTCTCAACAAGATACTAGCCAATAGGATCCAACAGTACATTAAGAAGATTATTCACCATGACCAAGTAGGATTTATTCCCGGGACACAAGGCTGGTTCAACACTCGTAAAACAATCAAAGTGATTCAGCATATCAGCAAGAGAAAAACCAAGAACCATATGATCCTCCCATTAGATGCAGAGAAAGCATTTGACAAAATACAGCATCCATTCCTGATCAAAGCTCTTCAGAGTGTAGGGATAGAGGGAACATTCCTCAACATCTTTAAATCCATTTACGAAAAGCCCACAGCAAATATCATTCTCAATGGGGAAGCACTGGGAGTCTTTCCCCTAAGATCAGGAATAAGACAGGGATGTCCACTCTCACCACTGCTATTCAACATAGTACTGGAAGTCCTAGCCTCAGCAATCAGACAACAAAAAGACATTAAAGGCATTCAAATTGGCAAAGAAGAAGTCAAACTCTCCCTCTTCACTGATGACATGATACTCTATATTTTGTACATCCTGTATAATGTTTTGCCAGTATGGCTAAGGCAGCTTCATTGAATGCATTTGGAAATTTTTTCATCTTTCTATGGTTTGGAATAGTTTGATATACAAATTATCTATATTTTTATAGTCTTTCTGAGGCTCTGCATATCTACAAATATTTTTTTCTTGACAGGTGATTGATTTTGTGGCTGCATATAAGATTCTTGGAATATTGTCCTCATTCAGTCATCTTAAAACATTTTCCCACAGTCTTACCTCTGGTGTTGCAGACAGAGTGTCTGATGCCAGCCTTTTTCCCTTTGAAAGGAATCTGTCATTTCTTTCTATAAGCATGTAATATTTTCTTGAATTGGAATTCAAGAATGTCATCAGGAATTGTTACTGGAGGTCTGGATTCCTTTTTTTAAATTATGATTAATTTTACTTGGGACTCTGTCATTCCTTTAACCTGAAGATTCAACCTTTTTTTCTACCCTAACTTTCTTTTATGATTTCTTTATTACTTCCTCATCTGTTCCCTTTTTCTCTCCTAGTAAAACTTTATTATTCACATTCACGTATCCTGGTCTGTCTCCCAAGTCTCTTTTCTTAATTCCTTAGAATTCTACATCATTTATAAAACACTTCTAACACTTGACAGTCCAAAATAGTAAGTTGGTTCCAACAAAGAATATTCTTGTCTCCATTAATTTATTGAATTTGTGATTTCAGAAGTAAGTATTTTATTTTTTTAGAGATTTTATTTATTTAGTTATGAGAGACACACACACACAGAGAAAGGCAGAGACACAGGCAGAAGGAGAAGCAGGGTCCATGCAGGGAGCCTGACCTGGGACTCGATCCCGGGTCTCCAGGATCACATCCTGGGCTGAATGCAGCGCTAAACCGCTGAGCCACTCAGGCTGCCTGGAAGTAAGTATTTTAGTCCTAGATATTTTGTTGTTGTTGTTCTGTGTTAAATTGAATGCCCTTGGAAGTTCCCATTTGCCTTTTGTTTAAGTTCATCTGCTTCTCCTATTAGCTCAATTTTAATCATAGTCACGTGTTCTCCTTGTGAAACTTAGTCTTCTCCCCCAGGTTGCTAAATTTCCTTAACTCAGAGATTCTTGACCTTGGCCAACATGATAATCACTCCAAGAAGGATTTTAAGATCCCAGTGCCCAGGGTGCAGAGAAACCAATTAATGAAGAACCTCTGGGGATGGGATTCAGGTACCAGGAGGTAGCTTTTTAATGATCCTCAGGGGACACTACACTCTTAAATGGTTCTCATTTCATTCATCTATTTATAAGTGTATATTCCCTTAGAATTTGTAGAGGTAATAGCTTGGTGTCTCAAGCACAGTTTTTTCTCTCATGGGGTGGTGGTGAAAAACCTGGAAAAGTGTTCACACTGCTGGAAAATGGGAGGAAACTCTATTCCTAGGTCTCTTTGGAAATGAGTGACAGCATTTCCCCATCTACAGGGACTTCTGTCAGTGCATTTCAGTGTGCACCACCCCTCTAAGTTCACAATAATCTGTGGACTAGAGAGGCTTTTGAAAGACCACAAGCATCAAGATGAGCAGGGACAGGCAAAGTCCTTTTGTTTAAGGGTGATTTTTGGTTTCACCTTGCTAGTTGTGTCAATCCAGATGGAGAGATGGAAGAGAAGTAGACAGGCATGCATGTAAGCAGCCATCTTGCCAGAATCTCCATTAAGATTCTTCTTGGTAATTAAAACTTTATTACAATTTAGATTTTTAGGATCAGATGGTTAATGTAAATGTCAAATATCCATAGACTTAAATTGAGCTAAAAAAAATCTCATGTATACACATAATGTGGATGAATCTCCAATGCACTATGCTGAGTGAAAGAAGATAGACACACAAGGTAACATGTAGTGTGATTCCATTTATATGATTCTGGGAAAGACAAAGACAACCCATAGGGACAAAACTGATCCGTTGTTGCCGGGGGCTAAGAGTCAGAGGCAGCGATTGTCTACAAAGGAGGAAAACTGAGAGGGGGTGGAACTCTTTTATATCTTGATGGTGGTAGTGATTACATCATTACATGCATCTGTCAAAACTCAGAACTGTGGACTAAGAATAGTATATTTTACTGCATGTGAATTGTACCTCAGTAAATCCTCCTGGAAAAAAACCTAACATACCTCTCCCACAGTACTGAACATTGTTCAGGTCCCCCAAAGGCTCAAAGACCTCTCAGCCTTTGTCCATTCTATTTGCTCTGCCAAGAAATTCCCATTTAATCTTTATGACTTGGATTAGATGTTACCTTCCCTGGGAAGTCTTTCCCAAGACTCCTCCTTGTGCTTCTCTAATGACTCCTACTCTCCTAACCCTCCTCTTGTGGTATTGCAGGAGCTTATCTATGTATTTTTATTCCCTGGTACGTTGTAAGTCAACAAAAGCAAGGATTTCATCTTATTTATCATTGTGCCCCCATATATAACTCAGTTCTAATTATTGAACCTGTAACTTGGCTAAGCAAGGTAGCTGCCAGCCAGCCCATGTACCTGTTCACTAGGAACTTATGTTTTCAGGAAACTTCCAGGAAGCATCTAAAAAATCAGGAAATGTTCTAGAAATTACTTGCAAAATCCTTGCACTAGAGCATGTGTGCTCATCTGTGGAGCTCACAAAGCAGATAGCCATGCCACTGAGTTTTCAAACATAAAAGGTACGTGTCTAGAGGAAGATATTTTGAGAAGACGGAAGTGAGTTCCCTGAAAATCCATGGTCCATAACACCTCATTCATTTTTATAGCTGCAATCAACAAGAAAGCTTGTTCTATTTGCCTTCTTTGCTTGACAATATAATTTCAGAGACTGATGAACAATGTTTTTAGCACTAGAATCAATACTTCTGATTACAGCTGCTTTTGTGCTAGTGTCTCGCCAGTGGAAATATTGCCAGGCAAGATGGGAAGATCTATGGGAGCTCCATGATCATGATTTTTTAGCTCTCAAAAACTGTCTGTTCTAATCAAAAGCTGCATTTATTTTGAAAATTTTTAAGTCCTGAATAGGGGTAAGAGAAGAGAATTGATAGCTTTGAGACACTCATAATAAAGCTGTTGTGCCTGAAAAAATAAGGGCCCATCCACCCAATTCTGCTTCAGAATCACATTTCTTTTGCTTGGTTCCAAGCCAAAGGTGTCTTGTAAAAGCTCTTAGAGTAGTTGTACTTTCAGTCTGTGCTCCCAAGGGATTCTTGCTCAAGATGGAAGATAGAACACCTCCATTAGGATGAGAAGCCTTTGTAGCCTCAAGCACGCTACCAAATGAGCAAGAAATGCAACATTGCTTGCTTGTCTTTAACTGAATTAATTTCTCTTTTTTATTTGGCTCTGTGGTGGAACCTTTCAATTGATCATTTCAGGGTTTCTCCTCCTTTTTACCTCCTGCATCTAAGTTCTAGGAGGCTGCAGAGGGCCAACGTATCCAGAGGTGAGGGGGAAGGAAGACTGTGCTATTGTGATTTATAATAAGAAATACACATATTGGTTTTTGCTCCTGGTTCCTGGCATGGAGCAATAACCCTTGTTATTTCCTAAGTGATAAGAGCACTAAGAGTATCTTTTACTCTAATATTTGGTCTTTGAGCTTGGTTCTTGTTCCTGATGTGTTGTGATTTCCTGGGTGATAGGAATGTCTTTTGTTCTATTGAGGTGACTCTGGGTGGGCTCCTGGATGGCTCCTGAATGGGGGGCTGGTCATTAGAAAGAACAAGCCATGATTAGAAGCTTGGAATTCTCAGCCTTACCCACCATTCTCTTGAGAAGGGAGAAGGGCTGGAAGTGTAGTTTATGATCCATCACACCTATGTGAGGAAGCCTCCCTGAAATCCCAGTAGTATAAAGTTCCAAGAGCTTTCAGGCTGGCAAACATGTCCACACCCGGAGAGTAATATACCCCAACTCCAGGGGAACAGAAGCTTCGGCACTCAGGCCCCTCCCAGCCCATGCCTTATTTCTTTATCTGGTGGTTCATCTGTACCCTTTATTATATCCTTTTTTTTGGTATAATTTTATTGGAGTTCAATTTGCCAACATATAGCATAAGACCCAGTGCTCATCCTGTCAAGTGCCCCCCTTAGAGGGGCCGTCATCCAGTCACCCTGTACCCCTCTCCCCTTCCACTACCCCTTGTTCATTTCCCAGAGTTAGGAGTCTCTCATGTTCTGTCACCCTCTCTGATTTTCTCCACTCATTTTCTCTCCTTTCCCCTTTAATCCCTTTCACTATTTTTTATGTTCTTCGTATGAGTGAAACCATATAATGTGTCCTTCTCCGATTGACTTACTTCACTCAGCATAATACCCTCCAGTTCCACCCACGTTGAAGCAAATGGTGGGTATTCGTCCTCTCTGATGGCTGAGTTATGTTCCATTGTATACACAGGCCACATCTTCTTTAGCCATTCATCTTTCGATGGACACCGAGGCTCCTTCCACACTTTGGCTATTGTGGACATTGCTGCTATAAACATTAGGGTACAGGTGCCTTGGTTTTTCACTGCATCTGTATCTTTGGGGTAAATCCCCAGCAGTGCAATTGCTGGGCTGTAAGGCAGGTCTATTTTTAACTCTGAGGAACCTCCATACAGCTTTCCAGAGTGGCTGTACCAGTTCACATTCCCAACAGTGCAAGGGGGTTCCCCTTTCTCCACATCCTCTCTAACATTTGTTGTTTCCTGTCTTGTTAATTTTCCCCATTCTCACTGGTGTGAGGTGGTATCTCATTGTGGTTTTGATTTGTACTTCCTTGATGGCAAGTGATGCAGAGCAGTTTTTCATGTGCATGTTGGCCATGTCTATGTCTTCTTTGGTGAAATTGCTGTCCATCTTTCGCCCATTTCATGATTGGATTGTTTGTTTGTTTTTTGCTGTTGAGTTTAACAAGTTCTTTATAGATCTTGGATACTAGCCCTTTATCTGTATGTCATTTGCAAATATCTTCTCCCATTCTGTAGTTTGTCTTTTAGTTTTGTTGACTGTTTCTTTTGCTGTGCAGAAGCCTTTTATCTTGATTAAGTCCCAATAATTCATTTTTGCTTTTGTTTCCCTTGCCTTCGTAGATGTAAGTTGCAAAAAGTTGCTGTGGCCAAGTTCAAAAAGGGTGTTTCTTGTGTTCTTCTCTAGGATTTTGATGGAATCTTGTCTCACATTTAGATCTTTCATCCATTTTGAGTTTATCTTTGTGTCTGGTATGAAAGAATAGTCTTGTTTCATTATTCTGCATGTGGCTGTCCAATTTTCCCAGCACCATTTATTGAAGAGTGGATAGTCTTTTTCAGTCCTTTTTTTCAGTGGATAGTCTTTCCCGCTTTATCATATCCTTTTATAAACTGGTAAATGTAAGCAGTTCCCTGAGTTCTGTAAGCTACTCTAGCAGATTAACTGCATCTGAGGAAGGGGTCCTGAGAACTTTTGTTTTGCAGCCAAATCAGACAGAAGCTATGGGTAACCTGGGGATCTACTCCTTGAAACTGGCATCTGAAGTAAGGTTGGAGCAGTCTTGTGGAACTGAACGTTTAACTGGTGGGATATGACAATTTCTCCTGGTAGATTGTAGTTATGTTGTAGGACACCCAGCTGGTGTCTCAGAGAATTGCTTGATGTGGGAAGAAACCATAGATTGGTGACCAGAACTGAATTGTTTTATGTGAGTAGTAAAAGAGAGACCCAGGAAAGAAACACTCAAACGGGAAGAACTGGGTTTTTGCCTACATCGGTGGCTGAGTTTTCCCTTTTTTAGAAGCATATTTCATTTTCCATTTCTCATATCTCTGCCACACACTTCATCCCATCTGGCGCCTTGATCACTGATTCATGCAGGTTATTGCCTTCCCATTCCTGTTCCTCCTTCGTCCTGTTCCATCTCTGTATTCTCCTTCAACCAACTACTTGATCTCTTCTGTGTCTCCCTTTGCCATACAGAAATATTTTCAATTTTCCTATCATTGTGCAAGAGATCTCTGAGGTTTTCTTGGTCCATCTACTTAGATACTCTGTGAGAAAGCTCTGTGTTTCTTCCTCTTCTTATAAGAGTGCCAATCCCATCAGAGTGTCCCAATCTCATTACCTTATCTAAAATTGTTAGGCTCCCAAAGACCCCACTTCCAAATGCCATCACAGCATCTCCTCTGTCTTAGGTCCTAGATGCATGGAACAAATCTGTGTAATTCCCAGATCCATGAGAAATGAGGCACAGTGTTCTTGGCTCCCTGAGGTTCCAGCTACTACCCCTAATTCCTAATTTACTCAAGTGGAGGCAGATGATAGATGGATTGTGGGATCCAAGTCCATGTCTCAGGGCAGCCATGAGATTCTATCTAGGCCACTAGATGCCACACAAATATATATATATAGTCAAACCATGTATATGAAATAAAAAACTAGTTTAATGGTAGCAATTTCATGCTAAATGGAATTAAATTGAATAAATACCTACCAAATCACAATCCACAATTTTCAATCTGCCAACCTTTCAAAGATTTTTGTTAAAATATTTCTAGCAAATTGTATTTCTCCTTGGTGACCTTTAGTTGTTCTTGTGAACTAATCAAAAGGTATTATGTTTGTATATTTTGAGCAAATTGTTTCTAAGGCACTGACACTCTTCATTTGGAAGACTGTTTAACAGATTATAAAATGTTTCCAAGTCTTTAGAATGTGGACAGAGTAGACTTTTTATAGATAATATACATGATTTTAAAAAAATCATATAACGTTGAGAATGTATCCAAATATCTTTTATAAAATGCTGTCTTCATGATGCACATTTCTTTAAAAAAATTTATTTTCCCTCTTTATTTAAGTGTCATCTTCACCTTGAATGGACAGGTATGGCACTTCTTTTAAAAAGAAATACTCGTTAGATAGCAGAACAGTGACAGTCACTTGTCATCTCAGGAAAGGGCAGCAAATTTGAAACTCTCGTCTTTTTGTAAAAGAAAAGTATATAACTCATCTTAAATCTGTCACATCTTTTAAGTACTTTTCTGTGACATAATTTATAAACTGTATGTGGCAAGAAAAGTTTCAGTCAGCTCCTTACTTTGCTCAGGATACTATATGACAAGATGCCATGGACTGGGTGACTTAAACAACAGAAATTCATTTCTTACAGTTACAGGAGGTTGGAAAGTCCAAGACCAAGATGCTGGCAGATTCAATATCTGATGAGAGCCTACTTGCTGGTTTGTAGATGGCTACCATCTTGTTTTGTGCTTACATGGCGTCTCCTTGATGTATGCTCATAAAGAGAGATAGAGATAGAGAGATACATACAGAGAGAGAGAGAGAGAGAGAGAGAGAGAGAAACAGAGAGACAGAGACAGAGAGCTCTTACATCTCTTGCTTTTCTCACAAGCACACTAATCTCATCATAGGGGTCCCACCTTCCTGACCTCATCTAAACCAAATAGTCTCCCAAAAGCAGGCCCTACCTCCAAATATCACATTGGGGGTTTATACTTCAACACACGAATTTTGGGGAAGAACATTCACTCCTTAACAGTCCCCTTCTATTATAAATAAAGTATTGTCAGAATTCTACGTGATATTAAAGGTCTTAATCTTATAAATTTGCCAACATCCTTGATAGTCTATAGTCTTTGGCACACTTTTGGTTGCAACATATTTGCTGCAAGAGTTTGGTTGTGAATGAGGCAGTGAGTGAATGTGTCTCACATCTTCCCAGAATTTTTTTTTAATTTCACAAATCCTTGTATTTAATAAAAGAATTCAATTGTTGAGATTATATCTTTCCTTGCTCATCTTTACTATAGTGACTCACCAAAAGTACTTTCTGTGGATTTCATTATTGAAGCCAATCTGGCAAATCCCATAAGGTAAAACTTGTTAGAAACATCTGTACTTAATCTGCTCTGCATGCTTGTTTTTTTAAAAATATTTTATTTATTTATTCATGAGATACAGAGATAGAGAGAGGCAGAGACACAGGCAGAGGGAGTAGCAGGCTTCATGCAGGGAGCCCGACGTGGGACTCAATCTTGGGTCTCCAGGATCATGCTCTGGGCTGAAGGCGGCGCTAAACCGCTGAGCCACCCAGGCTGCCCTGCATGCTTGTTTATTTATTTATTTTTTTAATAATAAATTTATTTTTTATTGGTGTTCAATTTACCAACATACAGAATAACACCCAGTGCTCATCCCGTCAAGTGCCCCCCTCAGTGCCCGTCACCCATTCACCCCCACCCCCCGCCCTCTTCCCCTTTCACCACCCCTAGTTCATTTCCCAGGGTTAGGAGTCTTTATGTTCTGTCTCCCTTTCTGATATTTCCTACCCATTTCTTCTCCCTTCCCTTCTATTCCCTTTCACTATTATTTATATTCTCCAAATGAATGAGAACATTTGATGTTTGTCCTTCTCCGATTGCATGATTGTTTAAATGCTTGTTTCTTCCATAGTATTTTCTTTGAGTATTCCAGTGGTGTTTGCTGACAAAGGGATGCATTTTAGCTTACCATATTGTATTCTGTGCATTATTTCAGTCATTTTTTTTATCACTGTAGGAAGACAAGTGTTCTTCCAAAGCTATGTGACTTTTTGTCCATCACTAATAGATTTTTGAAATTTTCTATGGTACTGGGCACGGACTTTAAAAATCAATGAAAAATTAATATTTGTCTTCTCAGTTTTGATACTATTAAAAATGTCTTGCAAAACATGATGGCTTCATTCAGCCATTCTCAAATTAATGAAGCTCCACAGACAATGATTTGAGTGATTTTTCTGAATTCTTCTAGGGAAGGTGCAGAGCTAGTTAGTACCTACCATTCTAGATGCATAGGGAGAAAGTAATCTATTACCTTCAGTGAATGTTTTAGGGAATTAATTTATTTTCTTGGAACTCCAGCCAATAAATACTGAAAAAATCTTAAGACAAAAATATAATTTAGGGTTAATCCATCATTAATAATAATATATATAAATGTTTATTTTAAACTAAATAAAAATCACTACTAACCCTTCTGCATTATAGAATTCCCATCCTTCCTTCTGGATCCCTGGGGACATGGCTGGCATATGGATCTATTCAAGACCTCATGTCATTCCATATATTAACTATTAGAAGGCTAACATATTTTCTATGTTTTTGAAAAAAAGAAAATACAGGTTTAAGTATAAGTTAAATATTTTATTCCCGTATCTCCAAGGAAGTATCTCATTTTGGAGATCAATGGTTTAGGAGCACAAATATCACTGTTTTGTATTTATTTAATCTTTTTTGATTCATCATGTCAGTTTGCAGTGAGAATTAGAAATTGAGAAGAAGAGGGTGATTATGACATCTAATTTACATAATAGCAAATGCAAAAGCTAGACGCGAAATCCCAGGAATCTGAGGTTGATTGTTCTATTTATTATGTAACATTGTTGCGACAGAACTAATTCATTGGGGATGCCCCTGTAAAACAGCTGTAGCTCCTTTATTCAGGTAACAGAATGAAAGGCCGACAAACCCAACTTGGCACCTGGAGCTGAGCCCTGAGGAACTCACCACAGGCACAGCTGGCCTGCAGATCCAGGAGTAGTATCACAGCAAAATAATGGGAAATAAACTTCTGAATGGAGTGTATGAGTGTGCTCAGCATTGATTTCAGCCTCCAGCCTCTTGTTTTCTTCTACCCTAAGTTCTATGAAGACATTAACACAGAGCACTCAGGTGCATATATACATTTTCTGAGCAGTTTTCAGAATTATTTGGTTATGACTTAGGTCCAAAATATATTAGTGTTTGGCAACCATGCTGGACTATGAGCCAGTCCCCAAATACACCTTAAAAAGTTATTTATTTATTTATTTATTTATTTATTTATTTATTTATTTATTTTAAAGGGAGCGAGAGCTTGAGTGGGGGAAAAAGCTTGAGTGGGCAGAAAGAGAGAGAGAATCTCAAGTAGAGTTTGTGCTGAGTACAGAGCTCAATATGGGGCTCTCCTCATGACCCTAAGATCATGACCTGAGCTGAAACCAAGAGTCAGACTCTTAACCAATTAAACCACCCAAGTACCCCCTACCACTTGCAATACACCTTATTATTTCTCATTATTCATGTCTTTGGGATGAAAAATATGTCATTCTAGGTTTGGTGAGTAAAACAGACTCATTATGTTACAAGAAACAGGAATTGGGGTTCATGTGAATGTGGAAGTAGCTGAGGGACCCTGAAGGCTGTAGAGGAAAGATGAGAGAGATAGTCATTTGTCACTCACAGCTGGAAAGACTGGAATTCTCAGAGGTGTCTGAGAAATCACTATGTGTGCCTGCCAAAGTGCAAGCTTGAGATGAGGTCTGCTAGAGAGCCCCGTTCTACAAAACTGCTGAGTTTAACAACATGCCTTCCTAGGAACTACTACCTCTGCTTTTACTTCTGCCTTCCCATGCAGCTCTTCTTGGTAATGAGATTTTCTCATTCAAACCAGGAGCCTCTCAGAGAACAGAGTGCTAAGAAACATGGCTGCTGATCTTAGGTGGGATTCCTGGTGGTGCCAGTTGTGACCACAGACAATTCAACAGAAAGACTGATGTTTGTTGTGTGTTTTCTCTATGCCAGCTACCAGCTGAAGACTTTGCTTACCCAAGTCTGTTTAATTCTTGTAATAACATAGAGGAGTAGCAATTCTTCCAGATACTCAAATGCTAAGTGACTGAGATAGGATGGGAGCTCCAAAGTCTATGCTCTTAGCATCATAGCTCAATGTAGTTCATAACCACCCATGTGATTCCCTCCTTGCCACATGGTGTTATCAAGGGTTTAATGTGTCTCCTCTGCTGGACTCCAGGTTCCTTGGAGAGGGGGATCTCTCATCTTTGGTTTTTCAATTAATTGGCATTTTTTTGTATATTTCAGTATTGCATCTGTGTGTAGTAGGAATTCAATAAGTATTTTTTAAAATTTTTATTTAAATTCAATTTGCCAATATATAATATAATATCCAGGGCTCATCTCATCAAGTGCCCTCCTTAATGCCTGTCACCCAGTCACCCCATCCCCCCCCCCACCTTCCCTTCTACAACCCTCAGTTTGTTTCCTAGAGTCAGGAGTCTCTCATGGTCTGTCTTCCTATCTAATTTTTTCCCCACCAGTTTCCCCTCCTTCCCTTATAGTCTCTTTCACTATTTCTTAAATTCCACATATAAGTGAAACCATATGATCATTGTCTTTCTTCAATTGACTTATTTCACTCAGGATAATACCCTCCAGTTCTAACCATGTTGATGTAAATGGTAGGCATTCGTCCTTTCTGATGGATTTTAAAAATAAGTATTTTTATGGACACCGAGGCTCCTTCCACAGTTTGGCTATTGTGGCCATTGCTGCTAGAAACATCGGGGTACAGGTGTCCCGGCGTTTCACTACATCTGTATCTTTGGTGTAAATCCCCAACAGTGCAATTGCTGGGTCGTAGGGCAGGTCTATTTTTAACTCTTTGAGGAACCCACCATTTGCTTCAACGTGGATGGAACTGGAGGGTATTATGCTGAGTGAAGTAAGTCAATCGGAGAAGGACAAACAGTGTATGTTCTCATTCATTTGGGGAATATAAATAATAGTGAAAGGGAATATAAGGGAAGGGAGAAGAAATGTGTGGGAAATATCAGAAAGGGAGACAGAACATAAAGACTCCTAACTCTGGGAAATGAACTAGGGGTGGTGGGAGGGGAGGAGGGCGGGGGGTGGGGGTGAATAGGTGATGGGCACTGAGGGGGGTACTTGACGGGATGAGCACTGGGTGTTATTCTGTATGTTGGTAAATTGAACACCAATAAAAAAATTAATTTATTAAAAAATAAGTATTTTTAAATTAGATTGTTTAGATCTAGAAACAAAAAGCCAAAAATGTGGATAAGAAGGTGGATAGTTGTACTCACCAATAAACACCATGCTTTCTTCTTGCCATTTAGGGTATGTGTATTTTGAATCAGGAATTCTTGCCTCATTCCCCAAAGCCATTTTCTTGAGAGATATGCATCTGGTTTGTCTCCTGGACTCCATGCAGGGTTCCATTCCAGCCAAATGTAAGACCATCTTTTACTTACTCATTTAATTAATTCATTTTAAAAGTCTCACCGTCTCTCCTGAATTTGCTTAGGAATACGGAGAAAAGAACTGCAATGGAACTGAGCATTCTCGGTTGTGGTCCATCCTCAAACAGCACATAACTTCCCTATGATTTGATGGAATATTTGCATTTAAGAGAAGCATCTGTTAGCTGGTTTCTGGAATGTGCTTTCAATCTCAATTCATCCAGTCTGTCTCTCCCAGCTTCTAAAAATATGATCTTATTTTTACTCTCCTTTCAACTTGAAACGGACACAGAATACAGACATCTCATACCATTTACACCCAGAAGGCTGTCAGCAGAGGCGCTTGGGGGAAAGCATGTTTAATCTTGAGAAGGAAACAGAATGTATACACACCCAGCAAACTGACATGTTTTACCTTGGCTCTGGCTTCTTCCGCCTCCACGTGTGGTAGCAGCTACCAAGATTTAGCTATGAATCTCCATCATCGTCAGAGTCCTGTTGATGGGAATAATTGCTAAGGTTTTCCTGCTTTGTAGACTCAGGGCCAAGCCAAGTTACTAAGTCATCATTAGCCTGGGCTGCTGGTTCAAACCTGTTTGCTGACTCCACTTGGCGTAACTATTTCATGGCCAGTTTACTGGGAGGGTAGTAATCGAAAGTACAACCTTACTCCTTGTTATTCTCTTCCCTTTTTCTGGTCCCTTCCATCCTTACTCTTTGGTCTTTGGTGCATGACACAGTCACCCCAGCTCCTGTTGGTCCTTGCAGTGGCTGGGAGGTCAATGGACATCAATCACAGACAAAGTCATCCCTTCTTAGACTGTGGACCATATCATTGATGCACCCGGGCTTCTGTCTAAATCGCATGTCAGAAGGAATCATTGGCATCCCTAAGGGCAGAAGTGCATGCTGCCTTGGGCTCTAGGGGTTGTCACTTGCAGGCGTGACATGTCCTTAGTAGCGTCAGACAATTCAATAACTATCAATATCCTCCCCACACCCAAAAGCCAGACCCCTATAGCAAGAAATTGTGCGTGTGCTTTTCCCTCATAGCCTTTGAGAATGGCTAAAGCACTCACATTTTCCAGTGACCTGAAGAAGGAAGAGAAGCCATTTTTACATTTTTATAGAGTTGCTGCTACTAGTTATTCCTCCTTCTCCTCTTCTTCCTCCATCCCTCTTTTCCTTCTTCCTCTTTTTCCTTCTCTCTTTCCCTTCCACCTCTTTTTTCTTTTTTAAATGACTTCTAGGTTCAAAACTAAAAAGCCCACAGGTTTTCATGCATAGGTGGAGGTGCATTTGGTATGACCACTTTGGTATGCCACTGTTTAATTACATCTAACAAAATGGCACCAGTAATGGATAAGATTCTGTGGCTTTTTTAGTTTTTATTTGTAATATGATCCAGGAATTTCACTCCTAGGAATAAACCCAATAGGAATGCATACATTTGTGCATCAAGAGACATGTACTAGAACGTTCTTAGCAGAGTTATTTATAAGAGCCCCAAACTGGAATAACACAACTGTTCATCAAGGGTAGAATTGATGATTGATTTGTGTGATATGCACACAGTGCCATACAACAGCAGTGAGAATAAATAAAATACAACTATTTAAATAACATGAATGAATCACACAAATGTATTGTTCAGCATAAGAATCCAGGCACAAAAGAGTGCATATATTTTTGCTGAGTCCAGTTACATAAAGTTTGGAAACAGGAAGCATTAATGTATGGTGTTAAAGGCAGGACGGGGGTGGTCTGAGTCTGGAAGAGGTAGAAGGAGGCTTGGGGGTAGAGGCTGGCAATGCGCTATTTCCTCATTGGGGGCTGGTTCCAGTTGTATGTTCAGTCTGTGTGGGTTCACTGAGCCATACACTAGTCATTTGTGTACTTTCCTGTATATATGGATCTTACTTCCATAATTTTAAAAGATATGAAAAACAAAAATGTAAAGTCCATGGAAACAAAGTTTATGTATGTGTTGTTTCTCCCCACCAGCCCGTGACAAATTAGCTATCTGCAGAGAGGAGTGGTTGGCAAGCACCCCACTCATTCTCTGGACTTGGCAAGGTCCTCTAGCTGGTGGGTCCCAGCTCCTTTCGCCGGTCCTCCACCCCAAACTCACATTTCCCCCCTTCTGTCTAATCCACTTCACAGATGTACATCAGCCTCTCCTCCAAATTTCCCCTCCACCGGGATCCCAAAGGGTCCTGATTCATTGCCCTAACTGCTGTCCCCTGCAGTTCTGGGCCTTAACAGGTCCAGCCCGATGCATCAGTATCTCTGGGTACATGTTGAGGGCCTGGAAGCAGAAACATAGCTCTCTCTGTCTCTCCATATCCATGTGCTATCTGAAATCCTCATGTTACTTAACTCTTTTGGGTGATGGCATTGAACGTTCCTACTTACATGTTAAAATGGAAGTAGCATATTTATACTGTTTTATAATCCCCTCATCAATAAGACTTTTCTTAAGGCTTCCTGTGAGCTAGAGGACCTTCAACCAACACTTCTTGGGGAAAGGTCATCAGATATTTGACCTTAAAGTTTTGAAGAATGGACAGAACATTTTGTTTTCCTTTGTGTTTAATAATTGTATTCTGAAAAAAAAATAATTGTATTCTGTCCTTTCTTGACATAAAGTGTGGGCATCAGAGATTTACCTAGTGCAGTGATTTTTCAAACTGCTTTTTTATCTGGCAAATTCTTCAAATGCTATCTAAATTAGAAGCATAAGCATTGGGATCCCTGGGTGGCGCAGTGGTTTGGCACCTGCCTTTGGCCCAGGGCATGATCCTGGAGACCCGGGATCGAATCCCACATCGGGCTCCCGGTGCATGGAGCCTGCTTCTCCCTCTGCCTGTGTCTCTGCCTCTCTCTCTCTGTGACTATCATAAATAAATAAAAATTAAAAAAATTAAAAAAAAAAAAGAAGCATAAGCATTAAGCAGATTAGGGTAGAGTTCTTGACCTTTCTGGGGGTTTCTGTGTTCACATCAGTATGGAGGCTCTGATGTCTCTGGTCAAAATGGCAGAGCCATATCAAGAGTCCCCTTCCCAAACCAGAGCTCTTATACCTCTTCGTCATGAAAGGGGTCCTGTTTTCCTGTTTTGCCTCAATGGCTGCAACTGGCATCTCCTTCTGTGAGTTTTGAGTTCTTGAAGCCTGGTCCCTCCTCAGATTTTGTAATCTTTGTTTTAGGCCTAGGATTTTCCTGCTAGAGCCAAGTGCTGGGAAATTAGGGCTTTCTACAAGGAACCGGCTTCAAAGTTCAGAGATCCTGGAGGACGTTCTGTGCAGATAGGGGACAGAAAGACCAAAGGGGCTTGGAATCTGGGAGAGTGATCCAGGCTTCCATCTTCTGAATTAGTTGCATGAAGTGGGTAAAATTGGTGTACAGTGAGTTTCATCTTTGAATACTCTATTTAGTCCATTAAAGCGTATGTATACATATGTGTGTGGGCGTGTGTGTGCGAGTGTGTGTGCGTATGTGTGTGTGTGTGGTCAAAGCCCCACTAGCCAAAGACTCCAGGAACACGTTTGGAGGAGCAAAGTCAATTTCTTTTAACTTTCTACAGCAGGAGAAGGGGAAGGCCCACATTGGAAGACCTGGGGTATCTCAGGAAGAGGAAACTGAGAGAAGCTTCCCATGGGATATAGGGCTTGTTGGGTGATTCTTTTTTTTTTTTTTAATATGTGTTTATTGGAGTCAGTTAGCCAACATATAGCATAACACCCAGCATAACATCCTGTCAAGTGCCCCCCTCAGTGCCCATCACCCAGTCACCTGTCCCCCCGCCCACCTCCCTTTCCACTACCCCTTGTTCGTTTCCCAGAGTTAGGAGTCTCTCATGTTCTGTCACCCTCACTGATATTTCCCACTCATTTTCTTTCCTTTCCCCTATAATCCCTTTCACTATTTTTTATATTCCCCAGTGAATGAGACCATATAATGTTTGTCCTTCTCCGATTGACTTACTTCACTCAGCATAATACCCTCCAGTTCCATCCACGTTGAAGCAAATGGTGGGTATTTGTCATTTCTAATGGCTGAGTAGTGTTCCATTGTATACATAGACCACATCTTCTTTATCCATTCATCTTTCGATGGACACTGAGCCCCTTCCACATTTTGGCTATTGTGTACATTGCTGCTATAAACATTGGGGTGCAGGTGTCCTGCCGTTTCACTGCATCTCTATCTTTGAGGGGGTAAATTCCCATCAGTGCAATTGCTGGGTTATAGAGCAGATCTATTTTTAACTCTTTGAGGAATCTCCACACAGTTTTCCAGAGTGGCTGCACCAGTTCGCATTCCCACCAAAAGTGCAAGAGGGTTCCCCTTTCTCCACATCCTCTCCAACATTTGTTGTTTCCTGTCTTGTTAATTTTCCCCATTCTCATGGGTGTGAGGTGGTATCTCATTGTGGTTTTGATTTGTATTTTGTTGGGTGATCCTAAAGATAGTTTAGGGAAGTGGAGGCTAGTTTGAGGTGGGGTGTTTTTAGGATGTAGGAACAACTCTGTTGTTGAGTGTCTTGGCAATTGTTATGTAGGAGGCAAAAGGATTAAAATGGAGCTAAAGTTGTCACTGGTAAAAGAACAAAGGCGAATTATTAATTACTTTTGTGGTTGCAGAGTATCTTTATCTCTAATGATGTTTAGATATGATTATGGAGAGGTCTTGTTTCATGTAGTATCTTTGTCTGAATATTATTTATATTCTGCAAAAGCTGTTTACAGTCAGTTGGTAGCTCTAGACCCTATTTGCTGCTTGATGTCAACTGGAATGGCTGCTCTTTAAACACACACAATACACTCATACGTATAGTTATGTCCAGACCCATATTCATATTTATATAATGTGGGCATCATTAATTGAGGTAATATATTTCCAAGTACCTGGCATGGTTGTCTGAGATATGCAATCTGGAGAGACTGTCTTGCACAGAGGCTAATCAGAGGCAGACCTGGGGTTCTACTCCCTTAACTAAATTTCTTCATCAAAGTCTCAGCTTTCTCATCCATAAAATGAGAATAATAATAATATCTATGACATAGGTCTATGAGAAGTTAATGGGCATATACCTACAAAATGTTAGAACATGCCTGGGAATAAAATGAGCATATACCTGGATAATCACTAAGGTGGGGACTGGGATGACTGGGCCCGAATTTTGGCAGTGGAGCATGATGCCAGAGCCTAGTTCTCACAATTACATATTGTTCCCTGGTACTTGGCAGGGAAAGCAGACGCCCAACAGAGATGTGTGTGTCCCTATGAAGGCAAAGCACTGCTCCCACCAAGACAGGAAGGTCCAATGCAGTCAACTTGTCATGGGGTAGCTGACTATTATCATTGGATGAAGCCAAATGTAAGCCAGAGATGTATTAAGGTCATCATTGCTGTCCAAACATATCACTTTCTAGGGAGAGCTATTTAGAAAGGGTAGAGAGTCACATGTTGGATTGTGAAGTCCCTAAATCCAGGACCCCTGCTCTGAGATTTTCTTACTAGTCTGTGATATTTTCACAGTTCCATGCTCCTCTCCTTCTGTCACAGTGGAGCCTTCCTAATAGTCTTTTCCATCTTGGTGAGAAAGTAAGCTGCTCCATGCCCTTTCCAGGAATGTTTGCATTTTAACATTATTGTTTAAAGTGCTACTGTGTCAAGCATGGCTCATTCCTCTGGGACCACAAAGTTGGAATTGTAGGAGCTGAGATCATTATTTGATTTGACTTCATGACTCTTGAGAACCACACCTGGAGTAGCTGGCTTGCTTCCTGGGTGGATGTAGAAGCCCTGTGTTGATTCACAGAGAAATTTGGAGAAAGCTTGATTTGCAATAATTCTCAGCAAATTTCCATAAGATAAGCTGAGGAAGAAGAGCATGGCACTGAAGTCTGGAAATCCTGGATTCAAAGTCAGGTTCTACTAAGTCCTAGAGAGAATGATTTTAGGCAAGTTACAAACACTCAGAGTTAGCTTCCTTCCTCTGTAAATTAGGAACAATTTAGAGTGACTACCCCCAAGGTTGTTAGGAAGTTAAATTTGATTGTGCACATCTATCACAATAAAGTTCCTGTGGACATCAGCTATGCTCCTTCAGTCCCACCCATAGCCCTGTGATGCACCAGACCCCACCAGCCACCTCTGCATCATACTTGTCCCTTGTCAAAATACAGAGTTGATAGTTGATATCTTGTTAAGGGGTCTCAAGGTCTGAGCCTCCCAAGAGGAAGCCAGACATAAAAAAGTAGAGATGTTAGGTAAAGCTGTGGTTTTTTGCCAGTGAAGCCCACTACATCAATCTGCAAATATGTGGTTCATTATTGTCAGGATGATGCAAATAGTCTTAATGACATGGCAAGGACTCTGAGCAATGATTCTTAATAAAGTTTCCAGGGCTAGGGTCAAAACCACCCACTGCTTGGGTTTATTCATCTCCTTCCCAAGCTTAGCCATGCATATCCAAACTGTATTTGTGGTTCCTAAATCCATCTGAAGGGGGGATTGTTTCGTGATTTTCTATCATGAGCATGCTGGCCTGTAGCTAAGACATGGGCCTGCCTCCTCCAGCAAGAAAAACAGGCCAAGGTGGAGAGAAAGCAATGAGCTGGTGTTCCTCAAGGAATACGAGCTAATGGCCTGAAATAGCTTGAACTGAATGATTTCTTTGTGCACCACCCACAGTTTATTAATGTGTTAAGAGGATTGGTTCTGTGCCCCTTCTAAGGAGTTAAATGATCGCAAACTTACTCTGCCATGAACCTGTGTCTGACTAGCAGAGCCTCATGGAAAGCTCTCTACTTTAAATATTTATAATTCTCTTCGTAGGTTAATAACTGATACTATGCCTAGCCAGCGGCCATCCTCTGTCTTTTTTCCTTACTGGAAGAGGTATCACTCCAACATCTGCAGAAGGCCAGATGCTCACTTTCCCAGACATCCTTTTACTCAGACATGGGCATTGACCCAGCCTTGACCAATGGAACCAGAGGGTTTGGGAGAAGGGTTTTTCTCTGTATTCAAAGAGTAGCACAGGGGAAGAATCACCCTGCTGCCTGCACTGAGATTGTATATGTGAGGATGCAAAGTCAAGTGTCAAAGTGTCTGAGAAGGAAAAGCCAAGATAATCAGAGAAGTCACACTGGAGCCTGGACATGAATGAACCAGCCTTGGAGCTGCCTACCCCCAAATTTCCTGCCGCATGAGCTTATCCACACACTTTCAGTTAATTGTGGCAGACACTGCTATTTATGTAAAAGTATTCACCCACATTCCTTGCTAAACGAATCACAATTTTATTTATTTGGAAGGAGATTCCCTTAGCCTCTTTGCTGGGTGGGTGGATGGGGGCGCGGTATCGCACATACATTATCCTGAATAGTAGGATGTAAAATAAAGACTTCTGGAGGGCTCTGAGAAATATTTTTTTCTAATAAGAGAAAAATATGTGAGCAGAAAGGTCTGCCACCTTCTTCCCTTTTGAAAACAGTTATTTGAGGTCACATTCATTGAGATTGTAGCCATTCTCTTAGGACTGACAGAAGGTCAGAGAGAACTGTGGAGGAAGCATCAATGAGTGGCTGAACTGACCCCCAGCCAAGTGCATTTAGAGTTTTCAATAAAAACAATTTAGTATTATTTGATTTGTAGCCATGGGTTGGGCATTTCCCTGGTAAAGAAGTGTTGTATTACTTAGGCCTACCCCAGGGCCCCAGAAGACTGGTGAAGAGGAAGGGATAGATTTTAGGAGTGATGCAGATTAGTTTTCAGGTCCAAACAAAAGGGATGCACACCATGTTCTTAAAGAGGAAGGGGGAACTGGAATAAACCAAAATGCCTAGTCAAGTGACAGAACGGTCCCCTGGGTTCAGGGACCTGAAACCCAAGGCTGCCTGGGACTATGGCCTGGCCATGTAATGTGACACAGAATAAGAGACTTCCCAGAGGACCACTAGAATGGCCAAGGACAGGAAAACTGGGGTTTTAGCACCGCCAAATCTGGGGCTGGGCACCTAGTGACCTGTGGGCTGCATCACAAATGGTGGGAGACTGGAAGCAGCTGTTGTTTCCAACAGGCTGGACACAGCCACCTTTAAAGGAGTAGATCAAAGTTGAGGTGAATTTCAGTGAATTGCTGATGAAGGCTAAGTCAGTGACCATTTTATCACCCAAATCCATAGCCCTGGACTGTGCCACCAGACTAGTATGATCTGGGAAAGTGATGGATGCCCCTGTGTTTATCTTCACCTCCCCCACTAGTTTGTAAACATCTTGGAGGCAGGAACTTTAGTTATGTTTCTCTGATTGCCCTGTGTGTGGGCATCAAATACTTGACTTTTTAATTTAATCAACAAATATTTATTGAGCCCATACTCTGCCCCAGGCACTAGGTCACATGCTGGGGATTCAGGAATGAACGTTCATCGCAGACAGGTTTGTGCATCAATGCAGGCTAACAGATAACCCCTAGTGGTGCACCAGGGGTGCCTCTGCACTGATCTGTCTTGACCCATAGAGGCCAGAAGAGGAGGCCCTTTTGAAAGAGGGTACCATCCATCCATGGAGGCACTGCAAGGAGTCTGAGGGGCCAGGCTCAGGACATCATAGACCTCAGGACATCTAAGACCTATGGGGGAGGCAGAGATGGGAACACATCTCTTTGTGATTATTTCTGAGTGGTATGCTTGGGGCCGGATTTTGTTTTTTCTTTCTTCCCAAGGCATTCTGCAAATTGGAAAATCACTCAGTCATGCTAATTTTGACAGCGTGAGACCCTGTCAAATTACTGCAGTGCCTGTGCTCTGGGGAACACTGCCTTTTAAGTTGCAAAATGTCTTCTTTTACAGTAATGAACAACTTTACCAGCATAAGAATGCATCAGAGGGTTCCCAAGAAAATGGAATAGGCTCTTTCCCAGGGGCAGCTTTCTGCCTCTTACTTGTTCTCCACCTACCTTCGTCTAGAGGAATTATACAATGATTGGACTTTCCCTAGTGATGGAGGTGGTGGAGGGTGGGATCTACTCAATATATGAGCCAGAGCCTCAGATCATAACCAGTTTCTCAGTCCTTAAGCAATTATGGCTAAAGAGCTGATTAAACAGTTCTGGGTGTTGAGAAATAGCCACACTCTTTTATTTCCTTCTCAGTTTTGTCAGTCTTTTACATTAATTAACTTCTGTGCTTGGTTGCTTTATAATGAATAGGAAAATCAGGAGCCTGTTTTCCCCCTTTTGTTTGTGGGATTTGCTACCTGCAGTGGGATGAGCCCAACTTTGCCAGCGGGGACTAACTGGCAGAGGTTCTGGAGTTCCTGCATGATGTAGAGGACTTGATAGTACTTGTTAGTACTTGTTAGCGTTTGGACCAGGAGCAAGTGGAGTTATGAGGCTTATAGGTATGAGCTCCAAAAAGTCAGAGACAGAATTAACAGTCCTGTGGTCTTATTTACATGAGGCCACATGATTTGTTGTTTAAGCTTCTCATGGAATTGTCTCCTGTGAGTGACTGGCTACATTATTTCGGAATTATATCCTAAATGTTTAAGGAAAACATCAAAAGCAATACATTTAATGGAAAACCACTTCTCTCCAATCATTAACTGTTCAGTTAATAAGATTTTATTGAGCATCTGTTAAGTGCTGGTCAATGTCTGTATCCGGGAAAAGTAGAAGGCAGACTGGCCAAGAGTATGGGGCTATGCTAAAATCAGAAACACAAGAAACAATACATGTTGGTGAAGACGTGAAGAAAAAGGAACTCTTATCCACTGTTGGTGGGAATGCAAACTGATGCAGCCACACTGGAAGACAAAATGGAAGTTCCTCAAAAAACGAAAAATAGAATTGCCATATGATCCAGTAATTCCACTATTGGGTATTTACCCAAAGAATATGAAAATACTAATTTGAAAAGATACGTGCACCCTATGTTTATTGTAGCATTGTTTACAACAGCCCAAATATGGAAGCAGCCCAAGTGTGCATTGATAGATGAATGGATAAAGAAGATGTGGAATACGTATACAATGGAATATTACTTGGCCATAAAGAGGAATGAAATCTTGCCATTTGCAATAATGTGGATGGAGCTAGAGGGTACAATGCTAAGCAAAATAAGTCAGTCAGAGAAAGATAAACACCACATGATTTCACTGATATGTGGAATTTTAGAAGCAAAACAAATGAACAAAGAAAAAAAGAGACAAAAGAGACAAAACCAAAAAACAGACTCTTAACTATAAAGAACAGGTTGGCAGAGGGGTGGATGGGGGAATGGGTGAAATAGTGAAGGGGATTGCGAGTACACTTATCATGATGAGTTTTGAGTAGTGTAAGGAATTGGTGAATCACTATATTGTACACCTGAAATGAATATAACACTGTATGTTAACTATACTAGAATTTAAAAATTAATATTTTTTTAAAAAAGGAAAAAAAGAGTACAGGGCCATGGAGTTAGACATGATTATGAATCTTCACCCCACTACTTCCAGCCTGTGACCTTGGGCAATTTATTTCATCTCTGTCCCTGCTCCTTAGTGACCCTCACCACAGGGTGAAGGATTCTGGATCATGAGTCACCCCACAGAGAGGAACTGCTCAGAGAGCCAGTTGACTTATATCACACTGTGGTGTGAGTGAGAAGCAAAATGTTGTTATGCTAAACCACTGAGATTTTAAGCTTTGTGTGCTATCACAACAGAATCCTAGCTGACAGTAGCTGTAATGGCCATTCTTGTTCTCCTGACCTCTGCCTATCTGTTGCACACTCCTCCTCCAGCCCTCCTCACTGCCCCAATCCTCTCCCAACTATTACCCATAGTCTACCTCCTCTGCTTCTTCTCTCATTTCCCTACTCTTCTATCCATTTTTCATTGCTGTGAGCACCCTGGTGTCTCTCATCCTACCATATCCTGGCACTCTCTATGCCAGGCAGACACCCAGGTCGCAGAGGTGATACTCAGAGGACAGAGGTTAGAGTTGGGTAGGGCCAAGGAAACACAAGGACATACCCCACCTTCTGTCTCACAGTCTCTGAATCAGAAACCAGGCTTTCCCAGAAGAGGCAACCTTGCATAATCCTACAATGTCATGAAACATGGTGGCCTTGCATGGTGGAGCTAGCCCAAGGTGGAAAGGCCTTCATTTTACAGACCTTTTGAAATAGAAAAGGATTACTTCAAGTGTGTTCTAATAGGCTTCTAGGCACCCAAGGTGCTCTGTGAAGGTTGTGGGGGCAGAGTTAGCCTGGACAATATCATACAAAGCATTCCCATTTTGAAATTTCCCATGCACATCAGCACAATAGGGTTTTGACAAGTCCTATGATAAAATCACCTCTTTAACATGGTTTAACCAAACTTATTCTACTCTTAGACACATCCTCTCCTTTTGCTCATTAGCATTGATAGGAACAAATTTATAGAAATGGTGAAATGAAGCATAAACACTTATTTTCACAGCCTATGACCTTCACAGCATTGATTGGAGCTATATTCCAGGAATTCTATATAGATTGTTGGGACAGTAGAGAAAGAATAATTCTTTAAGATTCCTATTTTAATTTAAGTGATTTTTACAGTTTTACACTATTGTCTCCTAATGATGATTAATATCACATCATATATCTAAATTCAGTAATTACCAATAAAATGAAGCTATTTTTCTTAATGTAAGAGTATCAGAACTTTTCATTTGATGGGGAAGGGGATGGCTTACTTTTATGCACCTAGTTGTACTTTACTTTTCACAAAAATGGGCTCTGAGAATATGTATAAATCAAACTTTTAAAAATAGCATCTCCCTTCCTCAATGGTTTACATTATCAGTATTGCTTTAATCTTAGTTGATACCAGTCTATTTTAATTCATTTTTTCTGTCTTTGGCTGCCTAATATTTTAATCCATTAGCTAATAATCACTAAACTGCTAAATACACACACACAAAAAAAAAACCTAGCAGGTAATCGTTAAATAAGTGATCATTCTCTACAGATGCCTTTTGTAGCTTCGGATACAGAACCTTTTATATTATAAACATTTAATAAATACTATCTAAATGAATAAGTAAATTTGTTCTTAAACTTAGTGCCAAGTATATCTAAATATAGGACTATTTGAGCAAAACCCAAATTTATGTCTGTAGTCAGAAATGTATATCCTGGTTGGAAATTACTTCATATTTTTAGAAGAAGTGAGAATATATGCAGAAAAAGTAGACATAAAATTTTACAATGATTGCTAAAGTAGTTCTGGAAAACAATTTTAAGTAGAAACGGTGTTATGTGGTGATGTTGGGGCAAGAGAAATGAATTATACCAAGATCTGTGTAGAGAGCAGAACAAGAAAGATAAGTTGCATTTCTCTGAAGCAACAAGACGTGCTGCAATGTCCTGTTTTAAATCATTTTATTCTTTGTGTTAACTCTACATTGCACAATGCATCTGCCTCCTGTTGTGTGTGCCCAGCTCAGAATCATTTGGACAGGTCCTGGTGTCCATCAATAGCCTTTGGTGTTGTGTGACACCATGCAGCACTGGCCTGCTGCCCCAATATGGCCCTTCCTGTCAGCTGTTGACAAATCCTGCCTCTCCAGGTAATGCCCATCCTCATGCAGGGTGGGAACAAGGGCAGGCATCACTAATGGCTTGGCTGTGACAACTGGCAGAGGCTCTCTTGCCCTGCTCTGCCCTGCCCATCAAACCTGGCCACTTCTCCAGCCTCCATTATCTGAGGGAAATGGAAGAGATTTCCTGCTTGCACAGGTACCAGCAACCTGCTAGGTGGTTGGAAGGAGGTCCCTGCTGGCATATGCCATGTTACATGGGAGTTGCTTATCTAGACACAAAGTCTAGATAGATACAGGAGAGGCACTAGAAACTAGGCACTAAAGGCTATTTACCTGGCTCAAGTATTTCTCGCCAATGATGCCTGGAAGGATTCTTTTATTTTATTCTTTATATTTTCTATTAGGATATAGCGTACACAATGTGCCCAAGGTACATTTAAGAGTGTATGGCTCTGTTAAACTTTACATGTTGTATTCTGTAGAGTCAGCTCAGGCTGCTGTAACAAAGGACCACAGGCTTGGGGCTTAAACAACAAGAGTTTATTTTCTCACTGTTCTGGAGACTGGAAGTCCGAAATCAAGATGCCAGCAGTCAGTATCTAGTGAGGCTCTCTCTTTGGGTTGCAGATGGCCATCTTTTCATTGATTCCTTGCATGGACAGAGAGAAAGAGAGAGCCAGTGGCATCTCTTCTCATAGAGATGCTAATCTTATTGGGTCAGTGCCCCATTCTTCTGATCCCTTTTAACCTTAATAGCTTTATAAAGGTTCTATCTCTGATGCAGTCACATCATGGGTAGGGCTTCAAGATATGAATTTTTTTGGGAAACACAACACAGTCCATAGCACAAGTATATATCCCTGTGTAAACAAAACCCAGATAAAGATTCAGAACCCTGGGACACCTGGGTGGCTCAGCGGTTAAGCATCTGCCTTTGGCTCAGGTTGTGAGCCTAGGATCGTAGGATCCTAGCCTAGGATCGGAGTCCTAGGATCAAGTCACTCATCGGGCTTCCTGCATGGAGCCTGCTTCTCTCTCTGCCTGTGTCTCTGCCTCTCTCTCTCTCTCTCACTGTCTCTCATGAATAAATAAATAAAATCTTTAAAAAAGAAAGATTCAGAACCCTTATAGCTACCCAGAAGTTCCCCTAGTTCCCCTCCTTGTCACTCACCCCCACAAGTAACCACTATTCTGACCTCTATTTCTATCAAAATGGAATCACATCATATATGAACTTCTGTACCTGGCTTCTTTCTCTCAACATTATGTCTGTGAGATTCATCTGTATCATCGTGGGTGTTCACAGTTGATTCCTTTTTATTGCTGTGTAGTATTTTGTTATACAAATGTACCCCAAGGTATCCATTCTTCTGTTGATAAAGCTGATTTGAATGCTCTTAGGTATGTCTTCTGTTGGGCATGGATGCACTTTCTTTGGGTACATACTAAGAGTGGAATTACTGGGCCATAGAGTTAAGAATTGATTTTTAATTCAGTTAACTTAAGCATATGTGAGTTGGCATGAGTGACTTTTAGCTATAAATAAAACATGAGTGTCCCAGTTTCAATCAATTGCAAGTATAAATGGAAGTTCATTAACATCTCCGAGACATGATCCCCATAGACTGCCTGGCCTTGAACCTTTGCTCTGCCACTTAAGCAAGGCTACTTAGACCTCTGTGCCTCAGCTTCCTCATCTATAAATGATTGATAAGGATAATAGTAGTTACTTACCAATAGTAGTCTGTCTATTTGATGCCCAGAGAAGATTGTTTTAATATTCCCTCTTCTAGATGACAAATTAGATCCCAGTATCAGCTATGTCATCATCAATAATAATCATTCATTCCTTAATTTATTCTTCAGTTTTTAAAATAATTAACAATTTAAAAATAATTAAAATTTATTTTAAAGGTGTTATTCAAATTTGAAGACATATTTCACGGATGAACTAACATTTTCACTCAAATAGAACTAGTGAGTCTTAAATGCTGCACTCAGTTTCACCGTTTTAAGTTTTAGTCATAAGTAGAAACCCCATCTGGACACAGAGGATGGAATTGACTCATGTTCTGTCTCCTCACAATCACTGTGCCATTCTTGTTTCATTAGAATCTTCTGGCTACATGCAGGCACATGCAGGACCTCAGGAGTCAGAGACACAAACAGACCCCCAAGCCCCAAGCCCCCAGAATCCCCAACAGTTATGGACTACTCTTCGAAGTGAACACGTGGCTGAGTCTGCACATGTCAGAGGCCAGCTCTAACACTGGGAACTCTCCAAATTACTTTCCTATGGAAAACAATGTTTATTAAAAGGCCAGTAATGAAAATGTGCTAATTTGAAGCTTACATGTGTAATATTAAAACTCAGTGGCAATTATTTTGGACACAGACAGATATTTGGAGAGAAGTGTTTTATTGTGGAAACTCTTTTGGATGGCTAGTTCATTGTAATAATTAAAAAGGAGGTGAAGGGGGCACCTGGGTGGCTTAGTGGGTTAAGTGACTGACTCTTGATTTCAAGTCAGGTTGTGATCTCAGAGTTGTGAGATTGAGCCTCTAGTTAGGCTCCATGCTCACTGAGCAATCTGCTGGAGATTTTCTCTCTCCCTCTCCTTCTGCCCACCCCACCCCCCACTGTGTTTCTCTCTCTCTCTCTCTCTCTCTCTCTCTCTCTCTCTCTGAAAAAAAAAAGATGATGAATCTCTGGTTAGTGTTATTTCGGCTTAACATTCTCTTATGACAATGTATTTGCTTAATTTTGTGCACCTGGGGCAGAGTTCTCTACCACTATGTTCTTGGGACTCTCTCCCATGGCCACCATGAGTCATTCAAAAAACATGTACTGAGCACAATGATATATAAGGCATCACTGGCGACACAGCCCAGAGAAGTGGGGAAATAAGGGCCCCTGACCTCAAGGAATTCACGTTCTGGGGAGTAGAGAGAAGATAATAAAAAGTAAATGAATAATTATATCATTTATCAGGAGTGATAATGTGGTTAACACTAATCAAAAAGGTTAAGGAGGACAGAGAGAGATGGGTGGTTGTCCAGTTTTTGGTGGATAGTCAGAATGCTTCTCTGAATAAGTGACATGTGGGCCATACGGACTTCCAGGTAGTACAGAGGCGTAGGCCAAGGGCCCAGGACGTGCCAGACCCTAAGGGGGAGTGTTCTTGGGGACAACGAAGAGACCCATGTGACCAGCCTTAGGTCAGAGGACAAAGAAGTGGAAGATGAAGTCATGGAAGCAGGGCTGGGCCAGGGGCAAGTCCTTGTTGCCACAGTGGGGACGTCGAATGCTACTCTGAGGGAGGTGGGAACTCAGGGGCTGAGATTGGAGAAGAGGAAGGACATGTTCTGACACACTTTAGCAGAATCACTCTGGCTGCTGTGTTGAAGACAGATGCATGGCTAGATGAGAGGGGAGGTCAAGGACAGGAGTAGATGTCTCTCGGCAACAGCCCAAGAATGACCAAGAGAAATGAAAGTGGCTTGGACCAAGGACTAAGGATGGATGTGGGAGAAATGGATTGCTGCTGGTGTGTGTGTGTGTGTGTGTGTGTGTGTGTGTGTGTGTATGTGTGTGTGTGACAGAGACAGATGACTGGTTAAGGATGATCATCTCTGAGACCTTTGGCCTTGCCTCTGGAAGGATGAGGGCACCATTGACAGATCTGAAGAACACCAGAATAACGTCTGCTGGACGTGTTGGTTTGAGGTGCCTCTTAGCTATTCCAGCAGGGGAAGCTCTGGGCTAGGGGTAAGATCTGAGCTGTTGTCACTTTAGTCCGTTTATACACTGTGCATAAAGCCCTGGGACGAGCAGCGGTCACCTCAGAAGTGATGAGAAGGAGGGGCCCCAATGTTTAGAGAATTAGGGAGGGGAGGAGGAGCCAATCCAGGCAACTTAGAGGAGTGGCCAAGAGAGGGTGCCATCCCAGATGCTTGGTGAAGGAGGAAAGAGTGGCTCTGTGTCAGGTGCTGATGGGGCAGAAGGAAAGGAAAGAGGTGACACCTGACCACAGGGTTCCGGAGGACTGAACGAAGTGGTGCATCTGAGATAGGACCCGGCCCACACAAAACTCAGCGATCATCACCATCCCCAGTATGGCCTAATGATTTTATGGTTCTTAACATTTTAATAAGTGTTAGTATAATAATGTTTCTCTATTGTTTACAAGTCTTGGGATGTCATAAGGATGCTGGCTGTTAGGGGGATGATTAAAGCCTTTCTACCATTTGAACAAGACAGAAGAATTTGGGTACCTTCTTTACCGTGATTATTTCTAGTGGCTCATTACGCACTGGCAAGGGCTCACTCCCTCCAAGTATAGCAGCTGAGGTTCTGTGTTGCTGGTATGTTTAGCTCTTGTGTCCTCTATGTAAGCACATTATGTGAGCACATTTCCGTGCTCTTTATGTTTTGTATTGAATGTGGTCTACCTGGATAAACTGCGAAGTGCACCTCTTTTCCTTGGCTGCCTCTTCTCAGCACTGATTTTTCCTGTCAGATGAGTATGCTCATTTATTTGAGGACATGGAGGTAGCCCCGACAAAAACAAATACTCAGGTGTCAATGACGCATATCACACAAATACTCCAGGGGCAATGTCCTTGGAGGGCCTTGGTCCCTTGTATGGGGCCATGAAGAGTTACTCCTGATGCCTCACAGCTGGGACCCTGCATCCACCAGGTACAGGGAATGGTGGACAGCAGGCTGGTCACTTATTTCCATCAGACAGGGAGAGCAGGGGGTATCTTGGTGTGAGAGTAGAGTCAAACTTTGCTGTTCCCTCTTCCTGTGAGCACAACAAGCTACCCTGCTTGGCTCTGTCTAGGCTTCTGGCCACTGCCATGCTCAACACCATCTCCACTGGTGCATCTTTAGAACAAAGAATATGGATGAACCCATATCCTCTCAAGCCCAGGGGACAATCTCGACTCTTGAATACAGCCTTTGGAAGCAAATAATAGGCGTCATGGCTATTGGCTGCAGTAACACTTTGTTATTTGAGATCCAGGGACAGAAACACCGACCAGTTGGAGCCCGTGACATAATAGAGAGAAGCTTTAGGTCATTTATCTGTTCACGTGTGCTTCTGTACCTGAAACAGACTGCAGAGACTCCTGGCCTGCATACTGAACGTGACTCTGCACCCAAATGTCTGCTTCATATCCCCACATGCGTGTTCAATAGTCATCTCCAAGCAAACATGTCCACAACTGACCTCTTGGTCTCCCCTACTCTGGAAGTTCTCTCCCTGTGGCCTTCTCTGGCTCAGTAAATTGCAACTACATCACTGCAGTGGGTCCTGCCCAAACCTTAGAGTCACTATTGACTCCTTTTTCACTTTTCTCATAGACTGCAGAATAAATCCAGAATCTAGTCATGTCTTAAGATGCCTGAGCTACCTTTCTCGCTCACCTGGAAGTTTCAGTATCTTCATAACTAATCTCACAGCTTCCATCCTTGCTTCTGTCCACCTGTGCTCACCCCCCCCCTTGTCCATTCTCCAACAAACAGCCCCAGAATGATCTATTTTAAATATAACAGATAATACCCATTTCCTGTGTAAACCCCTCTGATTGTTCTCATCTCCCTCAGACAACCTCCAAAGTCCTCACTGTGACCTTCAGGCTCTATGTGACCTGGCTCCATTACTCCCCAACTTCATCTTCTGGTCTCCTTCCCCTTCGTGCCAACTCCATCCTGGCCACCCTGCCCTCCTTGCTGTTCCTGGAGCATGTCAGACACAGCTGGCCTCGGGACCTTTGCTCCTGCTGTTCCTGGTTCATGGAGCACACTTCCCCACTATTCACATGGCTCACTTCCTCTCTTTTGCTGGCACCTTCTCAGTAGGGACTTGCCTTACACCTGATGTCCAATTCAGCCTCTGGCTGGATTTCATTATAGAGCAGCTGAGTAACCTTGGGAAAGTTGGCTATCCTGTGTCTCAATTTCCTCATCTGTAAAACAGGGATACTCGTACCTAGGTCATAGTGAGTTAAGATGCATATAGTCTTGTATAAGTGTTGGCTATTCTTCTTATAATTATTAATTTTTTAAATTTTTTTATTTATTTATGATAGTCACGCACACACACACAGAGAGATAGAGAGAGAGAGGCAGAGACATAGGCAGAGGGAGAAGCAGGCTCCATGCACCAGGAGCCCGACGTGGGATTCGATCTTGGGTCTCCAGGATCGCGCCCTGGGCCAAAGGCAGGCGCTAAACCGCTGCGCCACCCAGGGATCCCTTATAATTATTAATTTTTAAAAAGATTTTATTCAGCATAATACCCTCCAGTTCCATCCACGTTGAAGCAAATGGTGGGTATTATGCTGAGTGAAATAAGTCAGAGAAGGACAAACATTATATGTTCTCATTCATTTGGGGAATATAAATAATAGTGAAAGGGAATATAAGGGAAGGGAGAAGAAATAGGTAGGAAATATCAGAAAGGGAGACAGAACATGAAGACTCCTAACTCTGGGAAAAGAACTAGGGGTGGTGGAAGGGGAGGTGGGTGGGGGTTGGGGGTGAATGAGTGATGGGCACTGAGGGAGACACTTGACGGGATGAGCACTGGGTGTTATTCTGTATGTTGGCACATTGAACACCAATAAAAAATAAATTTATTATTTAAAAAAACAATACTTCCTAAATATGTATAAGACATATTTTCAAATATATTAAGATACTACTGTGGATGAAGAAATATAAATTCATATATTGTGGGACTCACACACAAAAAAAGATTTTACTTATTTATTCATGAGAGACACAGAGAGAGAGAGGCAGAGACACAGGCAGAGGGAGAAGCAGGCTCTATGCAGGGAGCCTGATGCGGTACTCAATCCCAGGACCCCAGGATCATGACCTGAGCCAAAGGCAGACGCTCAACCACTGAGCCACCCGGGAGCCCCCTCTTCTTCTTATAATTATTAATTATTTGTATTGTCTATCTCCACTCATGACAGTGTAACCTACCATGAGGGCAGGATGTTTTGTCTGTTTTGCTCACGGCTGTATTCTTCATGCTTAAAATAATGCCTGGCATATGGTAGGTGACCAATTAATATGTATGGAATAAATTAATAAATGAAATACATAAAGGAGGCAATTCATTATCTGTTACTTTGTAAATAAATGTCTATTTTATGATGTGTTTCTCTGTGGTGTGTCTTTCATATTTTAAAAAACTCCAAGTATAGTAGAATAGGGCATCCTAATTGAAATTCAAAACAATTCAGCAGAATTAACAATAAAAATAGTGAAAATCCTTTTTCATATTATCCTCCTCCTTTCCCCAGAAGTATATCCAGTGAAGTTTGCTTTGTATCATTTTTGAGACTTTTTATCTAATTATATATATATGTGTTGTAAATAAATATATGGTTTTACTTCATTTCAGGCTTAAATAAAATGGGAAACTGCAGGAATGTGTAGTCTTATGTAGTCAAGTACGTCAGTCATTTCCTTCATGGCATTGGGGGTTTTGTGTCTGGCATAAGATCTTTATAGCTTCATATTTTTTTCTTTTCAATAAATTTATTTTTTATTGGTGTTCAATTTGTCAACATATAGAATAACACCCAGTGCTCATCCTGTCAAGTGCCCCCCTCAGTGCCCATCACCCAGGCACCCCCACCCCCCACCCACCTCCCCTTCTACCACCCCTAGTTCGTTTCTCAGAGTTAGCAGTCTTTCATGTTCTGTCTCCCTTTCTGATATTTCCCACTTATTTTTTCTCCTTTCCCCTTTATTCCCTTTCACTATTTTTTATATTCCCCAAATGAATGAGACCATATAATGTTTGTCCTTCTCCGATTGACTTATTTCACTCAGCATAATACCCTCCAGTTCCATCCACGTTGAAGCAAATGGTGGGTATTTGTCGTTTCTAATGGCTGAGTAATATTCCATTGTATACATAAACCACATCTTTTTTATCCATTCATCTTTTGATGGACACCGAGGCTCCTTCCAACAATGAAATGCCGGGACACCTGCACCCCGATGTTTATAGAAGCAATGTCCACATATTCTTATTTTTAAGACATTTTTTCCCTTCAGAGCTTTTAGAATTTTCCTCTTTCCCTGAAGTTTAGAAATTTACCAGTAGAGGCCCGTGATTTTAAAATTATCATGCTTTGTAGCATGATACAATCTCTGAACTAGTGTGGGCTACACTAGTTACAATCTCAAGATGCATGCCTTTCTTCAGTGCAAATACTCTTATTCACATTCTTCAATTTTTTCTTCCTTTCTGTCTTCTCTGATGCTTCCTTCTGGAATATCAGACCAATGTTATATCTTCTGCATGTCTCCTGCAATGTTTCTCCTGTATTTTCCATCTGGTTGTGTCTTTTGGCTCTTTGTTTTGGCTACAGAGACTATGATAAAGAAAGGAAGTCCGTGAGTAAAAACATTTCCTGGTCTGCAACATGGCTTATCTGCTAACATATAATGTCTTCTGTGGGATGAGTGTTACTCAAGAAAATAGTCATCTTTCCATCCCAGGGAGACTTTATGTCAGTCGGGGCTTCTTAGCCCTTGAAACTTATGTAAGATTGCCTTGAATCCCCAGTCCTTGGCCTGTTGATCCCAGGATGTCTGAGTTCCAGGGTGTGCTCATGCGCTGATAGCCTCCTTGGTCTGGGCTCATTGTTTTGTTGCCTAAAATACTGTTCTTCCATGTGAGTGAGCAGTCGAGAAACTAAGCCCTTGCTTCAGTTTAAAAGTTATCTTTTTGCAAAATTGTCAGATGTTACTAAAGAACTGGTGGAGGGGAATTGCCTGATGGATGACGCAACAAATGATTCAACCCTTCACACCCTAATCTCTTTCCTTGAAAGTCCATTCCAGACATTTAGCCACCTAGGGGTCCTCGGTGACCCATTCTCTCTGCAGCTTCACTGACCCCTCAACCCTCATTCTCTCCAAATTTTCCCCTGTGTAGGCAGGGTCACACAGCCGCCTTCAGCTCCTGGTCACACAGCAAGCATAACCAAGTGCTTCCACATCCAGGGCAGACAAAGAGCTTCCCCTAATAGGATCTCTTCTCTTTATCAGGCATTTTGGGTTACAAAGACAGTATTTTTTTCTGTTTTATGTGACTAGAAGCTATGTCTGGTGATTCTAAATGAATGATTTTAGCATTTCAAAGATAGAAGAGACCTTACAGTTTTCTAGCAACTGTAATGTAATTAATTACTCTTCTAAGTTCTATGTTTGTTGCCTTGTAACTTCCCACTAAGTACATTTTTTACCTATCAGAGAACCCCTCCATGCATAGCTGACATGTTTAGACAGTTTTCACTGTTTATATTCCACTGAAAATCTGGCTTCCTGTTGCTTCTAGTTTTTTCCCCAGATGAGATACAATCAATAGTATGTGGCAATTGATCAGTGATGGAGAGTGAGTCTGTGGGAAACAGTAAGAAATGGTAAAGTTCTCTAGTTGACCGGAAAGCTGGTATATCTGTTAGGAATTTGGCTACAAGTAATGGTAGATTTAAAAAGTAGAGGCCTGTCTGTCTCATGTAACAGAAAGTGTAGAGGTGGACAGCCCACACTAGTTCAGCATACTGAGACATCATCATTGACCGAGTATCCTTTATGCTATTCCCTCCTTACTGTGTGGCCAACTAGAGCCACAATTGCAAAATGGCTGCAGCAGCTCCAGCAATCACCTGCTTATCTATCATTGGCCAAGGATGTTTGCATGAACCTCTTAGCAGTGAGAGAGCCTAGGAGATTCAGTTTTTAGCTTTCATAGGTTCCATTGTAGAGGCAAGAAAATGAGAGACGATTGTAAATAGAATCTGGATGAACTAATACACAAGGTCTGCCACATATTGTAATAGCTTCTAGGGACACAGGAGGAAGGAAGCATGTACTCTAGTGACGAAGGAAGATTTGGTTTGGGGCATATTGAATTTGAACTGCTGGCAAGGTTATCCCAAAAGACTGGTGATTAGATATGCTCCAGTTTGACCATTCCTTACCATTTAGTATTATTTAATATTTAAAAAGTGGTACAGCTAGAAACCATTGAACTGTGGCTGCTTATTTATAAACAGTGCACAGCTGCTTATTTATAAACAGTGCACAGGACACAGCCAGGAAGTAAAGAAAGAAGTCGAGACACAGTTGAAGCTGACTAGCTTGTTTCATGTCCTTGGCCTTTGTAATTGGTCAAGGTTACGCATGAACCAAACTGGACCAATAAGACTAATTTCTAAGACTCTGATGGGGACTGTTGGGAAAGGGAAATGTATTTTACACTTAGATTGTTGATAGAGCTGCAGAAGGCCACTTGGCTAATCTATGGCAAGACGATGCTAAAATGGTACTGTAGAGATGGCCCTGCATTCACCACATAGCCAATGGACCAGACCAGATGGTACATGAGACAAGAAGGTAGCTTCTCCCAGGCACAAGTAGTCACAGCAAGACGGGGTTGTGAGTCTCTGTGGTGCAGAAACTTTCCTAATGCAGTGATGTCAAAATAACAAGAATGAATATGATTTAATTAGAAATTTTATAATCTCTTACAAATGTTTGACCATTTTTACAGAAGGCAGACTCCATGCAAGATTTGAGAAAAATAATACACAACAGTATATATTGTGGTATTGCTTTTAACAGTAAAACTTGGCAAAATGTGAACATCCAACAGCAGTATTCAAAATGTGAATATCCAATTCACATGTAAAGTGATGGATGAATTATGGCATGTCCATGGATAAGCATGTTAGGTAGCCTTTAAAAATTATGTGCCAAACAATTTTTAGTGATAATGGAAAAATGCTCATAATGTTGATACAAACAGTATAATTCTAATTTTTTTTTCTAAAAAGCCTTAATTTGCGGACAAAAGAGATTGGAATGAAATATATCAACATATAATGTTTTTCTGGATGAGGAGACTATGAATAATTTTAATTTTCTTCTTTATCCTCCTGGTATTTTCCAGTGCTTGCTTTCTTTTTCTTTCTTTCTTCCTTTCTTCTTTCTTTCTTTCTTTCTTTCTTTCTTTCTTTCTTCTTTCTTTCTTTCTTTCTTTCTTCTTTCTTTCTTTCTTTCTTTCTTCCTTTCTTTCTTCTTCCTTTCTTCCTTCCTTCCTTCCTTCCTTCCTTCCTTCCTTCCTTCCTTCCTTCCTTTCTTCTTTCTTTCTTTCTTTCTTTCTTTCTTTCTTTCTTTCTTTCTTTGAAAGAGAAAGAGGGAGAGAGAGAATCCTCAAGCAGACTCCACACTGAGTATGGAGCCTGACATGGGGCTTGATCCCAGGACCTGGAGATCATGACTTAAGCTTAAATCAAGAGTCATTATTTCAAATTTATCCCCACAATTCAGCTGTCTTTCCCTAATTATAGCACATGGAATTTTCCACAAGGAGTCAGGGTTGACTCATGTGAGATTCATCTTCATCGCTGGGCTTTAGACTCTTTAAGTGGGGCCCTGGGCCTTCATCTTTCCTGACCCCATGCTGACCTATCTGGGATACACTTGAAATCTGAGATGTAGTTGCTAAGTTGAATTACAGTGTGCAGCCCAAGTCTGGTGTTAAATCTGGAGCTGGAAGAGAAAAAAAGAAACAAAAAAGAAGCCAAAAAGTTATCCTATAGAAAATTATCTCCAGGCAGGATGTGAGAGTATTTTGTTTTATCTCTCTGTGCCTCACTCTGTGAAGTGGAAACAACAGCAGCATCTTCCTTATGGTGTTGATATGGAGATTTCATGAGTGAGTGGAGGTGAGGAGGTCCTCTTTAAGGGCTCTGGGCACATAGGAAGAGCTGCACAATCATTTGCTCTTTCTGTTAGATGTTCCAGCTCATTTGGGCTCTTCCCAAATCCCTGCCAGTCTTACTGTGGGAACTGTCTTCTCCACACTCCATACCTGTGTACCTGAGGCTGTGCTTGGGCGCCTCAGTACCCTCTCCATCAGCTCGCAAACTTCTATATCCTCTGGGATCATGAACCCCCAGAAAGTGGGGATTTCTTAAACTTTATATTCCCTTCCCTACATTGCACCTGGCAGGTACTAAATAAAGCATATTTAATTAACTTTGAAATAATGTGTTTCCTTCTCCTTTCAGGTGCCCTGATTGTTCTTTTTAAATCATAGCATCACACAAACTTCAGTGTGAACATTCCCTGCTCTTTATAGAGCCAGTTCCCAGAGAAAGGTAGACTCAACTTCCTGACTAGGGGTAGGACTTTGGGAATGGAACAAGAAGTCATTGATCCCAGGCACGCAGTTGGGCCATGCGAAGGACACACTGGAAGGCAGACCCAAAGCTGGGATTCTCTCATTGCTACCCCTCCACCCAAAAGCTAATCTTCCATGTAGAGAGGAAGGTGTACACTTCTCCATTCTTATTTCCAGCCTGAATTATTTTCTATGATCCACATGAGGGTGGATTAGCCATGTGTGCACACAGCTCCTGGTCACTCAGCACATGTTCTCATGAATGAATATTTATTAATCATAAAATTCTTTCATGGCCCGGGGCTGCTCAGTTACCCTCACCGCAGTTCCCCGGCAGGTTTATAGGGAAGTGAAGCCAATTTTTTAAATTATTCATAGCTCTAGAGTCCTATTTGAGGTCCTTTTTTAGAGTCATAGTTGGGGAGACTTACATGCTGCATTCTAGAGCTGGAATCAGGAGTTCTTTTGGTATCCATGCTCGACACTACTTCATACAGGTCATCACACAGGAGGTGTTCAGGAAGCAGAGAGCCAGCCCCCGATTCGAATTCTGTCTGTCCAAGTCAGTTGCCAGGTTACATCAGGCAACCCCATTCATTTGCTCGGTCTGAATGTTGTCCTCCAGCCTAGGGAGAAGTCAATCTCTGTTGTGATCTGCCTTCTCCCTTCCTGGAGCAAAGTGAGAATTCACATGTAAATGATTCCTAGCATTTTTCAAGCATAAATGTGAATTGGCAATAACCCTTTTGCCATATTGATTTAGGAGCCTCTGGAGAAAGCTTCCTGTTTAATCTGCAAGGAAAGCCTCCACGTTTGATCGTGGGGTTGCTCGTCATTTCATAATGGCATTGGGGCATATGTCTTGCTGACATATGACTCACAGGCTGAATTGCCTGCTACCGGCTATCACAAGTAATACTGCTATTCAAAAGAGGAGGGATGCTATCGGCAGGGCTCAGTAGAGATTTTTAAAATTAAAAACCTTATTTATGTGTCCTCCAGAATATTCCAAGCCCCTCCAGGAGGAGATACAATACTCTTTGTTTAGCTGCTGAGGCGAAGGAAACAAAAACCACATTATGTATAATATCCCTGAAGCTAAATTACAATATTTACCTCCGCATGTTAACTTGACATGCATAATTATCTGTGCTTAGAACAGAAAATGGAAGAAAAGGTTCAGTGAACACCCACCTGGGTGTTGTGAATGATGTTGTTCCAACAGAAACAAAAGTTGAGGAGGGGGATTTAGAGAATGAAGGAAGCTGTGGTACTTGAACATCCTTAAAGTGAAGAAGGAGCAAGACCTCAGGAGAATCATTTGGAGCATAAGGATCTCTCTTGTCTATCCCATCGGAGATGACTTGTGTCATTATTTCCCCCCTCTGAGCCACCAATGGTGTCTTGAATGCTCCTCTATCAAAGATCAGGAGAAAATAGCCCTGATCCAATGAGACAAGCTCAGAAAGCAACCGGAACCTTTTGGCAAAAAACTGAGGCCAATTCAGTGGGCTTTGTGATCAGCTTCAGTTGGGTTGGGCAGCTGGGGCCTATGGCAGCACATGATGTAGTGCTTCACTCACACCCCCTTCTCATCCTGGTAAGGTTCACTCCCAGCAGCCAGCACCTGTACCTCTCCCATGATAGACCATCCTAACCTCATGTCAAGGACACATGGGAACACATAGTACCTGGGAATTTAACTTCTGTAGTGGCAGTTCTCAACCTATGACCAATGGTGTACATGTGTAGATTCTCTGGTGCTCTTGTCTTACCCTCCTTAGACCCACAAATTGGACAACCCTGATGCATCTCCTGAGCTCCCTTGTGAGAGTGAGCCAAAATCCCACCATAGGACTTTGCTGGATGCTGCGCACAGGTCTCAACTTCCCATTTCCTTACCAGGTTTCCTGGAATTCTTCTTAGCAAATCACTTTCACATGAATCCATGGATCGTTGCATGAGAAGCATTCCCATGTGCAAGAACATGAGACTGGACTATTCTGGCCATATATGGTTGGAGCAAGGAAGAGGGTCTGATTCAAAGCAGCCAATTAATAGAATGACTAAGCCTGAAGAGGTCTGCCTAATGGTACGAGTCCTTGATGTCAAATGGTTACCCCAGTAGTATTTGTGCTTATTCAATTCAAATGGGAGATGTACAATTAGTTGATAACCCTAGGAAAAGCAGAAGCAGCAATGGCAAGCAGTTGTCTCACCAAAATGGGGAAGCACTGGACTAGTGATCTGAGGAGTCATGGGACAGCATTATATTGTTTGAACTCATTTTACCCTGAATGGCTTCGATCTTGTGTTTTTCTAAGGCCAGTCTCTAAGGCCTGGTTGTGGGGAGACTGCAACTATTTTCTATCCTCTTTACTTGCTAATACATTTTTTCATACCCTTTCATTCCCTACCCCACCTCTCACTGACCAATATGACCATGTTTCTGAAAAAGCTTAAATAAGTACAAAGAAGGATATGAAAGAAAATTCCCACAATTCTAGGTCCTAGAAATAGTCCATAGTCCCTATTAACATTTTAACATTAAAAAAAAGATTTTATTCATTTATTCATAAAAGCACAGAGAAAGAGAGGCAGAGACATAGGCAGGGGCAGAAGCAGGCTTCCCGAGGGGACCCTGATCCAGAACTTGATCCCAGGACCCTGGGATCACAACCTGAGCCAAAGGCAGACGCTCAACCACTGAGCCACTCAGGTGCCCCGCCCCCCGCCGTAAACATTTTTAAACTTATATAATTATGTGTACATATTTTACAAAGTTAAGGTTATATATCTCCAGAGAATATTCTGATGCCCTGAAATATTCTTTAAGTACACGTCTACCATATTACATAATATCTCAAAGCAGGATAAATCATAACTTACTAAACCAATCTTCTATTGGACACTTACGTTGCTTGCAGATATTTACTAGCATAAATATTGCCGCAATGATCTGTGCTTATTCAATTCAAATGGGAGATGTACAATTAGTTGATAACCCTAGGAAAAGCAGAAGCAGTAATGGCAAGCAGTTGTCTCACCAAAATGGGGAAGCACTGGACTAGTGATCCAAGGAGTCATGGGACAGCATTATATAGCTTGAACTCATTTCACCCTTACACGTGAACCTTGATACTCATCTCTGAATGGTAGACTTACAGGCTCAGGAAATATGAATTTTCTATGAGTCTTCTTTTTTTTTTTTTTTTGAGCCTTCTTTTTTTTTAAAAGATTTTATTTATTTATTCATGAGAGACACATGGGGGGGGGTGCAAGAGAGAGAGAGAGAGAGAGAGAGAGAGAGAGAAGCAGGCTCTATGCAGGGAGCCTGACATGGGACTTGATCCCAGGACCCCAGGATCACACCCTGAGCAGAAGGCGGCTCTGAGCCACCCGGGCTGCTGGTCCTATGAGCCTTCTTATGGCCCAGTCCATGGTTCCTACATCAAGCTACACACTGGGGTCCCTGGAGGCCTTCAGAAAGTACAGAAGCTAGACCCTACCCTCAGAATTCACGACTTGATGTTTTTTTTGGGGGGGGGCAGTCAGGGCTAGGAATTTAAAGATTTTTAAGGAGCTTCTCAGGTAGTGCTAAGATGTGGGACTTACCCTGCTTCATTGTTTTGAGGGCTGCTTTTAGCCTTAGAAAGAGAGAGATTTTATTTTATTTTATTTATTTTATTTTATTTTATTTATTTTATTTTATTATTTTATATTATATTATATTTTATTTTTTTAATAATACATATATTTTTTTATTGGTATTCAATTTGCCAACATACAGAATAACACCCAGTGCTCATCCCGTCAAGTGCCCACCTTAGGAGAGATTTTAAATAGAAAAGAAGGCCTGATGTGTGTAAGGAAAGAGAGTAACTGAAACATTTCCTTTGTTTTATGCTCAGATTTTGCGGCCAAGGCTGATGCTGGTGACTGGCTTGAAGGTGCCACATGCTAGGGAGCATCCAGGTACCGACTTCCTGCTCCATATGATCTCTCCGCCCCCGCCTCCTGCCCCTGCCATCCACCCATTCTCCCAACCTCCCTGTCTCCTGCTGCAGGGCCAGTGGCAGCTCCATGGAAGTTGATCTTCTAGCAGTAGGTTGCTGTAGGTCATTCAAACAATCATAGAATCTTGATGACACACAATAGCAACCTGCACATGGGCTGAGGTGGCTTGGAGAACCCCAGCTGGGCTCATTCTTGGATCGGCTGGTGTCCCCTTTGCTGCTATTCAGTCGGCCCAGCTGCCCCAAAGGAAAGGGAATGATTTCTTCTGGGTTGGATATCCCCCTTACACTCTCCCCAGGTCCCAAGCTTTCCCATGGTTTAAACCTTGAAGCCAGCTCTGATGTTGAGGTGATTTTGGAGGCATGCCTTCACAGCCCAGTCAGATCTGCTTCTTCACTCCCATGCCTGGTCCTCCAGGAGGATATCTGGAGTTGCTGGTGACTGGCTGGACATCTCTCTCTCTCCATGCAGCTAGCCTGCACTGCCAGACAGCACCATGTCTCAGGGTAGTCAGAATTTTACCATCTTGGCTGGCTTCCTCCACAGCATGTGTCCCAAGAAACCCAAGTGGAAGCTGTGAGACTTTTTGTAACCTAGTCATGGAATCTGCATAGTGTCACTTCCATCACAGTCTGTTGGTCAAAAGGTGAGTCACAGGGCCAGCCCAGATTTAAGGGGTGGGACTACACAAGAATGTGAACACAACTGGAGAGCCATCTTTGGAGATGACTTAACCACAGCCACCTCACAGGATTGAGTGAGGTTATTAGAGGTGTCAGGAGAAGGTAGCTCTCCCTACAGGTGATATTCACATCATTCTCCTTTCCTTTCTTCCTGTTCACTGGACTGTCATTTTTCCAGCAAATTCTCTTACACATTTCAGACGGAGTGGTAGTAGGATGAGGTTTAGGCAAAAAGCAAGAGTGACCTCACCCAAAAGTCAGGGAAAGAACCTCCTTTGGCCCTGAAATCCAGTGCTTCTTTTTCAGTACCATGTCCTCCCAAAACAACCCACTGGCTCCCTGATGCCTTATGAGTGAAGGCTGAAGTTTCTGAGACCTGATATACCCAAGAAGACAGAAATACCAGGGGCCTAGGAACCAGACTCCCCTATAAGCCAATAAGGCTTCTGAAAAAACAGTATCCAAGGGAAGTTGCCTTTGTGGAATCCAATGACCATGTTATTAATGGTGGGTTAAGGCAAAACTGTGACTTCTGAATTATCCAATGGGGCACATGGGAGATATGTTCTTCAGTAAGAGTGCAAAAATCTTTTTTAGGAGCAAAAAAACAATTTCTAGCTTAATCACTCACTCCCTAATCTCCCAATCCATTCCCTATTAGAGGCCCTTAAGCCTTTTGTGTATGTCTAGTCATTCCAACGGAGCCAGAGACCAGACCTGGGTATATTTCAAACTTCTCAGAGTAAGAAACCCATTGAGTGTGGTACTTCCTGTCATAGAGGTCATGTTTGACCTTGAGTGAGCGTCTGGTTAAGACCACTCCATGGACAGTTCCAGGGGGGACATCTAGAGTCCTGAAGAGCTTAAAACCTCTGGTCACCATCTTCAAACTTGGCCCCTAAACCTGAGCCTTGGAGATCTTGCCAAGTACTTCTAGTTCAAATTTTAATCACGAACCCAGATTTTAAATCACAGTGCCAACCACATGGCCAGGGTGACACACAGAAGGCAAGCAAAAAATACTTGTTGCATCAATGAATGAATGAATGAATGAATGAATGAATGAATGAAATCTGGAGATATAGTGACTTGGGTAGGTTCACACAATGAAATAGCCAAGTTGTTTCCTTTTCCCTCTCGTTGTCCCTTGGAAGTACTTAGTGTGAGGTTGATATAACTCTTATGATGCTGATCTCTCTCGTATCCCTGCAGGTCCCTTACTTTTCCTGTCAGGCAATACGCTCCTCAAGGGCAGATGTTTGCCATGTGCTCCTCCATACCAGGTACGGAGCCAGGCTGAGCATCTTGCATATAGTAAGAGGTCAACAATGTGTGTTGCCTTTGACGCCATAGGTTCTGGGACTTTGAGTTGGTATCTAGGCATACACATGCACACACACACACAGAGTCAATTCTTATTATTTGTGGTAGTGGCTATGTTCTATAAAGTCATCATGTGTGCTGAATTGGCCACTACTAAACCGCTGCAGGAAATACAGAGTTAGGTGCCTGCCAACCTTTGGTCACAACACAAAACAATCTAGAGCCAGAGGCAGACAGTCTGAGGCCTGACAATGTGGTCCAAACCTGATCTACCGCCTTGACATTTTAACTTCCTGAGCCAGCAAATAAGTCAGTATGAGTGAGTCACCTTTTTTGCCATTTCTATGTGAACCAGTCCTGATTAATTTACCCACTTAATAAAAAAGAATGCCTTTTATTACATTCTAGAAATGAGATACAACCAATGTTGCTTTATCTCCAATGATAAAAAGCTCTCTACCTAATGAGGCATTTATAAAGATAACACTTAAGCAGTCAACCTCCCTGACACATGGGCATACGGAAACATTTATTGTGCTCCAACTGTGCACTGGGCACTGGAGTATGCTTTGGAGATTACAAAATGAATACAAAAAGCCTAAATCTTAAAAGATTTTATGGTTTAAACTCTTTTAAACATCCAAGATTTTTTTCTTATAATGAATAAGGAAAAGATAATTTTCTTCTTATTGCTTGTTTCACTTAGTTATTGCTACAGGAGGAAAACAATCATAGAATCTTGATGACACACAATAGCAACCTGCACATGGGCTGAGGTGGCTTGGAGAACCCCAGCTGGGCTCATTCTTCTGTCTGAGGTTGACTGGAGTTTGACTGGAGGCTAGACTGAGCTTCACTGGGTAGCTCTACTTCTTGTAGGTAGATGAGCATGTTTCAGCATCAAGCTACAATGGCTCGTGGTGGGAATATGTGGGAAATACTCTACACATTTATCATACTCCTTAGACTAGTGGTCTAGCCAGGAATGTTCTCATGGTGATAGCTGAGGCCTTCTAATCCGTAGGTTCACTTTCACCTTGTTCTGTTGGCTAAAGCAAGTCATATAGACAGGCCTAAAGTCAAGGGGGGGCAGGAAAATAATCTGCCCTTTTAGTGGAGAGACTGTAAGGACCTATAAAGTGAATGTTGAGGGGTGAAGAATTGGAGCCAATAATGCGATCTACCACACTCATTTATTGGTCTTAGATCTGCCTCCAGAAATCCACTAGAGCTTAACACAAGGGAGAATTGTTCACTTAGAGTGACTTCTACATCTGCTTTGGGGTTGCCCCTCAGATGAACTTAGAGATCTTGCTAGGGCTCTCTCCTTTCTGGATCTCACCGTCCTTGAATGCGAACCACGGCAGAAGCCATCTGTCTGTGAAAGGGCCAGAAAACTGTCGCTGGTGCCTTCCTGATGTGCTTTTATCATGAGCTCCCTGGAGGTGGGGCTCTGCATCATTCCAAGCTGCATTCTATAAATTGCTAGGCTCCAGATGAACCAATATTAATGGCAGTGCATTAGGTATGAGGTTACCTTGAATTTGTGGACTCCTTTCCAAAACTATCCTGAGAAACTGTTTGCATCAGGTTGGTTTTGCTCATTCCTTTGGTAGGACTGTGATCTGGTAATAGGATTAGACAGGCTACATTATTGCCTTTAATGTCTTGCTAGAGAGAGATTGATTTTCTTGAAGTGAAGAACGAGGCATCCTTTCCATTAAGCAAATTAAACTACTTAGGTCAGAAAGGCTATAAGAAGGGCCAGTGGTGTGCTGATAAATGTTTAACAACCAATTCTCTGGATGAAAAACCCCTAATTTGTAGTATTTGTCAATTTCTGTGGTCTAAGCACTCCCACGATGGCTGCTTTCAAGCTGCCAACATGGTAATTTCCATGAACACAGCCTTGAGAGGAGATGCACCTGAGCGGGTGTGCTCTGCCACCCTGCTGCCTGCATGGCTGTGCTGTTGAGATGGGAAAATGGGTTCATTTCCCTAGTGTTCCTTGAGGGAGAGGAGGTGGTATTTGTGTCCTGTTTGTTTAACTTTCTTAGAAGTTAAAGTCAGCACCAAATCAGTCAGGATGAATCCAGAATGCTGACAAAAGGGTTTTGCTGGGATGGGGCTGCAAAAAAGTAGTAGTAATACTGGCTACCTTTTTTCCCCCTGGTGTCTACACACCCAGCACTGTTCTCATTACTTGGTGTGCATCAGCACCATTTTCACCACAACCTTATTGGAGAATCTGAGGCACGAATAGTTAAATGGCATGCCCCAGGGTATGCTAATTAAGTAGAGACTGAGATTTGAACCCATAGTCCTTGTTTGGTCCTGAAGCTCTCCTGACACCCTCTGAGGAGCCGAGGAGCTTCAGGATGGGACTGGTAGCTCCTGCCCGCCTTCACATGTACTGCTCCCTTCTTCAGCTGCCCTAGTCCACTTTCTCCATTTAGCAAATGAATACTTCTCCTGCAAAATGCAGGAACGAGAATCATCCTCTCCAAAGATGAGTGAGTATCTGCCTGCCTCTGCTATGACTCATACAGGCCCAATCCCAGGCTACATCCAATGATGAGCAAACTGGGCTCATACTAGCCAGCTCACAGGAGCAATTTGGCAAATCCTCAGGAATTCTGCATGCCATTATTAAAACTCAATTATATAAACTTACAATGAAATGTATTATGTTAAAAATAAAGAGAACAAATACTGGTCACTTGTCACTTCCTAATTATTTTACTATAACCTCTTGGGGTTCTTTACATCTATAGTATCTACATAGTAGAAAAGCCTATCTCATGGTGGCTAACTATGCATCTCTTCCTGACCCCGTTGAGTGACATCACATTGGTATCTTGAAATCATTTATGGCGGGAATATTTATACAATGGAAATGAGCAAATGCTGCAAAATAGGGTTTAGTTTGCTGTTTTGTTGATTGGCTAGGCTCTAACAAGTGGTGGAGAAAATAGTAATGAGGCAGATTAAACTTAAAAGCGTGTCACAGGGATCCCTGGGTGGCGCAGCGGTTTGGCGCCTGCCTTTGGCCTAGGGCGCGATCCTGGAGACCCGGGATGGAATCCCACATCGGGCTCCCGGTGCATGGAGCCTGCTTCTCTCTGCCTGTGTCTCTGCCTCTCTTTCTCTCTCTGTGACTATCATAAATAAATAAAAATTAAAAAAAAAGCGTGTCACATTTGTAATTGCTATGTTGTAAATAGCAAAAAAGCTTAAAAAGACATTTTTTTCCAATGTTTGAAACCTATTATTCATTTCAGGAAAGAAGTCGCTCATATCATTGATGAACAAAATGGCATTCCAGCATATAGCTTTGTACCACATTTGTCTTATTAATGTGAACAAAAATATCAACTAGCAAGCACAATAGAACTGTATTCATATGTCAATTGCAACCACAGGTACAAGAGTTAGACAAAAATCAATGAAAGCAGCTTTCATTTTTATTCAAGATGGGGGACCAGGGACCAGATTTACCCTCCCACCTAAAACAACCACCAAAAAATGGATAGCATATGTGCAAAATGGTTCATTGTACATCAGAAAGGATAGTGAAAAAGAGGAAACATATGATTACCCACTTTGCTGTCTGAAGAGATTTCATGGCAGTGAAACAGAGGAAGGGGCTGGTTGTCAGGGCTGGAGAGACACAGAGCCTGTGGGCTCTCTGAGTTGAAGAGATGGAGGTAGAAGTCTGGAGAGGCCAAGGGAGTGGTCCTTGCAGAGTACCAGGGAAGAGAGCTGTCAGCGGGAGCCCTGAGGACATCGTCAGAGAGCGTCCCTCCAGTGTTCAGCTGCCTGCTGGTCAGCATGATAGCTGTGCAGGACCTGGCCTTTACCAGAGTTGGGTTAAAGCCCGCAGGGTTATCCATAAATAGTTGTTACAGACTCTCTACCTTGGTATGATGGACTAAAATTTACATATGATTAGTTTCAGGTTGGCTGTCTCCTTGCACATTATAAAATATGGTAGATTAGGTTTATGTATCAGTACATGCCCTTTAGGCCATGAAAAAGCCACAACACATCTGAGATGCAGCATTATTAAAGAGATAGGTAAAACAACATGCAGTAATTTGCAATATATCAACAGCTAAAGGAAATATATATATGCAAGATGCAGGTGTCTATAAACATACAGATGTGGGGGGCAGCCTGGGTCAGGTAGCTGGACATGAGGCTGCTATTCCTCTGGATTCAGAGTCATGGACAAGCTGGACAGAATTCTTATTTCTCCATGGCACTTATTTAAAAGCACTTACTGAGACTTGTGATGATGATATTAGTGTGCACAGGGATAGACATTGCCACCCAGGTTGGGAGCACAGAGTCCCAGTACTCCAGCCTCTGAGCATGGGAGGGAGTAAGTTGGCTTTTATCATTTCCCTGGAGTGTCACTCTTAGTTCTTGGCTGCTAGAAATTATGTTTATATAATGCCTCTAAATTCCAGTCATCAAATTTGTGTGTAAAGCCACAGAGTCACACAGAGACTGTAAATCCTACTGCTACCAAAACTACCTTTTTTTTCTGGACTATGTGTCAACTGTGCCATATGCTTTTCCACCATACATCATCTCAATAGGGGTGAAAGGTTACTCCAGGCTGAAAATACAGGCTCAGAGGGAAAGTTACTTCCCAAGATCTCCCACAATCTCCCAGTGATGTCTATCTTATTCCAAAGCTTTCATTTTTAACTTTCATATTGCATAATGGTTCTTAAGGAACAACACTAGAAAGAAACCATTATTATTTGTATAGTCTTTTACTGTTAATCATCTACACCATCTGATTTAGTCATTTACACATGCAAAACCAAACTGTTGTGTAGGTACCTCTAACCCCACTGTATAGGTGAGGAAGCTGAGGCAGGTTATGTGTCTTGTACTTTTAGGGGTACATGGGATATAGCAGAGCTAGGAGGAGTGTTCTTATATAAAAGCCTGGATCAAGTTTGGTGTGGTTTATTCAGGAGAATATTAGAATACAGAATTGTTCTCAACAGCAGTTGGAGAGAAAGGGGAGAGGTTATCTCAAACTCTGCGATGTCCACAGTGCTGTTGTCACTCCAGTGAGCCACTTGGAAAGGACTCTTATTTTACACCATATTCAAAAATCAACTCAATAGATTAAATACTTAAATATAAGTATAAATAAATAAAACTCTTAGAAGAAACAATGGAGAAAAACTTTATGACACTAGTTTTGGCCATAATTTCATGGATATGACACTAAAAGCACAGGCAACTAAAACAGAAATAAATATCAAACTAAAAAGCTTCCATACAGCAAAGGAAGTAATCAGTGGTGAAAAGGGAACCTATGGAATGGGAGATAATATCTGCAAACCATCTATCTGATAAGGAGTTAATTTCCAAAATATATGAAGAATTCATACAATAAAAAACTAATAACCCAATTAAAATATGAGCAAAGAACTTGAAGAGACATTTCTTCAAAAAAGACAAATAGCCACATATATGGCAGATGAGAATACCACTGAATCACCAACGCTCCAGCTGAAAAGTGGCCGAGTGTATGAAAAGATGCTCAACATCACTCGTCAAGAGAAAAATGCCAATCAAAACCACAATGAGGGGGATCCCTGGGTGGCGCAGCGGTTTGGCGCCTGCCTTCGGCCCAGGGCGCGATCCTGGAGACCCGGGATCGAATCCCACATCGGGCTCCCGGTGCATGGAGCCTGCTACTCCCTCTGCCTGTGTCTCTGCCTCTCTCTCTCTCTCTGTGACTATCATAAATAAATAAATTTTAAAAAAAATTAAAAATTAAAAATAAAAAAAAAAACCCACAATGAGATGCCATATCCTACCTGTAAGGATGGCTATTATCAAAAAACAAAAGATGGCAAATGTTGGCAAAGACGTGGGAAACTGGAACCCTTGCACACCATTGGTGGAGATGCAAAATGGTCCATCAACTATGGAAAATAGTATGGAGGCTCATCAAAAACTTAAAAATGGTGCTATCATATGATTCAGACATCTCACTTCTGAGTACTTATCCAAAAGAATTGAACTCAGGGTCTCCAACAAGATATCAGCACTCTCATGTTCACTATGGCTGGGAAGTGGAAAGAAACATTCATATCCATAGACAGATATACAGATAAAGAAAAGGCAGCATGGACACACAATGGGATACCATTCAGCCTTACAAAGGAAGGAAATCTGCCATTTGCAACAACATGGATGGATCCTGAGGCCATTTTGCTAAGTGAAATAAGCCAGTCACAGAAACACATATCTGTGTTTATATTTATAGGATTCCATTTATAGGAGTTATCTAAAATGGTCAAATTCCTAAGGTCAAAGACCAGAATGGTGGTTACCAGGAGCTGGGTGGAAAGGGAGATGGGAAGTTGCTAACTGATAGGCATAGAGTTTCAGTTATGTAAGATGAGCACATTCCAGAGATCCACTAACAGCATTGTATCTGTCATCCACAGTAAGGTAATTGCTCCCTTAAAATTTAAGAGGATAGAAGAAGGAAACACAAAGACTCACCTACTCAGATCTGGAATATTTTCTTTGGCCTCCTGCTTAAAAGAGCTGGGCCTCCAGGTTCAGATGGTCTGGGTTACAGTTTTATCATTGCCTCTTCTGGGCTGAGTGTCTTGAAGCAATGTACTTAATCGCTCTGAGCCTCAGTTTTTCCAAATGTCAACTGGGAATAACTGTGCCTCATAGGGCTGTTGGAGGTTTAAACGGATGATCCATGAGATCAAGCATCTAGTGTGGTCACTGTTTGGGGGAGTGTTGTTTCCACACTGTGTTTGGGCTGAGCAGGCTCTGCAGGCCAGAGAGAGCAGAGTCACCTGCTATCTTGTGCATGGCGTCCATGGGAATGGTGAGTTGCTGAGGGGCCATGGGAGGGGTGCCAGCAGCTGGCAGTATCTTCTCTGGATGCATTTCTCTGATGGATGATGGGGGCCTGTTCTCAGAAATCTGTATCAGGCGATGGATGATGGGGCCCATTCTCAGAGGTCTGTAATCCTGGGAGGTGAGACATCCTACAAAGCTGGCATGTGTGGGTGTGGAGGCACGTGAGCTATTAGTGCCAGTGTGTCCCCACCATCTTCCTGAAGGTCTGACCGTGTGACACCCCAACTCCACTTCAGTGACAGTGTGGTGTGTTTAGAGCTCTCCTCTTTCTCAGTGAATATAGCTCAGCGAACATTCTCTACCCCATTAAACATCCAGGCTTCCATTCTACCTTCTGCTTTTTCAATATCACATGTGGTCCTTGATTATTTTAAGGAGTGAAATTATTCAGCTGAAATTTCTTTGAAGAATACTGCAACTCAGAGGTGTTGGAAGAACTGAATAGGGAATCCCAATTATTTTTACTCAAAAGTAATAAGGCTTTAGGTATTAAAAAAACTCTAAGCTTAATCATTTCCATTTTGATTGGCTTCACACTCCTACACAAACACATCACAGACATTTAGAACCTGCCAGGGAGTACCTTAGCATCATCACATAATATTCTGGGAATCTGGATACCTGAGTTCTGATTGTGGCAATGATTCACTCCCTGGTGCTCTTGGGAAAAACACATTATACCTCCCAACTTACTTAAGAGGAGGGACTTGGGAGCACCTTTTGTTCAATCTCTCTTAAGTTTTTAAAAAATTAAATAAATGCAAAATATTTTTGTAAGAAATGGAATGAAAAATGCATGAGGTCTTATACTCACTACCCAGTTTAAGAATTGAAATCTTAACAATTTATTTAAAGCTCCTGCAGATGCTCCCTTGTTCTACCCACCTCTGACCCCTACCCAGAGGCAAATCTTGAATTTTATGCTTATGGCTACTTTGTTTTTATTTATATTTTTATTGCATATGTAAGTATCCCTAAGCAATGTTCCGTTCTGCATGCCTTTTTACTGTACAATTTGATTCATATGTACATGTTCTGCTGAGACTTGCTTTGCCCCCTCAACATTATGTTTTTGAGGTTTTCCCATTTTGTTTTGAGTTGCTGTAGGTCACTTGTTTGCATTACTCTGTAATTGTCTGTTGGATGGCTATGTCATTTGCCATCTAATTTTAAGTTTTTTTGTTTGTTTGTTTGTTTTTTGTCCACTGTTTTTTTTTTTCTTTCTTTTTTTCCCCTTTCTTCTTGTATTTTTTTTTTCTGGATTATTTTCCTTCCCTGGCCTCACTCCACTCCTTTCTAAAAACTCCTTCAATTGATTTGGAGGTTCTGAACTCCACATTTATTCTCTGTGACTTCCTGTTTTTCTATCAGTCAGAGAAGTCTTTCTGGTTCTGAAGGGGCCAAGTGATTAGATCAGAGACCTGGATAATCTCCCTATCTTACGGTCAACTGTGGCATCTAATATGACAGGATCATAACAGTGAGACCTCATCCTCACAAGTTCCATGGATTAGGGCAGAACATCTTTGGGGTGTCATTTTAGAAATTATACCAATACAATGCTTGTGACAATTTGACTGATAGAGTAGGTCAGAAAGGCTCTATATCACATCTAGGTCAAGAGAGATGGCCCAGTCTTCCTCCTCGCGCACTGGTATACCATTGCTTGGAGCCCTGGGGTACTATGTAAGAAGCCAACTATCCTGAGGCCACCATGCTGTGAGGAAGCTCAGCCACACATAGCGATTCCAGGCAGGCATTCTGGCTAGCAGTCCTAAATTCTGTGGCAACCCAGGCCAGGCCCCAGACCTGGCAGAAACTGGCCTTAGGTGACTCTAGGGCCAGCTACTGAGTCTCTCCCAGTCTTCAAGTTCCCCTGGTTGAGGTCCTGGACATAGAGGAGCCAAAACAAGATACCACTTCCGCACTTTATTCAAACTCCTGACTCATGAATTGGAAAACATAATAAAATGATGGTGTTGCTCTCTACATTGGGAGTAATCTATTATGCAGGAATAGTAACGGGGCAAATCCGAAGGTAGAAAAGACATTCAAAAATTCTCACTGACCGTTACTAAAGGGCTAGATAGGGATAGGGAGCACTGCTGACCAGAACCTCTTCCTCAGGAGTTCTAATATGTGGTAGAAAATTCCAGGAGCTAAACTCATTTTTAAAATATTTGTTATTTACAGTTACTCTATGCTGGACACCAGGAGAGGTCCTGGGGGTGTGGGTGCTAGATAGCGGGGGACACTCCCCTCACGGGGCTTGAACATTATGAGGAGGAGCTGACTGTGAAAATCCAAAACATATCCATTCAAGATAATTTTATGTAATCGCTACAGGGCAAATGAAACCTTCAGGTAATGATAACTCCTACAGCGTTGAGTGAGCCTGAAGGAGATGAAGAGGAGGCCACTTCTGATTGGGCGGTGAAGGAAGGTCTGTCTAAAGGGGTAGCAGGTGGGCTCTGAGTGTGTCACTTCTGCTATCACACTTGTTTTGAAAATGTGAATTTGTGGGGCACCTGGGTGGCTTGGTGGTTGGTTTCCTCTGGCTTAAATTCTCTTCTTTCATGTTGCATCAGGACCTAGTCAAGTCCTCAATGGCTGACTAGAAGAAATGTGGCATTCATCATGGATGGCATCTTCACCATTACCGGATCCCACCCCCACTCTGAGAGGGGAAAGTTTTACCCATATTCACAGTGGTGAAGCTGGGACTGGAAACCAAGTCTAATTTTTAATTGATTGATTGGCAGTGTGGATAAAGGCACACATTTTCAATGTTCTGGGATGGGGGGAGCAATGTCTTAGTTACTAAATATTTAATAATACCCACATTGAAAAAAATAAAAAAAATTAAAATTAAAATTAAAAAAAAAGAAAAAAAATAATACCCACATTGAAGGAATTTGAAGAAAACATGGTCTTTACTGCTAATATTTGTTCATAATCGTTACAAACTCCTTTGGCTACATACTGGAAATTTTCCATTGTGGTGTGATTTCCACTCAGAAATGTTTAAGTCCTTGACTTTCTAATGATCTGAAGGACAAAGCGGTGCTCTCTCTTTGATCTCTCTTTGATTGGCATTCTGTAGCAGTCCTGAGAATTTTTTTTTCTCAGCACTAGGATGAAGTTTTAACAGGATTGATAGGTAATTGGTAGAGGGACTCCTGATGACCCACAAATGGTTGAAGACGAATAACAATAGCTTTATCTTCTAGATGGGGGAGGTGAGGCAATGGGAAACAGGGAAATGATTGCACAGTAGAGTTCCAGGTGTCCTATGATGGCTCAGACATAATGCATTACCTCTATTCCTATTCCTTCCTCCCCCCCGATTCACTTGCGAGGCTACTCCTTACCCAGATTGACAGAGACCAGCATTCTCCAGGGTTAGCTCTCTGTTGAAGCAATAAAAGATGCTGATGAGCTCTTCCTTGAGCATTTAGTTTCTTCACATTCTATGGTTACCGTTCAGAGTTTCCATGATGAAACAGAAGTCTCTCTTGGTCTTCACTTGCTCTTGCTCCTTAACTGTTAATATCTCTCTTTCTTCAGAAGGGTGGGAACTCATAAGGATCTTTGCTCAGATCTGCCAAGCTCATTCTGTCATTACAGCTTGTCTTCCTGCTCATCCATCATCTGAATCCCACATATCATTTAAGGCCTGAATATTTCCTGATTTCTCCATGATTATTCCCCCAACTATTCCAACACACTGACTCCCTCATCCATGCATTTCTGTAGCCCTTATATTCAACTTAGAAATTTTTCATTTGGAAAGAACAGACTGACAGATGAGTTCAAGAAAAACAAAATGCAAGTGGTATATGGGAAATTTATATAAGAATACAGAAAGGAATGGCAGAATAAATGGGCTTCAGGATGGGTGTGAACTGGTCAGTTCTGAGAATGGGGTCCGCCTCTACTGCCTCTCCAACTCTTTTCCCTCCTTCATCCCCCTCCTTCTCTACCTTTCTCTGTTATCTTTACTCAGTCCTTCCTTCCCAATATCCTGCCTCTGAACTTTACTTTGTCATATCTTTGATGTGCAAATTGCCCCAGATGGCTCCCCTGTCCTCAACTCTCTATGTCCATTGGCACCTACAACTGACCAGGAATCCACCTCTTGTTCTCTTATTCTAATTCTTGGGACAAGAAGATTTTAGTTGACCCAGATCATTCTTTTGAACAAGGGCCCACAGACCATGAGTCTGGACAGTCAATGGCTCACTTCTCTTGGGTCAAATGTCCATCCTGGTTCAGTTAATTGTGACCCCCAAAATTAGGGTGCACAGTGTGATGCCCATTGATCTGGGAAAGTGGAAGGAGATTTCACTAAAAAAGTGTCTGCAGAGTGGGGGATAAACTGGCATCTTTAATACAACTTAAATTCTGTTTCACAGACTGTAATACTTAATGGTCCTTGTAATGCTTCATATGTCTTAGTCCTATCTCCTTTATGAGATGGGTTCCTGTTGTCCCATCTATCAAACAGTCCCTATTTGACCCACATTCTTCACAGTATTGTTGGAAGGAGCAGCAGAACTGGTGTCTGCTTTAAATATGAAATGTCAATCTGAGTGTCCAATAAAGAGCACTGATGAAATAAATTATGTCAGGACAGTACAATGGAAAACTGTTCTACCATTAAAATGTAGTAGCATCAGAATATTTATGTGGTGAGATGTTTAAGACACTGTTAAATGAAAAAAATGAATTCCAAAAGTATATACACTTAGGATTCTATTTTTGAGTGCACATGTACACACACACATATTCATTCTCATAATTAGAAAGATGCTCACCAAAATATCAACAGTATAAACTGGGTGGGGAAATTATTGATGGTGTAAATTTTACCTTGTTTTCTGAGTTATATTTCTAAATTTTCTGCAATAAGCATTTATCACTTTTGCAATAAGAGAAAGAAATAATAGTTACCAAAAAGAAACTAAAATGTAATGCAAGACTGTTGTTTCCTTAAGGATAAACTTGTTTTTTAAAGATCTCACTGCAATAAATAATTTTGTGTCCCTTTAAATTCTATGTGGAAAGGTTGTATGTACATATATACACATCTATGCCTGAATGTGTGTGCATGTAAAAATATGATTACCTGTCACATTACATTGAATGGCTTTCTTAGGCTGAGCTTCATGGAAGGCAGTAGTTTACATGAGAAGCGATCCCAAGAAGCACTGGTAGGACAGGAGGAAAACAGAGAATGGAGAGAGCAAGCAGCATGTGTATTCAGTGAACACTGAGCATTCCATCCCCCTGAGGACCTCTGAGAGTGGGACAGATACACCTCAGAGTCACCCTGCCTGAGGAATGAGCGAGCTCATGCATTTACCCACTGCTCCTATGTGCTATTGGTTTAAAGGCCTCTCCCAGAGAGTGTCCCTCTGGCACTTCTGGTCTCCACGTACCCAAGCAGAACAGGCTCCGGGACCAGGGAAGCCCTTTGGTTTGGCAGACATACCAGTGCCTGCAGTTGGAAGGCATTGTGTTGACATGCACAAGAACAATATGTGTCAAGGGCATGTGGCCTGGGTCCCAGCGGCAATGACATTCTGCTTTTTTTGATAAACATTACCCCAGCGGATCTTGCTTGCATTTCTGTCCTTGTCGGCCTAAGACCACAGCAGGAAGGGAACGCAAGTGTTTGAAATGTAGAAAGTCTGCAAGGGAAATCCCATGACTGTGCTGGTTTGCTACCCTATCACCCACCAACCAACCGCCTGAATGTTCATGTAGAAAGATGGCCACTCTGGTGATGCTGGGAATATTCAAAACAAAAGTAATGAAATCCAGATTTCAACATGAAGCCACTATGGCCAGTGAAATTGAAGAATGCACTATGAAAACATGGTATCAGAATGTAGATATCTTTACTTATGAGTTGGGCAAGGCCTTTTCATTTTTTATGATGTGTTTGAACTCTTCTGTGTATAAGGCAGATTCCATCAACCCCAGTCTATAAAATCCTTCACTGATGGGGAAATACAAATCAAAACCACAATGAGATACCACCTCACACCAGTGAGAATGGGGAAAATTAACAAGGCAGGAAACCACAAATGTTGGAGAGGATGTGGAGAAAGGGGAACCCTCTTATACTGTTGGTGGGAATGTGAACTGGTGCAGCCACTCTGGAAAACCGTGTGGAGGTTCCTCAAAGAGTTAAAAATAGACCTGCCCTATGGCCCAGCAATTGCACTGTTGGGGATTTACCCCAAAGATACAGATGCAATGAAACGCCGGGACACCTGCACCCCGATGTTTCTAGCAACGATGTCCACAATAGCCAAACTGTGGAAGGAGCCTTGGTGTCCATCAAAAGATGAATGGATAAAGAAGATGTGGTTTATGTATACAATGGAATATTACTCAGCCATTAGAAATGACAAATACCCACCATTTGCTTCAACGTGGATGGAACTGGGGGGTATTATGCTGAGTGAAATGAGTCAATCGGAGAAGGACAAACATTATATGTTCTCATTCATTTGGGGAATATAAATAATAGTGAAAGGGAATAGAAGGGAAGGGAGAAGAAATGTGTGGGAAATATCAGAAAGGGAGACAGAACGTAAAGACTGCTAACTCTGGGAAACGAACTAGGGGTGGTGGAAGGGGAGGAGAGCGGGGGCTGGGGATGAATGGGTGACGGGCACTGAGGGGGGCACTTGACGGGATGAGCACTGGGTGTTATTCTGTATGTTGGCAAATTGAACACCAATAAAAAATAAATTTATTATTAAAAAATAAAATCCTTCACAATTCATTTTATGATGTGTTTGGAGTAGCACAGGCTGAATTACTTGTTGATGATTTGTCCTTTCTTTTCAACACTTCAGCTGGGGATCATCCTCCTAGAAACAGAATTGTTAACTTGTTAGAGACTTGTGACCACTGTTTGCTAGCAACATCAGTATGTCAGGACAAATAAAGTATTATGTATTGGGACCAAAGGAGTAGACTCTGGACATCAGAAGCTCTAGGAGAAACATTGACCTTAGAACTAGAACCATAAACTTCTCATTTTATGGTTGAGGAAACTGAGGCTCAAGAGCACCCAGCTAGCGTGAGGTGGATCTGGAGTGAAACTCTACTACCTCCAATGTGACGGCCTGGGCACGAGAGGTGGCAGGTGGCACATACTGGTTTGCTGGTACTTAATACTGACCATATCTTTCTGTGACTCACGTGATTTGTCCCATCAGACTCTAGTGGTGGACTCTGATGGAATCTCCCTCTCCCTGGCCACGGGTGCTTTGGCAGTGATGTCACCCTCTCTGGCATTCCTGGGTGTGTTACTCTTTTAGATTCTCCTTCTTTGTCTCCTTCAGGAAAAACTAACCATTTTTTTTTAAAGAATATTGCCAATCATGGCTCCTGGGTGGCTCACTTGATTAAGTGTCCAACTCTTGATTTTGGCTCAGGTCATGGTCTCATGATCTTGAGATTGAGCCCCACACTGGGCTTTGTGATAAGTGTGGAGTCTGTTTCTCTTCCTTTCCCTCTGCCTCTCTCCCAACTCATGCTCATTATGTGTGTATGTCTCTCTCTCTAATTTAAATAAATAAGTCTTAAAAAGAAAGAATATTGACAATCAGCCAGAACAAGTTGTTCTGGGTTCCTTATATAATATTTTGGAGTGCAGGGGAGAGAGAGAGAGAGAGAGAGAGAAGAGAAGGAGAAAGAGAAGAGATGGTTGGAAGCCTGCACACTTATGCTCAGGCCCTGGCTTCTTTCCATCCCATTGAAGGCACTTGTGAAGACATATGCAATAACGTGTATGAGGAAACCACACCAGAGTGAGGTTGAACTCATTGGAGATGAAACGTTCAAAGAAAGAAATTCATCAGAGATTAAATGTTCAAAGAAAGAAAGGGGAGTTGGTCTCTTTGAGGATTCCAGCAGGATGTCAGAGGTCTAGGTGCAATGTGTCAGGGCTAATATGTGGGCTTGTGGAGGGAGACAGGGGCCTACCATCTGGAAAGGACAAGATGGATGAATAATCTAGAGCCTTTGCTTGGCTGCATGTGTGTGCAAATGGGGCTCAGAACTTTTAGGTTATTAACTAAGAAAATAACCTTTCTCAGCCTCCATGCATTCGTTGGAGAAATTGAAATGATTTGCCCTGCCTTTTATTTCTGGTTGGATTAATTAGGACAAAATAGAAAAAGCACATAGGACAGTACCAAGATTGTAGTACATGTTCAACAGATGTTGTTTAGCTCTCTGTATTTATTATCTATCCATTTATTTCTCTAATGCATCTATCTTCATTCATCACCATCAGCAATAAATAAAGTTATGACCAACAGACACAATTTCCTGTTTCATCTCCTCCCTGAGGCTCTAAATTCTCCTCTTTACATCATGCTGTGTGCTTGTGCTCCCCAGAGCATTTCAAGCCGAGTTTTGGCTCACCTCCCATGGCTGCTCCTTCACTTGCTCTGCACCCATGTAGCCATGAGGCTCAGTCCCTTATTCTGGCTTCCACCACCCAACCACTCATGCAAAGTCTCTCAATGCAGACTTTACCGAAGGTTCAGGGGAGCTAAGGGGGCCTGTGCAGTGGCAACACTGGGGCAGACTGCTTAGTACCTAGTAGCTGATACCCTTTTTTTTTTTTTTTTTGTTAATTACAGAAACCCAATTTTATGTATGGTGCTCACATGCTTAACTAAGAGTAATCATTTCCTCAGACTTCATAGCTGGGAGTGTGGTACAATTTGTCTAGCAGGGCAAGACTTGGCTTTCCTAATACAGACTTACTCCTTTGCTTTTCCATGTTCTTTCTTCCTGGAAGGTGAATGTAATGTGGGGAGGTACAGCAGCTACTTTGTGACCATTAAAAAAATAAAAATAAAAAAGCACATGGGAAGGAAGACAGAAAGATCCTTTGTTCTTGTGGACATTATACAACAGCCAAACCATTTCAGAATTGTCAACTGTGCACTTACTGCCATGAGAGAGAGAGAAAAAAATATTCCTGTCTGTTTAAGCCTGCGTCAAATGCTATCCTAATAAAGACAAATACTCTCCTAAATCAAAAGCTAAGCTTCCTCTTCTGTTACACTGGCCTCTGGTTGTTTCAGTGAGGGGTCCAGTTTCCCAGTACTTTCCTCATCCTATTCCTCATACAATTTCTCTACGATTCCTCATCCTATTTCCTCCACCCTTTCTTCATACTATTTCCAGTTCCACTCTGGCTAGAAATTCCAAAATTTCCTTGTGCTTTGTTATCCAGAGAGATTCAACACTTTTTACACTTTATTTCCCAGTCTCTTTGTTTCCTTAAAGCTTTTGGAGACTTTCAAGGAAAAAGAGCCATACTACCATGCATGGGAACCCTTTGGAAGAGAGAGTTAATTAAAGCCAGTATTATTCTATATTATATGTATTAGATAAACTGGTAAGATGATTTACTATGATCATATTTTTTAAAAATATTTATTATTTATTTAACAGAGAGAGAGGAGAGCGAGCAAGCACAACAGGGAGAGCTGCAGAGGCAGAGGGAGAAGGAGGCTCCCTGCTGAGCCGGGAGCCTGATGCGGGCGGGACTCCATTCCAGGACCTTGAGCCAAAGGCAGACGCTTAACCAGCTGAGCCACCCAGGTTTCCCCATGCTCATATTTTTAATTTTTAAGTGAACTTGCTCCCTGATTGGACAGTTAGTGTGCAGAGGGGGCAAAGAGGATTCACGTTCAAAGAAAAGGACTAAGGAAGGATATCAATTCTTGGCTCTGATAGACAACCAAGGAAATAAAAAGGTGTTTTTTTTTGTTTTTGTTTTTTGTTTTTGTTTTGTTTTTTTTTTTTAGTAAGGAAAAGCAAACCCTCTGTTTCCTTATGCAAAACCTGACAATAATTGTGTTTGAAAACAGAGATATATATTCAGGGATCTATACTACTTTAGACATTGCTTTATATAGCTCCATTTTGCATATAATTAGGAATTATAGTTATCAATATACATGATTCTTTTATTTTATTTTTTAAAAGATTTTATTTATTTATTTGAGAGAGTGAAAAAGAGTATGATCAAGGTGGATGGGGAGAGGGAGAAGCCAACACCTGCTGCGTAGGGAGCCCTAGGTGGGGCTCGATCCTAGGACCTCGGGATCATGACCTGAACTGAAGGCCGATGCTTAACCGACTGAGCCACCCAGGTGTCCCTGGATTCTTTTAAAACAAAGATTTTCAGGCTGCTAAATTCATGGTAGATGATATATCTGTTTCTCTTGGTTCCACGCTTGACAAAAAAATCGTCTAATTTCTGGACACACGTGAAGGTATTAGATGTCTCTTCTCCCAGGATGGGAGGGAATTTGGGGGCAGAAGGGCTGGGCTGCTGTCAGAAGGTGGGCTCTGTGTGACTCCTGAGGCTGAGGACCTTGCGGCCCTTGTTTACCGCTGCTAGTAATGGACAAGCTGGCTTTTCCTGAGCACCTCCTCTGGGCTGCACCTCTGGTCTTGGCAGTTCTGCCCTGCACCCCCACACAGAGAGCACCCTTTGTCCTGGCCCACCCAGATCCCAGAGGGGCCATTGACTTTTCCAGGTCATTGGTAAAGTGGCTCAAACCCAGGCATGGCAGACTCCAAAGCCTTTTAATCGCCATGGTGGGATGACCTGTTTGTCTTTTAGTTTTATTTTCTGACCACCTTTTTTATTTCAGAATACTTTGATGTATGCAGATGAGCTATCATAGCTCGGTCCCCATAGGCTTCTCACTACTGGCCTCCCCCTCACCGTTAACATCTTACATTGCCATTCTTTCTTTCTTTCTTTTTTTTTTTTTTTTTTTTCTTTTTTAGCATTTCTTCCCCACTTTGAATTCTAGGTTTCACCTTTTGGTCTATGAAAAATAAATAAATTCTCCGTTTTCAGGGTCTGGTTTTTTCTTTCACTATAGCCTGTCCCATCCCTTCTTTCAAAGGAGAGGCAGAACTTGAAACATGGAAAACTTACTTCTTTCAAGAGGTGCACTCGGCCTGGCCCGGGGACAGAGAAGGGTGATGAGGTGCCCAAGCTGCTGGATGCCTGGCCTCCTGTGGCCCTGTTGGCACCTGGGGGAATGCACACAAGTCTCCACCATCAGCAGGACCTGTGCAGAGTTTTCCAGGGGGAATGCCAAGGAGCTGCTTTTCTGGAACAACTTTGTTTGCTTTAGACTTGTTTGTACCAGCTTTTCAACCCAAGACAAAGTTGTGTTCATGACCGCTAGAGTAACACCACTTTGTTCTTGCACTGTTTATTTAAAATGGCAAAGCTCTCCCTAAGGGCATGGGGACCCTGGGTCTCCTGATGAGGCCAGTATGCCAAAGACCCTGTGCAGTCTGCCCTGTCCCTTGTTTAACAAACTCTGGAAGAAGGTAGAAAACTGCCTTCATCCTGGTTGCTGGTTCAGCTCATACAGCTCCGGTAGAGAGAAGCCAGAGTGTTGTTACATTGTACTGTCCCCACGCCTCCATATATCAGTTACCTCCCCCAAGGACAGCTCTGATTTTTTTTTTTTTTTGCCAGGTTGCAATTTCGCACAATCACACATCCCAGCAGAGGCAGTGGGTCTGGAATCCATCCTTTAGCTGGAAATGCAATCCATATCCTCATGCCTTAGCCTGGCATCCAAGCTTTTCCCCATCCTATGGGGTGTGTTCCACACCCTTCTGTGTATATTTTGACTCACTTGGGATAAGGAGGTAGGGTCTAATGCCTTGATACCAGGGCCTGGTAGCAGGGATGACCATGGGAGGGGTTGTGGGAAGGGCATGCAAAAATAGGAGATTCTTACATACGTGGGTGCTTTGAGGCACAAAAACACCTTCAGAGAAAGCAAATCTGTAGGGCTTTGTGGACTGTACTTTCATAGAGCATTCACATAAAAAGAGCAAGAAAAGTTGGGAGATTATCCAGTGTATTTTCTCCTTCCTAATCACACCTAAACTCTTTATTTTTTTATTTCTTAAAAAGATTTTATTTATTTATTCATGAGAGACACAGAGAGAGAGAGAGGCAGAGACACAGGCAGAGGGAGAAGCAGGCTCCATGCAGGGAGCCCGATGTGGGACTCGATCCGGGGTCTCCAGGATCACGCCCTGGGCTGAAGGCAGTGCTAAACCCCTGAGCCACCTGGGCTGCCCACACCTAAAGTCTTTAAGCTCTTCCCAGTGCAGAACCCTATTCAGGGTTTGATTTCACGACCCTGAGATCATGACCTGAGCCAAAATCAGGAGTTGGACGCTTAACTGACTGAGTCACCCTGGCACCCCCAAAGTCCTATTTTCTTAACAGTTCTGTAACAGGAAGATTCCACTCTCTCCTCATCCCACTTTGTGGCATTAACAGTTCGCTAACAGTTAGCCAAACCAAAAATGGCTGAAAGCTTTCATTGGGCAAACACCAGAACTCATACTCTGTAGGGTGCACAGGGAAACCTTCATGATTTGAGATACATGACTTCCACCAGATCCTTCTACTTCCTACTGAAAATAGAGCTTGCCCTCTTAAATAATAATGGTAATGTTAACCTTAAAAATAAAACTTCCAGGTATTTTACCAGCAGAAGATTTTATTTGGGAAGAACAAAGAACTACAATCCAGGACAAACTAGCTACAGTGAAGCCACAGGCAAGTCTGACAAACAAAAGAGAGGAACATTATTTTATGGAGAAGAAAGAAGAAATTGGGAGGGGTTGAACAAAAGTCCATTGGAAAGAAGCAGGAATTCAGGGTGATGATGATTTTTCATTGGCCAAATTGCAGGGATGGTTGATTTCTTCTAGGAGATGCAAGGTGAAGTGCCTGGGTGGCTCAGTCAGTTAAGTGTCTGCCTTTAGCTCAGGTCATGGTCTCAGGGTCCTGGGATGGAGCCCTGCATCGGGCTCCCTGCTCAGTGGGGAGTCTGCTTCTTCCTATGCCTCTCCCCCTGCTTGTGCTCTCTCTCTGTGTCAAATAAATAAAAGGAGATGCAATGTACATAATTCCCTGTTGGGGCCTGTAATTGGGTCTTTCCTATTGAGATTCTCTTTTTAGGGGTCTGTAGTTGATAATTCTTCCTGTAATTGATGTAGAGTAATATGCTTCCCCTGCCAACCTCTGCCTTTAGCATATTAGGTCCATACCAGGCTTCCAGATAAATGGAAGTGTGTGTGTGGGTGTGTGTGCATGTATGGGCACAGGTGCACACATATATATGCATGCATGTGTATATGCAAGTGGCACTCGTCTCCAAATGGCATGTTTTGGTGAAAGCATGTGAAGAGGCAACAAGACTCTTGAAAGCAGATATACTTGTAGAGCATATGATCATCACTTAAGAGTATCTGCTACATGCCAAAGAATTAATCAGTGGCTGGAATCCTCACACAGCCTTCGGAGTGGGCATTGGTGGCAGGTGATATTTGAGGGCTTGACCATAGCAGATGCTTCTGTCAGTACTCCACCCACCACCTGGAAGTTTTGTTCACCTTTTTCATGCACACCCAGTGTACATTCACCTCCATCAAACAGTCCCTGTGTGTCTGTTGAAGGACTTCCCTCCAGCTGCTAGGACACACTCTCCCTGCATGTGGAGACTTGGAAGTTCTTGGAAAGTGTATTTTATTTTGTAATCTCACAACAAGTGGGCAGATTTGACAAGAAGCAGTGAGATGGCAAATTCAGACCATTGCATTTTAAGACAATGAGACAATCTATGTTCACCACAGCTTGCAAGTCTGTATTGTGACAAATGTAGACACCTGCAAAACTCACACCCCCGTCAAGATAATGAACATGTTTCTCAACATAAACCTTTCTTTGTATGCATCTTTCCCAATCACTTCTTACTCTCCAAGACCACAGACAACTGCTTTCTGACTTGTGTTAATATCATTTAATTTAGCCTGTTTTACATTATGTTATCCCTTGTGTCTGTTTTCATTCTTCCAACATTTTGTTTGTAAGATTTATCCACCTCATTGTGTGTAGCAATAATCCTACCATTATCATGGCTGCATAGTATTCCATTGTATGAACCCCCTACAGTCTGTTTATCCATTCTTCTGTTAATGGACATTTGTGTTGTTTCCAGTTTGGACCATCATGAATAAAGCTATTATGAACATTCCCATACAAATTAGCCTATAGACCAATTATTTTCTTCCATATCATTTTTCTTCCTTTCTCCTCTACTCCATTATGTGCTTGGGGTGTTCTTTTGACAATTCTAAATCAGAGTTTCCTTGACTTGACTTCAAAAGGTCCTGCATTTACATTGTAGCATGCTGAAACATTTGCAGCTTAGAGGAGATGGGACTTCCTCTGCCTAGACTCTGGAAGACCTGCTTAGGAGTGAGTGGTGAGGAGAGAAAGAAAAGGCAGAGATATGCAAGGGTCAATGGACCCCAGAGGAAGCAGACAGGACTCAAGGCGGCCACAGGGCCAGGAATGAATGAAATATGAGCAAAGGGCCTTGGAATTGGTCCAGAGTCTTGGTTACAAACAGAAACTGAGCTCAGTTAAATTAAGCAGCAGAAGAATTTATTGATTGGATATTGAGTAGCCAATAAAATTTAGAGAAAAGCTATGAAACTACAATCAGAAAGTGGAAAGAAGCTAATAGAAGGCTACACACTTAGCTACAGTCATATCAAAAGAGCAGCCAGGACAGGATGAGATGTGAGTCCTGAATGTTGGAACTGACACTATGACCTTTGCCACCTATTTGGATCCATGCAAGGAGCTGATGCCACTGCCATCTACACTGGAACTCAGGTTGCTAGATGCCGGAGCTTTCTTATCTGGAGTTATCACTGGCACTGGAACAACATAGAATGCTCCCTCACCCTTGTATTGGCTAGAATGGCTTATAAGGAATCCCTGCCTCCTTGAGACTCCATCTCTAGACCCTAGAGCTGACTTTTCTGAGGTCAGCTCCACACATCACTTAACAGAGAGTGAGCACCTGATCTTCTATAATTTACCTAGTAGGAGACAAGTGCTATCATACAGTATGGATTTCCATATAGAATGTGGGGTGCAGATGCTTGTCAGAGCAAGGCAGTCCAACACCCAGCACAGTCATCTTAAGGGGCCTTGTTCGAGCACTGGGAACTGTGAGTATGCCACTCATGTCCGACTCCATTCAACAGGCACCACCCATGACCAGCACCAGGGTTTTCGTTGACTGTACTTGGATGTCCAGTGAGAACTTACCCTTAACAGCCAGTGGGTCCCCAAGTACCTGCTAATCAGGACTGATGTCTGCTTGGTATATTTTAGGCCACCCACATGGATCCCTCTCCACCTGTAAATCCAATATTTGGCAGTGGGGCTCAGAGGTCCTAATGGAATGGTGGAGACAGAAGGGTAAATCTCTATTACTTAAGTTGAAGGGGTTTGCCTGAATAGAGTAGCTAAATTATTTAAACATTTAATGATAGGGGATATTAAACACACAAGGACCTTCAATCTGTGGATAAGTCTGCTCCTTCTACACCCCTAACCATATACCTCAGGCATTATATCATCTCATTTATAAATAATATAGTATATATCTGTGATATCTGAGGGCACACAGTATGCCCAAGACCACCTTCACTTTGGACACCCATTACAAAATTAGAGAGGGCACCGGTTTATTACAGACAAAGGATTAAAATCAGCCAAGGGTAGAACTACATAGATCAGAGTCCAGGAGAGTTCCAAACATGGAGCTTCCAACTGTCTTCTCCATGGAGTTATGGACAGCCTAATATTCCACAAATTGATGTGTGACAATATATACAGAGTGCTGGCAACCAGGGTAGTCCACTTGAGCCTTGGAGTCCAGAATCTTTACTGGGGCACCCTGGTCAACTGCCCATATGGCTGACCTCAGTCTTCAGCCCCTCAGGAGATGAGTTAATACAGCATGCCTCAAAGCTCCATAATAATTCATATTGTTAGACTTGTTAGTGTGGCCAGCCCAAACCCTAGACAAAGACCCTCCCATTTACCCATGATATTCAAGGGCTGAGAGATTATCTTTCAGAAGCTGAGGGCAAAAGCCAGATATCCCTTAGGGCAAAGTTAAATTCCTGACTACACAGTATCTCTGAATAAATATAACTTGTGAAAAAAAACCATAACCATGATATGATTATTGAACCTAAAAAATGTCCAATTATCCCTTAATAGCATCAAATATGTAATCAGTATTCAGATTTCCCTTTATTTCATGAATTACAATTTTTAACAATTGTTTTTGTTTGAATTAGGAACCAAATTAAGGACTACATGCTGGTTGATAGGAATTTATTTATTTAATTTTTTTTCTTATTAAAATATTTTATTTATTTATCCCAACCTCACTGAGCTTCTCTCCAGTGGCAGAAAGAATGGAGGTCTGCTTAACTCTACCATTCTGCTGCTGTATGGCTGAGAAACTAAAGACATAGAGAGGCTGAATGACTTGCCCAAGGTAACACAGCTGGTAAATAGTGAAGCTGCAATTTAAACTCAGGTTTGTTTCTTCCCAAAGTCCATACTCATTTCACTCCAACCTTTTATGTAATGAGTTATAGACCTGTAATTAAGAAGGAGAAGGAGATTGTAGGTCAAAAATTTGACTTAGTGGGTTTTTTTTTTTAGATTATTTATTTGAGAAAGAGGGAGAGAGAAAGGGAACAAGCTGGGGGAGAGGCAAAGGGAGAGGGAGAGAGAGAGAAGCAGACTCCCCACTGATCAGGAAGCCAGATGCAGGGCTCCATCCCAGGGCCCTGGGATCATGACCTCAGCTGAAGGCAGATGCTTAACCAACTGAGCCACCCAGGTGCCTGTGGTGTGTGTGTGTGTGTGTGTGTGTGTGTGTGTGTGTGTGTGTGTGTTTTACCGTCCAATTAAAAGGCAGACTCAGGGGCAGCCCTGGTGGCCCAAGTGGCTTAGCGCCGCCTGCAGCCCAGGGCATGATCCTGGAGACCTGGGATCAAGTCCCACATCAGGCTCCCTGCATGGAGCCTGCTTCTCCCCCTGCCTGTGTTCCCTGCCTCTCTCTCTCTCTCTCTCTGTGTGTGTGTGTGTGTCTGTCTGTCTGTCTGTCATGAATAAATAAAATCTAAAAAAAAAAGGTAGGCTCAGGGCACAAGTGGCCTGGGTGAAATGAAACAGATGGCTGAAGCTGATGCTGCATAAAGTGCTGCTTCTCTAGGTGAGTGAGCCATTTGCAGAATGACCACCATGAAGCTTCAACAGGACACACAGCAGTTAGGACAGAGAGGTGAACTCTGTACTCAGCTGGACTTTGGTGAAAGGTACATTTTTAAAAATTTGTAGCCAGGGAAAACTGGAAAAACAAAAACTAGGAAATTCAGAATTACCGAAGAGTGGTAATCCTTTTCTGTGGTGACAAGTGACAAAAAGAAAAGTGCAGGTGGGCCTCACACTTATTTAGCTGTATTGCCAGTGTGAATCTTGAGAACCACTGGACACTCTGGGCTTTAGGAACACCTGGAAAATGTACTCAAACCTTAAAACATCCTCTGTAGGCTATCCTGGGTACTGGTCCCCTAACATGGGGACTAGCCATCAGGCTGGGGACCTGACTAGCCTGACTGCCCCATAAAGCCCATGTTCTGAGGGTGGGCAAAGTACCTGGTGTCGGGCAGAGCCTCTGCCTCTGAGCAGATATGAGCAAGTGAAGACAGCCAACTGTTGGGGTGGCAAACTGTCTGAATTACCTGCATAATTACAGGTCTCCTGTAGCACTACATGGTTGAGGGAGTCAGTCAATGGGTTTGTATTTGTGCTAAAAAATGCTATATTTATCAACATAAAAATATTGATGGGAATAAATCATTCTTTCCATGGTAAAATGATCAGTCTTTGGTCTAAGCTTCATTGTCATCAATATGCTTCTGGGAGAGGAGCACCTGGGTGGCTCAGTTAAGGGTCTGACTCTTGATTTAGGCTCAGGTCATGATCTCAGGGTTGTGAGTTCAAACCCCCTATTTAGTCCCACATCAAGCCTGGCGCCTAGCCTCCCATTGGATTCCATGCTGGGCAAAGAGCTGCTTAAGATTCTTTTCCTCCCTCTCCCTCAGCCCCCATCCCCTACTAAAAAATATGCTTCTGGAAGAATAATGTTTTGAAAGTAAAAAATCAGTAAGATTTTTATTTCTATCCCCTGTATATCATTCAGCAGACATTTTGCAAAAACAACCAGGTGAAAGGGGAGGGGGAGATGCCCCTCCGGGAAGCAGGCTTTGATATAAAGATGTCCTGGCTGACAGGAAGTGGAAATGGGAGCCCCCCAGGGACTTGTGGGAAGGAGAAGAGGTGGTGATGAGGATGATAGTGAGATATACTTCTTTTTCTTTTTAAAGATTTTATTTATTCATGAGAGATTTCATTTATTCATTCAGAGAGAGAGAGAGGCAGAGACATAGGCAGGGGGAGAAGCAGGCTCCATGCAGGGAGCCCGATGTGGGACTCAATCCCAGAACTCCGGGATCACGCCCTGGGCCGAAGGCAGACATTCAACCATTGAGCCACCCCGGGGGGCCCAGTGAGATACACATCTTGACCCTCCTCCTGCCCAAAGCCAGGTGGTTATTTAGAAGCAGAGGGACATTGGTCATGTTTCTCACTTGGAGCATTAGGTCCTTTGATTAAGCAAAGGGGGAAAAGAGACTTCAATATGAGTTTAATTACTACAAGCTAAAAACTGCAAGCAGGTAATCAGCAAGCAGTGTATATTGGCCAGAGTGAGGCATTGAGGACTTGTGGTAACTATGGCAAACTAAAGACCATGTGTCCTGTCCTGCTCAGATTTATTTTTTAAAAACAAAGCAACACATTGTGCTTACCAAACAGAGGTGACTATGGCAACATTTAGGTTGCCAGTTTGCAGCCTCACTTTAATAGCCAATGTTTTAGAATTTTTGAGGCGTAAAATGTACACATAATTTTAAAAATGATTTACTGTTGGGCAATAACTTCTTTTTATATTTGTCCTTTCATGTCCTTATACTTTTTTGAAACTCTCAGAGGTTGTAGGGTCATAAGAACCCCAGACTACCTTAGGAAAGAATTAGTTACTATTAAGAGATGGGCCAAAAGAGAGGTGAGTTCACAGCCTTTGAAATTTCAGTCTGGCATTTTCATTCACCAGGAGACATGGGCTGAGGGTCAGTTTTGTGGATATTAAACTAAAGTGCTTCCCTGTTGATCCTTGAATGAAATAAAAGGCTGAAAGACAAGCACCACGAAAAAGTTAGAAATTGTGTGTAAAAGACTCTCAAGATCAGAGAGGCCAGTTGGTGAATATAGGCAGTCTGTTTCCACACAGAGGCCACTTTGAGCTCTGTAGCTGTCAAGGCCCTGGTCTGAAACTACTTAGAAATGGGTACAGTGGTCCTGGACACTTTGGGTCTCCTCATCTTAGGGAGAGGGTTGAGCATCTGAGTTGTACGAAGTAGTTGCAAATTTTTAGTTGGACACATGGAGTTCTCTAGCTGATGTACAGGATATATTCAGGGGGCTGTGTGTGGATGCTGAGTAGCTAAAGGGGTGGACTGTGCCAGCCACAAAGCTGTTGTGTCCCAGATCCCTTCTATAGTCTGCTCTGTGGGTTGGGCCGAGACCCATCTCTACCCAGTCAGCTCTTAGGCTTTGTCACGAGGGGCATGAGCGGGAGACTGCAAGGCTGGGGGGAAAAGGAGTTGCTCTTCCCTATGTGCTTCTTGCTCCTGTCAACAATGTTCCACCCTTCTCTCCACAGCACCATCAACAGTTTGTTCCTATAGCAGCTGTGTCTAGCTGGCAGTTTGCCTGATGCCCACAGAAGCAGATTTCTCATGTCCCTCTCAGAGATGTGGACACCGGTTGGTCATTGTCCTCTCCTCTGAGGTCTTGGCCACACGCCACAGGGACACTCCTCCAAGATCAGAGACATGAACGCCACCTACCTGATGTCCCCTCCTGAGGAGTATGAGTTTCACCTTTGTGGGATCTCTCCTTGAAGCATTTACATTTTAGTAATTCCAGCCTCTTCCCTGTGCTCCTCCAGCTCTGGGGGTGTTTGCTGCTTCCTGTGGGTGTTCCTCCATGCCACTTCCATGATCTTTTTGCCTTTTCAGTTCTTCAATACCTAGTAAACAAATTCTTTATACTAAGGTCTCCTTGTGAAGTGAACCACTTTAGTTTCTATCTCCTGACTGGACCATGATTAATAAGATGAGCATTCAGAGTTAGGGAGTGATGAACAATGCAGAATTGTTTATGATTGCAATTCTGCATGTATCTATGCCTAGAGACATCTGGCTCCAGGGTAGTTCCTCTGTTAGGGGTATTAAGGATAAGCACAGAATACAGACTGGATTTTAGAATTCCTTGAGCAGACAAAACCACCTAAGCCACATAAGTGAAATTTAATTTAGCTTTTTGTCAAAACAAGTGCAACTTAACTTGGGCCACTTATTGTAAATGTCTCTGATAATCAGAAAATAAGCATAAGTCAGTCTATAGACTTGTTGAGTCACTATGTTGCACCTGAACCTAATGTAACATGGTGTGTCACCTATATCTCAATTTTAAAAAAATTGAGTTGTGCTGTAAGCAGAAAATACATACTAGATTTCACAGATCTATCATGAAAAAATGAAAAAAAAATCTCATTAATAAGGACTCCTGGGTGGCTCAGTTGATTAAGCAGCTTTGGCTCAAGTCATGATCTCAGGGTCTTGGGATTGAGTCTGGTCTCCAGCTCACTGCTCAGGGGAAGTCTGCTTCTCCTTCTGCCTTCCCCCCTACTGCCCCTGCTCTCATTCTCTCTCTCTCAAATACATAAATAAAATCTTTAAAAAATATCTTTAATAAATGTTGAAATCATAGTTTTGCCAAATAGGTTTAGCTAAAATGAGTTATTAAATTTACTTATATAAAGAAACTTAAGTCATCTTCCTAAAAAGGGTGATCACTACCATAAAGAAATTCTGTTTTAATAACTGACCATGCAAAGGTTAAACAACTTTCTCATTTTCATTTAATAAGCTATCCTGCAACATTCTGTTCTGAGCTTCATATTGGTTTTAAACTTGAAAGCTCCCAGCTTTTCAAGTTTGCACAATTAACTCTTAATAAATACTATTTATTGATTTGGTGGATTTAATTTTACCATCTCTGGGTTTTTGACAGGGGTGATGCTGGATGTTTGCCTGCCTTCCTTCCCATCTGCTGCCAACCTTAAGGGGGGTAGGTCAATTCTTCCTAGTAGGAATGCCCTCTACCCTGCTCAGCCTCAGGGCGCCAACAACCCCATCACCCCAGACAGGGAAGACACTTTTCTTTTCATCTCAGTGTAAAACCTATCTTCCCAGGTGATGCGTTCCATCCAATACAGACCTCTTTGCAGTGATTTAGAGTATAAAGACTCTCCAGATAAACACTCTACGTGCTAAAGTGTGAGTTTGTTGCCTGCCTGTAATAAGACAGTTGTACTAGAATATAGTGAACCAGTATCCAGATGCACTGTGTTATCAAGGCTTTAGGATATTAGGGGTTGGATGGACCATCCAGATTATGCTGGGTTCTCCCAGCCCAGAGAGATTGTCATTTTCACATTAAGTGTGAAGTAAAAACAGGTTTCCTTATTCCCACTCTTTCTGACCTGCTCATAGCAAACTATACATACCTTCAGAAGTACAGGCAATGTTATGGAGCAGTTTCAATTCATACTGGGAATATGTGCATTTATCCAGAGTAAGCAACAAATTCTGTAAGCCCAGTTCTGCTAGAAGTCAACTTTACATTCCCTAAAAGAATACTTAGCCCCTCATTCCCAACAGCATTCAGGTGAAAGGTGATCCCACCCCTATGCCAGAGAATACCAGGTGAACATTTGACTTTTACACACCCTATTTACAGGGTCACAGTGTTAATTTTCTCTAAGAGTAAAATCGTGTTCTACTACTTCTTACAGAGTGGCTGAGACCTTTAAATAACTTTTTTTTAGGGTTAAAGAATGAAGAAAAGTGTTATTCTCAAGACTGGCTATAGTTTGAGCCACCTAGTATGGGTTAAAGACAGAATTCCTTCCAGGGGGAGTCATTCTGCAATTTAGGTAAGTAATTGTAATGAGTGTGTGTACTGGGTTGAATGGGGTCCCCCAAATTTATGTTCACCAGAACCTCAGGATGTGACTTTACTTGGGAATAGGGTCTTTGCAGATATAATTATTTAAGATGAGGTGATAATGAATTAGAATGTAGACTAATTCAATAAATGGTGTCTGCATAAGAAGGGAAAACAGAGCCACAGGGAGAATGGTGTATGACAACAGAGGGAGACTTTGGAGTGTTGCCTGCAGAAACTGGAAGAGGCAAGAAAGGACTCTCCCTGGATCCTGGAAGAGGCATGGCCCTGCTCATACCTCAATTTTAGATGTCTACCCTCCAGAACCATGAGAGAATAAATGTTTATTGTCTAAAGCAACCCACTTGATCATCATTTGTTACAGCAGCCCTAGGAAACTAATATAATGTGTTGATTTAAAATTTTTTTTATTAGATTTCAATTTGCCAACATATAGCATAAATCCTAGTGCTCATCCCGTCAAGTGCCCCCCTCAGTGTCCATCACCCAGTAACCCCAATGCCACAGCCACTTCCCTTTCCACCACCCCTTGTTTGTTTCCCAGAGTTAGGAGTCTTTCATGTTCTGTCACCCTCACTGATATTTTCCCCTCATTTTTTCTCCTTTCCTCTTTATTCCCTTTCACTATTTTTTATATTCCCCAAATGAATGAGACCATATAATGTTTGTCCTTCTCCGATTGACTTACTTCACTTAGCATAATACCCTCCAGTTCCATCCACGTTGAAGCAAATGGTGGGTATTCGTCATTTCTAATGGCTGAGTAATATTCCATTGTATACATAGACCACAGCTTCTTTATCCATTCATCTTTCAATGGACACCGAGGCTCCTTCCACACTTTGGCTATTGTGGAATTGCTGCTAGAAACGTTGGGGTGCAGGTGTCCCGGCGTTTCACTGCATCTGTATCTTTGGGGTAAATCCCCAGCAGGGCAATTGCTGGATGTAGGGTAGTTCTATTTTTAACTCTTTGAGGAACCTCCACACAGTTTTCCAGAGAGGCTGTACCAGTTCACATTTCCACCAACAGTGCAAGAGGGTTCCCCTTTCTCCACATCCTCTCCAACATTTGTTGTTTCCTACCTTGTTCATTTTCCCCATTCTCACTGGTGTCAGGTGGTATCTCATTATGGTTTTCATTTGTATTTCCCTGAGGGCAAATGATGCAGAGCATCTTCTCATGTGCATATTGGCCATGTCTATGTCTTCCTCTGTGAAATTTCTGCTCATATCTTCTGCCCATTTCATGATTGGATTGTTTGTTTCTTTGCTGTTGCTGTTGAGTTTAATAAGTTCTTTATAGGTCTTGGATACTAGCCCTTGATCTGATATGTCATTTGCAAATATCTTCTCTCATTCTGTACGTTGTCTTTTAGTTTTGTGGACTGTTTCTTTTGCTGTGCAGAGGCTTTTTATCTTGATGAAGTCCCAATAATTCATTTTTGCTTTTGTTTCCCTGGCCTTCGTAGATGTATCTTGCAAAAAGTTGCTGTGGCCAAGTTTAAAAAGGGTGTTGCTTGTGTTCTTCTCTAGGATTTTGATGGATTCTTGTCTCACATTTAGATCGTTCATCCATTTTGAGTTTATCTTTGTGTCTGGTGTAAGAGAGTGGTCTAGAGTCATTCTTCTGCACGTGGCTGTCCAATTTTCCCAGCACCATTTATTGAAGAGACTGTCCTTTTTCCAGTGGATAGTCTTTCCTGCTTTGTCGAATATTAGTTGACTATACAGTTGAGGGCCCATTTCTGGGTTCTCTATTCTCTTCCATTGATCTATGTGTCTGTTTTTGTGCCAGTACCACACTGTCTTGAGGACCACAATTTGTAGTACAACCTGAAATCTGGCATTGTGATACCCCCAGCTATGGTGGTCTTTTTTAAAATTCCCCCGGCTATTCAGGTACTTTTCTTATTCCACACAAATCTTTTTTTAAGGATTTTATTTATTTATTCATGAGAGACACAGAAAGAGAAAGAGTGAGTCAGAGACACAGGCAGAGGGAGGAGCAGGCTCCATGCAGACAGCCCGATGTGGGACTTGATCCCGGGACTCCAGGACCATGCCCTGGGAAGAAGGCACGCACCAAACCGCTGAGCCACCCAGGGATCCCCTAATTCCACACAAATCTTAAGATGATTTGTTCCAACTCTCTGAAGAAACTCTATGGTATTTTGATAGGAATTGCATTGAATGTGTAAATTGCCCTGGGTAGCATTGACATTTTCACAATATTAATTCTGCCAATCCATGGACTGGCACACAATATTAATTCTGCCAATCCATGGAGCATGGACTGTTTTTCCGTCTCTTTGGATCTTCCTCAATTTCTTTCAGAAATGTTATGTAGTTTTTAGGGCCTAGATCCTTTACCTCTTTGGTTAGGTTTATTCCTATATATCTGATGCTTTTGGGTGCAATTGTAAAGGGGATTGACTCCTTAATTTCTTTTTCTTCAGTCTCATTGTTAGTGTATAGAAATGCCACTGATTTCTGGGCATTGCTTTAGTATCCTGCCACACTGCTGAATTGCTGTATGAGTTCTAGCAATCTTGGGGTGGAGTCTTTTGGGTTTTCCATGTACAGTATCATGTCATCTGCAAAGAGGGAGAGTTTGACTTCTTCTTTGCCAATTTGAATGCCTTTGATTTCTTTTTGTTGCCTGATTGCTGAGGCTAGGGCTTCCAGTACTATGTTGAATAGCAGTGGTGGGAGTGGACATCCCTGTCATGTTCCTGATCTTAGGGGAAAGGCCCCCAGTGTTTCCTCATTGAGAATGATATTTGCTGTGGGCTTTTCGTAGATGGCTTTTAAGATGTTGAGGAATGTTCCCTCTATCCCTACACTCTGAAGAGTTTTGATCAGGAATGAATGCTGTATTTTGTCAAATGCTTTCTCTGCATCTATTGAGAGGATCATATGGTTCTTGTTTTTTTCTCTTCTTGATATGATCTATCATATCGTTGATTGCTTTGCGGATGTTGAACCAGCCTTGCATCCTGGGGATAAATCACACTTGATCATGGTGAATAATCTTCTTAATGTACTGTTGGATCCCACTGGCTAGTATCTTGTTGAGAATTTTTACATCCATGTTCGTCAGGGATATTGGTCTATAATTCTCCTTTTTGGTGGGTTCTTTGTCTGGTTTTGGAATTAAGGTGATGCTGGCCTCATAAAATGAGTTTGGAAGCATTCCATCCCTTTCTATATTTTGGAACAGCTTTAGAAGAATAGTATTGTTTCTTCTTTAACCGTTTGATAGAATTCCCCTGGGAAGCCATTTGGCCCTGGACTTTTGTGTCTTGAGAGGTTTTTGAGGACTGCTTCAGTTTTCTCCCTGGTTATTGGTCTGTTCAGGTGTTCTATTTCTTCCTGTTCCAGTTTTGGTAGTTTGTGGTTTTCCAGAAATGCATCCACTTCTTCTAGATTGCCTAATTTATTGGCGTATAGCTGCTCAGAATGAGTTTTTAAAATCGTTTTATTTCCTTGTTATCTGTAGTGATCTCTCCTTTCTCATTCATGATCTTATTAATTAGAGTTTTCTCTTTTGTTTTTAAGAAGGTTGGCTAATGGTTTATCTATCTTATTAATTCTTTCAAAGAATCAACTCCTGCTTTTGTTGATCTGTTCTACAGTTTTTCTGGTCTCTATTTCATTGAGTTCTGTTCAAATCTTTATTAATTCTCTTCTTATGCTGGGTGTAGCTTTTATTTGCTGTTCTTTTCCAGTTCCTTTAGGTGCAAGGTTAGTCTGTGTATTTGACTTCATTCCAGTTTTTTGAGGGATGCTTGTATTGCAATGTATTTCCCTCTTAGGACTGCTTTTGCTATATTCCAAAGATTTTGAACAATTGTATCTTCATTCTCATTAGTTTCCATGAATCTTTTTTAATTCTTCTCTAATTTCCTGGTTGACCCTGCTCTTTAACCTCTCCGTGTTCAAGTTTCTTCCAAATTTCTTCATGTGATTGAGTTCAAGTTTCAAAGCATTATGGTCTGAAATTATGCAGGAGACAATCCCAATCTTTTGGTATCTGTTGCTACCTGATTTGTGACCCAGTATGTGGTCTATTCTGGAGAAAGTTCCATGTGCACTTGAGAAGAATGTATTCAGTTGCGTTTGGATATAAAGTTCTGTCAATATCTGTGAAATTTATCTGTTCCAGTGTATCATTTAAAGCTCTTGCTTCTTGGGGATGTTGTGCTTAGAATATCGGTCTTTTGCAGAAGGTACCATGTTGAAGTCTCCCAGTATTAGTGTATTATTATCTAAGTATGTCTTTACTTTGGTTATTAATTGATTCATATACTTGGCAGCTCCCACATTAGGGGCATAAATATTCTTTTTTAAAGATTTTGTTCATTCATGAGACACACACACACACAGAGAGAGAGAGAGAGAGAGAGAGAGAGAGGCAGAGACATAGGCAGAGGGAGAAGCAGGCAGAGGGAGAAGCAGGCTCCATGCTGGGAGCCCAACATGGGACTTGATCCCAGGTCTCCAGGATCACGCCCTGGGCTGAAGGTGGTGCTAAACTGCTGAGCTACCCCGGCTGCCCTAGGGGCATAAATATTCATGATTGTTGGGTCCTCTTGTTGGATAGATCCTTTAAATATGATCTATTCATAGATCATCCCTCTTCATCTCTTACTACAGTCTTTGGGATAAACTTTAATTTATCTGATATGAGGATTGCTACCCCTGCTTTCTTTTGAGGACCATTTGAATGGTAAATGGTTCTTCAACCTTTCATTTTCAGGCTCTAGGTGTCCTTAGGTCTCAAATGAGTCTCTTGCAGACAGCAAATAGATGGGTCTTACTTTTTTATCGAGTCCAAAACCCTCCATCTTTTGATGGGATCATTAAGCCCTTTCATGTTCAGAGTTACTATTGAAAGATATGAGTTTAGTGTCATCGTAATACCTATTCAGTCCCTGTTTTTGTGGATTGTTTCTTTGGGCTTCCTCTTTTATGGAGTCCCCCTTAGAATTTCTTAAACAGCTGGTTTGGTGGTCACATATTCTTTCAGTTTCTGCCTATCTTGGAAACTCTTTATCTCTCCTTCTATTCTGAACGAGAGCCTTGCTGGATAAAGTATTCTTGGCTGCGTATTCTTCTCATTTAGGACCCTGAATATATCCTGCCAGCCCTTTCTGGTCTGCCAGGTCTCTGTGGAGAGGTCTGCTGCTAATCTAATATTTCTCCCCATATAAGTTAAGGATCTCTTGTGTTTTGCTGTTAAGGATCTTCTCTTTATCTTTGGAATTTGCAAGTTTCACTATTAAATGTCGAGGTGTTGAATGGTTTATATTTATTTTTTTGGGGGGGGAGCCTCTCTATCTTCTGGATCTGAATGCCAGTTTCCCTCCCCAGATTAGGGAAGTTCTCAGCTATGATTTGTTCAAATATGCTTTCTGGTCCTCTGTTCCTCTCAGCGCCCCCTTGGAACCCCAATTAAACGTAGATTTTTCCTTGGGAGGCTGTCATTTATTTCCCTTACCTTTCCTCATGGTCTTTTCATTGTTTTTCTCTTTTTTTCCTCAGCTTCCATCCTTGCCATAAACTTGTCTTCTATGTCACTCTTTCTTGTACTTCTTAACCCTCGTCGTTAAGATCTCCAGTTTGGATTGCATCTCATTTAATTGATTTTTAATTTCGGTTTGATTAGATTCATTTTTTTAAAAGATTTTATTTATTTATTTATGAGAGACAGAGAGCGAGAGAGAGAGAGAGAGAGAGAGAGAGTCAGAGACACAGGCAGAGGGAGAAGCAGGCTCCATGCAGGAAGCCTGAGGTGGGACTCGATCCCAGGTCTCCAGGATCACACCCTGGACTGAAGGCAGCACTAAACCGCTGAGCACCCGGGCTGCCCTCCGCTTGATTAGATTTAGATTCTGCAGTCATAAAGTCTCTTGAATCCTTTATGCTTTTTTCCAGATCCACCAGTAGCTTTATAATTGTGCTTCTGAACGGCTTCCTGTCATCGAATTGAATCCAAATTCTGTAAATCTGTGGCAGGGAGTACTGTTTCTGATTCTTTCTTTTGTGGTGAGTTCTTCTTTCTAGTCATTTTGCTCAGTGCAGAGTGGCTAAAAATGAGTTGTACTGGAAAAAGGAAGAAAAGAAAGAAAAAAAAAGGACGTGTATCCTCTGGTTCTATATACCATAAATCCCTAGACTTCCCCTGGAGCTTTCCAGTATTGCTCAGTCAAGAACTTGCTGCCCCCTGTCCTTCCAGCTGGTCTTCTGGGGGAGGGGCCTGCTGTGCCGATTCTCAGGTGTGTACACTTGGGAGCTGCTCCCCCCCATGCCAGGTGCACGGCTCAGTGGGAGCTATTTAGCCCTTGAGGCATCTATTCCCTGGCAGCCCCGCTCCATCCCAGGCACAGGGTGACACCAGGAGGAACGACAACACTGGCAGCAGCCAGCTCTCCAGCCCTGGAGTCAGCTCCCGCAGTAACTACCGCAGCTCCCAGTCTGCACTGGCCTGGATGCTTCCAGGGCTGGGGGAGCTGGTCTGCACAGCTCGGGGGTCCTGGTGGCAGAAGCTTCCCGCTGTCCTGGGCCCTCCCCGCCTCCTCCTGTTCCAGGGGGAGCACAGGATCCTGGGCTGTGTCCCCCGGCGCCCTGGGATCCAGGGCCACGCAGCCCCCTCTGCCCAGGGCCCCCTCCTGAGCTGCTCCCGGGGCCCGGCCGGGCGCTCCAGCCCTTTACCGCGCTCAGCCCGCGGAGTGCGGCGCGCTCGCCCCCGGGCGTACGTCTTTTGCTAGTGACCCCGGGAGACCTGGGGCTCCACGGCCCCTCCTGGGGTTCTGCCCGAGTTCTCTGCTCAGTGCCTTTCCGTCTGGGAAGAATCCGGTGCAGATTTTTTAAGTTCCTGCTTCTCCGGGGCTGGGCTTCCCTCTCCCCGAGGCTCTCGCTGCAGCCTTAGCCTGACTCCTTGCAGGGACCCCTCCCCCACTTGATACTTTTTATTTTTATTTTTTTCCTGCCTTCCTACCTTGTTAGAAGCACAAACTGTTCTGTTTGTAGTGTTCCAGCTGTTCTCTCTTTATCTCTCAGGTTGAATTTGTAGGTTTTCAGGATGATTTGAAAGGTATCTAGGTAAGTTGGTGGGGACAGGTGACTTCGGGACCCTACTCCTCCACCATCTTGCCCCCCCCCCCATTGTGTTGATTTTGAAGATAATGTCCCCTTGGGAGTAGTTTAGTTTAGTTTTTTTTTTTTTAATAAAACTTGGAACTTAAGTGGTTTTAAAAGTTTAAAAATACAAATAAGAAATATACAAAAAACAAAACAAAACAAATAGTTTAAAAGTAGAGCTCCGAATAGTAAGACAGGAATTTTGAAGGTTTCTTTTGCTGGTGATTCAATGAGGAAGGTGAGAGTTCAGGCAGAGGAAAATGTGGAGGGACAGGTGAGCACAGGAAGATAAATGCCAAGAGAAAATCTTAGGGTTCACTTTCTCCTGGAATACTCCCTGACTTAGGATACAAAAGTAATGCTTTTTAGTTAATGAACTAAAAACTGAAGAGTTATGATATCATGCTCTCATGTCAATGATCAGAATCAAGGATATGCCATTGAAAAGAAACTAGCAAACCAAAGTTGCTAACTCCAAGTATTATGGGACCATGTACTACACAACCATGTCTAGAGGGGGAAAATGTCTGGCCAGACCATCTGTGTTCCTTCTCTTTGTCTGAGTGTGTTTGCTGCAGAAGAGATATTGTTACACAAGTGAAATGAAATAGAAGGCATGAATCTCTCTTTCTATGTACTTATTGCATGTTCTGTCAGAGTCCTTGACTCAAGTCTAAACTGACTCATCTGGGCCCTTAGGTAGGAAGAGTAATGGCCCCACAAATGTGTCCATGACCTAGTACCCAGGAACTGTGAATATTACTTTACATGTCAAAAGGGACTTTACAGATGTGATTAGAGTTGTGGACCTTGACATGGGGAGATTATACTGGATTATATCCAGATGGGCTCAATCTAATCATGCAAGTCCTTAAAAGTAGAGTAACTTTTCAGCTGTGGTTAGAAAGATGCAACATTGCTGGCGTTGAAGTTGGAGGAGAGCCATGACCCCACAAATGTGGGCAACTTCTAGAATCAGGAAAAAACAAAACAAAATAAAACAAACAAAAAAGCATTTTTCCTATATTAGTCTGCTGAGGCTGCCATAACAAAATACCATAGACTGAGTGGCTTATACAACATAAATTTATTTCTCACAGTTCTGAAGCCTAGAAGCCTAAGATAAAGGTGGCTGCCAGTTAGGTTCCTGGCTTATAGGTGGTGTCTTTTCATTCTGTCCCCATTTGGCCTTTCCTGGGCATGTGTGCATAAGGTGAGAGATCTCTTCTTCCCTTCCTCTTCTTATCAGGTCACCAATCCTATTGGATTAGGAACCCACCCTTATGATCTCATTTAACTCTGCCTTCTTAAAGGTCTATCTCCAAATACAGTCACATCGGGAGTTAGGGCTTCAATATATGAATTTGGAGGGAACACAGTTGAGTCCTTATCATTCCATAAAGGAGCCCTATTCACACCTTGATTTTAATCCAATGTTTTTAAATTTTTTTTAATTTTTATTTTTTAGATTTTATTTGACAGAGAAGAGGGGGAGAGAGAGAGAGAACAAGCACACAAGCAGGAAGAGTGACAGGTAGAGAGAGAGAAGGAGAAGCAGGCTCCCCACTGATCTAGGAGCCCAATGTGGGTCTCAATCTCAGGACCCCAGGATCATGGCTTGACCTGAAGGCAGACACTTAACCAACTTAGCCACCCAGGTGCCCTAGCCCAGTGTTTAGCCACTTTGTTTGTGGTCATTTGTTATAGCAGCATTAGAAAACTAATACAGACTCCTATCCATCTATTTGGCATCCTTTCATCTTTCATAGACTGTGTTTGCAAAGCAAACTGAATTACAATGTGCCAGGCATTGCATTATACAAAGTGCTCCTTGTCCTTAAGCACCTACTGGGGCTGTGATTATCCTTACTATGGATCAGTACTATAAGCCCTTGGAGGGTGAAGATTCTGTTGGTCATGACTCTGCTGGTTCAGTCTAGTGCCTAAAACATAGTAGATACTCAGTAAGACTTTGTCAAATAGAACAAGGAAGGAGATTGATGTTCAAAGAGATCAGAAAGGATGGCTTTCTCAGGATCATGGGATGATATGGATCCAAACCATGTAAATGGAGATCATACATTTTCTACAAGATGTAAGCCCTCAAATTGCAGTACATACATATAAAGCAAGAAAAGATATATTCAGTCAGTTCCCATTGTTGCAGATTGTTTTCATGCACTATTTCATGTAGGTCTTGAGAGGAAGACATTAACAGTATTCACTAGATGGATGAGGAATCCAAAGCTCAGAGAGGTTAATAAATGTTCTCAAAGTTTTGTGAATTGTTGTGGCAAAAATTATTTCAAAACCCAAGTCTTTTAGGCTTTTGCAAAGTCAACATTTTTCCAACTGCCTCACCCTGGAAATATATTATTTATTTTCATTTGTCTGCGTTCATGAGTTGCCTAGGAAGGCAGGATCTATTGTTCTTTTTAGATCTTCTGACTGTTCATTGCAACCATGATTTTTTTTTTTGAAGGCAGGAGCTACATCTCCTTCTTTTCTTTTACTCCCTGTGGCAGCCCATTCCATGTAGCATATCACACATGCAGATTCTATTATTAACTGGCAGCAGACTTCCAGCTTCTGGATCTCAGAGGTATGCTTATACTAATTAGAGCTATTTCAAAATTTTAGAACAGCTGGAAGTATTTTGTTCTCAAGAGTCACTCAGTGAAGACATTTTGTGTGTGTGTGTGCTTGTTATTCAAGAGATGCGATGTAGGGGCTAGAACAAAATCTACCTGGAGGCACTGTGTATGGCCTGGTGGTTAAATGCATGGGCTCTAAAGTCAGGCAGATTTGGCTTTGGATTTCTGGATTGCCATTCACTAGCTGTTGGGCTTTGGCAAGTTATACCACCTCTCTGCACCTCAGTTCCACACCTATAATCATTGTTATTTCCCAGGTTTGTTTGCTTTTGCCTTGTTTTTGTCCTCTTTTGGGTACAGATGAAGCAAAATGAATCTGATAAATCCAAAGAGTAATGTATGATGGATCTAGAAACCAGAAGATATGGATGGGCAAGGGGAATGGATGTCTGAAACCAGTGGGATAAGATAAATAAGTGTTTGATGCAGAGACCTCCTCGAGATTTTGATAATGTTGGAGAAGTAGCTTTTACTTGAAAAGCAAACTAGAGAGGTGGAAGAGAATGCATTCTGGATGGTGCTGAATGCTATGTGTGTATGGAAGATCTGATTGTGTGCTTACGTAGTATGCATTCTTCCCTCCTCTTATTAACAAGCTCTCATTTTGTTCTGATTTTGGCTGACTGTTTTTGTGAGGTGCGGGACTCCCCTCAGACCCCTGGGGGTGCATTTCTCCACATCCTTGCCAACACTCGTTATTTCTTACCCTTTTGGCCGAGGCTGTTCTAATAGGTATTCACTCAATAAGCAGCACAGAATAGCTACACTCAAAGGGATTCTCTTGCTTTTCAGACTCACTTTAGAACCTTAAAAGATGTCTTGATATTTTTTTCTTAGCAGTTTTATGTATGCCATACTGAGAGATCATCTATCTACCTAGGAATTGGAGAGCCTGAAGAAGGCAGTGTAGAGAAAACTTGGAAAATAGAGGAGAATGTGGTGGGGGAAGTGACAAGAAGGGGAGAATGAAAAGAAGGGTCAAAGATGGAAAGGCAAAAAGAGAGAAAGTAGAGCAGAGAAGAACATGCAAGAACTGGGAAATGATGACTTCTTGACTTTCCTGTAGATTGCCAGACCCTTGCTCCTGGGACTGTGACGTTCCTGTCCTTGGAATTTGGGAGACAACCTGAATCTTTAGAAACATCCCCATATTTACTTGTTCAGGCATCTCAACTTAATTCCTATTATTTCTCACAAAAAGGACTTTCTGGATACTCCATCAGCTCACTTTGGGGACTAAGTAGACTGGCCTTCTCTTCAGGTGGTTGGCTCTCTACTTTCTTTTAAGACACATAGGACTGTAGTCAACAAAAAAATGTAGGGGCTTTCCAAGTCCTGGCCACAGTGTATAATCTCAAATTCATAGTCCAGTTTAGAAAAAAAATACCCAGTGAAGATTGCTAAAGAGTAGACATCGTTTCAGTTGTTCTAAATTTTTACTCCCTGATTAAACCACAACTAAAGAAAGTAAGGTTCTGGGTGGCATCATTCAGGTTCCTCCTAATATTTATTTTGCTACATAGCATGTTGATTTGATGCTACCAATCTATACCTGTGTATTTTTTACTTAAATAAGAAATAGGGTCTATGTGGTTGATGGGTACCTTGCTTATTATTGTGGGTTCGATTGTACCTCCCCATTCATATGTTAGAGTGCTAACTCTGAGCACCTCAGAATGTGACCTTATTTAGAAATATGATAACTGCAGATGTAACCAGTTAAATTAATATGAAATCATTAGGGTGGACCCTAATCCAATATGCCTGGTATCCCTATAAAAAAAAGTGAAATCTGGACACATATAAAAATGGAGGCAGAAATTGGGGCTATATATCTACAAGGCAAGGAACACCAAAGATTGTCCACAAAGTACAAGAAGCTAGGCAAGAGGCAAAGGACATTCTTCCTCACAATTGTAAGAAGGAAGCAACCTTGCCAATACTTCAATTTAGGACTTCTGGCCTCCAGAGCCATGACACAAGAAATTTCTGTTATTTAGTACCCACTTTGTGGGTACTTTGTTAGAGCTCCCCTAGCAAACTAAGACTGTGAGTCCAACACTGGCTCTTTACACAGGGATGGCTAATGGTGGTCTCTAGTAGAGACTACACATGCATATTGCTGTGCTCAGTCACAAGTGTTCATGATGACAACTTCTCATGACCTGTTCAACTTGAGCTTAAGTACAGTCGTGAGTGTACTTAATATTGCATTACTGCCACTCACTCACTAGGAAAGAATGGCTCAGGTGTGACAAAAAAAGCATCAATCACTCACCTGAAAACTTTTATTCATTTAGAAATGCCAATGGGAGGCTGCCATCTAGAAAAAATCCAGTCATGCTTGAAGTGGGGCCTGTTCAAGAAAATGGTTGAAAGGTCACCAGATTTCTCAGTGGGTTATTTCCCTCTCTTTGATTTTTATCCAATAGTCAGAGTAGACTTTTTCTATCTTCTCACATAAATACATGGCAAAATAATTCTTTGCACTAGAGAGGGACTTCCAGCAGCCCTCAGAGGGTCAGGGGCTTGGACTTCCTATCACAGTAGAACACAGCCCTCAGCGTGCCCCTGGTGTGGAAGAAGTATACTGCTCTCACATCTTGTGATAAGGGCAGACCCAGCCATGTTCCTGGGTGGTATAATCTGTGGTCTCAGCCAACCACTATACTGCTCCTCCAGTGCCTTCCATGCAGTGGACATTTTTGGTTACTTTTCTTAGGGTGGGCCTTAATTCAATTTGACTACAGTCCTTAGAAGAAGAAGAAGAAATTAGGACATAGATGCACAGAGGGAAGACCATGTGAAGACACAGGGAGAAGATGGCCATCTACAGGCCAAAGTAAAAAAAATAAATTTCTGTTGTTTAAGTCACCCATCTGAGGCACTTTATTATGGCAGCCCTAACAAAGTGATAGAGTGCAAATCAACCAGTAGCTTTAAGGAGTAGGGTTTTAACTGGTTCTTATCAATTAGGGTATTCATATTCCCATGAAAGCAGTGGCTGGTTTACTTGTGAGAGTAATAGATTGAGTTTTTGACTTTAATTTTCACTTGTATTTACACCTTTGTTATGTCTTCATTGTGTGCAGAATGTACTTTCCTGTCCCTTGATGGTGGTCTTGGTCATGTGACTTCTTTGACCAGTAGCTTTGTGGGTAGAATTAACAGGAGATCAGTTTCAAGCAGAGGTCTTAAGAAACTTTCTGTTTTCACTTCCCCTCTTGAACCCCTGTCATTTCCATAACAATAATGAATTCAGCTAACCTCAGATCCTAGGAGAATCAAGGACAGTGAGGCAAAATCTCCCTAGCTTGAAGTAGAGCCACCTAGGCCATCCCAGCCTAAATCATCAGTACACCCCTACCCAGCCTATAAGCATGTCAATGAGCCCAGATGACATTAGCAGAAGTTCTAGACAACCATCAAACACATGAGTAATACTTAATATTAAATGGCAAGAGATTCTGTAGTTGTTACACAGCATCTGTCCAATAGTTAACTGATACAATGAACATGTGACCTGAGATGCTCAATCAAAATTGAAGAAGTTTTTTTTTTTCAGTGCTGGGAAAAGTCAGAAAGTTTTTTCTCTCTGAGATAATGTGGCCATGGAGTTTTGGCTGTGATACTCAGATTGTAGATGATACTAAGGAGATAGAACAGAGAAATGAAAGGAAATTGTGTTCTTATTGGTGTTTTTGAGCCATGGATCAAGCTATATATAAGTCTTGGATTACCTCTGAATTTCCCAATTATATGAACAAAGAAACTCCCTTGTTGTTAGATTTTTCAATTACTCCAAAAATGCGGATACAGAACTTCTGATTTCAGCTCCAACATGTAAGGACCTTGGAAGTAATCCTATACTTACAGTGCGAAAAATTCTGAACAAATTGAAAATAAACAAAATTTTCTTGGAACCATCAAGGATTTGAGATCAGAAGGGAATCCACCACCCCAAAATATAGAGAGATAGTAAATAGAGAAGCTTCTCACCTGGAGCAGAAGCCACTGGAGCCATAAATAGGTAGGAACAATTAAGTGATGATTTTTATGAGTTGCTGGAGGCTGAGGGTGGACTAGCTAGAAGGTGAAAAACTACTGGAGTCTAAGGTCTTAGGGAACCCACCGCACCCTTGTGGATCTACTTCCAGGAACTCCACCAGGATCTTAATGGTGAAGATCCAAGAAAGATCCCTCATGGCTGTGGCAGAAGGAGAGGAGAAGTAAACCTTGTGAGATATGCCCAGAGAGTCCTCCATAGCAAATGCTTACTCTCAAAACCCAAAAGGAAGAATTCTGCCAGAATATGAGGGGAGGAAGAGAAGCTAAATAACACTTGTGAAAGTCAGGGCACAGGAACATGGGCCTACTAACATTTTTGTGTGTGTGCAGATTTATTTGTTTATTTTAGTGGGGGAGGCAGGGGCAGAGAGAGAGTCTCAGACTCCCCACTGAGCATGGAGCCAGAAGTGGGACTCGATCCCAGATCCCAAGACCATGACCTGAGCCAAAATCAAGAGTTAGATGTCCAACTGATTGAGCCACCCAAGCACCCCAACATAGACCAATTAAAAGCCTGAGATTTAATCCAACAATTATGGCATGCTTTGTCACCACATCAATAGGACTCTAGTCTAACAACACTGGATTATAGCCAAGAAAGCTTCAAGGCAGAGATTCTATTTAAGGAGCCCAAAGGCAACAAGAGAGACAAAAACAAAAACATTAGACATTTGAAGTCTCTGACATCTACAGTTACAACAAACATTAAACACAGCCGAACTCTTAGATGAACAAAAAACCTTACACTAAAGGTTTTACCTCAGTACTTATTACCCAATTCATCATGCCTGGCTTTTAATAAAGTATTACAAGCCACCATAAAAGGCAAGAAAAAAAAAAAACAGAGCCTGAAGAGGAAAAAGAAGCATTAGAACCAGACTCAGATATGACACAGATTTTAAAATGGTTAGACAGGGAATTAAAAATAACTATGATTAATATGTTAAAGTCTGTAATGGAAAAAAGTAGACAACACATAAGAACAGAGGGATAATGTAAGCAGAGAGAAGGAAACTATAAAAAATAATCAAAAGGAAATCTTACAAATAAAAAGCACTGTAATAGAAATGAAGAAAACCTTTGATGGGCTCATCAGTATACTCACAATAGCCAAGGAAAGAAGCAGAGGTTAAAGATAGACCAATAGAAAGTTCCCAAAATTGAAATATTTGCAAAAAGAAGGCAGAACAAGATATCCTAGAACTGTGGGGAAATTTCAAAATATGTAGCATATAAACAGTTGGAATACCAAAAGAAGAAAGACAATGAAGATAAAAAATCGGAAGTAATAATGACAAAGAATTTTCCAAAATTAATGACAAACAAAACTAGAGATGCAGGAAGCTCAGACAACACCAAGATAAATACCAAAGAAATCTACACTTAGGTATATAATATTAAAACTACAAGAAAGCAATGAAAAATCTGGAGAGAAGATGGGGGTGTGAGAAGGACCTTGTCTCTGGAGAAACAAGGAGAAGTACAGACAACTTCTTATAAGAAACCCTGCAAGACAGCAGAAAGTGGAGTGAAATATTTTAAATGTTGTAAGAAAAATGTGTAGAATTCTTTGTGTGTGTGTCTCACATATTTGAGTTTATTTTTTTCCTGCTTTTCTTTTTTTTAATAATAAATTTATTTTTATTGGTGTTCAATTTGCCAACATACAGAAAACACTCGGTGCTCATCCCGTCAAGTGCCCCCCTCAGTGCCCGTCACCCATTCACCCCCAGCCCCCGCTCTCCTCCCCTTCCACCACCCCTAGTTCGTTTCCCAGAGTTAGGAGTCTTCATGTTTGTCTCCCTTTCTGATATTTCCTACCCATTCCTTCTCCCTTCCCTTCTATTCCCTTTCACTATTATTTATATTCCCCAAATGAATGAGACCATATAATGTTTGTCCTTCTCTGATCGACTCATTTCACTCAGCATAATACCCTCCAGTTCCATCCACGTTGAAGCAAATGGTGGGTATTTGTCATTTCTAATGGCTGAGTATTATTCCATTGTATACATAGACCACATCTTCTTTATCCATTCATCTTTCGATGGACACTGAGGCTCCTTTCACAGTTTGGCTATTGTGGACATTGCTGCTATAAACATTGGGGTGCAGGTGTCCCGGCATTTCATTGCATCTGTATCTTTGGGGTAAGTCCCCAGCAGTATATCCAGCCAAATTATCTTCCAAAAGTGAGAGAGAAATAAAGATTTCCCAGTAAAACAAGAATGGAGGGAATTCATTGCCAGCACACCTGTCCAGAAAGAAATGTTTTAAAAAGTTCTTCATGTCTCCCTTTCTGATATTTCCCACACATTTCTTCGTAAAGACTGCTAACTCTGGGAAATGAACTAGGGGTGGTAGAAGGGGAGGAGGGCGGGGGGGGGGTGGGAGTGAATGGGTGACGGGCACTGGGGGTTATTCTGTATGTTAGTAAATTGAACACCAATAAAAAATAAATAAAAAAAAAGAAAATATCAATGAGGGTGACAAAATATGAGCAACTCCTAACTCTGGGAAATGAACAAGGGGTAGTGGAAAGGGAGGTGGGCGGGAGGTTGGGGGACTGGGTGATGGGCACTGAGCGGGGCACTTGGTGGGATAAGCACTGGGAGTTATGCTATATGTTGGCAAATTGAACTCCAATAAAAAAAAATAAAACTCTTAGGTGAAAAAAAAAAGTTCTTCATGGAGAAAGAAAGTTATAGAGATCAGAAATTTGAATCTTTATAAAGAGAGGAAGAACAGCATAGAAAGAATACAAGAAAGTAAAATTCTTTAAGATTATATTTCTCATTCATTTTTCTCCATTTTCACCTACCCTTATGCCCAGCCTCTGGCAACTACCAGTCTGTTCTCTGTGACTATAAGTTCAACTATTTTTTGGGAATCCAAATATAGGTGAGATCACATAGTAGTTCTCTATTTCTGCCTGACTTATTTCACTTAGCATAATACCCTCCAGGTCCATCCATTTTTCTCAAATGTCAGGATTTCCTTCCTTTTTATGACTGACTAATATATATATGGCACATCTTCTTTATTCATTCATCCATCAATGGATAGTTAGGTTGTTTCCATGTCATGATTGTTGTTAAGTAATGCTGCAGTGAGCATGGGAGTGCAGATATTTTTCAAAACAGTTAATTAATTCCCTCCAGATAAATACCAGAAGTGGAATTGTGGATCATATGGTAGTTATATATTTAATATTTTAAGGGTCTTCCATACTGTTTTCAATAGTGGCTGCATCACCTTACATTCTTACCAATTGTGCACAGGGGTCCCCTTTTCTCCACATCCTCATCAACTCTTATTATTTCTTTTCTTTTTGATGATGACCATTTTAACAGAGGTGAAGTGATATCTCACTGTGGTTTTGATCTACATATCCCTGATGATTAGTGATGTTGAGCACTGTTTCATATACCTGCTGTTTATCTGTATGTCTTCTTTGGAAAAATGTCTATTCAAATTCTCTACCCATTTTTAATCAGATTGTTTGTTTCATATTAAGTTGCACAAGTTCTTTATATATTTTGGATATTTGAGCCTTATCAGATACATGATTTGCAAATATTTTCTCCCATTCTGCAGGTTGCCTTATTTTGTTGTGATTTTCTTTGCTTTATCCAGAGGCTTTTAAGTTTTGTATAGTTCTTATTTTTCTTATTCTTTTTTTAAAAAATATTTTATTTATTTATTCATGACACAGAGAGACACAGAGAGAGAAAGAGAGGCAGAGACATAGGCAGAGAGAGAAGCAGGCTCCCCATGGGGAGCCTGATGTGGAACTTGATCCCAGGACTGCAGGATCACGTCCTGAGCCAAAGGCAGACACTGAGCCACCCAGGTGCTCCCCTATTTTTCTTATTTTTAATTGATCTAAAAGATAACTGTTTAAAGTAATAATAACAGTGTATTGAGTGATTGTAACATATGGATACATGAAAAGAATGACAACAATGCCAGAAAGGATGAGAGGGAAGAGCTGGGAACACTCTGTTGTTCTAAGGTAGCTGCACTACATATGAACTTGATATAGTGTTATTTGAAGGTGAGCTTAGATTAGTTGTAAATGTATATTGCAAACTGTAGGACAACCATTAATTTTTTTTGATGAAGTGTAATTTGTATGCTAAGAGAGGAAACAAAATGGAATCATAAAATGTTCAATTTAAACTGGAGAAAGGAGGAAAGAGAAGAAAGAAAAGAAACAAAGAGTAAATATGTTGAACAGAAAATTGTTACAAACATGGTAGATATTAATCTAACTATATCAATAATCAATAAATGTGAGTAGTCTAAATACCCAAATGAAAATACCAAGATTGTCAGTGTGGATCGAAAAACCAAACTCAAATATACCTTGTCTACTAGAAACCCTCTTTAAGGATAAAGACTTGGATTGGTTGAAAGTAAAGGGATAGAGAAAGATATACCATACCACACTAAAACAAGAAAACTGGCAACTACATTAATTTCTGACAAAACTGACTTCAGAACAAGGAAAGTTATCAGAGATAAATTGGGGGGGGGGTGGATTACAGAATAATAAAGGGCTGAATTCTCCAGAAAATGTAACAATTCTAAATGTGTATGCACCAGCAATACAGCATCAAACTATGTGAGGCAAAACTAATAGAACTTCAAGGAGAAACAGACACATCCACTATTATAGTTAGTGACTTCAACATCCCTCTTTCAGTAATTGATAAACAAAGCAAGCAGAAAATCAGTAAGAATATAGTTGATCTGAACAGCACTATCAATCAATTTGACGTTTATAGAATACTCAATCCAACAATAGCAGAATACACATTCTTCTCAAACTCCCATGGCTCTTTCCCCAAAACTGACCACATTCTGTGTCGTAAATCACACCTTAACAAATTTAAAAGAATAGAAATCATATGAAGTATGTTCTCAGACCACAATGGAATTAAACTAGAAATTAATAACAGAAAGATGGCTGGAAAAATCTTAAAATAGTTGGAAATTTTTAAAAAGTACTTCTAAATAACACACAGTTCAAAGAAGTCTCAAAAGAAACTATAAATATGAAGAATGAAAAACAAAGTATAACTTATCAAAAATACATACTCCTCACTGCCCATCAAGTTATATTCCCAGAGAGTTGCTTGTGAGAGATACTTCTTTTATCTGTTTGTCTATCTATCATCTATCTATCTATCTATCTATCTATCTATCTATCTATCTATCATCTATCTATCCATCTATCTATTTTTTAAGTAATCTCTATGCCCTTTGTGTGGCTCGAGCTAACTACTGTGAGATTGAGTCACATGCTGTACCAACTGAGCCAGCCAGGTGCCCCAGGAAAGATACTTCAATGAAACGGTACTTAATCTAAATGTAAGGATATGATTCAATCAAAGACATGATAAGACCCCTCCAAGATGGCTAAGGGCATTCAGACAGGCTTTGATGGGTCTTAGGAGTAGGTACACTGTAGCTGAAGACTTCAGAGAGCTCTTGGAGAGTGAAGGAACGCATCTAGCTTGTTCCATACAGAACGTTCAAATGCTGTCTGTTTTTGATTATAAACACCCCAGCAAAGCTGTAAAACTTTTCAGATCATAAATTTAAAATATTCTAAAAATGACATCGCGTTCCTCAAAAGATCTGAGCCTCTGGTTGGCTAGTCCCCACTTGGGAATTTTGTAGTTTAAATTGGGCTTACTAGTAAGTGCTGGCACAAAGCGTAAGGATGCATCATAGTTTAGCTTTGACTTCAATATTGGGCTGTAATCTACTATTTGGTTTTGCCTTATCTCAATTTTTGAAGTCTAACTAGCCTAATTTGTCTATTTCACCACTCTATTTTGCAACCTGATCTTCTATTTGATCAATGATCATCTGATTGCACAGGGAACACATATCTAATTGGAAACAATGCCAGGAACAGGAAAAGACATGTCCTTTAGATTGATCTTTAATATTTGAATATTTATTTCCAAACATAGGCATTTTAGCATAACTTAGAGTGAAAAAGTCTCCAAAATTTGGAATTCTGTTATTTAGCTAAAGTATATGTTTATTTTTTTAAGACTAAAGTGTTATACTAATTAATGGTAATTGTGAGGCATTACATCTATGTATAAAAGTAATTAGTGTCTTCAAGTATTTTAACAGGAAAGAGATAAATAATTATTATGAAGTTTTAAAAAGAGAAGGTACTACTAGCTAAATTACTTTAATATATGACCAGCCATCTCATCCTTCCTGAGCAGACAAATGTTAATAAAAGTTTGAATAATATTTGTAATTGGTCTGCTTGAGCTGCCATAACAGGATACTAAAGATAGTGTGAATTAAACAACAGAAATTTATTTATTTCTCACAGTTCTGGAGCTGAAAAGCCAAGATCAAAGCACCAGAATAATTGGCTTCTAGTGAGCCCTCTCTACCTGGCTTGGAGATGGGCATCTGCTCATGTGTCCTCTGTGCCCATGCTCCTGGTGACTCTTGCTATCTTATAAGGACATCAGTACTATTGGATTAGGGTCTCATTCATTACCTCATCTTAACCATAATCACTTTCTTAAAGATCCTATATTCAAATATAGTCATCTTGGGGTTTAGAGCTTCAACATAGGAAGTTGGAGGGAGGGACACAATTCAGTTCATAACAATAATGATAAGGTAAAACAATAAATAATGTAAGTGATATACTAACATCCATAGCATTAAATAAGATTAACTTTGTGAACTATACTATTTTTCAGCTATTTCATGCCACATGAGGTATCAGAAAAGTCTTATGTGGAACTTCTTCAAATCTTATGATGTTAAAAGCAGAACTTCAACTTTGCTACCTTAAGATTCCACAAGGAAGAAAAAGATTCAAAACCCTGTAATAAACCATCTTCACTCAAAATGTAATTTTAAAAAAGAGAGAGAATGAAGAAAAATACTTTGAAGACTGTAAATAAAAATACCAAGTAACAGAATTCCAAGTGCTTTACGAAAACAACTCTTTATAATTTTTAGTTAATAGGAGCTTAAGGTTAAAGCAAAAATAGTTCACAGTAGTTGTTTTGGATGGAATTCATTCTCAGTAATAGAAGAAGCTATGGATCCTATGTGCAATGTTGTTTTTAAAAATTGGTTTTAAAAATATTTTACTATTCAAAAGGGGTCATAATATTATTTAATGTGCCATTTCTGTACCTTGCATCAGGCATTTGGATATATAGGATCACAGTCCCTTCTTACATTTGATAGCAATGGTGAATAGTTTACTAAAGATTTTCAGTTTCTGCTAGTTAACATATGAATCTGCTGAAGAACTACTTATAAAATAGAAATTTGATGAAGGAAAGGCCCTGCAACCAGTGATGGAACATACGTGGCCAAGGTCAGGAGTGACGAGGAGCTCACAAGCATGCCAAGTTTTATTCACATCCTCCAGTTGTGTGTTCAAAAAGCAGTAAAGCAGTGTAATGAAGGGAGTTACTGGTCAGTTGTAGACAGATTGTGGGCCATGTCCACCGTCTTCTTTAATCGCAGGCAGACTACAAAATGTGCAAGAGATTACAGGACTCTTGTTGAGTTTTAAGAGTTTATGTATAATTTGCATGACAGTGTTTTATCATGAGTTTTGCAAATATTTTCTCCTAGTCTGTGGTTTGTTTTCTCATTCTTTTGACAGTGTCTTTTGCAGAGCAGACGTTTTTGATTTTAAGGAAGTTCAACTTATCAAGTATTTTTTTCATAGAATATACCTTTGATATTATATCTAAAAAGTCATACCCATAACCAAGATCACCTAGATTTTCTTCTATTTTATCTTTTAAGAGTTTTATTTCCTTTTTACTTAAGTCAAGGATCAATTTTGAGCTATTTTTTGCAAAGAGTGTGAGATTTATATCTAGATTTCTTTTTCTTTCTCTCTCTCTTTCTTTTTTTCATGTGGATGTCCAGTTGTTGCAGCACCATTTGGTGAAAAGACTATCTTTAGTCCATTTTATTGCCTTTGCTATTTTGTTAAAGATCCATTGAATGTATTTATATGGGTCTATCTCTGAGTTCTATTTTTTTCCTACTGAAACATTTCTCTATTCTTTTGCAAGTACTGCACTATCTTAATTATCATAAATTTATAGTAAGTCTTGAAGTCTGGTATGATCAGTCCTCCAAATTTGTTCCCTTCTAAAATTATGTTGGCTATTCTGGGTCTTTTACCTCTGTATAAGAGGTAAGCTTTAGAATCAAAATTTCAATATCCATGACATAACTTATTAAGATTTTTTAAAATTGGGATTGCATTGAATCTAAAGATCAAGATGGGAAGAATGGATATCATGACAATATTGAGTTTCCTATTTATGAACATGGGCTAGCTCTTTATTTATATAGTTCTTTGATTTCTTTCATCAAAGTTTTATCATTTTGCTTGTATAGTTCTTCTACATATTCTGTTAGATTTATGCCTACTTAATTTTTTGAGTGCTGTAAGTGTATCATGCTTTTAATTTCACTTTCCACTTATTCATTGTTGGTATGTAGAAAAGTGATCAACTTTGGTATATTAATTTTGTATTCTGCAAATTTGTTGAAATTACTTACTAGCTCCAGGAGATTTTTTGGCCTATTCTTTCAGATTTTCTCCATAGACCATCATGTCATCTGCAAAACAAAAACAATAACAAAAACAAACCTGTTTTATTTCATCCCAATCTGTTTACCTTTTTATTTCCTTTTCTCATTTTATTACATTAGCTAGTATGTCTATTATGTTGAAAGTAGTGAGAATGGTGAGAGGGGACAGACTCGCCTTTTTTCTTATCATTGTGCGAAAGCTAGTCTCTCACTTGTAAGTATAATGTTAGCTGTAGGGTTTTTGGTAGATATTCTTTATTGAGTTGAGACAGTTTCTTCTTTTCCTAGAAGGCAGAGTTTTTATCAATATCATGTGTTGGATTTTGTCTTTTTTTCCCTCTGCATCCATTGAGACAATCATGATTTTTTTTCTTTAGCTTGTTGATGTGAAGGATTACATTCATTGATCTTTGAATGTTGAACTGGCCTTGCATACTTGGAATAAATCCCACTTGGTCATGATGTATGGATCTGCTTTGCTAATGCTTTTTGAGGATTTTTGCATCTATGTTCATGAGAGATATTATAGTTTTCTTGTAGTATCTTTGTCTGGTTTTGTTATCATGATAATGCTGGCCTCATAGAATGAGTTAGAAAGTCTTCTCTCTCTTTCTATCTTTTGGAAGAGATTTTAGAGATTTTGTATAATTTCTCCCTTAAATGTTTCGTGGAATTCACCAGTGACTCTATCTAACTTTAGTGCTTTCTGTTTTAGAAAGTTATTAATTATGTATACAGTTTCTTTTATAGATGTAGGCCTATTCCAGTTGTCTATTTCTTCTTGTGTGAGTTTTGGCACATTTCAAGGAATTGGTCCATTTTATCTAGGTTATCAAATTTGTGAGCATAGAGTTGTTCATAGTATTTCTTTATTCTCCTTTCAATATCCACGGGGTTAGTAGTGATGACCCCTCTTTTCATTTTTTGATATTAGTAATTTGTCATCTTCTTTTTAAAAAGATCAACCTTGCTAAAAGCTTATGGATTTTTGAAAAATTAGCATTTTATTTTGTTGATTTTCTCTATTGATTTCATGCTTTTAATTTCATTTTTTTCAGCTGTCCTCTTTATTATTTCTTTTCTTTTGTTTACTTTTGATTTAATTTTCTTTTTCTAGTTTCCCAAGGTGGAAGCTTAGATTATAGGTTTTAGGTCTTTCTTATTTTTTAAATATATGCGTTCAATGCTATAAAATCTCCTCTAAACACTGCTTTCCCTATATCTTACAAATTTTAATAAGCTGCATTTTTCGCATTCATTTCATTCCAAATATTTAAAAATTTTTTTTCTTGAGATTTCTTCTTGACCCATATGTTAATTGGAGTTGTGCTGTTTAATCTCCAAATATTTGGGGGATTTTCCAGCTTTCTGTTATTGATTTCTAGTTTAATTCCGAAAGTATACTTTATATGACTTCCATTCTTTTAAATTGATTAAGGTGTGCATTATGGCCCAAAATGTGGTCTCTCTTGGTGAATGTTCCATGTGGCCTTGAGAAGACTGTATATCCTGTTGTTAGATGAAGTAATCAATGGATGTCAATTATATCCAGTTGATTGATGGTGTTGTTGAGTTCAACTATGTCTTTACTGATTTTCTGTCTGCTGGGTCTGTGCATTTCTGAGAGAAAGATGTTGAAATCTCCAAGTATAATAATGAAATAATGAACTCATCTCTCTCTCCTTGCAATTCTATCAGTTTTTGTCTCATGTATCTTGACACTCTAGGCATAAACACATTAAGACCTGTGATATCTTCCTGGAGTATTGACCCCTTTATCATTATGTATGTCCATCTTTATTCCTGGTGACTTTCCTTGCTCTGAAGTCTGATCTGCCTAAAATTAATATAACTACTCCTGTTCTCTTTTTGTTAGTGTTACCATGGTATATATTTCTCTATCTCTTTATTTTTAAATCTCTATGTATGTATCCTCATATTTTAAGTGTGTTTCTTAAAGACAACACATAGCTGAGTCTGGCTTCTGATCCTCCCTGACAATCTTTGTCTTTTAACTGATGTATACCATTGATGTTTAAAGTGGTTATTGATACAGCTGGATGGATATCTACCATATTTTTTTATTGTTTTCTACTCACTGCCCTTGTTTTTTGTTCTTTCTTTCTTTTTTTTTTTTTTTGGTTTTCCACTCTGTTACTGACATTTGTGATTTTTATTTAGCATTTTAGATGATTCCATTTTCTTTGCTTTCTTAGCATATCAGTTAATACATTTTTCCTCATTATTCTAGAGGTGAACTATACATTTATAACTAATTCAAATTTATTTTCAAACAATGCTATATGGTTAGTGCAAATATCTTATAATAACAAAATTATACGAATTCTTCCTCTCCATCCCTTGATCCCTTGTATCATTGCTCATTGCCGTGGTTCATATATATATATATATATATATATATATATATATATATATATCAGAAATTGGATCTACATACAGATATAGCATCAAAGAAGGAATAAGAGAAAGTAAAATAAACCCTTCTTTCTTATTCTTAATTGATCTAACAGGTGACAGCAATTTCTCCTTCCAGAAATTTGGAAGTCCTCGATAACTGTGTATCACTATGAGTGAGGATGTGATAACTCTTTATCTTGGAGAGAGAAAAGAAACTGTTTTTTTTTTTTTTTTTTGTAAAGGAGGAAATGAAGGCACTTGGGGGTTGTAACATCCTCCTAATCCTGCAGATGAGTGGAAGGGCCAGAAATAACTCTGGTTCCTTTGAGTCCTGGTTTTAGGCTCAATTCACTTATAGTTCTGGAACCAGAGACTGTTGATTAGGAAGGAATAAAAGTGATTTGCTGTGCCCTTGTTGTAACTTCAGGGTCTCTGAAGTTTCTTTTAAGAACAATGAGAGAAGAACACATGTTTTAAGAACAAAAGAAAACAAAACACCTTTGCACCATGACATTTTGAAGTTGGTGGTCACCAGTAGCATCATATCCAAAAGATCTGACCAAAGATTTCTTCATGGAAACCATTTGAAGTAATTAAAGACAAAATTATATCTATCAAATACTTTGTTAATACTAATAGAATATGGATGACTAAATAAAAAACACAACCTGTTTGATTGTAAATAAATACCTGAGCTTGAGTTATGTACTTTACTAACACTAGGTTTGGGATCATATAGACAGTTATTAGTTCTTCTTCCCCTCTTATTTTTTTATTAAATTTTTAAAATTATTATTTTAAAAGATTTTATTTATGTATTTGAGAGACAGAGCATGAAACAGTATGAGCTAGGGGAGAAACAGAAGGAGAGGTAGAGGCAGACTCCCCACTGAGCAGGGAGCCTGATGCAGGGCTCCATCCCAAGATGCCAGGATCATGACCCCAATTGAAGGCAGATGCTTAACCTACTAAGCAACCCAGGTGCCCCTCCCCTCTTTTATTTCTTAAGCATGCTTGTTCTTTTAAAGACACAACGCTGAATTATAAGCCTGTATTCTTTGACTGGCAGAATCATATCTATGGACAGGTTGTGAAATCTGATCTAGGAGGTCTTGAAGTTGGGTGCTGCACTCCATAAGTAGTTCCCTGGGATACCAAGACAAGATGGAAGTGCAACTTGTCTTCCTCTCTCCTCCCCTCCTGGTTTGTTTGAACACAGCTCGCCTCCCTCCTCAAATTCCCACTTTACTCACAAACACTCAAGTCTCCTCTGATAATTATTCAAGGCTTCAGGGAGATGGTAAGTAACTTTTAGATAAAAGTGGTTAAATAATGGGGTGCCTGGGTGGCTCAGTGTTTGAGTGTCTGCCTTTGGCTCAGGTCGTGATCCCAGAGTCCTGGGATTGAGGCCCACATGGGGCTTCCCGCAGGGAGTCTGCTTCTCCCTCTGCCTCTCTCTATGTGTCTCTCATGAATAAATAAAATCTTAAAAAAGTGGTTAGATACCGCACTAATCATTATAGTGGATAAGATCCACCAATGGATATTAAAATGAATAGGTAAAAATTTGAAGTGAAACAAAATTTCACCTCAAAATAGTTTTCACCTTCAAAATAGTTGTTTTTTAACACATTAAAAAAATTCATTTATTTATTCATGAGAGACACACACAGAGAGAGAAGTAGAGACACAGGCAGAGGGAGAAGCAGGCTCCATGCAGATGCCTGACATAGGACTCAAACCCGGGTCTCCAGGATCACACCCTGGGCCAAAGGCAGCGCTAAACCGCTGGGCCACCTGGGCTGCCCTCAAAATAGTTTTGAAGTATCTCCCCCCACCCCCAGATATTAACTCCAAGTGATTAAGGTTTACATCACCAGGAACAAAACACCTTGACATCATAAACCCCTGATAGATTCAATATCATTCCCTTGCCAAAAATGTATAAACTCATGCAAATCATGAGAAAATGTTAGACAGACCTAAATTGGGGAACACTCTGTAAAATAAACCATCAGTACTTTCCAAAAGTGTCAAAATCATGAATGATAAGGAAACACTGAAAAATTGTCATAGATTGGATGAGATTAGGGAGACATAATTAAATACAGTGTAGGATCCTGAATAGGATACTGGAACAGAAAAAGAGCATTAGAAGGAAAAGTGATAAAGTTTGAGCAGGGTCTGTAGTTTACTTAATAGTGTTGTATCTGTGTTAATTTTGTAGACTTATTTCCATAGTGTAGGTAGACAGTAAAATGATAACATTAGAAGATGTTCATGGGGATCTTTTTGTACTGTTTTTGCAACTTTCTGTAAGTTTAACATTAGCTCACAACAAACAAGCAAAGGAAAAAACAGAGAGAGAAACCAGAAAACAGACTGTTAACCGTAGAGAACAAGCTGCTGGTTACCAGAGTGGGGTGGGTAGTGAGTAGGGGGAAATAAATGATATGGATTAAGGAGGGCACTTATCATTTGAGCACTGAGTAATGTACAGAATTGTTGAATCACTGTGTTGTACACCTGAAACTAATATAACCTTGCATGTTATCTGTACTGGATTAAGATGAAACAACATCAGAAAAAAACTAGCTCAAAACAAAAAGTTAAAAAATTCATTGCACTCAATTTTTAACACTCAAAGGATTATTTTTTCCGTTCCTTTAATTATTTTGTCATCCTACTCAAAAACTTGGTATTTTCAGACATAAGATTCTAATGAGAATGTGACTAATGAAAATGATGGATGGAAACATTTTGAAAGAAAATAAAAAATATTATACCAAGTCAGGGTTGTATTCTCAAATTCTCATGCTGCTTTTTGAAAGTTTAATTTATACCCTGTTTTGTGTTTCAAATGCATTCTAGTGGTGTTATGAACTAACATAGTTTATGATAGGTATGGGATTTAACTTAGAAATTCTTCTTTTGAATATTTTCTGGAATGGAAGGACTTACTATTTACAGCTAAATGTTTAATGATGTGGCTGAAATTCTTATTCCTTGGGGACTTAAGAATATCTTGCTTGTAGATTACTTTAAATGTTTAACCATTTGGAATTTGGCTTTGTTGGTTTTCCTTTTTTAAGAGGTGTTTAAAAGCAAATGAGAAACTGCAAGTTCAAAAAATAAAATCTTGAGTGTTATAATTTGTAATAAGCCACAAATTCGGGTAGTTTTGAAGTCCTAGAGGAAGTACCGACCAAATCCATGTTTCTCATCTTTCCTCCGCATAGGAATCTTGAGTGGATTCTGTTAAAAAGCAAATTTTGATTTAGCAGGTGTGCAGTGGGCCCTGAGATTTGCATTTCCAAGCAGCTCCCGAGGGATGCCATGTTCCTGGCCCATGGGTGACATTTTGGGTAGCAAGGACTAGAATGGTTGGAAAGGAGATGGTGCAGATGAGTCCCGTCTACCTCAGGTATAAATTTTCAAAGAAAGGATCTAACATTAAACAAGTGACATTTAAGTACCTGAAGGCAGTACAACCATAATAAAAATTTGAGGAAATCTCTCCAGTGAATCCAACTCTGGAGACAGAGTGTGCTACAGGTGACTCAGCAGTCACTTCAAAGTCAGATGTTGCCTGAGCAGGAAGGGTGGAGACTGGATTCAGTCTGAGATTAAGTTGAACCAGTCAAGGGCAGATCCGGTGGGAAGGAACCACTTCTTTCAGGCGGTCAGAAATCCCCCCAATGTCTACCACTGCCACCAGGGGGCACGCTGCCACCGCTTTTCAAGGTCAGCTTGCGGACTGTCCCCTGCCCTTGGGGTGGCTGGTAGCCTGGGGGATGAAATGAGAAGAGGAAATGGATTCAGTGCTGTACCTCGTGGCCCAGCCCACTGTCTTAGAGCCTGACCTCGAGTCTCTCTGGTGACAAGGGCTTGGTGATGGGTCATGCGTTTACAGCTCTTAGGGTGTTAGACTTGGCAGTTGAGCTAGGCTTGAAGTGGACTCTGATCCACAGTTAGATTTCTGGTGTTGGGGAAGAGGGGGTTGCTGTGATTACTCTCATTACAGATAACATAGGGTTACTCTAGTGTGAAGAGCGACAGACTTTGGCGTTTCTTTCTTTGGGCTGTTCTGGATTTTCAGAAGGCTCCCTTGCTGCCAACACCCTTCGGAGGAAGGGTTGGCAGCATCTTTCTAGTTATCAGCGAGGACACGGAAGAAGAAGGAAGAAACGCTTGCACATTATTAGGTCTGTGGCCAAGTTAGAATCTCGAGTCCAGCTTCCTACCCCAGCCAGCTAAGGCCGAGCACCTGGGTGGGCTGCCCCTCCTCTGCCATCCTTGGGCTGCTCAGATATAGGCCTCAGGTCATAGGGCAGCCAGGAAATGCTGGGCAATGCCTGGAGCCCCCCACCTAGCCTTCTGCTGGGTACCCCAAAGTCAAACCATGTCAATTCCTCTAATTTAAGTCAACTGTCTTAACTACTTACTCACAGATTAATTTTTCCTTATTTTTTTTAAATTAGAAAAGAATAGGACATGCTGATGCCCAAAAAATAATTCCAAAAACATAAAATGGTATGATATAAAAAGTGAAAGTCCCTCTTTATTCACTGATCCCCACCCAAAATCATGTAATCCCACCTCCAGAAGTAACCATTGTCAACCATCTAAAAAATAGATATATTTCATATTATAGAAGAGTAATTTTTATATAATACAAGTATATTTATATTTATATTTATATTTATATGTTTATCTATTTCATATATTTGCATCTCTCTATATAAGTATAGAGTGACCTATATATTTTATATCCATGTATATTTGTATCTCTATATATTTTGACATCTATTTGTCTATGCAGAGACACATATGGTTTTACTTAACTTGATAAAAATGACATAACACAATACATAATACAGCTTGCTTTTGCTACTTAAGATGTACACCATATCTATGGGGATGAGGTCTTGAAATGTAAAAATGATAAAACCTTTTGTAGATCTATTTTCTTGATTAAAAATATGGGACTGCTAAGCCTAGTATTTACATGTTAACAAAAATAAGCCCCCTGAGCCCTCCCTGCTATACTTAGGGTCCTATGTGCCCAAGTTTATATCAACAAAATACAAAATAAAACTAGTGGGGTTTATGTGGGTTTTTTTTTCTGAATGATTCTATTTCTTTCTTCTTTCTTTCTTTCTTTCTTTCTTTCTTTCTTTCTTTCTTTCTGAGAGCGAGTGCACTCATGGGAAGGGGCAAAGGGAGAGGGAAAGAAAATCTCAAGCAGACTCTGGGCCAAGTGCGGAGCCCAGTGTGGGGCTTGATCTCATGACACTGAGATCATGACCTGAGCTGAAATCAAGAGTCAGCCACTTAACTGACTGAGCCGCTTAGGCACCTGTGTTTCTAAATGATTCTGATAGAACTAGCAAATTGCTCAAATTGTGAATACTCAATTTTTGTTCTCTAAGGATTTAAAATTTGGAACTCTCTCTTATGTCTATGGCTCTGGATTATTTTTATTTTATAGGAATCACTTTCAGTTTTGATACCACTTGTGTGAAACAGAAGATAGATATACCCATAGCTATAGGGTATATTTGTATACCCTGTCTTTGTTTTTTCCAAATATCCAAAACAAGTCAATTAAAAATATTGACAAAAAGGGGTGAGGTAATATACTTTTCACTTTCAGATTTACCCTCCAAGGTCCACCAGAAATACATGCCAACCTGTATTGTCTAGAACAGCAGATCTCAAACCTTAACGCAGAAGAACCCCTGAAAGCTTGTGAATACTGCAGATTTCCAGGCTTCCTGAATCCCATTTCCCTTGAATGGGACTGAGAATTGACATTTCTAACAAGCTCTCTTGTACTTTTTAAGTCCACTGACATTTGATTGAAAAGCAACTCCATGGCTCTGCCACAGACTGAGTGGGAATCTCTCTTGATGGTACCTATTCTACTTTACTCTCAGAAGAATCAGATGGTTGAATGAAGGCACGAGAAATGGGTTGTGCTTTTTCCATTAAAAGTTGCATCCAAATCTTAATGCACATCTGAGGGATTCTTCTAGGCTTGTCTTTAAAAGCTTGGCCCCTGAAGTTTGCTGGTTGACCTGGTGTCCTGCAGCTACCCTGGGGTGGTGTAACCGGTTTGAGAAGCAGCCGGTGACTGTTTCAATTTCAGCTGAAGTTCCTTATAAAACTAGCCAATCTGGGAGGTCATTTGTCTCTGATCCAGAGGCAGTTGTTTGGTTATTCTTGGCTTACACTAAACTTGGAAGGGAACTGAAGCATCAGGTAAAAAAAAATCTACACCGACTCAGCATGAAAAAAAAAATCACAGCTCTACACACCAGTGTGGACGGATCCCATAGAGACAAGCGTCCATGTACCTGAAGTTCAAGGACAGGCAGCAATGACCTGCGAGGGGTTATTTTCAGGGGTTATTGTCTGCTGGAGGATTGGTGCAAGGAGCCTTCGGGGGGTGGGGTGGTCAGGAAATGTTCTAAGTCGTGATGTGGAACCCATGTAGGCTGTACATACATATGTACAATCATTGAACTCAATGCTAAAGCTGAGTGTATTTTACTGTGTGTGTGTATATATATATGTGTGTGTGTGTGTGTATATATATATATATATAAAATACCTATTTAAAAAAAAAAGGATGGATGGCACAGTCGGTTTAGCATCTGACTCTTGGTTTCAGCTCAGGTCATGATCTCAGGATCGTCAGGTTGAGCCCCATGTCAGGCTCTGTGCTCAGCTTGAGATTCTCTCTCCATTTCCCTCTGCCCCTTCCACTTGCACGTTCTCTCTCTCTCTCTCTCTCTCTCTCTCAAGTAAATAAACAAATCTTTTTTTAAAAAAGGATTTTATTTATTTATTAATGAGAGACACACACAGAGAGAAAGGCAGAGAGACACAGGCAGAGGGAGAAGCAGGCTCCATGCAGGGAGCCTGACGTGGGCCTTGATCCCAGGTCTCCAGGATCATGCCCTGGGCTGAAGGCAGTACTAAACTGCTGAACCACCCGGGCTGCCCTAAATAAACAAATCTTAAGAAAAAAGGATAATGGGCAGCTGTGAACATGTAAACTTTTTTCCACAAGGGGAAAAAATCTATAGCCATATCCATGTAGCAAGTCAAAATTGACAAACAAATGCAGACAGTTGGGCAAAAGGAAAATAAAAAAAAAGGAAACCATCATACAATAAGCTGTTTCTTTTAACTCCGGTTGTAAACTGAACTCTTAAAATAATGTGAGCCCTGCCTTGCAGACTTGGTGCTCTGAAATGCCTCAGGATGTGGAGTGTGGATTCACACTCTTACAGGGGTGATTATTTTGTTTTTCTTCAAAACGCTGACAGTTCAGGGAGAGTCTAAAGGAGCAGTTTTCCTGGCTTTCAAGAAAGGCAGCTGACAAAAATGGAGAGGGAAACAAGAGTCAGGCTTTCCAGGAGAAAGTTGGGGTTTTGTCCAAATCTGGGTGACTGCATTGTGCAGGGTGACACGTATGCAGGTGAAGAGCAGCGGGTCAATTTGCTCAGTGCTGTAGTTTGCCATGGTCAAGCAGTGGCAGGAGGCCTGGGTGGTTGTCTCTAGGCACATGGAAGGGGTATTATACCTGAAGACTGTTCCAGAAGCATTGCACAGGAGAGTTTCTCTCCCCATCTGCCAACATTTGGCCTTATGGTATTTAAAAGTTTTCTGTGAGGGGCACCTGCCTGGCTCAGTTGGTAGGGCATGTGACTCTTGATCTCAGGGTGGTGAGTTCAAGACCCTCGCTGGGTGTAGAGCTTACTAAAAAAAAAAAAGAAAGAAAGAAAAGAAAAGAAAAGAAAAAAAAAGTAAAATAGATGTAAAAAGCTTTTCTGTGAACATCTAGTGGTTGGTCTTTTGTCTTTGCTTGGGCCATGTCTCCCTGTGTTATGGTGTAGCCGTGGTGAGCACCTCACCTGCACTTGGCTTTCTTCTTGGATTTTCTCATTTCTTCTCTTCCTTCCTTCTCAATAGGTGGTTTGTCTGACATAACTGGCATTGTTTGGTGTTATGGAGATACAACCTTGTTTTATTGTGGAGCTACTCTGCCAGGTCTGGGTGCTGTGGGCGGGGGAGGGGGGGGTAGGCTGGAGACCTGGAAAGAGCACAGGGAGGCCCAGATAAGGTTGTCTGGGCACAGATAAGGCCCCACTCACTGGCTGATGTAAGAGGTCTCCCAGGCTGAGCATCAGCGCATGTGGTCACAGGAGGCTTTTAATTCTTTGTTATAAAGGCAGAGCTGGGAGAAAGATGAATCACTTCTATGACCCCACATCAGGCCCAAAGTCTCTGCACAGAACGGAAACTGGAATGTCGACGGGAGGTAAGAACAGGGGATATGCCTGGTGACCCCCAACACATAGCCCAGGGTGAGGAAGCCCCTGGCTCATTCCTGGAGGGATGAAGGCCCCAGCACATCTTGGGCAGATGCCCCTCTTTCCAAGTAAGCTAATCCTCAGACTGATGATATAGCAGGGCCTGGAATTTTCTCCCTATGGCTCCTTGCACAAAAATGTGAGATCAAAAACACACAGATTAGGAAATAGAAGGCAAAAGCCACCTCAGGATTGATGATGGTCCTGATGGTGAAAGATAAGTAGCACATTAGTTGTTTCAGTTCCCTGCCTTGAGCAAAATTCAGTTTCAAGATGAGACAGCAATAGGGCGGGGGGGTGTGTTCTGAAAACTAGGAGAGACCAGGTAGGACAAAAATAATAACTGTTTTTCCTGGGAAGAGGAGCCCCTGGGGTCTGCCTTCCTTCCCTGGTGGTGCTGATTGAGGACCTAGGAGTTGGCTTTCCCCCCACCCCCAAGTGTGCCTGTTGAGAAGAGGGGCTTCCCTGACTCAAGACGGAACCTTCCTTCTCCTTCCTTCAGAGAAGCCATCCCCTCTTGGTAGAGTGCAGCAAGGAACCCACCTGCTGAAGGCCTTATCAGGCTGGGGAAGAGATCTCTCCATTTTTCCTCCCCAGGTGGCAACTGGCTGCTCAGGGGCCTTTTTGTTTTATCTCAATATCCTCTTTGCTCTGAAATGTTATAGTGAATTTTTTAAAAGATTTAATTAATTAATTAATTAATTAATTAATTAATTAATTAATAAGGGACACACAGAGAGAGGCAGAGACACAGGCAGAGGGAGAAGCAGGCTCCCTACAGGGAGCCTGATGCAGACTCCGACTCCATTGGACCCCGAGATCATGACCTGAGCTGAAGGCAGATGCTCAGTCACTGAGCCACCCAGGTGCCCCTGTCACAGTGCATGTTAACTGAAAAGTCATTTCTGTGTGCCCCGGGAGTCGTCTCTTTGTCCCCAGCTCTCCCTCCTGTCCTGTTTCTTTCTCTCACTGCAGGTGCTGGGAGAATCTCTGGGGAAGAGCCAGTTCCTGGTTTCTCCTGCCTTGCTCCTTCTTCGATACCTCTCCCATCACCAGATTACACAATTTCTTGTGCCTGTGGCCATTTCCCCCTGAGCTCATGTTCTTCCCTAATTCAATTAGTTCTGGGTTCCCCCTTTCACTTTTATTTTCCCTATTGACACTCAGTACGTTCCCCAGTTAGCTGAAGGAAAGTCAGTGTGTTCTGCACTCCTAACTTTCCATGTCTGTGTCTCTGAATGTCTGAGGGAGGTAACACCACTGGAGGATTCGCCCCACACTCCAGCCAGGAGGAACTTCCATAGTTGTAAATCCTCCTCAGTACCTGGGAACCAGAGCAAAAGGACAACCAAACTGGCATTATAGGGACGGCTCCGTGTGTCTGGGAAGATGCCAAGCTGAGAACAGGGGTGAAGACATGACGCGCCCAAGGAGCAAAAGTCTTCCAGTCTCCGTGAGTGAGATGGTCCATCTGTGGAAAGGAAACCACCTTTGAAGGTTTGCTTTGTCCTCTCCTGTGACCCTGCTGTCCCCAACTGCTGTTTGGGGTGATCTGAGAGGCTGTGGGCTAGGAGATCACCCACAGGTGAGGACACACTTGGACACTGGGTGCTCCCAGGTCTAGGAGTGGAGAAACCTCCTTCCTGCCCACCTGTCTAGGTGTCTGCGGCAGGATAGGATTCCGTGGAGACAGTCATCCAGACAGACCTCGGGTTTCTGAGTGATCCTTTTCTGACCCTGCCCTTTGTTTTCAGCATCTCCTTAGGGCCCTTTATCAGTCATCCCGCACACAGACCCAGGGAGGCACCTGGAAACGCGAGGAGGGATGGTGGGCGGTTCTGAGACCACTAGGTGTCCTCTGGAAGTGAGCAAGCACCTTCTGCATGGCTGGGGGCCGGGCTGGACTCTAGGACAGTCACCACCTTAAGTAGGTGAGGGCAGGAGCAGAACTGGGGACAGGGGAATGGGGGAACTAGGTTCTGTGACCTCAGGGGGTAGAGGCAGGCTGATGCTCCCTTCGGAAAGCCAGGGTCCTCCTCCTGGGGCTGGCGACCCTCAGGCCGCCTCACTCAGGGACAGTGCGGCGGCACCGCCCCTCCCCCCCCCCCCCCCCCCCCCCCAGCTCCTTCCTTCAGCCACAGCACTGGATTGGGTCCAGCGCGATCGGGGAGTGAAGTGTGAGCCGGGTGAGCCGGGCCAGCCAGAGCACCCGCACTGAGCCAAGAGCCTCCAGAGAGTCGGGTTCCAGGTCCAGAGCCTGGCGAGGGGATCCCCGCAAGGGGGCGGAGGGAAAGCCAGGAGGCCCGCGGGAGGAGGCGCGGCCGCCGGCTGGGCGCGCGCAGCGGGGCGCACTCGCGGCTCCTCGGCCCCGGGCGGGGGGGAGGGGGCCGAAGAGACCCTCGGTTTCTCCGAAGTTTCGGACGATCCCTCCCGCCCGGAGACCCGCCTCTCGGCGGCGCGCTCCCCAGAGGGGGCCCTCCACGCCGCCCCCTCTCCCTGCAGCGCACGGCCGGAGGATCGCGCGCGGGGCTCGGCCCGCAGCTCCGTCTCCTCCTCACGCGCCCCCTCTCCGCCGCGCCGGCCAGCGCGGGCTGCATCCCCGGCGCTGCCCCCCGCCCGCGCCCGCGCCCGCGCCCGAGCCGCCGAGCCGCCGAGCCGCCGAGCCGCCGAGCCGCCGAGCCGCCGCAGGCTGCGGGAGCTGCGCCCGCCGTGCTGCAGCCTCGCCCGAGCTCCCGGCGCGCTCCGGCCCCGCTCCCCGCTCCCCGCTCCCCGCTCCGGCCCCGCTCCCCGCTCCCCGCTCCCCGCTCCCCGCTCCGGCCCCGCTCCCCGCTCCCCGCTCCCCGCTCCGGCCCCGCTCCCCGCTCCCCGCTCCCCGCTCCCCGCTCCGCGCGCGGACAGGACATGCAGTGAGGGCGCGGGCGGCCCCGCGACGCGCTCCCGCAGCCGGAGAGGCCGGAGCCAGCCCGGGTGGCCTCGCCAGCCCGCGGAGTTGCCAGCGGCGGGCCCTCCTCCCGCCGGTCCTTCCCCGCTCCTCCTCCTCGGCCGCCGCCGCCCCCGCCTCCCGGCCGCCCCCGCCGCCCCCGCCGCGCCGCCGCCCGAGGCCGAGGCCGAGGCCGAGCGCGGACGCCGAGCGTGGGAGCCATGGCGCGCGAGGAGGACCGGGACCCCGAGCGCCGGGAGGCGGCGGCGCGGGCCAGCGGCGAGCAGGAGGAGGAGGAGGGCGGCGAGGGACTGAGCGACAGCGACGACGAGGACGAAGACGCCGCGCCCGGCAGCGGCCGGGAAGAGGCGGCGGCGGCGGCGGCGGCGGCGGCGGCGGCGGCGGCGGCCGAGCGGGAGCGCAGCGAGGACGCGCGGCTGCAGCGCGCGGGGCTGCCTCCTGCCGCCGTCCCCGCCGCGGCCGCCCGCGACAGGAGCGGCCGCCGCCCGCCCGGGCCCCCGCCGGGGCCGCTGCCCTGCCGCCCGAGGATGCCGTCGCCCGACGACGAGGACCGCGAGCGTCGCCGGAGCCGCCGGAGGGACCTCCTGCTGAGCCAGCTCTGCTTCCTGGCCTTGGTGGCGCTGCTGCTCTGGTCGCTGTCGAGCATGCAGGAGCATAATGGTGAGTGCCCGCGGCTCGCCCCGAGTGGGCGCTGCGGCTCCGGCAGCTCGGGGCTCCCGGGCCGCGCGGGGCGAGCAGGCTGGCGGCTGGGGGGGGGGGGGGGGGGCGGGCGCCACGGCTCCCCGCTGCCGTCCCGAGGGGCGCGGAAGGAGGGAGGGGGCCCAGGGGCGAGGACCGCGGGGCGGAGACGCGCCGGCCCGGGGAACCCTTACCTGCGCCCCTTGGCTCTAGCCCTCTTACCCACCGGCCCGCGGCGGGTGGGGGGCGGGCGGTGGTAGAGGCGGAGGGGACCCTGGCCCTGAAGAGGTCCCCCACGGCCAGCAATAAAGTTGTCCTGGTGAGATTCAGAACCTGTGCAGGTAACCAACCACCTGTACACCTTTGGCTTGTTGAGGCCCGAGGGGGACTGGTTGACTGGTGAACACGCTATTCTGCAGTGTTCCCCGAATAGAACAGGCGGTATGGACCAGATAGAGAGCTCCGTACTCGCTTTTCCAGAACAGGTGCCCGGAACTTCGGGTGGGTAGGAAAAAAGTGTCCGCCACCTGGCTAGGGTTTAGGAATGTGCTTGTTGGCTCTCACTGGCCACTCACTGGGAAGACCGATTCCTTTTGTGCACTTGCATTTCTGGAAGAAATCTTTTAGATTCCACACCCCCCCCCCCCCCGCAGTGGGTCTGCCCTTTACCCACAACTTTTGTCTTATCTTTGTCCTTGGCTTTTCTTGAGCTAAAATAGACCTTGTGGAGAAATGTGCTCAGAACACTTGTCCACCGAAAACAGTTTGGATTTGGGGGGGCAGCTGTCTAAATAGCAGAGGGGAAGACTTGGAAGAATAACTGTTGTAAAAACGGTTTTATATCCCAGCCCTTCAAGTGGCATGGTTCGTGGGAAAACAGCCATAAAAATGGTTGTGAGAAAAAGCCGTTACAAATACGTGCCTTGGTGTTAAGATCGATGCAGCTCTGCTACCAGGCGTTATGAAGTGCAGAATAAAAGCATTTTGATAGTGACAGTAAGGGGGTGGCATCAGTTGCAAAAGGGATCTCCCCCAAATTTGGCTGGTCTCAGGCTTCATGGGGAAAACAGATGGTCGGTCTTGGTTCAGGTCTTAACAGACCTCTTGACAGCCTTCCTCATATATGGTAATATGAGAGAGTCTGCCCGGGTCTTCCGTGGAGCCGTCGGGACTCCACAGCTCTCTCCCTTTCTCTTGAATCCCAGCTCATCTGGTGATGGGGAGTGACATCAGGAAGTGGGCTGTGCTAGGGAGGGAAGCTGGACCTCTCTCAGAGGGCAGTGCCAGACCTGCCAAAAGCAACTATTGACTGATTCTCACGAGGAGGGCTTTATTTAACCCCCTTTTAATCTTGATTTTTACAAGTGCAAAAGCCAGTCTGTACTTGATGCCACCTTTGGAAAGGACCATGCCAAGTCAATTACGTGCCAGCCATTTTTCCTGCGTGCCAGGGCTCTGTGAATCTCAGAGTTCCTACCGCTGTTGGGGTATAAAAGACATTTTTCTGGATGGAGATATAGTTAAGTCCATCATTGGCAGGGGAGTGCCTGGGCCCTGGGAAAGCCGGGATGTTCAGGGGAAAGGGGGGGCGGGCAGAACTCTGCAAACTTGGAACCTGGTGACTCAAATGTCATTTTGAAATGGTTTCCCAAACAAGTGCCACCAACGCAGTTCCAGCTCTTTCCCCGGTCCCTTCCCTTGATCTCTCTTCTCCCATATTCTTTCTGCCCCTCTCTCCCCTCCCATAAATGTAGGGCTTCAGAAGATTCTCCCCCACCCCAGCAACTGGAGGGGAACAGTGAAAAGCCAGCAGTGGGAAGAGGGGATGCCATCCAGCCATTCCAGTTGTAATTCTGTCTCCAGTCACCTTTTCTTCAAGTAGATACTCATAATTTCATTACGTGATACCTAGCCAACTCTCAGCAAGGCCCAGGTTTTTTGAGCTAATTTTAAGATAGAAATTAGCGTGTGTGAAATCTGCAAGTGATCATTTAGCTTGGGGGGTTGTCATTCAGCATACTTAAGCATCTGAATAGTGACTTTTACCTGGGTGCTCTTCTATGTAAGGGTCCTTTTCAGTATGGATAAAAAGTTTAGAATTTAGCCTTGTTTTAAAGACACTCTGTCTGGGAGAGGCTGAGTGATCCGCTTAAGGTCACACAGCAATTGAGGAGTAGAGGTGGCCTGGCTCTTTGATCCCACCCTTGTTCCCTGGTATTCATGCCACCATCTGCCTGCAGCTCTGTAATGTTTATATAACCACTTGGGGGGTACCTTCCTAATGATCAAAGGAGATATTTTTATTTATTCACCTTGAAATCCATGCAGTGATTAAATGTAACTTCTCAGAAGCCTGTTTTCTAGCACATAATTGATTTTCTTTCTTTCTTTCTTTCTTTCTTTCTTTCTTTCTTTCTTTCTTTCTTTCTTTCTTTCTTTCTCTTTCTTTTCTTTCTCCTCCTCCTTTTTATAAGGAGGACAGTTCTTTGACCAAACCAAAATAGAGTGTGGTGTGGCAGTTGGGTTACATGGTGTTGTATAACATTTCCGATCATATGGAATATGAGCTCCCTTTCTTCACATCTGATCAAACTCCAGTATAGATTCCTTTCTGCTGAAATGGGTCACCAGCATTATTAAAGGGAAGGTTAGCGCTGGAGTCAAGACAAGGGTTAACTCTCACGGTAACAAAAGCAGTAATAATAACTGGAACTTGGTGGACCTTTAAGTGCCAGGCGCTGTGCTAAAGTAACTACACTTTATGCGCATGGCTTTATTTAAGCCTGCATATACTCTGTGTGAACGCTCAAGCCTTCAGCGGTAGAGAAAGCAAGAGGTCCTAGATGCTCTAGTTAGTTGTTGCTGATAAAAATCTCATTTTTGATCTGTTTTCAGAGTCAATTGAAATAAGGCATCAGATTTGCTAATGAGGGTTTTCTTTTTTTCTTGTTTTTGCAGCGAGAATGGATTGCTTTTGTATGTTTCGAGTGGTTCAAAAGTGTTTTTCTTTGAAGTAAGGAACCTGGTCCTCTTTTTATTCCAAAAGTCATGTGAATCAAGCCCAGAGATTCTAACTTAGGAGTGATTATAGACATCTTCTCTAGGAAGTTCCTAGGTAGGTGAATAATGAATAAGGGGGAAAATATGTAATACATATAGCTTAAAGAAGTTTATATATATACTCTGGCCCAGTTACTATTGCTAATAAGAAATCATCCCACCCAAATGTAGTGGTATAAAACTACCTTTCTTTCTTTCTTTCTTTCTTTCTTTCTTTCTTTCTTTCTTTCTTTCTTTCTTTCTTTCTTACTTCTCATGGATACTTTGGGTCAGGAATTTGGACAAGTAGGGATGGCTTGTCTCTGCTCCATATCTGGGGCCTCAGCTGGAAAGAGTGAAAGGCTGGGTGACTTGACAGCTGGGTCTGCAGTCATCTGCAGGCAACATTGCTCCCATATCTGAGGTTGATGCCAGCTGTTGACTGGACCCTTAGCTGGGCTGTCAACCAGAACACTTATGTGTGGCCTCTCCATATGGCTCTGTGTGCCTTAGTTTGAACTTCCTCGAGCACAGCAGCTGGGTTCCAAGATGATGAAGTGGAAGTACACCGCATTTTCCTGCCTTAGCCCCAGAAGTCACATGGTCTCACTTCCACTGTTTTCTTTCCGCCAAGGCAGTGGCAGATGTCAACCCAAAGTCAAAGAGCTTGGGGCGGGAGAGCATAGATGCCACCACTTACTCAGTGGAGGAGCATCCGATTATGCTGTGAAGAGAGCATGCGGGCATGTGTGTTGATGTTTAATATGGGTATACGTGTTGTGGCCGTCTTTGGAAAGCCAGGGGTCCAAGGAATAATAACTTAGAGATCAGAGACATTTCCCAAGGTGGTAAACAGTGAATAATACACACATATTTGAAATACCTTCCAATCATGATAACATTGCAGTGCATTTGAAATCAGGTGGTATTTGGAAAGAGGGCTGCGTGCATGTGGGAACTGCAAATTTCAGTTACAGTTGCAGATCTGAGAGGCCATCTTTAGCTTTGTGGCTTCCTTTTCCTCAGAGAACAAAGGTCACGGCCTCTTAATCTCTTGTGTGGGTTACAGAAATGCCTCGCTGGATTCTCCAGCTTTATCTTCCCTCTCCACCCTCCCTTCCATGCTTCACTGCCTGGGTCTTCTGCTCCTCAAAGGGGTGATATTTCATCTGGCCCCAGGCCTGCCACACCTGCTGGTTCCACGGTCATCATCACAGCTAGTTCATCCTTCACTGACAGGTCCAAGATCTTCCTGACCTCAGAGAGCCCCCGTTTGGCTCTCTGAACACCCACAATTTTCTCTTCATAGCATTTATCACAGTTGGTTATTATGTATTTATTTGGCTGTGGTTTGAGTAACCTGTCCTGCTCACCAGATGCTAAGCTCCAGAAGGTTAGGGACCCTTTGATCTTTGCTCACCTTTGTCATCTGTGTCACCTGCCCAGAATAGATGCTCAAAAGACACTTGTTAGGTAGAGAAGCTGTTTTGATTTCTGATCTACAGTACCCATGGTAAAAACTAGCTACCATGTGTCAGGAGCTCAGTCACTGGCATACATTTTAATTTCATGATTTATAATTCTTCCCCCCATCCATCAAATTCAATATTGTTACCCATTTTTCATAGGCTACCATGGAGCTGTAGGTTGAGTGCTTTGCCTAGTGTCACCTACTTAAGTGGTAGGATTTGAGTGCAAGCCCACTTGTATCTGAGCTGTATGCCACTGCCTTCCCTAGCCTCAGCTTAGGAGGACATGAATAGAAAATGGGAATCACGCTGCCTTTTTCAGTCTTCTGGGGAGAGTAAAGGAGTAACAGAAGGTTGCTTTCATAGAAGCAGTATTTTAGAAACACATTGCTTTTCAACCTTTTCTATTTTCTGCCTAAGCATATATAGATGTGTCTCTCCTGGCTTTTCTTAGCTGCTCATCAACCCAGATTTTTCTCAAAGATTTCCTGTACTTGCAGGCCTTGAATCCTTGTGGGAAGATTTCTTTTTTCTTTCTTTCTTTCTTTTTTTAATACCCCAGAGGGTTGGCAAAGCCAAAAGAATTGCAAAACCAGCCATTTGCTGAGAATTTCAAGGCTTGGTGGAAGTTGGCTGATAGGACAGGATTTTGGCAACTCTCTTTTTCCTTGAGGAGATTCCTTTTCCTTGAGTGATACAAGTTTTCTGGGGGAGTAATAGTACACAGACTCTTGTATTGGGAAGACTGAGGTACAGAAAGTTCAGAAGGCATCCTTGAAATCACATGGCAAACGAGTGATCCCACTAGGAAGGTAATGCAGGTTTTTCTGCTCTTTCCCTGCCTTCACTTTCTGCCTTCAGAGCTTGTTTGGTATTGACCTCTGTTTATCTTTGCAATGGTTTGAAGCATGGTATTCTTCTGTAGGATTTGAGAATTTGATGTATTAAGGGTCCAGTGGAAGAAGGTTTTCTCTGAATGAAGTGGTTGGTGGTGGCACTGTCTAGCCAGTTATAATTATAGAGTCATAAGTTCTTAGACATGGATGGCATCTCTTGGACTCTCTCCTGGAAGGTGCACTTGTCCTGTCCTTGTCCTCATCCATGGGGGCAGTGATGCTCTTCATTGTTGGGAGTCCTGGGGGCTTCATCCTCCCTTGTTGGTTTTCCCACCCCTACCCCCACCTTTGTAAGTAGTCCTTTAAGAAACTCTTCAGTGGCATCTCTAGAATGAATTCCTGCCTGGACCCTATTGGTATAAGACCCAAGGGCCTCCATTAATTCACTGAGTACACATGTGGCAAGCTTTTTGTGAGTTATTGGGGTAATAGTGGTATCTGATCAGAATACTGTCCTTGTGGTAGTTTACACTTTAGTGGGAAGAGAGGTATTGAACAACTGATTTTCAAGAATTATGGGAGAGATGAATGAGAAATATAGAGGAGGCGTTGCTGGTAAGGAGAAACTGGAACTTGGAAAATAAAAGGAATTAGGTTGCTAATGAATGGGGGACAAAACAAAATTATAAAAAATGGGCAAAAGATATGAGCAGGCAGTTCACAAAGCAATTGCAAATGATAAGTAGAAAAAATCCTTAGTCTTAACAGTAATAAGAGAAATCTAATTTTAAAGATTTATTTATTTGGGGGGGTGCTGAGGGAGAGAATCTTCAAGCAGACTCCCTGCCAAGTGTGGAGCCTCACATGGGGTTAGATCTCATGACCATGAGATCATGATCTGAGCCAAAGTCAAGAGTTGGACACTTAACCAGCTGAGCCATGCGGGCACCCCTCAGGGAAATTTAATTTTAAAAATGATGAAATACCATTTTTAACATCAGATTGGCAAGAATGAAGATGTATGATAATGTCCAGTGTTGGCAAAGGTGCAGGAGAGGTGGCTTCTTTCATTCACTGCAGGCGAAAACATAAATTGGTTATATAAACATCATGGGGAATTGCAGGGTGAGGACCTTTAGGGACAGACCCCAAATGAAGCCTTGGCTAATTTTTAACGAGATGTATAGAAAGGGGAATGTTGGGATTAGAAAGGCAGTGCATAGACTTTGGAGCCTTGGATAGATACTCGACTTTCCCAGACTCATCCATGACTGTGGAGCATGTTGGTCATGATCTAGACTAAAGACATTAGGTGGGAGTTCCAGCAAGCAGGGGAAAAGGCCTTTGTCATATCTGGAGGCGTTTTTACCATCGCAAATTGCTTATTTGAATATGAAATCTAGCCATTATTCCTTGCTTCTCAATCACACTTTATTTCTATGAGAGTGAGAATAATTATTGTCTGCTCATTTGTGACCTAGTTGGTGAAATTTCACATTTGCAACCTGACTCATTTCTCTCTTCATGTTTCCCTCTGTGCTTCCACATTGTTTGACCACAGCAAACATCATTTTCACTTGAGTGACATACCATGGACTCAGAACCTATTGCAGGATAGGAAGTAACAAGCAGGTTTCTTGAGGAGGACTTTGATGTAAGAACAAAGGGGGTGGGGAGGATGGGCCCCCAGGAGAAAGGGGGTGCCACAGGTTGACATCAAGAAGTCAATGGCACCATTTTTGAGGAACACGAGATAATCACTTTTGGATGTTTTGATTTTGATTACTGGTAGGACATCTAGGTGGAGTATAGCTGATCATTAAAGGTCAAGGTTCAAAGCAGTTGCTACAAAGACCAGAGAAGAGTATGCATGAGGGTGAAAATTGTCTTTTTTTTGCGTAGCTCCGTGGGTCTCAATCTTCTCTGCACATTGTAAATACTGGGGAACTTTAAACTCAACTTAGGTCTGGGTCCTGCCCCAAAGATTCTGACTTAATGCTTCAGGGTGTAGCATGGGTATTGGGATTCTTTACAAGTGAGGCACACGGTTCCAGTGTGTAGACTGGGTGCCCTGGGTTAGATCAGTGGTCAGCATTTACCTTATCACGGCCACGTCATAGCTGAGCTGTGAAGTCCACTGGGCTTAATTTTTCTGTCCTAAGCATGAATGAGTATTTGTCTGCTTTGTTTTTTAAGCCTTCACCACTAATTTAAGCCCAAACTTTCCTCTGTCGTCTTCATTTTCTCTGCCTATGTTCACTGCCATTGGATAGTCTATCCAGGTCTCTTTTTGAAGAAATCTTTCTTGGATTCTTCCGGCTTGTTCAAGTCTGGACAGGTTGCTTGTTAAATCTGCTGCCCAGCTGTCATTGTGTGATCTCCCTGCCTGTGGGTTTTTTCCCCCAGTTCCCTCTATATTGAAAGGATCCCATGTAAGTTTCCTGTCTTTCTTGGCTTATCCCTTCATTTGTGGTATGTTTCTGGCGATCACATACTCCAGGTGCCTTCTAAGACGGGGGATGTGGAAATTACAATACAAAGGTTTGAGACATTGTAAATTTGAAAATACATTAACACTGGCCCCACATTTTGAAGGTGGGAGTGGATCAGGAATTCAGATTGGAACACAATTTCCACACAGTTTTGAAAGCATTGCTTTTATAACTGGAAGGCATTGTCTTATAACTCTTATAACTTGCCCCTGAGAAGTCTGATGCTATTCCACTTTTAATTCTTTCTTATGAAACCCCCCCCCCCCAAAAAAAAAAACAGAAAAGCATGTGTGCTTTTTGCCCCTCTCCTAATGTTCAGGTGTATCACAGTTAATTCGGTGGTGTGGTTCTGTTTTCACACATTTTCCTGGGCACTGACCTGGTCCTTTTAATCTGAATGCTAATGTCCTTTGGATCTGGAGATCCTAAACTCTGCATCCTAAACTCTCTCTTCTCTCTGAATTGTCTGTATTTGGGTGTTTTACTCCTGAGATTGAGCTTCTGATTTTCTTATCTCTTCTCTCCTGTTATTTTTCTCATCCTCTTACTCTAATTCCCATAGGTTGGCTAACCACATCTTTTAATTCTACTGAGCTTTTAATTTCTTCCATCATGTTTTTATTTTTTTTTAATTTTATTTTTTTATACTTCATTTTAAAATATTTTATTTTCCAACATACCTGCCTTTTTTTTTCTTTTTACAATATCTGGTCCTATTATGATGATTTTTAAAAGGATTTCCTTTTTTATTTTATTTTATTTTTTATAATAAATTTATTTTTTATTGGTGTTCAATTTGCTAACACATAACACCCAGTGCTCATCCCGTCAAGTGCCCCCCTCAGTGCCCGTCACCCATTCACCCCCACCCCCCCCTTCATCATGTTTTTAGTTTCTAAGGGCTCTTTTTTTAAATCCCTGTGAAAGATATTTTTAGTAGCAACCTGTTCTGGTTCATCAATACAGTATCATTGCTTATATCCTGACTTGGTTTCTCCAAGTTTCTGTTGTCTATTTGTTTCATTTTCCATGTTATGTGCTTTCTGTGAAAGTCAAGTGATTCTTAGTGTCTGCTCGTATTTATGTGAAGCCATTGACATGATGCTTGGAAACTGTGCAAGGAGAAGGATCTGTTGACTGTTTCTCTGTAAGGTGATCTGGCTGCGCCATGTCACTGGGTAGTGCTCCCATGTCTCTAAGTTCTGGATCTTTATCATTGAGTGGTCAGATTTCTCAGACAGGAGATGGGTCACCCTGTGTCTGGAGGGAAATCCAGTGGGAATCCAGTAGGAGAGGAAGCGGGGTTTTAAGGGGTGTTGTTCAGTGGAAACATTTTCCAAGGCTCAATGTGTTGTCTCAGGGTGGTTATGAGTATGACAGAGCTGAACAATTTATTTTGATACATTGCAGGACCATCCTGAGTTATTTCAGGCTCCCTTCCTCCTGCCCTCCTCCCCTCCCTTCCTGCCTTCTTCCTTTCTCTAAACTCCTGTACACTCAAAACTGATAAAAGTTGTTGCCTCCTGGGAGGGCTTATCCTCAGGGGCAGGGGGAAGGCATAGTTTTCACCATCTTCTTAATTTTAACTGAAATTTTTATGGAGATAGCTGTAGATTCACATGGCAGTTGTAAGAAATAATGCAGAGACCCCTCGTAAATTTTCCCCAGTTTTCTTCAGTGGTAACATTCTGCAAAACTCTATTATAATATCATAACCAGAATAGTGCCATTGATGCAAGCTACTAACCTTATTCAGATTTTCAAGTTTTACTTGTACTTATGTATGTATATATGTGTGCAGTACGTGTGTGCATTGTGTATGTATACAGTGTGTGTGGTATGTGTTTATGTGTATACAAGTGTATATGCCTGTGTGTAGTATGTGTGTACCTGTGTGTGTGTATGTGCTCTATACAGCTTTATCACCTGTGTTGGTTGCCATAACCACCACAATCAGAATATTGCACAGATCCATCATCCTGAGGGTAACTTGCATTGCCCTTTTCATAACCACACAGACTGTGTACCTTTTTATGTGGAAGGAAGAGTCTAAGTAACTCCTGTCACCTACTCCAAAAGTAAAGTTAAAAGATTATAACTTCTTGAATTAAAGGCAATTTCACTACCAGTCATGTTGCTCTACACCAAAGGCTGCTTGTAAGTTGGGGGGTAGGGAGAGGAGTGTGAGGTCAGTGGACATTCATGAGATTGGGGAGTAGAGATCTTGCTCAGTTGTTGCATTCTTTTCTTCCAGGGATGGCAGTGTGTGCTAAGTGCCAGATAAAGGCCGCTCAGGGCTGGTGACCCATTTCTCTGGTGGATAATGTTGTGAGCACTCTGTGCAAAGTTTATCCAAGACGCTTGTTCATTCAGGCGGGTTAGCCAAGCTTTCTGAAATACTGTTTCACTGTTATGTGTCCCCTAAAGTATCAGAGATGGAGATCTTGGGGACCGTGGTCTCTTAACATCTGACTTTATGTTTGAGGAACCTGATGTGAAAGAGAATCACAGTCAGGGCCAGGACCCCGGTTTTCTGACTCTTTGCTTAGTAAGTACTTAACACCCCCCCCCCCCCCCCAGAAAACTGAGGTTAAAAATATATTTAATGCAGATGGACTCAGTGGAATTATTTCAAATTCTGAAATATTTCTGAAGTGTTGGAATCTTGCTGGGAATTATCTGGCATTCAATGTAGTCACTAAAAGGGGGAAAATTAGGGAATTTCAGGGGGAGCTACTTCTTTTAACAAAAGATTTGTTTTTTTCAGAAAATACTGGCTCTTAGGACACTTGTAGCTTGCTTCAGGAGAAAATGAACATCTTTGGTTTACCTTCCATCTGGGTAGTCACCTCCTACAACCTTGAGAATGATTGGTCATTTCAAAGATGAATGCCCATGAATTTTTCTTGTTGGGAGCTTTGAATTGACAAGATTTCAACATTTTTCATACCTAGTGTTGCAATTTTAGTCTGTGATCTGAACACCACTTCCAAACAAAGCAAAGCTTCCTAGGACCTTAACACCTTAGGTTTTGAAAATCCAATGATCATCACCTTCTTAGTGGGATTTCAGTGTGGTCATTTGAAATTGCAAGTGTTTGTTGGGGTCAATGCAGAGAGAAAACTCATGGTACCTACTTCAATAAATCTGGATATGAGGACAGGTCAATTGCGGTATTTTCCAACATTGTGGTATACTTCCTCCCATATACATTGCAAAAGTTGATAGACTCCTATATAAAATGTCTTGGATACTGCTTTTGAAACTAAAAAAAAATTAATATACAATAAAACTGATTGACAGTCAGGATGTGGAACGAAATGTCACCCACCCCCAGAAACATTCTCAAACTAACCCTTTGTAATTATATACTTCCTCATCCCTAATCCCAGATCCATTCTCTGTCAACATGGTTTTGTCTTTTTGAGAATGTCATACATATAGAATCCTCCAGGAAGGAATCTTTTGATTGGCTTCTTTCACTTGGCAGGATGCCCCTCAGATTTGTCTACATTGTTCCATGTGTAGGTAGTTCATTCCCTTTATGGCTGAATAGTATTCCATTAAACAAGATGTACAACAACTTGTTTATATATTTGCTTGTTGAAGAACATTTGGATTGTTTTTAGTTTGGTAATTATGAATATAGTTGCTGTAAACATTCAGATCCAGTTTTTTTTAATTTCTTTTTCTCACCTTCCAGTACAGTGTTGAATTTGAGTGGATGTGCTTCCCTCATCCTTGATCTTAGGGGGAAAGCCTTCAGTCCTTCATCATTAAGTATGATGTTTGCTGTAGGACTTTCATAGTTGAAAAAGTTCTCATCTGCTTATAGATGGATATTGAAATTTGTCAGGTGCCTTTCCTACCTCAATTGATATGATCCTATGATTTTTCTTCTTTAGATAGTTAATATGATGGATTACATGGCTTGACTTTCAAATATAGAATCAGCCTGTGTACCCTGGAGAAGCCCCACTTGATCATGGTGTGTTTTTTATTTTATTTTCCTGGATTTTAATTGGTCACATTTTGTTGAGGACTTTCACATCTGTGACCACCCGAGATATTGGTCATAGTTTTCTTTTCTTGTACTATCTTTGTCTGGTTTTGCTGGCCCTGTGAAATGAATTAGGAAGTATTCCCTTATTCTCCATTTCCTGAAAGAGATTGTGTAGATTTAGTGGATTCTTCTTTTTAACTTATAATAAACATTTCTTCATGGCATCAAACTTCAAAAATAATTTTTAGTGTCTGTATAATAATCATACTAAAAATCATGATATTTTTCTTAGTATTTATAGCAAGCTGTATTTATTGAATACTTTGCATGCTTGAGGCGCCATTTAAGTGCTTTCATCTGTATTGGCTCCTTGAATCTCCACAATATCCAGTGGAGTAGGTACCATTATAATCTCCATTTTACCAACAAAGAAAAATAAGACAAAACATGTAAGTAACTTGCTTAAAGTTTCTATGTGTCCAGATAGTATTTGAATTCAGGCTGTCTGAATCCAGACCCATGGTCCTATTACATTGTATTCTCTGGTGATACAATAATTTATTTATTTAGGTCTCCATTTGGGATATTTAGGTATTTTCTGTCTTCACTTTGAGAATGTTCTTGTACTGAAGTCTTTGATAATCAATGACAATTCCTTTAGGCTGGATTCCTAGAAGTGCTATGTCAGTGTCAAAGTGCATGCCTATTGTAAAGGCTAATATCCTGCTATGTAATTTTCAAGGAATTTGAACAAATTAGAAGTTCCAACAGTAGGCTTTGAGAGTGTTCAATTCAGTGTTCTCTGACAGAATTGAATATTATGATTATTTTACATATTTTAAATTCAGTTTGATTGGGAAGAGATAGTATTTCATTGCTTTACTTTGCTAGCAAAGCTGAATGTTTAAAAAATCTTTTTGGCCATTTATATATCATGTAAGAAAAACTACATCTGTTCTCCATTTTTTTCTAATGGGATAACTGTTTTTCTTAGTGATTTGCAAATCTCTTTATATATTCTATATATTCATCTTTTATCCCTATGAAGTTTTGCCCCCTTTTTTTGGCATACTGAAAATTGTCATTTTTATCTGGTCAAAACTATATCTCTTTTCTTTTGTACTTTTTCATTGTCTTATTCTTACAATCAGAATCTCAAATGTGTGTTCATTCCACATAATCCTTTATGTCTTTTCCCTCCTATTTGTATGATTTAATAGGAAAAACCCCATCTTTGTTTCATTTGGAACTTATCTGAGTTAAGATGAAGATTTAACTTGAACAGATGAACAGATTTAACAGTTAAATTGTTTATTCAATAATCTTTCCTTTACCCGCACGTTTGTGGTCTGACCTTTATTCCATGCTTGTTCTCTTATGTGTCAGAAGCAGTTGTTGTGATGTCTGTTTTGTTCTATTTTCTCATTAATTAATTGTTGTAGTTCATTAACATATTAATTATCTGATAGGGCAAAACCCCTCTCCTCTTGTTCTAGGAAAAAAAAATTATTTGCTGTTATCACTTGTTTATCCTTCCAGGTGAACTTTAGAATCTCTGTCGAATTTTGCTCAAAAGCCTCTGGGTTTTGACAAATCTATAAATAATTTGTGGAGGAATGACATTTTATAGCATTGATTCTTTTCATTCCTATGTGCTTCTTCATTTGATCAAGGCTATAAAACAAATCTGTCAGGGTTCATAATTATTTCCCTATTTCTTTCTTACGTTTATTTGTTAAAACTATTCTATTATTATTTATTGTGACTGTTGTTTCATTCTTTCTATCTTTTCTTAAAATATTTATTCTTTATGATTTATTCTTAATTCTGTTCTTTATGTTTTATTCTTAAGTTTTGAACTTGTAAGTAATAATAAACACAAATTTGTAATACAAACCAATACCTTATATTTTCCAATAATATTCTATTAAATGGAATTTTTGTTTTTTATTTTTTCAATTAATGAATTAATTTTTTTTATTTAAAATCGATTTGCCAACATAGAGTATAACACCCAGTGCTCCTCCCATCAAGTGCCTTCCTCAGTGCCCATCACACAGCTAACCCATCCCCCCCACCTCCCCTTCTGCAACCCTTCGTTTATTTCCCAGAATTAGGAGTCTCTCATGGTTTGTCTCCCTCTCTAATTTTTCCACTCTGTTCCCCTCCTTTCCCTTATAATCCCTTTCACTATTTCTTATATTCTGTGTATGAGTGAAACCATATGATGATTGTCCTTCTCTAATTGACTTATTTCACTCAGCATAATACCATCCAGTTCCATCTGTGTCAAAGCAAATGGTGGGTATTCATCTTTTCTGATGGCTGAGTAATATTCCATTTTTAAATAAAGATTTTTATTTATTCATTAGAGAGAAACAGAGAGAGGCAGAGACACAGGCAGAGGGAGAAGCAGGCTCCCTGCGGGGAACCCGAAACCTGATGTGTGGCTCCATCCAAGGACCCCAGGATCATGCCCTGAGCCTAAGGCAGATGTTCAAACACTGAGCCACCCAGGCATTCCTGGAATTTTTATTTTTTAATTTTTTTTATGATAAAAGTGCTCAACAAAGTGGGTTTATTTTTTCTTTTCTGTTAAGTTTTTATTTTATTTTTTAAAAATGTTTTATTTATTTATTCATGAGAGACACACACACACACACAGAGGCACAGGCAGAGGGAGAAGCAGGCTCCATGCAGGGAGCCCGACGTGGGACTCGGTCCTGGGTCTCCAGGATCACACCCTGGGCCAAAGGCAGGTGCCAAACTGCTGAGCCACTTGGGTTGCCCCAAGTTTTTATTTTAATTTAGTTAATATACAGTGTGATATTAGTTTCAGGTGTATAATTTAGTGATTCTACACTTCCATACAGGTGCACTTGGAGGGGATTTTTATTTTTTTATTTTTAATTAATTTTTGAAGAGAGAGAGAACATGAGCACATGTACAAGTGTGGGGGCGAGGAGCAAAGGGAGATGGAGAGAGAGAATGTTAAGCAGGCTACATGCTCAGTATGGAGCCTCATGTGGGCCTTGATCCCATGACCTTGAGATCATGATCTGAGCTGAAATCAAGAGTTGGCTGCTTAAAGGACTGAGCCACCTGAGGTCCCAGATGGAATTTTTAGATTCATGTTATAATTGGGGAATTTTTACTGGTGGTTCTTGGTAATGTTAGTTGCTTTTCATTATGCTATGGAAGTTTCCTTTAATTAATTATTTTCTGAAAGTTTTTTTTTTTAATCAGTCATGGTTGTTGTATGCGGTCAAATGTCTTATTAACATTTATTGAAATGTTTAGCATAACATATCATAAATGTCCATGTGAAGCTGCTCCTGTGGTAAACCTCAGATAGCCATGATATTTTTTCGTTTAATAGGATATCAGATTTGATTTGTTCATGTTCATTACAGAATTTTTGCTGTTATATTCTTGACAGATATTGACATACAGCTTCTCTGCCAGGTTTTGGTATTAACAATACACTAACTTCAGAAAACTCATCGATGATTTCCAAGTTCTCCTATGTTCCAAAATATTTTATGAAGCATGGAGATTATTTGTAACTTTAAAATTTGAAAGAACATTTATATAGTACTGCCTGGCTTTTACTTGGCCTGTAGCAATCTCCTTAAAATTAATTTGGAGAAACTTTTCAGTTTCTACCACTACTTTTCCAAGGAGCTACTATGTTTTCTCAGAAGTGTCCATTTCATTAAGATCTTTTAGATGAACCAAATTATGCATTGCATTTTAAAATTTCAACTTGTTCTGTAATTGTGATTATGTAACACTTTCTAATTACTAACGTGCGTGTTTCTTTTTTCCTTGATCAGAGCTGACTGTATTTGGCTTATTTTATTATTTTTGGAAGATCCATTTTGTGTATCTTTAACAGCTTTGCTTTCTCCCTGTTTTCTGAATCAATTATGGATTTAATAGTTCTTTAAAAATCTTCCTTAATTAGTTTGTTTTCTAATATCTTGAATTAAGTGCTTTATTTACATATTTTTATTCCTTCTTGCTAATGGTGCATTTGCCTTTGAGGGCAGCTTTAGACTCTCACCTTATGAGTTTCAAAGTGTCAGGTAGTGATTATTGTACTTTTCAAATAGTCTTGTCATTATAGTTTTATTTTTTTCTGCAATTAATTATTTAGGAGAGTGATTTTTAATTTCCAAGTTGTCAGGGTGCTTTTTGTGTGTATATTTTTAAAATACCAATTTCTTTTTTTTTTTTACAATTTCTTTTTTTAAAAGATTTTATTTATTTATTCATGAGAGACAAAGAGAGAGAGGCAGAGACATAGGCAGAGAGAGAAGCAGGCTCTATGCAGGGAGCCCGATGTAGGACTTGATCCCAGGACTCCAGGATCACGCCCTGGACCAAAGGCAGACGCTCAACCGCTAAGCCACTCAGGCTTCCATAAATACCAATTTCTAATTATCCTTCAGTTTGTCTGGAGAATGCGACCTTTGATTGTGGTTTTTTACTTGCTTCAGTCGTTTTTCTTGGTACATGAACTGTTTGTGATCGGACAGCTATTTGTCTGTCTTTCATGTCTGTCATCCTCTTGTTTTATCATTTACCTCTTTTTGTCATTTCCTCTTCATTATTCAAGAGTCTCTACATTTTCCCCCTCCTCTTCATTGGTTTTATTTTCAGCACTTTGGGTTCCATTTAGGTTTTGTTTGTGTATTTTCATCTTTTTAATGATTTCATATCGTGTCCATCCCCATATTAGCTAGCTGCTATTGTAATCTTAGCCTTTCTGTTCATTTTAAATTTTCTTTTGCATAGCCCATGTTTTCTTTGCATGCTATTGAGATTACAAAATATATTCTTTCTAAAATTTACTTCTACCTCCTTTAACAAATTATTTTTGGAAGCAAAGATCCAGGCCCTGTATGTGCCTGTGAAGGGGCTCTTTTATTTCTCCAGTGGACTCAGCCTGTCATATGGTATAGTGTACGGTTAGTGTTAGCATGTCTTCAGCTGAAAGTCTAGTTGCTGTTTGTTCATGGTCTTGGCCAAATTCCCTGTGTTTATGTGAACTTTTCTGAGGTGACTCAGCTTGCCTGAGAGGAGATCTCCTGGTAGTTTGAATATTTAGATGGAGCTTTATTCATATACTTTCAAAATCCACTGCCTACTTCGTATCTTCCTGTGGTTTTGTCTGTCTCCTCTCTTTTTTGTTTTTCTGCAGAAGGCAATATTCCCCCATCCATCTACTCTTTCCCCTGGTTGCGTTGCATTTCCAGGAATTGGATCTCTGCATGGGTGGATATAGAAAGATACCTTCATGGGGTGGGGGTATACTTAAAAGCAATTCCTTTCAGCAGCATGGTTATGAAATAGGGGTTCACACCTGGTTTCAGTGTGCCATAGCCCAGCTCTCACATCCCACAGCCCACCTGTCGTGTCCCATTCTTCTGTTTCAGGGGCTCATCCACACTCCATGAATGTAGGAAAGGGTGAACCATGTATTATTGACTGATGATCATAGCATCCCAGGATACCTGTTGAAATTTCAGCTTTACATTTTTAGTTTGTTACCAAGAAAAATAAATTTAATTTATGGATGTAGGGATTCAGGAACAGCTAATCTATCTAACATTAACTTCCTGATCAGTGTTTTTTCTATGTCACATCTCTTTCACATATTTTATCTCACTTAATTATCTTCGCAGAACAATGGATTATATGATATTATCCTCTTTGGTTTAAGATGACTTACTCAGAGTCACTCAGATAGATGATGGTAGTTTCCACTGTGCTGAACATCTCTGAGGAATGTTTCCTTCCAAGGAGTTCAACAGAAGCTATCCTAGCTTGGTAGACAGAATATGGTCCCATTCCCTGTCGAAGATGCCTGTGTCCTAATCTTGGGAACTTGTGACTCTATGGTGCATGGCAAGGGGGAATTAAGTTCACTAATAAGCTGCTTTTGAAATGGGAGAGTATCCTGGATTATCTAGGTGGGCACATTGGTTTTTTAATTTTCCAGATTTATTTATTTATTCATGAGAGATAGAAGCAGAGACATAAGCAGAGGGAGAAGCAGGCTCTTCATAAGGGAGCCCGATGCAGGACTTGATCCCGGACCCTGGGATCATGTCCTGACCCGAAGGCAGACGCCCAACTGCTGAACCACCAGGCACCCCGGGGGAGCCCATTGTGATCGTGGGGCTCCTCATAAGTGAAAGAAGGAGGCAAAAGGGGCAGAGTCAAGGAAAGTGAGGGCAGAAGCAGAGGTCAGGGTGGTACATTTACTGTCTTTGAAGATAGAAGGGGCCATGAGCCAAGGAATGTGGGCAGTTGCTAGGAGCTGAGAAAGTGAGGGATGGGATTCTCCTGTGGAGCCTCCAGAAGGAACACAGCCCTGCTAACACTTTGAGTTTAGCCTACTGAGACCCCTGTTGGATTTCTCACTTTTAGAATTTTAAGATTTTGGTTTGTTTTAAAGCGACATAGATTGTGGGAATTTCTTTTTGTTTTTTAAAGATTTTATTTATTTATTCATGAGAGATACAGAAAGAGAGGCAGAGACACAGGCAGAAGGAGAAGCAGGCTCTTTGTAGGGAGCCCAGTGTGGGACCCCATCCCCCGACTGGGATCATGCTCTGAGTCGAAGGCAGATGCTCAGATACACTGAGCCACCCAGGCATCCCGATTGTGGGAATTTCTTGCCACAGCATTGGGAAACTAATACACTTTGAGTATCAGACTTTGTGGTCTGACTTTTTGCTTTTTTTTTTTTAAGTTTTGTTTAATTATTTGAGGGGAGGAGAAGGACAGAGGGAGTGGGAAAGTGAGTCCTAAGCAAACTCTGTGCTGAGTGTAGAGCCCGAGGTGGGGCTTGATCTCATGACCCTGAGATCATGACCTGAGCCAAAACCAAGAGCTTAACCAATTGTGCTGCCCAGGTCCCCTGTGGTCTGATTCTGAGAGGCAAAAACAGGAAGTCCTGGCGTGATCCACTCTGTGTGCACATCACACAGGCATTTACCTGGGCAGTTAATGTGTCATCATTTGATATGCCGTGTATTTATCTTCTCACCGTGCTGATGCTATCCTCCTAGGGAGAATTTCAGCTCCTGGGAGTAAGAACTTCATCAGTTGTGTTCACCGTTTTATGCCCAGTGCCTGGTTTGTAGGAGAAGCTCAATAAATATTTGTTAGATTATTCCTTTTTGTCCAGATGATACTGTGCCAACAAAATGGCATCTCAGTTGCTTCCTTGATGGAATACTGCCAAATGTATAAATAGAAACAAAAATAAAAAGAAGAAACTGAGTAAAATGATTAATGTTTTTAACCTAGTGTTTTTTCTAGTGTTTAGTTATATGTATAGTTTTTTTTTTAGAGTTAGCAGATACTCCTCTCACTCTCATATGATCCTCTCATAAAATAAGTGGTCATCATATGATAAATACAGTGTTGTATGTTACATTTTTGATTGATAAGTATGATGTTCCATGTTGCATTTTGTCACCTAATGTATTTTAAATAATGATAATTGTTAGTTCTTGTTAAGTATCATTTCATGGGCTGGTTGGCATTCCATTGAATATTTAGGATATTCTATTGAATATATAAAATATATGTATTTAATTGCTTATTGTTATTTAAAATATTATAGGTTACTTAAAGTATCTAATTGTTACTAATTAAACACCCTTGTGCCTGAGTCTGTTACAAGTCACTGTACTCTCTAGTTATTATTGTGTTCATAGTAATCGGGTAGATCTGCCAGAGCCACTGGCAATGTCTATGGTTATGGGGCTTCCACATGTTTCTGTATAGAGCTCTGTCCACTAGGTTGCCTGTCTTATTTTTTTTCAAATGATTTATTTACGAGAGAGAGAGAGAGAGAGAGCATGAGTACCAGTGGGAAGGGCAGAGGAAGAAAGAGTCTGAAGCAGATTCTATCTATACTGAGCAAGGAGCCCAAGGCAGGACTTGATCCCAGGACCCCAAGACTATGACCTGAGCCAAACCCGAAAGTTAGACACTTAACTGACTGCGCCAACCAGGCGCCCCTGTCTTAGAGTATTTCGAATAGCTTTTTAATTTCTGTTTACTCTGAGGGCATTCTCTGCCTGGTATCAAGTGTCCCCGCCTTGTCTCTTCAACCTCAGATTGCAGTTCTTTGTAAAGTTGTTCCTTGTTGGAAAGCCCTAGAACCTCTACAACAACTGGAGGCAAAGAGACTGTTAACATGTCAGTGATGGCAAGGAAGTACCAACTTAGAAAACACATCAGGAAGTTCTGGGAATCCAGTGTAAGCATCTCTTTAAAATACATCACCTGATGACCTTCCCTTTTATAAGTAGACATTTAGTTTTTCTTTCTCTTCCCTTCTTGACAATCTCTTTGGTTTCCCAACATGCTGATTTCTTCTCCAATAACAAAATAAAAAGGAAAAAATGTTAACCATTGACTCCATTTCACAAGAGCTACAAAAAAATCCAGGGATGGGGGAGGGGATCTCTCCAGACTTCTTTTGATTGTACAAGCCAGCAGTGTTAACTGAATTACAAACAACAGCTCTCAGCCTGGGGGTGGAGGGTGGGAGTCGGGGGGAGAAAGATGTCTACCCTGAGGCTGATCTGGAAAGTTGTTTTGCCTAAGATGGCAAAAACATCATCTTTCGATCTTGAGCCAAGAAAGCCATAAATGGGCATATCTTTGTCCTGCCTGGCAAGGGATGCTCCTGGAAGGTTCTGGGGTGCCATAGTGTTTCTTGATGATCCTTCCCTTTCAGTGTTTGCTTTTTCAGTGTTTTCTCAGTCCATTGGGAAGTTGAGTAGGACGAAGGGAAGATAAGAGGAATGAATGCTTGTTTGGGATCACTGTCTTCCGATGCACATTCTGAGTATCAGCGCAGAATGAGGGTTTATTTTAGGAGACACCAGGAATGATATCTTTTATGTTGATATTGTACAGGACTGATCTGTATTGTTCCACCATGATGGACAGTAAAACTTCATGATCCTCCTGCATCTTTATAGTTTCTGCCGTGAGAACATTCATGGGTAAGAAACTTGGCTCATCCTGTCCATAGTAGGAGTACTGGACAGTAAGTCTGGAGATGGTTTCTAGTTTCACTTCTGCTAACTTGCTTGTTCCGTTTCCCATCTATAAAATGTGGGCGTTTGTGCTACATTGTCTTTGCATTGGAAAACACTAAAACTCTCAAATTTTATCATTAATTTCAAATTGCTAGCCTCCTGGAAGATGTTGGAAACCTGCTTCCTTCTAAGGCTGATTTACAGCCAGAGCAGTATAGTTTTGCTTCTGAGCATGCCCTGAATCATTATTCATTTTTATTTCATAGAATCACTCTTATAAATGTGATTTTCTGTTGGTTTCACCGAGCCATTGAGATTGCACAGCTCGATGGATTTCTTCAGCATGTCATAAATTTTTGCTTGAAGTAGAAGCCAGTGGTGTTCAAAGCAAGATCCTCAGATCCCTTTGAGCTTGCTAGATATGCACAGTGAGGGGCCCTAGCCCAGCCTCTTGAATCGGAATCTTTGGGGATGGGAGCCAGGAAACTTTGTTCTAACAAGGTTTCTTACTCTATGTGAAAGAAGGTTGAGAAGCATCTACAAGCCAGGGCAGCAGATGGGTGCTATGGTTTTGCCCTGTGCATATGAACATACCCCAAGCATGTGGTCTGCTCCTTGAGTGATTCTGCTTCCGACAGACCTAATAGGCTTTATCTGAAATGCCAAGATAGAGACCTTTGTATTTGTGGAGCTCGGGCTGCTCTGTCAAGGGCCTGTGGGTGTTGAGAGGGAAATACAGACTTTCTTGGGGTAGAGAGGAGGATGCCTTTTCTTTAAGAGGTGGCACCCATTGTCCTTGGTACCCCAGGCTTACCTCCACATGTGGAGTGCTGTAAAAAGAACCATAGGATTTTTAGAAAGGGGACAGCAGCTCTGACTGGTAGGGTTGGGATGCAACACACACCAGAGGTGGCTCATGCATTCACCTTTTTAAATTAGTGGTTATTCCTAACTCTGGGAAACGAACTAGGGGTGGTGGAAGGGGAGATGGGTGGCGGGTGGACAGACACTGAGGTGGGCACTTGACAGGATGAGCACTGGGTGTTATTCTATATGTTGGCAAATTGAACACCAATAAAAATAAATTTAGAAAAAAAATAAATTAGTGGTTATTAGGAAAGTAATTCATGGTTACTTCCTGCTTATGAAAACTTAAGACCCCACAGATAACAGTAATGTCTACTTTGAGCACCCTGTCCCTGACCCCAATATTTATAGCCCTGTTCAGGACCACTGATCTGGCTCATCCTACTTATTCTTATTCAACAATGTGTGTTGGGGATTGACCCACCTCCTCCTTTTCCATGCCAGGATGGTATCCCAGGATATCCTGTGCATGCTATGATCCATTTCTTACCCTTCCCCCGCCCTCCTCTTGTCACAGAGAGCTGCTTTTCCCAGCCTCAGTGCCCTTTAATTTCCAGGCACTCTGGCCACTGAGTACAGGATGGAGAGAGAAGAGCATCTCCTTTGCCTGCCCTTCCTTCCCCTCCCACTGTACTTCAGGCGGCCTCTCTCCATAACTGCATTCATGCTGGAAGCCGCTCCTTTCATGGGCTGGCTCCCGACCTCTAGTAACACCTCCTATTCCCCCTTGCCCTTCCTATCCCCTCTTCTCTAATCACTTCCTGCCATCGGCCATCTCTGGGTTGCCCCACCAGCCTGTTCAAGCCTCTAATTGTATAGTCTGTACAGCCTGGGTTCCCCTGTATGACTTTCTCTCCATCTGAAATACCCGATGTGCTTGTTCTCCTCACTGTCTCATTCACATGGGTATATCAGAAATGATTTTGCTTTTTGGCTCTTCCCGCTGTATTGGACATATCATTGAGGTGTTTCATTATTTTTCCCATCAGAAGAAGTGCTGGAGTTGAACATTCTTACCCATAGCTCCTGTGCGGAACTGGGGCCAAGTAGTGAGATCACTACGTCAGTTACTCACCTTTGGTATCTCTTTGAATACGTTCTTGATCTCAGGTGCCTGTACAACCTGGCAATACATAGTGAACTGCTCTGTAGAGAGGAACTTACTAATTGTTAAGTGAATGAATGAATGAATTCCCATATGCCAATGGAGAAAGCATTGCCTCATTGACTTCACATGAAATACTCTCCAGGCCTTTTGGCTCTGTTCCATGGCCTGTTCACTTTGAACAGAGTACAGGTTATTTTGGGGTCCCCTTCCATGGAGAAGCCAATCCAGACTCCAGCTAAGCATGGATCTCCAGGTGCCCTGTCTTGGTTTGGGTGAAATGACTGCTACAGAAAAAGTTCCTCAGTTTCCTTATGATAGGGTTTAGGAAACTAGGCATCTGTTGATGATTCTGGAGGGTATTGTGACTTTGAGGGTGGGTGTAGATGTTGATAATGAGCGATGGGGGTTAAGAGGAAAAAACGGGGGAAGTGAGCAGCTCATGCCCACAGATGATTGGGGTCTTCCTTGCTCCCCAAAGAAGCAAAAGGCTGGCCCATATTTCATTGTACACTTCTTTACTCCACCCCAACAGTGTTTTTAGACAAGAAGAGAACTCAAAATGAGCATCAGGGGCCATATTGAAAGGTCAGCAGATGTGACAGACAGAGATGTGTGTGTGGAAAGGAAGAAGGGAGGGTCCTCTGGGGATGGTGGATGTTTACAGCTCACTGTCTCCAGGTTTATAAACCTGCCTTTTCTCTGTTTTTAACAGTCAAGCTGGTAGAGTTTCCCCTCTTCTTCCTTAGGCTGCCATTCCCCAGGGAACTAACTGCCCAGACTTCAGACACTTCCAAATCCTGCAATTAACTTGAAAAAGTAAGATTAGTTCTACTTTATAGTGCTTGGCCTATAAATGATGATAATGAGGAGTTAGGGCCACACAATGCACAGTTGATGAGCTCAAGTCCTCGTAAACACATTTGGCAGTGACCACACTGTGCCTCCTTCTCCGAAGGATCCTTTACGTTTTGAGTTGAGAGACCCTCCCAGTTGCAGAAGCTGCATCTGCTACTTACGTTCCTCCCAAAGCCAAGCTCTTTCTGCAGTGGAAGGGGATGGCATGACACGGGGACTCAAAGTGCCCTCTGTCACAGGCCTGGTGTGGCACTTTGGGGTTTGGTGATGGATAGAGTGGTCAGGATTTGGCCTGCCAGCAGCACTGTCCACTCCTCTCCTGCCTTCGCCCACTTTGTCATCTGGAGGTCATCGTGGAAAGGGATTTCATGAGAAAGTACCTTATAAGGAGGCTTATGTCCCGTGCAAGCTGCTTGCATGTCCCGTGCAAGCTCAGCCTGGTTCCAGGCTCTGCAAGACATCAGAAAACCAGCAGGGCCAGGCTGGAATTTGGGGTGCAGATTCTGTCCTGCATATACTCTCCTTACACAGTGCCCTGACCTCTAGTTCTGTGTCACGTCACTATGCACGCATTGTCATTTGAAGGAGACATTGACAGACTGAGCATCTGTGTGTGGCTGGACTCAGATTGTGACTAGCCCCCAGTGAGAGGAAAATTGGTAGAGTGGAGAAATGTGAATCACACAGCTGTCCCTCAGGACTCTGGTTTGGTCCCCTTTTCACCAAATCGCACCCACAGCTTTCTCTCCCAGCCTCGCCTTGCTCTCTGATGTAAGCCAGAACCTGTGTCTCTCTGGCGTTGATTGATCCCTAGAGCCTGAGCCCCTCTGACGTTTTCTTGCTGACTTTTCTGTTTTCGACCTCAATAGAAATGACAGGGATGGTTTCCGTGCAGAGAGAATAGGATTCATGTGGTTACTTTTAAAAACTCTTTTGGAAGTTTAATGTATACACATACATACATATACACACATACCAAGGAAAGTGTATCTATCATAAGTGTTTAGCTTGATGGATGTTTACAAATGAACAGCAGCTGTCAGATCAAGAAGCAGAGCAGTGCCTGCACCTCTGAAGCCCCCTCGTGGTCCTTCATAGCCACCCCCCCAAGAGTGACTGCTGTCCCAGCTCCTAATGACATAGATTAGTTTTGCCTGTTTTTGTATGTTACCTTCATGTAACCTGTGTAAACATTCTTTTGCTGAATATATATTTGTGAGATCCATCTACATCATTTTAACTGGTCGTAGATTACTCACTATTGTTGCTGTTGCATATTTTATTATGAAAATTGATGGGCATTTGGGTAATTCTTAGTGTCTATCTATTGGTCATACTGTTCAGTGCATTCTCAGATCTGCCTGTGATCACGTGTGCACATTTCAGTGAGGTCCATACCCCAGCGTGGAATCACTGGGTCTTAGGATGTGCCTACATTTGCATTTTGCAGGTCCTAATAAATAGTTTTCCAAAGTGGGCATACCTATTTAAACTATACCTTGGATTTTAAAGCAAAAAGGATAATTGAGTTTAAGCTTCATGGTCACATCTGGTTGAATTAAAGGTTTTGTGGCAAATCATAGCTAAGAGAGAGTACAAACCTTTGGGATGGAGAAGTTGCTGGCATCGTGGCATCTTTATGCTTGTTTGGTGTTGGGTCCCTGCAGCAGGCAAGAGGTGGCCAGACAGGCACATGTCTTGCCCTCTCTGAACTGAAATAACAATAATTATTATCGTTTTTAACCATTCTCTGCACCTCCCTCTTCCTGCCCCTCTTCTTCATGGACTTTTCTTCTCTGCTCTCAGAACATTTTCAAAAAGGAGTTGTATCTGCATCCTTGACCACCCATGCTCACATTCGTGCACACACAGCCCTTGCCTGTGGGAGGACCAGCTCCTAAGGTAGAAATGCAGTCAGGGGAAACAGCATGAAGAAGAGTGTTAATTCTACTGGAGAAAGTGTGATCACAATAACTGCAGCTCTTCAGAGAAAAGCTTATTTAAGAAAAAAAGTAATAAGAACAAGTCTTCCCAAAATTACTGTGCCTGAGGCCAGGCCTGTATGAGGCAGCCCTGCTCTTGCTCTCATGCTCTCCTCGCATGTTCGTGAAACAGCAAGCCTGTGTGAAGCAGGCTGGCCTGCAGAAGCAATCCAGAGACGCACACATGAAAATAACAGGGCGGTACATTCTCTGTATAGTGCATTGCCTTTCTAGCCAGCGCCTCCTGTGATTGGGGATTGCACAACCAGCTTGCTCCCCAACCTTGGGTCTGGCCTGAGAACCCACCTCCCACCAACCGCTGTCGCATGGCTTGGAGTGAAGGGCCAAGAATCTGGGCGCCCATCTGGCTGCTGTCCCCAGCTCTCCTCAGGGTACCTGTTTGGGGGAATGGAGTGGAGGCATGTCCAGGGACCTCTGCAGAGACCCAGCTGTCAGCCAGATGTCAGGATCCTACTGCCAACTCTGGAACTCCAGTGTCTCTGTCGTGGTGGCAGTGTCTCCTGGGAGCCAGTGCAGTGAAGGCTTCTGTGCAGAAGCTGACTGGACACCACCCAGGGGGCCTGTGGGCAGCCTTGGCACTAGTCCAGTGGCTGTAGGTGCAAAGGGATGTCCTGGGGAGCGGTACCAGCCTGGTTGAAAGTGAACATGCTAAGCAAAGGCAGGTGACCTGGTGGAGTTGTGTATCACTGTCACTGGCTCCTCTCTGCCCCCTGGTCTTGCAAAGCCCTCTCTCCTTGACCACCACAAAGCCCAGGGCTGTGTGGCCACCTCTCTGAGTTCTGTGTCCTGCTCTTTGAGCATTGTAGGGTACCTTGGGGGTAGAACGACTGGGACCATCTTTTCTCTGCCCCCCGAGGACTAAGAGAGACAGCCACTCTAACAAGGTGTGAAGATGGTAGTTTTGGTACCTCCTGTTACCATTTTCTTCTATCCTTAGAAGATTTGTTGACTCATAAAGCCGTATTCATTAAGTACCAATCTGTTCATTTTTCCCTGAAAATCATCAAAGACTCATGTGACTGCTTCTGGGGGCTGTGGTCACCTTGCAGTACCTGGGCTGCCACCCGGGTTTATATAATTGCTGCTGAGAGCAGAGGCTCGTGGCATTTCCATTAGCCATCACAGCCTTAATTGGAGTGGATGTGAGGGTTCTGTTCTGACAAAGCACAGTGACCCTTAGTACCACCTCGTCCTACTGAGAGACGAGGGCGGGCTCTGCAGTATGAGTGTGCATTGTGAAAGCAGAGTGTTCCCAGTGTGCTGGGGGCTCCAGGGCCAGTGACACTCTGTTCAGGGTAAATGGAACTACATGTATGCAGATGTGTAGACCCGCCCGGGGAGACCAGGGAAGCCAGCATAGGTGCTACTTGCCTGCGGTAGCTTGTCCTCCTTGGGAAGGACTAAATGGATATGGGGTCCTAGACCTCCTTCCACAGGGTGTCCACTGTCTCTGGTCGGCAGAGCCTGGTTCCTGGGCAAGTGAGTCACTGAGGCGGGGAGGCAGGATAAAGCAGAGTAAGCTGGGGGGAAGGCCAAGCTGGGATACAGTCTCTGCTGGGGTCCTCTGATCCCCCAGAAAGCCCCCCAGCACAGCTCCGTCCCAGGGTCGATCCTGTCTGGGTCAGGGTCAGCCATTCACTGGCCGCTGGCTGCCGCTGGCATGAGAGGAGCAGAGGTGGCCTGCCAGGCAAGGCGGCTGCCCTGGAGGAGAGGGAGGTGTAGCCAGCACTCGCAGCAGCTGGGGTGGTGCCTGTGAGGTGCAGGGGGTCTGAGTGGGCACCAGCGAGGAAGCGCCATGCTGCCCATGGGTCTGGCCGGTGATGAGCTGCTACTGGGCTTGGCTCCTTGGCCCCACTGATGGCAGAAATGAGGCCGGAGCACAAATGTAAAGGCACAGGCAAGGCTTTGTTGGGGCAGCAGCTGCAGCTGAAGGGAGACACAGTGAGGACAGTGGTGCCAGGCTGGCACTCTGGACGACAGCCCAGGAAGTGCTAAAGAGGTTGAGGGGGGAAGGAGTGATGCATAAGCACATAGAGGGCGTGGAGTCCAGGAAGGTGGGCGCACAGGTGCAGGGGGCACACCTCTTTTTTTTTTTTTAAGATTTTATTTATTTATTCATGAGAAACATACACACACAGAGGCAGAGACACAGGCAGAGGGAGAAGCAGGCTCCAGGCAGGGAGCCCGATGTGGGACTCAATCCCGGGACTCCAGGATCATGCCCTGGGCTGAAGGCAGGCATTAAACCGCTGAGCCACCCAGGGATCCTTGGGGGCACACCTCTTATATTTCATTTGTACGAACCTCTGGGTGTTTCTTTTAGCAGGAAAGTGAGGGAAAAAGTTGATAAAAGGTCAGATTTGGCGGCTGTCCTGTCTCAGTTCACTTTGAGCCTGTTTAGGCTTGTTCCATGGTCTGTGCTTGGCTTTGCCAGAAAAGTGATAACAGCCAGCAGGGAGTGCCCCAGGTGCATGGGGACTTGTTCTCAAGGTTCCTGTCTCAGGGCCACTACCTCTCCCAACCCCATCCCTGGGAATGGGTCCCCTCTGGACCTGCCAGTTTGGATTATGCCAGTTGGACAGGTCTGTGTGGCCCTGCCAGCACTTTGCAGCAGATTTTGGCAAAGCAAACAGCTTTATGTGTTTGGATCCAAGAAGACCATGTAAGTGGGCAGAGCCAGGCTTCCAAGATGTGACTGTGAGAATAAGGGTTTGGGGGCTCCAGATGTTTGGAGAGGTGTTCCTAATTGAGATCAGAAAAAGATAATTTTTTTATTGGTATTTTTGGGCAGCCACATGTTCTTGCCTTGTCTGTGTGCTCTGGGGCACCAGGATCCATGCAGATGGTCAGTGGGGCCTGGAACCTCCTTCCGTTCTCAGCACACCCACAGCTCTGTGCTGTTCGTCCCTACCACCTCTGTTCTGTCCCTGCTCAGGCCAGGGACCCTTTCTCAGAATTGTCTGGCTTCTCCACAGACCACTTCATTTCTCTGTTTCTCCATTCTTGAGGTGGAGTTGTTGGTTAGGAAATTCTCTCCTGGTCTCACTGGGGTGGAGGCAGGCAGGCCAGGTCTGAATTCCAAAAAATGAAAATATGCTTCTAGATTGATTTGCTGAGCACATCTGGGGGATTTCCTAGGGCTGGCATTGACGAGTAGATAACAGTGATTGAAAACTAGCACTTCCATTGGTCTGTGTTAGTGGCTTGTGGAGACATAGTGGCATTTTGAGCTGTGTCCCTTTTTGGCCAAGATGCTTCTTCCAGACTTGTAGTGGTGGCTCTGAATTCAGAGCTTTTGGCACACTTAGCTCTCATTCAGGGCAATTGCAAAGAATAGTGAATCAACATCCCCAGACAGTGAGGGTCATTTTACTGCAGAATGGCTGCCCTTTGTCTTTCTGGCAAAAGGGTGCTGAGAAATGAATGTTCAGGGCTATAGAAATGCTGAATAATAAGTGAACTTGATCCCATCAGGCGGCAGGGGCTGAAAGGCTCCCTCTGATTGACCCAGTTATACCTTCAGGGTCCCTAGACTGGTGCTGTGGAAAAAGTGATTGGCTTAAGTATATCTCTCTGTGCCTTGATGTTATCAGATTCCCCACTGTGGACTTTCATCTCATTAGTGAGTTGTAGGTTTTGAGAATAACTCAAAGGATTTCCTGCAAAAGTCAGAGGAGAGTCGGTAGGCTGTGGGATTGTGAATGGGTGTACTGGAGACCCAGATCCAAGAGGAAGATTAATTTACATATAGAGGGAGGGGTGCTGGCCCCTGATGGGAATAAATAAAAAATCCAGTTCTTATAGGCAGTTCACCTTCATTTATTCTTCCATTCATTCTTCATCTGTTGAGTCAACAGCCAGTGAGGGATGAATGAGGTCAGTTTTGCTGGCATTGTGTTTGAGAAGGCCAATATAGATTGGGGTTTGGACAACAGAAGTTTGGGCTCTGGGAAGGAACAGTTCTCCACTCATTTCCCAGGACCAAATTGCAGGTGGCTGGGATTGCAGCTGACATTTTCTAAACATTTCCATGTTATCAGAAAACAAGGTCAGTTTTTTTTTTCTCTAAGATTCATGGGGGCAAGTTCCCTCACTGCTTACTGAATGATTTTCAGAAATGGTAAACCTCAGCTCTCATACAGATATAAAATGAACATATGTTAAAGATTTTATTTAACTTATGGAGGAGGAAACTGGTAAGATGTGAGGAACATTTTAAAGGGGAATCCAAAGAACAGACAACTTTATAGATCAGGAATATTGAAATGAATATGCAAGCAGAGGTAAAATTGGTTTCTTCCACAGTAGGGAAGAGAAATCAATTTGCACATATAGATAATAGATGTTGTACATCACTGTCAATTTACACAATTGTAAAATAGCTCAAGGGCCATGAAAAGTGAGAGATGACTTGGAAAGATGTATTCTAGACAATGCTTGGTTTTCTGTTGAAGTGCAGATTTCCCCCTATACTCTTCTTAGAAAAAGTCCAGTGTTTTAAGCATTAAACTTGCTCCCAAAGTGTCTTTCTTTCTTCTTTTTGATATACAAGTGGCAATGATAAAAGTTTTTTTTTTTCATTTTTGGATGCATTATGGTTGTTTTTATGATTCTAAGGCCAAGCTCATTACTTTCCAAATAACTTCAAGAGTTATTTTGAAAGAGAATTACTGACCTCTTACTCTGTGTAGTTTCCTAAGACCTATATTAATGAGTAGAAGGTAGGATTTATAGGAATTATGTATATGATTTGTAAGATATTGGGTATATGAGTAGCATGGAAACAGTGAATCTGTGAACTGGAGATGAATTGGCTCAGACAACTGGGAATATTCAAAAGCACAGTGGGGGATGGGAAGCAGGGGATGAGGACACTCATAGAAGCATCTAGATAATTCCAGAACACAGTTCCTGAAAAAAATACTTGGGAATTTCTTCATGCATTACTTCTCAAGGTCTGAAGACTTTTAATGGAATTTAATGGAATTTAATATTTTTCACAGTTCCAAAGAATCTAAAATCCTAGATGTTTCTGTCTCGTTTGCCTTTCTGAAGTTTATCCTGAAATGATGTGTAGTTGTTATGAAAAATGGAAGGACTACGAAATTTATGGTGGGATTTAGCTTATATAGCCTCTTCTGGTTTATTGTGAAAGTATTTCTCCATGACCCTGTGGTAGCCCTTGACATTGCTGACCCACCTCTCATTGGAAACCTGTCCCTCCTTTTCTTGACCCTCTATAGTCCCTGTTTTCCATTGCTGGGGTTACTGTCTGTTTTTCACTGCCCTCCCACCCTTCTGACCCCCTCTCCCTTTGTTTGTAAGATGCCACTGAAGGCGCACTGTACTCCTCTTTTCTAGCCGCCTCCCCCTGGACACTGCATCCTCATCTAGAGAATGGGTTCTCACCTTGGTTCAGATGGTCATGATCCTCATTCCACTCCAGGACACCATACACATTTCCACCTGCCCTGGATGTTTCCACCCAAATATTCTTACACATCATACTCAGTATGTTTGAAATGCAAGTAATCAGATTCGTTTTAATGAAATGTAGCTCTTAAAAAAAAAGAAAGAAACTTAGCTCCTTTTTGACTTCTTCTCCCAGTCACTTGCCAAACACTGTCAGTTCTTTCTTCTCAGTATCTCTATAATTGAACATATTATGTATGTCCATATAAATGGACATATTCTTTCATGTCCATTTTTACACCATAATCTAGGCCTTTATCCTCTCATCACTGAGTTGTTACCCCCGCTTCTACATTATCTTAATTCAGTCAGTATCCCTTTAGTGCCTTGTGAGTAGATACCGTGAGCCAGGTCCCATTGCAGCTATCAGGGGTCCAGTGTTTCTCAGTCTCCAGAAAAGATGGATGTCAATTAGATGCTTACACTACTAAGTGTATGATTATAAGCTGAGATAAGTGCTAGAGGAAAGTGGTGTAAGAGCATGTGATGGGAAACCCTAAATTAGCCTTCAGGGCCAGACAAGCCTTCTTGGAGGAAGTGATCACTGAGAGCATTGAGGAATGAACAGCAGCTAAGTACATCAAGGCAACGTGAAGAGCATGAGTTTATCAGAAGAACCTAGTGTTTCCCAAGTCTTGGAGGTGGTTGGAGGCCTGCTGTATTAGCAAGACTGGTCCTGAAACACCCATATGCTAAGGTGAAGTGAGTGAGGACAGAATGATGAGGGATGAGCTGGGGGCAGGGGGTGGCAAGGGCAGGTGGATACTAAGTCATCCTACAAATTCAGGTGTCTACATGGATGAACGTTGAGGGCATAGGCTAAGTGAAATAAGAGAAAGACACTGCATGATCTCACTTATATATGGAATCTAAAAAAAGTTCATAGGAATGGAGAGTAGAATGGTGGTTGACAGGGGCTGGGGAAGGGGGCAATGGGAAATGCTGGTCAAAGGGTACAGACTTCCAGTTATGAGTAAATTCTGGGGATCTGATGTGAGTATACTTTACAATCCTGTATTATATACTTAAAAGTTGCTACAAGAGTAGATCTTAAATGTTCTCACCACACAGATACTTAAGGTAATTATGTGAGTTGATGAAGTATTAACTAATGTTATTGTGTGGGAAGCATTTTATAATAATACTAGTAGCAAATTATTACTTTAAACTTCCACAATGTTATAAGTCTGTTATATCTCAGTAAAGCTGGGAGGGGGGGAATCAGGTGTCTATCTTCAGAACCAAGGGGAGTCTTTGAAGGGTTTTAAGCAGGAAGGGAATGGCATAACCAGATAAGCCTTTTCAAAAGGTCATTATGACTGCTGTTTGATATCCAGAGATGTCCAGAAGACAAGATAACCTGAAAATCTTCTTGATCCAAAACAACAGGAAATGCTGGATAATATCATACTGGAGCTGCACTTATTAGGAAGTAAGAGATATCACTGGATCTGTGAATAAAAGGGAAGCTGCATACTCAAGGAGCATGCTGTCCCTGTCTGCTTCATCTTCCCTAGTGGCATTTGCCCAAAATGCCACTAAGCAAAAGATGTGACTTTGTAACTACGCAGGGACAATAGACAAAGCAAGGAGAGTAAATGGATTGGGGAAGTAATCTGAGACTCTGACATGAAGGAGGAACCCTTTGATCAGTGAAAGGGGGACCATGCACTAAATCTGTTCCCCACAAAAGAAAATGCTAGGAAATTTATCTTTTTTGAGCTGGGCTCTGGTTGAGGCTGGGATAAGTCTTCTGCAAAGATCTCTTACTGTGGACAGTGCCCCAAATGGGTGTGGAAATCTTTTTTATACTATTTTCATGGTCCTGGAACCCCATGGCCAAGAAATTAACATAGTAAGAAGTCCCACACTGGTAATTACCTGGGGATTCCTAGAAGAAGCATGACAGTTTTCTTTGATATTATAAGTAGATTTAAGCCTTGAAGATTTTCATGTGATTGTATTCTTTTATATATGTGGCTGTATATATATACACACAGATATGGATACATACACAGATGTATACACACATGCATATATTCAATATATATACATATACATATGAAATTTGACCATATTTTAGATTGTATAAAGCAATTTGATTGTGTAAGTACATGATCAATTTGGGAAGGTGATCAGTAAAGCATTTTAACTTATTGTACTTTTGCTGAAGAGAGTGATGTATTGATTACAACTTAATTTTATTAAGTTAAATGTATATGTTAAATGTGTATGGGGAGTTACCAAAATACTATGAATAGGGTATAAGATTTCCTACCCAGTAGAGGAGAAAATTGGCATGTAAAACCCTTTCAGTCCAAATATGGGAGAAAAGAATAAATAGAAGGAAAGGGTAAGAGTAAATAAAAGATACCAAATGAGATGGTAGAAACATCTAAAATATATGAATAATAGTAAATGAAGACGGACCAAATTCATGACAGATTGCTAGTTAAAAAAATTTCACCTTTATGCTGTTTTCCCTAGGGGACACATCTACAACATAAAGGCACAGATGGTTGAAATAAAAAAGGATGGGAAAATATGAAGGCAAATACCACCTAAAAGACACCATTGGGTTGTATAAGATTGGATATTATTATCCAATAAAATATATTTAAAGGCAAAAACTATTATTTGGGATAAAGAGATAGTATTTAATGGTAAATGATACAGTTAACTGGGAAGATAGAATAATTCTAAACTTCCAAGCAGTTAAAAACAGTCTCAAAATAGCATAAAGCAAAACTGATGGTTTTTCAAGATGAAACAGACAAAAATGACAAAGTTATAATCATATTGAGGGATAGTAACACAATTTTCTTAGTAACCCACAGACCAAATAATAAAAGAATCATTAAAGATACAGAGGATTTGAACAAAGTTTTGATCTGATGGACAGAATGTTATAATATTCTATACAATATGTAATACATACTATTTGCAACATGTATAAAATGGAACATAAATAAAAATTCACCTTGCAGCAGGCCGTGATACAAATCTCTTCCGTGTCATGGAATTGATATCACACGGATTAAATTTTTTGATTACAGAGAGACATTTTTAACCTTGTTAAATATACAATATATTACATTATATCATAATACATTGCATTTTATTATATTATGTGAGAATAAAGGAATATTTTTATAAATTTTTTTTTTATTTATGATAGTCACATACAGATAGAGAGAGAGAGGCAGAGACACAGGCAGAGGGAGAAGCAGGCTCCATGCACCGGGAGCCCGACGTGGGATTCGATCCCGAGTCTCCAGGATCGCGCCCTGGGCCAAAGGCAGGCGCCAAACCACTGCGCCACCCAGGGATCCCAGAATAAAGGAATATTAAAATGAAGTATGTTAACTGTCAGTTTAAGAAGGAGGAAAGAACAAGAAGTGTACTCAAATTAAAAGGAAAGAAATAGTAAAAAAAAAAAAAAAAAGAGTAGAATATGAGAATATGTATGAAATAAGAAACTGAGTTATAATCAATAGAATTACCAAAACCAAACTTTAGTTCTTACAAAGAACAGTAAAATACACAGACTCGTTGACAAGTCTGGCCAGCACAAATTAATGGTGGTAGGCATGAAAAGGAGGACATAGGGGATCCCTGGGTGGCTCAGCAGTTTAGCGCCTGCCTTTGAGTCAGGGCATAGTTCTGGAGTCCTGGGATCGAGTCCTGAGTCGGGCTCCTGGCGTGGAGCCTGCTTCTCCCTCTGCCCGTGTCTCTGACTCTCTCTCTCTCTCTCTGTGTCTATCATGAATATATAAATAAAAAAAGATCTTTAATTTTTGTCCTTCTCCGATTGATTTATTTCACTCAGCATAATACCCTCCAGTTCCATCCACGTCGAAGCAAATGGTGGGTATTTGTCGTTTCTAATGGCTGTCATTTGGGGAATATAAAAAATAGTGAAAGGGAATAAAGGGGAAAGGAGAAAAAATAAGTGGGAAATATCAGAAAGGGAGACAGAACATGAAAGACCCCTAACTCTGGGAAATGAACTGGGGGTGGTGGAAGGGGAGGTGGGTGGGAGGTGGGGGTGACTGGGTGGCGGACACTGAGGTGGGCACTTGATGGGATGAGCACTGGGTGTTATTCTGTATGTTGACAAATCGAACACCAATAAAAAATAAATTTATTAAAAAAAGATCTTTAAAAAAAAGGAGGACATAGGTACAGCTATGGCAGAAATGAAAAAAAGTGACTCTCAGTATAGTGGGAAACTCAAATGAAATTGACTTTCTTTAAGAAAGATATAACTTAACAACATGACTGACGAAGAAATTGAAGACCTGAAGAGATTTGTTATATCAAACATTTTAGTATTATTTAATCAGTGTAAGATGTTTATTTATCTGTTTAGATAAATTAATGTAATTTTCCTCATGAACGTATTAAAAAGGATTTAAAAAGTGACCATCTCAACAGATACAGAAAAATATTTAAAAACTCACACCACTATCTACCACCCTTTCAGTTTCTCTCTTGGGAAATCAGACCAAATAGGCAGTAAAGTATATCAAAACCTAACAATAAATAGGTGATCGTTAATTAAGAAACATTAAAAACCTATTCTTTAAAGTCAAAAATAAGCAAGAGTTCTCTTTATCTTTTGTGGTCAATATCTTTTCTGAGTTTCTGGCTAATTGTAATAAGTAAAAAAAATCATATTAAAAGTGGTAGAGGTAGTCCAATGCAAAAAATAAATTTATTTACAAAGGCTATGATTTTCTAATTAAAAAAAAACAGAGATTATTATAGATTTTTAGAATTAATAGGAAAGTTCTTCCAGATTGCTGGATATGGGATCAATATACAAAAGTTAATTCTGTATCTGTACATTGGTCATATCTCAGTAGAACACTGTATACTACTTAGAAAGCAAAACCAGTGATGATCTCATTCAGGTACCATCTCTCTCTGTGGGGTGGCCCCTGATCATACAGTCTTCCTACTTAGGTCCAGAAGCCATTCCTTGTACATCGGTCTGTCCAACCTCCTACCCATCCTTACCAGAGTTACTTCCTCGGTTGCCTGGCTTAATAGTTTTCTGACTAAAAAAATAAAAAAACCTAAAAAAAGTTAAATCCAATTTCTGAAATGTCTTCAGCTCTTTACGCAGATCTACGGCTTTCTCAGTACATTCTCTGCAGGCAAGGAAGTCATTGCCAAGGTAATAATTTTATGGTTGAGAATATGAGGTCAGAGCTATTGAAAATTTCATTCCTCAAGGCAGAAGGCAGTTACCAACCCCATTCCACATGGTAGCCAAGGGCCACATGCAATCTGACGAGCACTTGAGATGGCCTTTGAGTGTGAAGCACCCACTGGATTATGAAGACTTAGTTCAAAGGAATGTGAATATCTCATTCATACTTTTATATTGATTATGTGTTAACAGTAATATTTTTGATATATTGTGTTAACTAAAATGGATTATTAAAAATTAACTTCACCTTTCTTTTTTTACTTTCTTTGTCTGAATGCTAGGAAATTTGGCATATATGTGACTTGCATTTGTAGGCATTTTCTTTTGGCTTTTGAGCAGGGTTCTAGGTTTCTCATTCTTACTGGTGTGGTTTGGGATGAATGCTTCATTTTCTCTGAGTGCTTCAGTTGTCTTCTTTGTAAATAGGGGTAATAAGTGCCTTATGTACCTTGAGTAGTTGAGAACATTCAGTGGAGAAACCCATTCCCCAAAGAAGTACTTGATAAATGACAAAGCTCTATAGCTTTGGATGGATGATTTTATTTCTTGTTTGGCAGTCCATCTTTGTTCCAGAGCATAGCATAGTTCCAGAAATAGAAAAAAAAAAAAAAAAGGACTTGGAGAAAATTGACCACATTGCTGGTACCTTGCCTATTTATTGAAGCCCCAGGGATCAGGACCAACTTCTAGGCAGAAGTTTGCTATTTGTCTTCTTTATGGGCTTCTGCTTTTAGAGAGAATTCTGTGTGCCTGACATCCTTTTAATCCTGCCATGGTTGTACAAAATCTTAATACTCAATAAAAAATTATGATGGTTTTGTAAACTTTGAAATTTTTTGGTTACATCATTAAAATGTGTCAGTATCAGTTATATGTGTAAAATGAAGTGAAAAATAATAAAACTAAAAGTTGTGTAGTACACTTAATTTGTTTTTAGAAATATCAATGATTAAAGTGCTTTATTTTTTATAAATAAAAAACTTACCATGAGAAGTTTAAATAGTGCTTAGGATACAGCGAAGCATCTTTTCTGGACCATGGAAAGTTGTCCTATTACTTTCTAAATTTGGATCAGCTTCCAACGTTTTATCCCTTCCCTCCTTTCCTTCCTCCCTCTCTCCCTTCCTTCCTTCCTGTAGAGAGGAAGAGAGAGAGAGAGAGAGAGAGAGAGCAAGCGAGAGTGAGGAGGGGCAGAAGGAGAGGGAGAATCTTAAGCAGGCTCCATGCTCAGTGTGAAGCCGGACACGGGGGCTCCATCTCACAACCCTGCGATCATGACCTACACCGAAATCAAGAGTCAGATACTTAACCAACTGAGCCACCCAGGCACCTCTTTATCTTCTGTTTTTAAACTGAAGTACAGTTGACACACAATGTTACATTAGTTCCAGGTGCACAGCATAGTGATCGGACACACTGGTATGTCACTTAGTGCTTGCCACGAGGAGTGTTGTCACCGTCTGTCCCCATACATTATTATGTATCATTGACTTTCCTGGGCTGTACTTTTCATCTCCCTGACTTACATATTTTATAACTGGGAAAACAGATAAAAGAGATTAAGAGGGACAACATTTTATCTTTTGAACTTCCACTATTGCAGAGTATCTCTAAGAGCTCCTTCAATGTGAAGGTTTTTGCCAGCATTACTTCCTTAGAATCATCTTCATCCTTTTGGTCATAACCACTTTCTTCATTTGTGCTGATGAATTTATTTGCACTGAGCTCCTCTGGCTGCGCATCTGGAGTCTCTGAACCACACTACTGCTGAGCCACTCTGAGGCTGGCTGTTCCTTCTACAATGCCCTTTTATGCTCTGGCCACGTTTGCCTTCCAGCGCTATCACTTCTCATTCCTTTGCTGCATTTTCATCTTATTGGCCAGTTCCATCTTTCAGTTATTCATCTTACAGAATGTCATGTGGGTTTATTACTGGGAGACAGGGGGAAACACAGCCACATGATTTGCAGTCTCTTGGCAGACCGAGTCACCAATGCAGTGACCAGTCATGATGGACTTCAAAAGCCTTGATGTGTTGGTCACTGATCATGGTGTGTGTGATATTTACATAGCGGTCACGGACAGGAGAGCTAGCAGTGAAGTTTGCACTTTTAGTAGTTCCTCATAGTCTAGTATGTCATGGTAACAGAAACTTAAACTGTTGTTGGGTCACTACTGGTTTTCAACTAAACTCTGGTACCTAGAACTAGCGCCTCTCGTAACTATGCATAATAAGGTCTTCTGTTCTGTTCTGTTCACCAACCCCTCAACTTTTGTCTCTTGTCCCTTGTCTGATCTGAAAGACTACCTTTCCTATTTGTAGGTCTCACATGTTACCTTGAGGTCATGCCAAGTGTGCAGGGGGAAATGTGCCGGGCTCAGTGTTCATTAGGTCATTGGACAGCTATGCACTCTGTAACCGTCTGTGCTGGGCACTGTGCTAGGCTCTGGCATATTTGCTGGCAACTGAAAGTGCCTTAAATTGCTCTCATTTTTGGTTTTTGGCAGCTAACTTTCCAGCATATTTTTCAGACCACCACTTATACCACTTTCACAAGGTTTTAAAGTGACTTCTTCCTTGCACAAGTTTTCACTGTCTGGATTGTCGGGATACACATGCTATCAGGGCATCAGGTTCCTGAGATTAGTATATGGTCTGCATCTTGGCATGCCAGATAGGACAGTCCCTTTCTAAATACAACAGTCAACTAATAGACATAGTCTAAACTTGCATAGTTGCTGCTTAATTATTCAAAGCATGTTTCATCAAAGCCAGTTTCATTTCTCAGCATCTTCTTTCTTCAGTGCTTTTAATTCACCTGGGAATTATGGCTCCTCTACTCTAAAGTGTGTGTGAGGGTTTATTTAGAATCAAATGTCTCTTCCTGGCGTGTTAAATTCCACTGAATAACTGCTTCAGCCGGAAGAGAGGTGTGGCCAGAGGGAGAGGTTCATGATCTTAGAGCTTTAAAATGTTTCTAAAATCTTTTTGAGATTCTTTGCCATTAAATGCATTGAATAGTTTTGGCAAATAATATATTTCTTAAGAAATCCAAAGAGGGTTTTTAAATTTTATTTATTTATTTTTTTAATAAAACAGCTCTCTGGCTCTAGTGGTGATGGGAACCAAACACTTACTGAGCTCACAGTGTGCCAGGAACTTTTCCATATCATCATTCCTAATCCTCATAATAGCCTTATAGGATGGGAACCATTTATCTGCATTTATGCAGTTGAGGGACCTGAGGCCTCAGCAGGAAAAAAAATTAAGATGCCCAAGACTTAACATCTGTTAAGTGTTAGGGTTGAATTTTGAGTTTTGAGTTTTTCTGATTCCAGGGTGCTTATCACTTTCTGTATAGAAATGGTTGTAAATGCCTGGCATATTGACCACCACTGACCTAGCCAGATCCCATTACAGACATTACCAATTGATAACCTATTTATTCTCTCTGCCTTATTCTCTCCTGCTGCCCATAAAGATGCTGAATGATACTGAGAATGGAAAAATTCTTCTTATCCCTTAAATGAAAGGTCATATGAGTAAAAATATTTTAAGGATGCTTAGACTTAGGCAGGCACTTGTACAGCTGGTGGGCAGCTTTCAAACCAGTTTGGCCACTCACTACTAAGGACCAGAGAGAGGTGTTCCCCCCTCCTTCTAGCATTTTCCCTGTGTTTTCTATATTTGGGATTCTAAGAGAGAGAGCTAAAGTGTTCCCTGTGGAATAGGCACAGACAGGAAGAAAAACAATTATGAATTTAAATTCTGTCTCAGTTTGGGTTTTCTTAAAAGTAGACCCTCACACCAGGACTTGGGCTCAAGAGGTGATCCAGGACTTCTTTCCAGAGAGGGCATGAGGAAAGTGAGACAAAGTGGGGGAAGAGCCAACTCAGGGTGTCTTCTTAAAGCAGAACATTGCTGTGGGCAACTGGGGTCAACCCTAAATTTCTGGGAGGCTGTGTGGGACAAGCCACAAAGGCACGAAGCTGGGATATTTATCCACCATATCCACTCCCCTGCTGGTGGACAGCTGCTCACACACACTCTTCTCCCCCAGAATTAAACCTTCTGCACCTCTCAGTGGCCTCTGCTGAGCAGCCTCCCTTGGTGCTAGGGAAAACCCTCAGGCCAAGAAGCTGGCAGGTGCAGTGCTGCAGGTGGGAAAGTTTTGAGTGGACCCTGCACTAGGATACTCTATCCACACAAGGGCCCTGGGGCCGGCCTGGAGTGGAGCTTCTCCAGTACCTGCTCCAGCTGATATCAGTTATGTCATTTCCCCACATGCTGGGTTGAAAGTTAAGCTGATCCCACTTCTCTCCCTTTAGAAAGTCTCCCAGATTCTTTATATTCCAAATGCCTAATGTCATGGGATGGATGGACCCCAAATGGCCTATCTCTGTGGCCAGGCTGCATTCTTAGTGGTTGTAGTCCAGCAGTGTGGATTTGAAATTTATGGTGGTGGTTGATTCCATCAAAGACAACACAGAGTGCTGTGTGTAGCTCCTAATAAATTCCTTATTATCTTTTACAACCGTCTCCGGCAAGCATTGTTCCTCTTGATGCAGCAGGCCGTGTCAGCCAGGGCGAATGTTATCCCAGACAACCATGAATCAAAGACCAGTGTTGAGGCCAAAATAAGTAGTTTTGAAATGGAGCCAAACAGTCTTTCACCAGTGGCAGGGGCAGATCCAAGGCCCTGCAAACTTTGCCCTGATGGGACCCTTAGCTTTGAGAGGCTTAAGAAGTTGCAGGTAGCAAAAATCTCTGCCCCCAAAGCTTGGAGCAAGAAGAAAAAATGTCATGGTGGTGACAGGGTAACGATATATTTGCGGTAATAGGCGCTAATTAACCCAGACAGCTGATTTTAATCATTGCTGTCATCTGGTGAAATCAGCTAGCTGACAGAGTGGTTCAGTTTCATCTTTTCCAATAGGCAGATACTCAAGAACTATTCTAACTCTCTTATTTTAGCTTAAGAAAAACCAGCCTAAAATGAGAATGAAGAGTACATTTTCAAGAACCCCCTTACAGTTTCACTTGAGTTGTCTTGGGAAATTTTTTGCTGTGTGGCTTTGTCTCACTGGATCATGTGAACCAGGCAGAGAACAATTACACGTTTCCTGTTTGACTGTGTGTGTGTGTGTGTGTGTGTGTGTGTGTGTGTGTATGTGTGTTTAATGGAGATCCCAGGATAAACTTCTTTGGATCCTCTAGTAGAGCCTCCAAAATGGGGGAAGGGTCAATGTATACTCAGAACTAATGTGTTGTTAGCTGTCTGTTAAATTCTGAAGAGATCCATGAAGCAGTGGTACTTGATTTCACAGTCTCATGGTAGGATGTGTATATGCATTTAAATTTATAGAATTATGCAATGGGTGCTTTGCCTCTCGGAGTGAAGCAAGATCATGTGGAAACATCTGGAGCAATTCATGTATGCTTGGTCTTCCCATGGGATTAGGCAATAGTGCTGGTTCAAATATGCCCCCAGGCAGTGGACAGAATGGTATCATTTATAGAAGGCATCCTGGCATTTGCCTGGCAATCTGTGGGCTCATCTGCCTTTTCCTATAGGAATGGGTGGAGGCAGGAGACAGACCTGAAGCTTCACATCTCCAGCTTCCATCTGGATATCCTGGGGCCCAGATCATGTCCTGGAAATCTCCATCAGTGGCCCAACATGTTAAGTGTAAATGACCTGCCACTGTTAATGTTAGAAGTTTGTCATTTTTAAGGCATTTCCACTATTGGAGAGGTATGGAATTATTTCAGACCCCAGGATGTGATGACTGTGTATGTGGTACATACTAATGAATCCCTTGCCAAGCATCACCCTGACCCAGCCCCACTGTTGCCGCCAGGGCCTGAGCTCTTCTGAGCACTCAAGTTGGAATCCTCTGAACTTCCCAGACCCTTAAGCCACGGAGTCTGGCATTCACTTCTCTGTTTCATGGTTGTGGATTTTGAGTCATCAGCATCTTTACTTGTAGGAGCCACGTCTATACATCCTTCATGGTCTCCCGAGATGCTGTGTAGAGTTGTGCCTCTCTGCCCTTTGTCCTTCCAGGCTCTCCTTCTCATGCCACATTACACTTGTTGGGTATCTACCACAGGCCCAACCGAATTAGTCAGCGAAAGGAATCAAGAGAAGTGTAGGAAATGTTCCTTTCCTCAAAGAGCTTCTGGCGTGGCTGGAGAAATGAGGCATTCACATGTGAGAAAGACGCAAGATCTGACATTCCAGAATTAAATGTGAGCAAGAGCAGCCTGGAAGTGGGAGGGCGAGGAAACAGGGCTTGGGGGCAGAGAGGGAAGGTGTCACAGACAAGGAGGGAGGCAGGCTGACCATGGCTCTAAGTGTGGTATGAATGTAGAGGATGGGTAAGAACGTGTGGTTTGATAAGCCAGGGGCCTCGCTGTCCTGCCAGGAGGCAGGGTGAGTGACAGTAGGGCTGTTGGGAACTCTACTGAGGGCCAGGGAGCTCTCCTTGCCCAAAGTGGAATAGATACTCTCCTAGGTGTCCACAGGGTAGAACTTTAGGCTCATTTTGCTTGCCAGGTCTTCCAATTTTTCAAGAGAAGCTGGAAATCTGGCTTTTTCAATGACACTGGATGACTTTTCTAACACTTTCTGAACTTACATGTCTGTGCTGCCCTCTGGCTCCACTATAAATCTGGCCTTTGCCATCACAGTGTGCAACTTCTTCAGGGTGACTATGCCTAGGGGCCTGGTATCCCCCCATAGCCACCTGGAACCAGAGCCTGGCTGCCTATGTATGGCCACCCGTAGTGCCCTGAGAGTTCCCAAATGGGTCATGGGATCCTGACTTCATCTTCAGTGCAGGGGGAAGAGAGTTCCCTTGTGGGGAAGCTGCCTTTCCCATACTCAGTGGGCTGCTTGCTCTCTTGTTGTAATGGGATTTCAGGAAGCGGGGGTGGGGGTGGGGGTGGGGGTGGGGGAGCATAGTTTTGGGGACAAAAGCAGTGAATCCAAGTGTTGTAGTCTGTCATTCCTTAGCAACAAACTCAGCATGCCTCCCACTTTAATAAATCTAGACCTTTGTGGCTCATATGACAAGCGTGATGACAAGTAATAATAGCTCATAAGAAAAAGGAAGTTTTTTGTTTGCTTGTTTGTTGGGGGGTCATTCCTGACTAATGCCTCTAGAAATCTAGGCAAGGGTGGCCACAAATATTCTCTGAAGCTGGAAGGTGTGAACCCAGAGGTGGTACCTCATTGGCCAGGAGGTCTGAGGGAGTCCATTGAGGAGGAGGAGGATGCTCCACAGGGAGGGCCTTGGGCTTCTTGGATGTCCCAGGCTTCTCGAGGGCACGTGGTTGTCAGGAGCCCGGACTGGAGCCAGACTGCCTGGGTTCAGATGATTGCTATACTACTTCCTAGCTCTGTGACCTTGAGTAAGTTACTTAAACTCTTTGTGCCATCTATTCATCTTCAGCTGCAAATAATAATAGTAACAATAATGATACCTCCCATACACGGTTGTGGGAATTAAAGCTGTGGGGAAATTAAAGCTGCTCTATGTGAACCATTTAGAAGACTGTCTGGTGGGAATCCCTGGGTGGCTCAGTGGTTTCGCGCCTGCCTTCAGTCCAGGCATGATCCTGGAGTCCCGGGATCGAGTCCCACATCGGGCTCCCTGCATGGAGCCTGCTTCTGTCTCTGTGTCTATCATGAATAAATAAACAAAATCTTTAAAAAAAAAAAAAAGAAGACTGTCTGGTGCAAGAAGTGTCTGCTATTATTTTTGTTACAATACCTATACACATACAGAAGAAAGATGCACCTACCCTTACCTGTAAGTAGTAAATGCCTTTGACTCCCTGAGTGGGGACCCACGGGGCAACATTATTTATAAGCGATGGAAGATCCCTGACTCTCATTAACCCAGCAGACCTCTCCTCCTCAGATATGCCTCTGTCTCCTCTCCTGAGCACCCCATAAAGTGGGGGATGTATGTACCATCCCTCTGTCAAGGAGTTTTGGGGAAGTTGAGTAGCTTATTCACAGTGACCTGTCAGTTTAACCTTTGTCGCCTTTCACAGGTTGTTGCTTTTGGGAATCAGCTCATCTGGAGGGTGGAGACGGTGGGTTTGAGCTCTAGACATCTCAAACCTAAGTGTTCCCAGGCCCATCCAATGGCACTGTGCTTCCTTCTTCTCGCTGACACTTTGGGCCACATAGGACAGAGATGAAAGCCCAGCGGGCTCTTCTCTCAACAACACTCCAAACCCAGCTGACCATCATTCTGTTTTCAGCCAGGGTACAGGCCCAGAGGGACAGCGGCTGGGCATCCAGCCCCAGTAACCCCCCAAAGAAAGCAGAGTCTAGCCCTGCACAATACCGGAGTCACCAAGCGCTTGAAATGTGGCTTGTCCCAATGAGACATGCCGTATGGGTAAAATACACAATGGCCTCCGAAGGCTTAGTACAGAAAAAAGAATGTAAAAATAGTTCACTAACAATTTTTATCCACACAATGGAATATTATTCAGCAATTAAAAGCAAGGCAGGCCTGGTGTGGCAGTCTATAACATGGATGAGCCTTGAACACATTTATGTGAAGTCAAAGAAGCCAGTCACCAAAGACCACATACTGTATGATTCCATTGACATGAAATGCCCAGAGTAGACAGATCCTTAGAGATGGAAAGTACATAGTGATTGCCTAGGGCTAGGCATGAGGGTAATGAACAGTGACTGCTAATGGGTGCAGGGTGTCTTCTCCGGGTGCTGAAAATAATCTAAAATTACATCACGCCAATTGTTGCACAACTCTGTAAATGTATTAAAAACCATTTAGTTGTACACTTTAAATGGGCGAGTTTTATGTCAGGTAAGTTATATCTCAAAAAAGGTGGTAAAATAGCTTTCATATTTATTACAGGGTGAAATGATAATATTTTTGATGTATCAGGTTAAGTAAAATATATTAAAATTAATTTTGCCAGTTGCGTATACTTTTTTAATATGTTTGGGGAAAAATGTGAAATTGCCTAGGCAGCTCACAGTATATTTCTGTTGGACTGTACTAAACTGCACATTCTCGAAGGACCTTCCCAGTTCCAAAATTATATTCTTCCACAAAATGATCCCCAGGTTTGGACTTTCTGATGACTCATCTGGTACTGTGGCTAAAACCCAACTTGAAAGAAAGTTCATTTGGGTCTTTTTTTAAAACCATTTGCAAAAATAGGTTTTTAAAGAGAAATCCTGGAAGGAGGCACAGAGTCACATCAGGTGAGCCTGAGCACTGAGATTGTCACTCTGTCCTGTCCCCATGAGCCACCAAAGCCATCTATAACTGTGGATGGGGCTGTTTTAAAAAATTTACAGTCTAAGCTGGAACAACAGTTTTCTCAATCGATCCTCCTCTTGGAAAGTTGACTCTGGGACCAGGGTGGCCCAGAGGAAGAGGTTTAACTCCCTGATTGGCAATAAGGCTTAACGGGAGCCAGTGCCTGGATTCCTCACACCCTTATGGCCCAGCTGGAGACAATGGGAGTGTCTTTCATTTCCCCAAAGTCTCAGTGTCAAAACACAAACCTTGGCCTCCAGTGTCATCTACAAGGAGGGCTCTAGATGACCTCAGGAAGTGTCTTTTTGCTTTAGTTTCTCCAGGAGCTGTTATTCACCAAATGCTGGTTGTCCAATGCCCTCATCAGCCATCACTTACTCAACGAGGAGCCTATCCGCCTCGCCTAGGGCCTTATGGTTGTGCTCCTTCCACACTGCCCCTCACTGCCTGAGGGCTCCTTCTGGCTGCTGGATCCTGCTGGCCCCATCAGAGGCCACTTTGCTGCCTTTTTCTGGATGCTGTAGGGAAATGCCGACTTCCAAGTAATTGTCTTTGTGGGAATACTTGACTCCTGCAAAAACAGGGAAGTATCAGAGTGCACTTTTAAAAAAAGCCCCTGGAAGTGGCTTGTATTACCCCTGTGAGGTGGTCTTTCCCTTTTGCTCCATCAGCTGACCTCTGGAAGACTGGCAGTCTCTGAGCCCTTGTCAATTTCTGCATTCTTCAGCACCCAGTCTTGCGTGGGTCCTTGTTTGGAATGTTATCCCTAAACTCCTTTACCTCTCTTTCCATCTCTTTTCCTTTAAGTGGTAACTGAAAGGGACCCAGCTGCTGGAGGCTGGTACCCCTGTCCCACCTGTTCCTACCTGTCACCCCTGTCTGCGATGGGCTGCTTTCTGCACGCTGAGCTCTTGCTCATTGCAGCATCTGGGCAAGGGCATACGGAAACAAGAGCTTTCCATAAAAACCTGTTTTGACATTTCTCCAGGGAGCAAGGTAAAAGCAAACTTCTTTAGTTCCTGGGCTTTTTATGAAATAATCGTGATCACAGAGAAATAGTAATAGAAACAGTAATGATGAGGGGGCTATAAGAACAAACACTTTCTTCTAGCTTTTCCACTGAGTATGAGCTTCCCAGAGATCCCCAGAGAAGAATAAGCAGACACTAGAGCTTGCACAGGGGGATAAAGCACAAGAGACAGAAAATTCGGCAAAGGCCAGTGTCTATAGAAGTCCATAGAGTGGTTTCTGGGATGCTAGGCAGATCATATGGAGGCCTTATCCTGTCTTGGCAATGATGCACCAAAGAAACCTGTCCTGTCACCAGGTTTCCATTTTAATATTAGCATAGGGAAGGGACCCATATCATGATTAAATAAGAGTCAGGTACATTTTATTGTAACAGGGATATCCAGAGGAGGGATTGAAAATAGAGCTGCTTAAAGATAATCTGCCTCTGGGTTTCCCAGGAGAGGACACTCTGCCAATGTGGCTTCGCTACTGAGGGAAGGCCTCTAGCCCTTTGATGAGAAGATACACCAGACTGTGTGTCCAGAAGAAGGAAGGAAACAAGTATGTGGCCAGCCAGGCAGTGAGCCTCTGGGATGTCCTCCCTCTGATGCCTGGATGTCTCAGGAGCCAAGGCTCTGGCATTCACAAGTGTTAGTTCTGGAACAGATGGCTTCCACCCACTGGACACCACCAGGACATTCTCTTCTTTGTGACAGGTGTTTGCAGTGCATTTGGCCACTGTGTCGGTACCACACCAGTCTGGTGGTGACAGTGAGGTCCCCGAGGACTTTTAAGCTTGGGGGTACTGTTTTGGAGGCAGAGCAGTTCTGGGCTGCAGCACTTCCATCATGCTTCAAAAACAGCAAGGTATTGTGATCACAGCCCCCTGCCTTGTCCACATGGATCTTGGCCACATTGCCATTATCTTTCTTTTTCTCACACCCAGATACTATTAAGGGATGGTGTTAGTATTCATGTGTCTCTGGTACCTTCTTTAACATTATTTCCCTTCTAAATTTTATATGAAAATATGCAACCATAGAGCAACATGGAAAGAACACTTAGATACCACCTTGACTCTACCATTAACTTTTTACTATAGTCACAACTTTTTTTTTTTTCGGCCATGGTGAAACAAAACAAAACAGAACAGCACAAACAGCCCTATCCCTCCCATGTCTCAGATGGAAACCTGGATGGGAATATAATGCAAAAGAGCACCTTAGTGAAACTCAGGCAAGAATCCAGGTGTTCTGAGTTTAGGGCAGGCCTAGAGAAAGGAAAGGTTCCCAGAGTGGGAGCTAGAAGGTGTGGGTGCCAGGGCAGGCTCTGCTGCTAAAAAGCCTGCGTCTCCCAGGGGATCACTTTCATTCTGCCAAGACAGTCTTCATGCTGACCTTGGACGAAGTGCTCTCTGTAGTCTCATCCAAGGCAGGGGCTACACGTGTAGCGTGGGACCTTTGGCAGATTATTGGCTTTGATTCTGAGCTGTTGGTTTCTCATTTGGGAAGTGGAGATAACAATACCCACTTCACAAAGCTGTTGTAAAATTAAGTGAGGTATTGAGATACTAAGAAAATGCCCTGAATGATTCCTGGCATGCACAGGGTTGCACATATATCATGAATATAGATACATGTACACCTTTGTATGGTGTCCAGCACATGTTGCTCACAGGAGGCCCATTTATTATATCAGTGAAGGTACCTCTGCTCTGTATTTAGAAACAGCAGTAGTAACAAGAGCAGTAGTTATTGTAGAGTTAAGGAAACCTGAACCAAAGACAAAAAGCGCAGAGAGAAAAAATTTCTCAGTTCAAACCCTGAGCATCCTCTGCATACATCTGTAGAAAGAGCTGTTACACTTGCCTGTGTGGATGAGAATTTTCTGGTTTATTGCTTCTCATAAAAGACAGAAGCCTTGGGAGCACTGTTCCCTCCAGCCCTTTGGAGAAGCCCTCTGGGATGGATGGACACATTCCCCTTACTCAGTGACTTTCCCGTTTGTCATCTGGCCGTAGCAACAGCTCACGCCTGTCATTGGAGGGGATGGGACCGACTCGAGAACACACACTGCAGTGTGTTCCTAATTGAACACTGAGTCAGGGTGGCCCTGGAAGCAGGAGGTGGTGGAGAAAGGCTTTCCTATAAGTACTTCTGGAGCCTCCCACCCCTCCTGAGGCTCATCACATGCTGCCACCTCCTCGTAAATTAGATGACACCATTCACAGCACCTTTCATGGCTTCACTGAACTTTCTGAGGCAAGGAATCCTCTCAGAGAGGCGGAAATTTATTCCAGGACTACTCCTGTCTACTGTTTGGGGCTGAGAGGCAATATTGCTGACTGTTGTTAGGCTGTCGTGATGGGCGACAAGGAAATGGGTGGGAATGTGCCAGTGCCACCACTTACTCCATCAGGTGGTTTGACCCGATGGATAATGGAGCCCTGAGGCGGGGAGGCAGGACTTTGCAATGAGCTTTCACTGCTTTTATTAGGAAGCTTTGTGTCTAGGTAGGCTCCTTTATAGAGCAATTCACATGTGTAGGGCCAGCTTCCAGGAAGAAGTTCTTGAGTGGTTAGAAAGTTGCACAGCTATGGTTTGGATGAGTTTGGTATTTCTCATGATGGTCATTATCTTCTTAACAAAAGGCTTAATCCAATTTATCAGTCATGGCACTTCCTGCTGTTGGAAATAAAAAATTGAAATGCCTAACATGTCAAGGGATATTTTTTGGAGGGTGTATCTGCAGATAGGCCTATCGGTGGACCTGTGATGTCATCAGGGCCCCACTCTTTCCCTTTCCCTTTTCTTCCCTTCCTTATGTGAGTTTCATCCTAAGGCCAGCTTCTCCCTGGCAGAAAATGGCTGTAGAGGTTCAAAGAGTTGCCTCTTCACCCAGAGGGGGAGAGAAATAGGACGTGAGCAGCTCTATCTGGAGAGTGAGAGGCCTTCCTTCCCAGAAGCTGCCAGCATACCTCCCCTCACATCTCACCAATCTCAGTAGGGCGAGCACCTACTGAGCACCAGTCCTTTTAGTTGTGGGCACCCCCGCCTGCCCGAGATGAGGTGGGGTTAAGCTACCCTTTCTCTGTAACTTGCTACTGCTACCCAGAGGGGAAGAGTGGAAGGGGTCTTGAGAAAAGGACCACCGTGTCTCCATGATATCTAACCTGAGGAGCATTTACTGACCTCACCTGCTGTGCTGGTGACCCATCTGCCCTTCCATGGCCCACTCATCCTTCTGCCACGGGGTGACTTGTACGTGATTCTGGGAGTGAAGGGCATGTTCCTCTGTTCCGAGAATCCCTCGCTCCATCACCACCTCTCCACCTGTGTGCATACATGTGTCCTTTTGTTCCCCTCCTGTCTCTTGTTTTCTACTTCCTTCACTTTGAGAAACAGTGGAAGAGGCCTTTTCTTTTTTCTTTCTGGCACCCTTTCAGAAGGCTTACTGACCTTGGCTTATGGTGGCCATGACAGAGGAGGTCTCTCTAAGTATTTGACCTGGAAGGGCCTGGTGTCAGGCAGAGTGTGTGGGCTGGACAGGCGGGGCGCAGACAGGCATGCATGGAGCAAACTGCAAGGAGTGTGGTGAGAGGCCACTGGGTAGGTCCTCAATACTGAATCTTTTTTTTTTTTTTTTTAAGATTTTATTTATTGATTCATGAGAGACACAGAAAGAGGCAGAGACACAGGGAGAAGGAGAGGCAGGCTCCCTGCAGGGAGCCTGATAAGGGACTTAATCCCAGGACCCCGGGATCATGACCTGAGCCAAAGGCAGATGCTCAACCACTGAGCCACCTAGGTGTCACCTAAATACTGAATCTTGATTGTCCTCGCCAGCGAGCATTTCCAGGGGGGAAATTATTGGCACTCTTCTTTGGTCATGACACTAGAACAAAGCCTGATTCTTGAGGCAAATCCCCAATCCTTGGACGTTAGTTGGCGGGCTTCGCTGGGGATAGGGTGAGGGAGGTGTTGCTCTCTGGCTGGAAGGTGAGAAGCCATCTTGCCCATTCCTCAGGTAGCAGGTGGAGGCCTGAAGGTCCCACATGTGTCAGCCTGTCCTAGTCTGGCCATTCATGTGTTTCCTCCCTGTCTTTCCTTTCCTGGTGCTGGATCTCTGACTCAGGACTGAAACCTGAGAGGGAATGAATGGATCCTATCTTTCTTTCCACTCAACCTTAGAGCCATTTCTCTCTGATGGCTGGCTTTAGTTTCCAACTTGGAAAGGGACAAGCTGTGGGCCAGCAGATAGGAAAAAGTGAGCAGAACCAAGTGGCTTTGTGCTTTAGTGAAAACCACCCTGGCCGTCCTCTCTTTGGTCCTGTCCCTCTCATTGTGAAGCATCAAGAGAATATTTTAGTTCTGGTGTCAAGTTCTCTGATGTGAGAAGAGGGGAGAAAAGGAAAACAATTATTGGCACATCTCCATGTCTATGGCTCTAGACCAATCACATCTTCCCACTTGCTTCAGGAGGCATTCTTTCCAGGATGCGGCCAAGGTTACCTTCGGTAGCTGACATAATTTGGTGTCCCTTGAGACATCCCTCAGCCTTCCTCAGGTTCTAGCCACAGCTTGCAGTGGGCAGTTCAGCATGACTCCAGACTCCTGTTGTGACGGCCCTCAAGCATGGCCTGGGGTCTTTCCCACTAGGTGGGAACTGACTTGGCCCACTCAAAGGTGCAGCCCAGAATTTGCAGGGTTTCATGGTCCTGGGGCAGCCCTCAGCTGGTGGGCCATGAGAATCACAGCCCTCTTTCTTCACGTAGGCATCTCAGATGCATCTCCAAACTTCTAGTGGGTTTGTGCCCTAGTTGCCAGCAGAAGCAACCTCTATAAGTGTGTCCTTGTATATCTTATGTCCCTTCCCCTGCTTTGCTTTCCACCCTCCCTTGCTCCTCCTACCTGGGATCCCTTTCATAGGAAACTACTTGCATTCAAGTCTTTATTTCAGACTTAGCATTTGGGGAACCCAAACCAGGACATCTCCCAACATGGTAAACACTGCATTGCCTTCTAAAGCATTACTGTAGTGTCACAACAATATCTGAAGCTTTTGTTTGTTTGACTATCGTCTGGCCAAAAGTGACAGGATATTCTGGAGGGTGACAGGCTCCCTCTTTCCACCATCAGTGGCCAGCCTTCATCCCTTGCAGCCTGCACTTGAACCCCTTATGCTCCAAAGCCATCTCAACTCCCAGACAATTTCATGGTGCTCCTATTGCTTTATTAATCTGGTTCATAGAAACCTTTGGGAGACTCCATTCATGGTGAGATGAAAGACACTTACACAGAGAAAGGAACGGGCTCTCCATTTGTCAGTACACCCCATGGACACCATGAGGATGAAGGCCAGGGAAGTTTTGAGAACTGGTGTGTGATACAGATGTGGAGGTTTTCATATTTCCTTCCCACCCTTCAATAAGTCATACAGCCCATCTTCTAAGAGGGCATGACTCTGAAGGATTGGGACAGATGTACTATGGGGCTCTGTCAACTTTTGATCAGATGACTCTACCCTGGATTTAAAAACATCCAAGCTCAAGGAACTTTATTTTTTTAATTTATTTTTTATTGGTGTTCAATTTGCCAACATATAGAATAACACCCAGTGCTCATCCCATCATGTGCCCCCATCAGTGCCTGTCACCAGTCACCCCCACTCCCCGGCCCACCTCCCTTTCTACCACCCCTAGCTCGTTTCCCAGAGTTAGGAGTCTCTCATGTTCTGTCTCCCTTTCTGATATTTCCCACTCATTTTTTTTCTCAAGGAACTTTAGAGGTTGGATCATTCACACCTTTCAATTTTTAGATGCAGCAACTGACATAAAGTGGCTTACCTTTTCCACCAGCCTAGAGCTAGTTACAGAACTGGCACTAGAATCTCAAGTCACTAAATGCCCAACATGGTGAATTCCTAGGACCACAAGCCTGGGGTCCTTGGAACAGACCCACTTACTTTATTTAGTAAGCAATGGAAGAAGATGGAGCAGTTTTGAAAAAAGAGAACTCTGAGACCAGCTGCTGGGGCTGGATCTTTAAAGCTTTTCAGAGGATTCTGAAGATGGATGTGGGGAGGCAGATGTGGCAGGAAGCATCTCAGGGTCCCCGCACAGCACCATGGAGGCCAAAGCACCACCTCTGGCTGTGGCTTATGTAGTGCTTACAGAGGGGCTTTTCTGGTCTCTGAGGATGTTAAGAAGTCCCTGCATTTCTGACTTCAGAGGTGGTGAGACCAATCTGGAAACCGTGTACTGGGAGCCATGCCAGCACACAACAACATCTGTGAATGAGTTAGAGTAGGAGATTGCACACAAATCACCTGTATATTTATTTATTTATTTTTAAAGATTTTATGTATTTATTCATGAGAGACACAGGGAGAGGCAGAGACATAGGCAGAGGGAGAAGCAGGCTCTTCACAGGGAGCTGAATGTGGGACTTGATCCCAGGGACTCAGGATTGTGCCCTGAGCTAAAGGCAGATGCTCAACTGCTAAGCCACCCAGCCATCCCCAAATCACCTGTTTAGATGCAGCCTTTCATTCAGTGTGAGTCTGAGTGGGGGGTCCTGGATTCTGTATTTCTAGCAAGCTCCCAGGGGATGCTCATGTGGCTGGTCCCAGGACCACTATGAGTAGCAAGGCTATTATGAGAACAGTTTTGTCCAGGAACCTGGAAGACCTTAATTTCTGGTTCAGGTTTGCCACTAAAATTCTCAGTGTGTCATTTAAACATGACCCCCTCGTCAAAGGGCATGACCCCTGAGGGATGATACAGAATCACCCGAGGGTCTTTCCTGGGGATTCATTGATTACTCCCAGTCCCACCCAGTGGCCTGACTGAGATACTATGACACTGTGGCTATCCAGCATCTCCTGAGTTCTAGGCCAGGCAGATATGGTGAGGAGGAAAAGACAGAAAGGCTGGATATTCCTGGACCTTATGTATGGGTTGGAGGGTGAGGAGGAGCAATAAAGACAGGTTATGATTCTGACTGTGACAGGTGATCTGAGGGAGGAATGGGAGCTTGTGGTGAGAGAGGCCCAGGAAGGTCAGGGAAAGCTGCCTGGAGGAAGGGCTTCCCTCTGGAAGCAGTGAGGGACTCAGAGTCTCACAGCCAGGCCTGCCTTGTTTGCACCATGGCAGAGTCTATATCTGGGGCCGGTTTGGACTCTTGGCTCATGCCTTTGGGCTGGGTGCCCTGGGCCATCCTTTGTCCCCATGGGCACTCTTGCAGGGGCTCAGCCTCTGTGGGCCTGGGGTGGGTGTGTGAGCTGGGCTGTGTAGGGCTCGATGTGAGAAGGGAAGAGGGAAGGTGCAGTAGTGGTGGGGACTTTGCAGGGGAGTAGAGGGATGGCTGGGTTTTCCTTTCTCCTCCTGTGGGTTAGTTTGCACCAGGACTGGTCATGGGACCAGTCTTTCTGATGCAGGACATGACTGGGCAGCAGTCTGCTGTGTGCTCCGTGCCCTCCTTTTCTCTGTTGGAGGCCCCTGCTTTCCTGCATCCTCAGTCCTGCAGGGGCAGACAGGGTCGTTTCCTATGCCCTGCAGGTTCCCTGTGTGTGTTGCCAGAGGACTGCCCCTTTGGGCATGGATGCAGTGGCTTCGGCTCCAGTGTGCCCCATGCAGCTCCTGATTCTCCCGGGCCTGAGATTTGCATTACCGTCCAGCCCTCAGGAGGTGCCCATGCGTGGCAGGAGACCTCCAGAGGACAGGGCATCAGCGGCAGTGCCCATGTTGGCATGGCAGGTGGTTTGGGGCTCCTCTTCCCCTCTGAGTGAAAAGGAGGCCCAGGAGAGGTACTAGAAGGCTTCAACTCTTGGAGAGGTGTTGTGCCTCGGCGCTGGGAGGTTTTAATTCAGTGTGAAAGCTACAACTTGCGAATGCCATGCGTGTTTGGAGCGCAGGAGAGGGGAGAACTTGACCCAGTGCACCAGGTTTTCAAAGTCCCCCACCCACCGGACAGCGTGTGTAAGCAGCTAGAGAGACGAGGAGTTTATTTTTTTTATTTTTTATTTTTTATTTTTTTATAATAAATTTATTTTTTATTGGTGTTCAATTTGCCAACATACAGAATAACACCCAGTGCTCATCCCGTCAAGTGCCCCCCTCAGTGCCTGATACCCATTCACCCCCAACCCCCGCCCTCCTCCCCTTCCACCACCCCTAGTTCGTTTCCCAGAGTTAGGAGTCTTCATGTTCTGTCTCCCTTTCTGATATTTCCCACCCATTTCTTCTCCCTTCCCTTATATTTCCTTTCACTATTATTTATAGTCCCCAAATGAATGAGACCATATAATGTTTGTCCTTCTCTGATTGACTTACTTCACTTGGCATAATACCCTCCAGTTCCATCCACGTTGAAGCAAATGGTGGGTATTTGTCGTTTCTAATGGCTGAGGAATATTCCATTGTATACCTAAACCACATCTTCTTTATCCATTCATCTTTCGATGGACACCGAGGATCCTTCCACAGTTTGGCTATTGTGGACATTGCTGCTAGAAACATCGGGGTGCAGGTGTCCCGGCATTTCATTGCATCTGAATCTTTGGGGTAAATCCCCAACAGTGCAATTGCTGGGTCGTAGGGCAGAGTTTAAATAGTATGTGGGCTCCCTGCAGCAACGAGGTGCTTGGATCTGCTCTTCTCTGCCTTTCTGGAAGCTTTGAGGCAGTGGAGAGGACCCGGTGCACAGCCCATTCAGCCTCTGGCTTCTTCCTCTGCTGGTGGTTTTGGAGAGCTCGCAACCTCCCCGCGGTTTGTGTTCCTTTCCAAGGACCAAGAACAGTGCAGAGACACACTCTTCTTTCAGCTGGAAGATCCATGTGAAAATCCATGTGCAGAAGGTGGCGCCTCCTTTTCTTCCTCTTCACCCCCAGAGGGTGAGAACCACTGGGCTCACCCTCGAAAGACTCTGGGACTGGGGTCAGGAAGGGGGCCATGTGGATGATGCTGCTGGGGGCTGGCACATTCGCCCCTGCTCACCCGAGTGTGCAGAAGGCGGTCTGCTGGCTGCGGGCTTATGCAAACCTGACCTCCAACCCTGGGGTGAAGACCCAGGGCGCGGAGAGTGGAGACAGCTGTGTAAACTGCAGGGTGGGGTATTTATAGCCATGGTGAGGAGCGCTGAGCCAGCCTGGAGAGCCAGAGCCAGCCACTGTGGCCATCGGCTCTTGTTCTCCGTTCAGTGAGCTTTCTGGAGGTTATTTCTTCAATGTTGCATTAGACATTCCAGACTCAGTTTCTTCATCTGCAAATGAGGGCGCTCTTGCCCTGATCCTCTGGATGTTTCAGAGTGGTGGCTCTCCCCATCCAGTGTTCAAGAAGAAATGCAGTATTCCAGTTTTCAGGGAAGGGAGAGTTAACACAGCCTCTCAAAGGGAGCCTGCTGACCCCTTGAAGCTGTGTCCCCTGGGCTCCCGGAGCTCCTGGGACCAGGTGAGATGCTCTGGGCTTTGGAGTCAGATCTGGGATTAATTCCCCGCTTGACCTCCAATGCCATCAGCAACAGCAATGAGACAGTGGAAACGCCCCATGAGAGTTCGGAGTGCCTTGGTGCCTAGGCAAGGGGCACACAGGACAGTCGTGATGCTGCTGCAGCAGACCCCTCCCATCTGTTGCCTGTCTGTGTGTCTGCGGGAGTCCCTCCCTCAGAGAGCAGACAGGCCCCCCCTCTCCAAGGGGCCCAAGGCCAGTATTTGGAAAGGATGGAAGCTGTGTGGGATCAGGGTACACATAGGAGAAAGCGTGTCCATCTTAGGGGGAATGCCGGGATGTGGGGCACCCAGGGAAATCCATTCTTGATTTGGGAAAACTTTGAGTTCTCCAAGACCCCGTCCCAGGGAGGAAGAGGGGGGTGCAGAGAGAAAGAGAGAGAGGCGGTAGTGGGGGAGGTGGTAAGAGCAGGAGAGGGTGAACACACAGCTCTGTAATGGAAACTTGGCACCCAGCCTCCACTTCTTTCCTTCCTTAGTGCAATGTGGCTTGAGTCTCGGGTTGAGAACGTCTTCCCCTTTAGGCAGGCTCCTTGCCGGATCGCCACAGTCTGAGCCTGTCCCCCCTTCTCAGAGCCCGCGGTCCTCCAGGCTGCCTCTGCTGGTGACACAGGACCTGTGAGCCTCCTGCCTCCCTCCTCACGCGCCCCCTTCCCCCCACCCCGACTAATTAGGCCAACATGCAGCTTCCAGGGCTTGGCAGAGTAGGAGCCAAGAATGTGGTGGACAGGCGCCAAGTGTTTTTGTTGACATTGCTCAAGTGCAGTTTTGTGGAGCAGCCTCTGCCGGAGCAGAGAAGCGCAAGCAAGCTGGAGATGAGAAGGGAGTGCAGTGAGAAAGCCAGTGTGGGTGCCTCTACCAGCGCCCTCTGCCTACCCCCTTCCCATCCCCGGGCCACCCTCTGCCCCCCTGGTCCTGAATTCAACAATGGAGCCCCCCAGCTCCTGACCCACAGGCCTGGCTTCAAGCTATAAACCAGCCAGCCACACCAAGTGGGGCGCCCCATGTTCACTGGGGTTTGGGGAACCATTCTCTTTTCTGTTGGTGGTGGCTTCATGCAGTTTAGGGAGCCTATCTTCACCCCTAACCTGGAAGAAGGTGCAGGCCGCATTGTTGATCTGCCTTGCAGTAGCTGAATGCTGCAAGCAGGTACACTTCATCCTCTCTAGGATCACCAGACCTGGGTTCACATCCCCATTCTGCCCCTCGTTGCCTGCTGTGGGACCTTTTAACCTCCTCTTTCTTTAGTTTCCTTATTTGAAAATGGAGCTGATAGTTCAAAATAAGGCTGCTGGGATGCCTGGGTAGCTCAGCGGTTGAGCACCTGCCCCTGGCTCAGGGCGTGATCCGCAGTCTCAGGATCCAGTCCCATGTCAGGCTCCCTGCCTGGAGCCTGCTTCTCCCTCTGCCTACGTCTCTGCCTTTCTCTCTCTGTGTCTTTCATGAATAAATAAATAAAATCTTAAAAAAAAAAACAAAAAAGAAACAAAATAAGGCTGCTGTTAAAACGAAACATGAATGGAACAGAAAGTTCTTTGCACGTGATAGACATTCAGTAAATGGAAGCCATGACAGCTATTAAATGGTAGTTGATGTGGCTGGCTATGGATTGGCTCTGATTTTAGGCCAATTTCTTCTCCTGTGACTTATTTGCTCCAACTGTAAGTCTAGCACCAACTGCCCCTTCCTCCCTTACCAGGATTTTGTGAGGACAAACAGAATGGAGTATAATATTGTCACACTTGGTTCTCCGTGGGAAGGAAGTGAATGCAATGATTGCTGTCATCACTCTGATTTTCTCAGACTCTGGTCTCTGCATTAGCAGATCCATGGTTAGTGGTCAAATATATTTTGGTTAAGATAAAAATTTGTAGGTTTTGGAATCTGGAGGTGCCACCTTAATAGTCTCTAATGCCTGAAGATATTGAATCATTGTGTAAAAAAAATCCTCTAATTTTCTGCTACAATAGCTGGCTTTACTTTTACATCTCTTAATTGGTATCAGCTTTTCTTTCAGAATTAGAGAACCATGGAAACTTGGCTTAAGAAAGAACTTTGGAAGTCATTGGAAGGGACACTTGCTTCTTTGCAAATCTTTGGAGTCTTCCTAAACATTCGGATTGCAGTACAACCAAGCACTTTTCTTTGACCCAGATTATGAGAACAGCAGAGTGGCCAATCGGTTGGTCCATAGCCACTCTATCTTTGGATCATGCCCTTCCCGTATCTCTTCATTCTTGCCTCTTTAGTGCTCATGGGCACCGTTCAACTTTTAGCACCTGTGTCTCATTGTCTAAGGCCTTTTACTGGGTGCTAGAGCCCACCTCAGACACGTAAGTGGTAGGTTAGAAGTGCCAGGGAATTCACGTCCCCTGGGAATAGCCTTCAACCAGTGGCAGACCAGGAGTAGGTGGATACCTACCTAAGCTTCCTCCCCTCCAGTGGCTGAGATACTTGTCTACCCTGACCCCTAGAGCTTTCCAGGGGAGTCAAGCTCTGGTTTACATTTTAGCGACTGGTTCGAAGTGTACCACCTGTTGGCTGGCTCCCAGTTCCCCATCCTATTTTCCTGTCCCCCTACATGAGCTTGCTGGGACCACCCCCACCCGCCATAGGAAACATCTGTGTTTAAATCTGCATTTCAGGGGCTGCTGTAGAAACCCAGCCTGAGACAAATGGGATGTCTTTTTCCATGCTTATAGATAATTTGTGACAATACGGGACTGTATTCACATTTCAGGGCTGCTTGTTGGATTTTCAGGCCACTGACCTTACTGTTTCTTCATAACTTTTTGAAACATTTTTCTCTGCTTTTTCTCCATTCCTAATCCTAAGAATTAATTATGGGGGTGAACCAGATAATGACACGAATGCCTTGCTTTCACCTTGAATTGTCTTTGGTATTGTCCTCTCAGTTGTGACTGAACTGATGTATGTGGCCATCACGTAAGCTTTTGCCTTTCAGAATCTAAACATATTTAGATTTAGATGTAGAATGTGGAGCATTCTACATTTTTTTGTGTGAATATGGCCAGAATAGCTGTTCTGGCTAATATGTATAAGTTGTAGTGAGATATGTTGATAATTTAATATCTGAGAGCAGATTCCCTTTGATTGAGGAAGACTGCAGTGCGTGAATTGCTGCTTTTACCTGTGTCTTATGGCTTAGGTGAGATGCCTACAAACATTGTGACTTCCAGAAACTTCCATGAGTCCTACTTTATCCATCCCCAAAGCGGGAATAGTTATTTCAACACATACTTACTGAGCACCTCCTCTGAGTGATTTGGTGTTAGAGAGACAACAGCGGACAAAGTGGACAACATCCTTGCATCCTCTTGCTTTCCCAAGCAGTGTCATGAGGTTCAAATCCAATCATGAAGGTGGAATCATTTGGGAACCTAAAGTCACTGTGGAAATAGAGGAATGAGTATGATGACATTCAGCTCCTCATTGCCTGTTTCAGAACACCACACTGATGTGGCTGGGTGGGGTGCACTCTTTGGCCTTTTATGAAGACCACTTGGCCCCTGAATTAGGCCCTTATCTTGTACTTAGATCCACTGTCTGGCCACTGCAAGTCTGGGCGCTCAAGGGGCATCCCTTGCCTCATGCCACATCTTACTTTAGTTCCTGGGAGTGAAGAATTAAGGCAGGGAAGGACAGCAGGTCATAAATTGTGCTTTATCAGGAAAGTTATACTGTAGACAATTGGAGCCTAATACCAGTGGAGAGAACTCTGTGATCCAGTTTAGAATACACACCTCATAGTCATCCCACTGGGGCGGTGAGGTGATTCTGAACCACTTCCTCCCAGTCCATGGCTGAGGGTAGCATCTGTTGGGCCCAGTAGGATCCAGCAGTCAGTGGAAGCCCTCAGGCAGTTAGAAGTAGTGTGGATGGAGTATAATGATAAGTTCCAGGGTTGGGGTTGGGAGGTGGGTAATAGGCTCACCATTGAGCAAATGATGGCTAATTAGGGCACCGGACACCCAGCATCGGTAAAGGCTAAACCCCGGCTGTTAGTGATGTGTGGTTGTGATCTTTTTCTCCCCAGACCTTGACTTCATGGACCTCCTAGGGGAAGACAGACAATGGACGGTGGGGAGGAAGTTAATGCAGGTGAATGACACTCTGACTTCAGAGGATGCAGGACCCCGGAGCAGCAAGAACTGCACAGAACCAGGTAATGGGAACAGCTGTGTTGTGGGCAGTGGCTGCCGTTTTCTCTGCTGTGGCTAAGGAAGAGCTGGATGCCATGCCTTCCCTTGGAGTTCTCATCCAGAGAGATAGTTAGGGCAGGCATCTAAGAAACCAAAAGGTGACATTCCTGGGGACAATTCAGGTGTGATTCTACCTTTGTATTCTTTTTCTACAACAGGAGTGAAAAGGTAAGTCAAAGTCACTGATCCTCCGGACTCTGTGCTGATATCAATCGTGGAGCCTAGTGCTCTCTCAGGTGGGAAACTAAGTCCGGAGCATACTGGGTGAGGATGTTCTGTGGCCATCTTTGCTTTGATCCCTAGAACCCACTCTGGCTGGTTTTTAAGCAGGAGCCTTGTGTCTGTCTCAGTAAAGACATATAGGTTAAACCTCCTTACCTATGTTGTTGGTCTTCTTGGGAGAAGTGAAAACTCATTTCTTAGTTGTTATATTTGATATGTCATGTCTTTCCTCAGAAATATAGGGTACATTTTATCTCCAGTGTATTAAACTTAAAAGGAAAGCAAACAGAAAAGGAGTGAAGGGGCTTGGAATTGTACCAACTAGCTCACCAAGTCTTAGGAAATGGTGAGCACCTTCTGCAGGGATGAGGGTCTTGCTAGTTTAGATCAGAGCTCAGCAACTTTGTCTCACAAATGGCCAGATAATAAAAATTTTAGCCTTTGTAGGCCATATGCCATGTCTATAGTTTTTTTTAAAACACCTTTTACAATCCTTTATACATTTAAAAATCATCCTTAGCTCACAGACGGTACAGAACAGGCACTGGGAGGTATTGGCCTGTGGCTCTGCTTTGCCAACCATGACTTGGACTGCTTGGCTCTCTGGGGCTTACCTTCCGTGTGTGGTGGGGACTTGGGCCCTATGTGTGCCTGCTCTGAGGGGTGAACAGCTCAACCATGTGTTGATCTCACATCCAAAGGCCAGTCTTCATTTTTAGGGTCATGCTGGAAAGATAGAAACAGTCTTCATTGCAGCCCAAGGAACCTTAGACCTTTGAAAACAGAAGGTGCTCTGTGAAGTTCTGTGCCTACTTTTTTTGGGGAGGAAGGTGGGTAGAGGTATCCTTTATCAGCATACTGAGAATTTTAACAGTCTATTCCCAAGCAGAGCTGGAGAGAATTAAAAATAGATTACCAGCGCCGCCTACCCCCCCCAAACCCACAAGAACCCACAATGCTACATAATCTATGTTCCTCAAGCTGGAGAATTCAGGGGTCACGGTACCTATTATTAAATGCTCTGAAGAAACACTCTTGAAGGTTAGCGAAGCACATGACTGCAACATGAGCTAGAAGCCAAAATGGGTGTGATGGGTTTGAGCACCACATTGAGCACACAGAGTCCTTTGTAGAGAGATGTGCCAAGAGCCCTGGTTGCTGATCTGGTTGTGTAGCCAAATATTTTTCAACATCCTCCTATAACTAAAAGACAGATGGTGAGTGAGATATCAGAAGTCAGGAAATACAGCATTAGGGAGTCCAGTCGTTACCTTTGGTATACCTTTGGAATGAGAAAGAACGGAGTCACACACTGGACAGTGACTGGTTGAGTTTAGCCACCATGCTGTTCCCTGTTGGGAGATGAGTGTTGGGGGAGGTGATGCTGTCTCTGTGAGTGGCATTGCTCACTGTACCAAGAAGTGTCTTTCTCAGAATGATAGGTATAAAAGAATAAAGCACATTAAAAGCCATTGCAAAAGAGGAAATGACTCAGCTTCCAGATAGAAAGGAAGATGTTCAGGTTTTTAAAAAGAACACAAGCCCAGCACCTGCTGGTGTTGGCAGGGAAGGCAGAGGGGGAGAGGGGAGGGAGGGCTTCTAGAAGGCAGCAGAAGGAGTGAATAAGAGCTCATAATGCTGCTTAGGGCTAGTCCAGAAAAAATAAAGACCCAGAAGAAACATTCTTGATTTGTTTGCAGGCTATGGGAACTGGACTTGATTTCTGAGGCCCTTGACTCTGAGCCAGATGCTACAAGGAAGGTGATAGTGTCCCAAACAGGAGGGGGTCTTTTTTAAGTTCTGACACATCAAGGGCCTGCCTGGAGTCTCTGTTGTTCACCAAGCCTGCTTTGACCACACCAAACTGCTGTGACCATTTTGTTTGCCAAATGTTTTTGATACAAAATGTCTCTAACTGTGCTGTCCAATATGGACACTCAGTGGCGACTTAAATTCAAATTAATTCAAATTAAATAGATTAAAAGTTCAGATTCGCACCTGCACTGGCTACATGTCAAATACCTAATAGCTGTATGTGGCTCATGGCTACCATATTGGAGAGCACAGATCATAGAACATTTCTATCATCATAGAAAGTTCTATTGAACAGGCAGGTCTAGAACTTCCATGTATCTTTGCACATACCTCCCATCTCTCCAGTTTAATTGCCAACACCTCAAAGATATAAAGCGGGCATGTAGATTTTGAGAGTCCCATCTCTTCCTGGGTTTTGGGGTCACCCTCACCTGGATTTCACTCCCAGCTTAGAAGCTGTGGGCCTGGGCAAAATAGGCTTTCTGAGCCTCTGTCTGCATCTGTGAAAAATTGAGATAATCATTCTGATCTTTCATGACTGCTGTGAGAATTGGTAATGAAGTAATAAAGTATGACCAGCCTAGTGCCCTTGTGTGGTAGTTCTATAGTTAGAGCTCGCTCATGAATTTCTCACTGCTGCTGTCTCTCTATTACAGGTGGGTTGTGGAACTGCCTTCTCCAGCCCCTCCTCACAGGACTGGGCACACTCAATCCATCTGGTTCTGTCAATAGACCATGTCCTCAGGTGGCCTGGGTCTGAGCAGTCAGGAAGCTGGGCTGAGAGGTTCAAGCACTATTTTCTAATACAGACAAACTTGAAAGGTCTCACCACGGTAATGAGCACAGCACCTCTGAGGAATGCTCTCTTTCTACAAGAATATGGTCAAAACATGACCACACACACACATGACCCCCGGTAGCCTTGGTGCTCTTTCCAGAATGCTGTTGGAAGTCTGCTTCTCTGTCTGCATGGAACAGATACTTTACACAAAAATGTTGAGAGCTAAAGCACTCATAAGGTCAGGATTTGGAATTTAAATTCAGTAATATTCATCTTCCCTACCTTTAACGTACTGAGAGGGCGGAACTAAACTGGACTGAGCCAGGGCTCAATTGCCAGAGAATAGCCTTAAGAGGTCAGAGCAGCCCTGTAGGCAGTGAATATTGCTTGTCCTGGTTGAATGCAGTGGTGTCTACTCTCAAAAGTCTTAAGTGTATGGTCTAGGAAGTGAGCCATGTGGTTTCTGGACCAGTTTCCCTTCTGCTTTGTGATGATGTCAGCAGAGCAAGAGTCTACTTCCAAAGATGATGCATTGGGGTTCCCTCTGTGTTCAGAGGGGGTGATTACTTACTTGGGGACCCGAACATTTAGGGTGCCAGCATGCGCCATGGCCATGTGAGTAATGGTACCAGGGTCATAGGCAGGAGTTAACTGGGCTCTTGTCATAAGGTACACCTGGTGCTACCTGTGATGTCACTGAGCTTCTCAGACTGTGTCCTTGGAACCCCTGGCTTTGGGAGCCATTAGAGTAAGTATATTCAGATCCTGGAGATGCAGTGACCTCCATCCTGGTTGTATCCTCTGTGCAGGATAGGGGGCTGGTTTGCCTCTCAGACATCAGCTTCCTCATCTGTCAACTTGACCTGCAACTAGTTCATCCTTACTACTCCTTCTACTGGACAAATCCAGTAGTTCCACGACACTTCAAAAGAGAGATTAATTTTCATGAAAACCTCCACTCCAAGATTCCCTGCTCCTCTTTCCTGAATAATTTCTTTGCATTTGCAAAATTCCATGTCATACCTCACCCCTCCTTGGACCCTCTTTCCCCTTTCCTATTCTCCTCTGCCCCATCTCCCTCTCTCTTTTCCTTCCCCTGAAAACCAGGTGCCCAGAACCCCCAGCCAGGGGTGAGGATGCAGGGTGCCCATTATAGGGTCAGTGCTGTCTTTGGTTGGTATGACAACACGAAATGACACACTCTTCATATGATAGCTGCCACTTTAAAGATGTGTGTTTTGCAATATTTTGGATTTTTAAAAAATGGCATTCTCCTCTTGCCCTTCCAAGACATGGTTTTGGTGGAAATTGGTAAATTTTTTTTGTCTCCAGAACTGCAGGAAAGAGACTAAGCTCTGGGCTCTAATTTTTCTGCAACTATTCCAGTCCTCTGCAAAATTTTAAGGTTGTTTTCTTAGCCTGACACTGCCGATTTCATCTAGAGCCGGGAAACATATTGTTTTTTGGCAAAAAACACTTGAAACTGTTTACTCAGATGACCTATTAAGTGAAATTTAACTTTGAATAAAATTTATCCATGGAAAATTAAGTTAGCTAAATGTAATATTGAGAGTGGTGGACAACTGTAGCAGAAATGAACTCTTTGTAGTATTTATTTGTAAACTTCGCAGAATTTTATTTATATACTTCTCTGTCTCCAGAAAAATCTATCATCTTTTGGTTTTTTAGTTCTTTGATGTTTTAAGGAAATGAGCTTTTCCTCAGAGTGCGTCCTTCAAATAAACTTTGAAAGAAAGAGCTATTTAAAATGATAGCCTTCGGCGTGGGCTTCACTCTCAGATCATTGGATGTTCGTTTGAAAAAGAGCTTATCTCCCCCCCTCTACCTGCTTAGTTGGGTCTGAGATCCTTGGGCCTGTGCTGTAGGAACCTATGGGGCCTTCCAGGAGTGTTTACTGGATCAGGTGTCTACTGGATTGTCCAGAAACTACACAATCTGAGTGTCAAATATGAATTATAGTAGAGGAGGGAAGCCAGAGGTCCATATAAGAGAAGCAATATGGGATAAGTTCAATGGGTGAATGTGGCCACAGATCAACCAGCAGCAGACTAGTTCGAGGTACAGGTCATGAAGAAAGTTAAGTTTGGCGTTCTACTGTTTTTTTTTTTTTTTTTTTTTTTTTTTTACTTTAAACCATAACATCAAGGCCAGTTGGTCTAGGGAAGTGGCCTGGGAGATGGGTGAAATAGGTGATGGGGATTAAGGAATGCATTTGTCGTAAGCACTGGATGAATATGGAATTTTTGAATCGATATAGGTACACCTGAAATTAATAATATACTGTGTGTTCACTAACTGGAATTTATTTTATTTTATTTTATTTATTTTTTTTAATTATTTTTTATAATAAATTTACTTTTTATTGGTGTTCACTTTGCCAACATACAGAATAACACCCAGTGCTCATCCCCTCAAGTGCCCCCCTCAGTGCCCGTCACTCATTCACCCCCACCCCCTGCCCTCCTCCCCTTCCAGAGTTCGTTTCCCAGAGTTAGGAGTCTCTATGTTCTGTTCTCATTCATTTGGGGAATATAAATAATAGTGAAAGGGAATATAAGGGAAGGGAGAAGAAATGTGTGGGAAATATCAGAAAAGGGAGACAGAACACTAACTGGAATTTAAGTAAAAACTTAAAAAGATAAAAGGCCAGTTGGTGTATAATTATAGGGCTGGGCCTGACCAATCTATAAAGCATGGAAAGTCCAAATTTCTCATCCTTCACATGAAAAGAAAAAAAAAGATCCAGAGGGGAATAATGACTTGCCTGAGGTCACAGCACTTGTCAGAGCAGAGTAGAGGCCCCCCACTGTAATTGCTATATGTAGATACTCAATATATAATGATAATTAGATTGAAAGCCTGACATCTGCATGATTTAGAGTAGCATTGTCCTGTAGAATTAGAATACAAGCTACAGATACAGTTTTAAATTTTCTAGTAGCTACATTAAAAAATAAAAAGAAAGTGAAATTAACTTTAATTACACATTGTAGGGGTGCTGAGTGGCTCAGTGGGTTGTGTTGGACTCTTGATCTCAGCTCTGAAAAAAGTCCATGGTATTTTGATAGGGATTGCATTAAATGTGTAAATTGCCCTGGGTAGCACTGACATTTTCACAATATTAATTCTTCCAATCCAATTCAAATTGAAATGAGCATGGAATATTTTTCCATCTCTTGTGTCTTCTTCAATTTCTTTCAGGAGTGTTCTGTAATTTTTAGGGCATAGATCCTTTACCTCTTTGGTTAGGATATTCCTAGGTTTATTCCTAGGTATCTTATGCTTTTGGGTGCAACTGTAAATGGGATTGACTCCTTAATTTCTCTTTCTTCAGTCTCATTGTTAGTGTATAGAAATGCCACTGATTTCTGGGCATTGATTTAGTATTCTGCCACACTGCAGAATTGCTGTATGAGTTCTAGCAATCTTGGGGTGGAGTCTTTTGGGTTTTCTATGTACAGTATCATGTCATCTGCAAAGAGGGAGAGTTTGACTTCTTCTTTGCCAATTTGAATGCCTTTGATTTCTTTTTGTTGCCTGATTGCTGAGGCTAGGACTTCTAGTACCATGTTGAATAGCAGTGGTGAGAGTGGACATCCCTGTCGTGTTCCTGATCTTAGGGGAAAGGCTCCCAGTGTTTCCCAATTGAGAATGATATTTGCTGTGGGCTTTTTGTAGATGGCTTTTAAGATGCTGAGGAATGTTCCCTCTATCCCTACACTCTGAAGAGTTTTGATCAGTAATGGATGCTGTATTTTGTCAAATCCTTTCTCTGCATCTATTGAGAGGATCATATGGTTCTTGTTTTTTCTCTTGTTGATGTGATCCATCTATCATGTTGATTGCTTTATGAGTGTTGAACCAGCCTTGCATCCTGGGGATAAATCACACTTGATCATGGTTAATAATCTTCTTAATGTACTGTTGGATCCTGTTGATAAGTATCTTGTTGAGAATTTTTGCATCGTGTTCATCAGGGATATTGGTCTATAATTCTCCTTTTTGGTGGGGTCTTTGTCTGGTTTTGGAATTAAGGTGATGCTAGCCTCATAGAACGAGTTTGGAAGTGTTCCATCCGTTTCTACCTTTTGGAACAGCTTTAGGAGAATAGGTATGATTTCTTCTTAATGTTTGATAGAATTCCCCTGGGAAGCCATCTGGCCCTGGACTTTTTTTCTTGGAGGTTTTTGATGACTGCTTCAGTTTCCTCCCTGGTTATTGGCCTGTTCAGGTGTTTTATTTATTCCTATTCCAGTTTTGGTAGTTTATGGTTTTCCAGAAATGCATCCATTTCTTCTAGATTGCCTAATTTATTGGCTTATAGCTGCTCATAATATGTTTTTAAAATCGTTTGTATTTCCTTGGTATTGGTGGTGATCTCTCCCATTTCATTCGTGATTTTATTAGAGTCTTTTCTCTTTTGTTTTTAAGAAGGCTGGCTAATGGTTTATCTATCTTATTAATTATTTCAAAGAACCAACTCCTGGTTTTGTTGATCTGTTCTACAGTTTTTCCGGTCTCTATTTCACTGAGTTCTGCTTGAATCTTTATTAACTCTCTTCTTCTGCTGGGTGTAGGTTTTATTTGCTGTTCTTTCTCCAGTTCCTTTAGGTAAGAGGTTAGCTTGTGTATTTGAGTTTTTTCCAGTTTCTTGAGGGATGCTTATATTGCAATGTATTTCCCTCTTAGGACTGTTTTTGCTGTATCCCAAAGATTTTGAACATTGTATCTTCATTCTCATTAGTTTGCATGAATCTTTTTAATTCTCTAATTTCTTGGTTGATCCTTTCATCTTTTAGCAGGATGCTCTTTAACCTCCATGTGTTTGAATTTCTTCCAAATTTCTTCATGTGATGGAGTTCAAGTTGCAAAGCATTATGGCCTGGAAATATGCAGGGGACAATCCCAATCTTTTGGTATCTGTTGAGACCTAATTTGTGACCCAGTATGTGGTCTATTCTGGAGAAAATTCCATGTGCACTTTAGAAGAATGTGTATTCAACTGCATTTGGATGTAAAGTTCTGTCAATATCTGTGAAATTCATCTGGTCCAGTGTATCATTTAAAGCTCTTGCTTCTTGGGAGATGTTGTACTTAGAAAATCTGTCATTTGCAGAAAGTGCTGTGTTGAAATCTCCCAGTATTAGTGTATTATTATCTAAGTATGTCTTTACTTTGGTTATTAATTTATTGATATACTTGGCAGCTCCCACATTATGGGTATAAATATTCATGATTGTTAGGTCCTCTTGTTGGATAGATCCTTTATGTACGATATAGTGTCCCTCTTCATCTCTTACTACAGTCTTTGGGATAAACTTTAATTTATCCGATATGAGGATTGCTACCCCTGCTTTCTTTTGAGGACCATTTGAATGGTAAATGGTTCTCCAATGTTTTATTTTCAGGCTGTAGGTGTCCTTAGGTCTCAAATGAGTCTCTTGCAGACAGCAAATAGATGGCTCTTGCTTTTTTATCCAGTCTGAAAACCTGCGTCTTTTGAAGGGCTCATTAAGCCCTTCATGTTCAGAGTTACTATTGAAAGATATGAATTGAGTGTCATCATAATATCTATTCAGTCCCTGTTTTTGTGGATTCTTTGGGCTTCCTCTTTCTTTTACGGGGTTCCCCTTAATATTTCTTGCAGAGCTGGTTTGGTGGTCACATATTCTTTCAGTTTCTGCCTATCTTGGAAGCTCTTTATCTCTCCTTCCATTCTGAATGAGAGCCTTGATGATAAAATATTCTTGGCTGTGTGTTCTTCTCATTTAGGACCCTGAATATATCCTGCCAGCTCTTTCTGGCCTACCAGGTCTCTATGGAGAGGTCTGCTGCTAATCTAATATTTCTCCCCATATAAGTTAAGGATCTCTTGTGTCTTGCTGTTAAGGATTTTTCTCTTTATCTTTGGAATTTGCAAGTTTCAGTATTAAATGTCAAGGTGTTGAATGGTTTATATTGATTTTTTGGGGGGGACCTCTCTATCTCCTGCATCTGAATGCCTGTTTCCCTCCGCAAATTAGGAAAGTTCTCAGCTATGATTTGTTCAAATATGCTTTCTGGTCTTCTCTCCTCTCAGCACCCTCTGGAACCCCAATTAAACAGATTTTTCCTTGGGAGGCTGTCATTTATTTCCCTTAACCTTTCCTTTGGTCTTTCAATTTTTTTCCCCCATTTTCCTCAGCTTCCTTCCTTGCCAACAACTTGTCTTCTATGTCACTCACTCTCTCTTCTACTTCATTAACCCTCATCATTAGGACCTCCAGTTTGGATTGCATCTCATTTAATTGGTTTTTAATTTCGGCCTGATTAGATCTAAATTCTGCAGTCATGAAGTTTCTTGAATCCTTTATGCTTTTTTCCTGAACCACCAGTAGCTTTATAATGGTGCTTCAGAATTGGCTTTCTGTCAGGAATTGTAATCCAATTTCTGTAAGTCTGTGGTAGAGAGTACTGTTTCTGATTCTTTCTTTTGTGGTGAGTTCTTTCTAGTCATTTTGCTCAGTGCAGAATGGCTAAAAACGAGTTGTACTGGAAAAAGGAAGAAAAAAAAAAGAGAAGAAGCGGTATCCTCTGGTTCTATATATTGTAAATTCCCCGACTTCCCCTGGAGCTTTCCAGCACTGCTCAGTCAAGAACTTGCTGCCCCCTGTCCTTCCAGCTGGTCTTCTGGGGGAGCGGCCTGCTGTGCTGATTCTCAGGTGTGTGCACCTGGGGGAGCTCCCCTGCCCCCCTCCAGGTGCACGGCTCAGTGGGAGCTGTTTACCCCGTGAGGCCTCTGTTCCCTAGAGCCCCGCTCCATTCCAGGTACAAGGTGCCACCAGGAGGAACGACAACACTGGCGGCGGCCAGCTCTCCGGCCCTGGAGTCAGCTGCCGCAGTAACTACCGCAGCTCCCAGCCTGCACTGGCCGGGATGCTTCCAGGGCGGGGGGCGGTGGGGGGCGCTGATCTGCACAGCTTGGGGGTCCTGGTGGCAGGAGCGTCCCCCGCTGTCCTGGGCCCTCCCCGCCTCCGCCTGTCCCGGGGGGAGCACAGGATCCTGGGCTGTGTCCCCCGGCGCCCTGGGATCCGGGCCGCGCAGCCCCCTCTGCCCAGGGCCCCCTCCTGAGCTGCTCTCGGGGCCCCCCCGGGCGCTCCAGCCCTTTACCGCACTCAGCCCACGGTGTGCGGCGCGCTCGCCCCCCGGGCGCACCTCCTCTGCTAGTGACCCCGGGAGACCGGGGGCTCCAGGCCCCTCCTGGGGTTCTGCCCGAGTTCCCTGCGAGCGCCTTTCTGTCCGGGAAGAATCCGGTGCCGATTTTTAAAGTTCCTGCTTCTCCGGGGCTGGGATTCCCTGTCCCCGAGGCTCTCGCTGCCCGTCCTTAGCTTGGCTCCTCGCGGGGCCCCTCCCCCACTTGATACTTTTTTATTTTTATTTTTTTCCTGCCTTTCTACCTTGTTAGAAGTGCAAATTGTCTCTGTAGTGTTTCAGCTCTTCTCTCTTTAAATCTCAGGTCGAATTCGTAGGTTTTCAGGCTGATTTGAAAGTTATCTAGGTAAATTGGTGGGGACAGGTGACTTGGGGACCCCACTCCTCTGCCATCTTGCCCCACCTCTCTCCTCAGCTCTGGTCTTGATCACAGGGTTATGAGTTCAAACCCAACGTGGGGCTCCACAGTGGGTATGGATCCTATGTAGGAATATATATGTATGTGATACCTATATTATGTATTTTATATATAATAAGTATATATATTTAATAAAGATGTTAAATTATATATATTCATATTAAATTACTTAAATATATATTTAACCAAATATATACAAAATATTAAGAATGAAAAACCTCAAATCACCTGGTTTGAACCCAAGAAAGAACTAAAATTTTTTTAAAAAGTCTTAAAATCTGTTCTTTATGTACTAGCTTACGTAATTTCACCAGTTTATCTCTGTAGTTATGATTTTCATAATGAGTCAGATAGTAGCTGTTGACACTCTTAAGTGCAACAAGTTAGCAACTTACTGTTATCTGCTCTTTAATTTGTATCAAAGTCTTTACTGAATTAATTAGATAGGGAATTAGTAGCTGTTGTTAACAAATAAGTGCTGCAGATTTGGTAGTTTAACATAGAAGTTTATTTCTTTCTTGTGGAAGGTTCTGGTCTTTGGGTGGCCCTATTGCAAGAGGTGGTCTGTGTACTCTGAAGCCTTCCATTTTGAGGCTTTCCCATCCTTATGCTTGTTTCCCAAGGGTGTTGTGTTTCTCTGCTTTCAGAGGCAAAGCGATAGAGGATTGTCTATAGCTGAGTTTGAGCAACTAGAGTCTCACTTCTACTCACATTCCACTGGCCTGGGCTCAGTCACATGACAACTCCTCACTCCTAGGGAGGCTGGGATTTCTATGTTACCAGAATGACCTGGAAGAAGAGAGAGCAGATCTGGTGAACAGCTAGCTAGTCTCTGCTACCTCATTTCCCCTCAGACTTATTTCTTTCTGAAAAAACAGGCTTCCAGTTTTCCTTTATCCTTATCTTATTACAAAAACATTTTTAAAGCTTCTACAGAAAACTCAAAACCTAGACTGATATCTGCTGAGGTGGACTTAGCTCTTGGTTTGACCTTCATGATGCTCACTTGGTCAAGGTGACTCAATTCGACTCTCTTCTCTCCTTGGGAGGGTCACAGGTGAGGTAGGAATTGTCCCAGTTGTGCTTGTTTGCAGATTACATCTCTTCTTTCTAAATATGAGAACCATAGGGAAAATGATGAATGTTTGATGCATGAAGTCATTGGCAATAACGCGAGGACTCAGGTTTCAGAGGAAATCCTAGATCTCAGTTCCATCACTTTTGTCCTTTGGGATGCCAGGTGAATGTCTTAAATTCTCTGAACCTCATTTCCACCATCTGTAAAATGCAGATTAAGATGCCTACTTCACAGAGTTGTGGTAATCATGAAGCCAAGTAAGCTCCATAGGCAGCTGAAACCTCAGTCATCGTATGTGCTTATTAAATTCTAGCTGTGTTATCTTTGATCCCAGAAATATAATGGAAGGCAGGCCAACAGAGGTCACTTGTAAGGACTTTGCCACTCTAAGGCACACTAGGACTGGTGGGATTATGAAGACTATTTGAAGGATGGATGGCTTATTGAGTGCAGTTCTATCCCAGATGTGTGAAGGAGACATGTCAAGAGATTAATCAGGAGGCTTCTGACTAATGCCATCTCTAGGCCTCAGAGGCCACAATATAGACACACAGATAAAGAGTACAGAATTTTCTACTTCACACTAATGAAGGGTTTAAAAGTCTCCAGTTCCAGGAAGAAAGGGCCAGACGCTATTCATTTCTTCTGGCTTCGGCATCCCTTTAGGACTTATTTCTTGAGACTTTCTTAAAAGCCCCATTCTTTAGAAGTAGCCCGGGCAGATCAATCTGGTGAATGGTGTGTAGAATCCTCCCAAAGCAAGTAAAGAATGATAAGCTCTGCTCTTAGATGCTTTTGTGGGTCTGCCTATTTGCGTAGGGCTTTAGATCTTCAAAGCATTTTTACGTTAACTAGCATAATCAGAACATGTTTGGCTCTTGAAAGAAGAACACCTGAAGGCCAGGAATGACTGTATTGTTGATAGATAAATTAGACCTAGATGGAGGCAAGTTGGGTTAAAAGAATTGAGCATTCATGGTCATAAATGTGGAAAGAAGCTTAGAAATTCTTGATTCCAAACCTCTGTTCTCAAGCCAGGGCTCAGTGAACGATGGTCTTAGACCTAATGTGGCCTGTTGACTGTTTTTGTAAATAAAGTTTTATTGGAACCCAGCCATACACATCCATCTGTGTGTTGTCTGTTGGCTGCCTTTGCTATATGAAGGCAGAGCTGAGTAGTTGCAGTACAGACCTCAGGTCCCACAAAGCTTAAAGTATTTACTTGGTGGTCCTGTACCGAGTACTTGGTGGTCACTCCCTGCTCTAGGCCCTGGGACTGGTGTCTCATGTGGCTTAAAAGAGAGGTGAAGGCAAGGATGATATCCCCACTTCTCTTTCTGCTCTCCCTAACCCCTCCCCTAGATGATGCCTATGCCATATTAAAACTAATATCCTATTAAATATTTTTTTTCTATTAAATATTTTTAATATCACTCCTGGGCTGGGGGCCTGTGACTCAGGTACTCCCTGCTTTCTGTTTTCCCTCTTATGCATAGACATGTAATCAACAACCTTCAACGTTGTCTGTCCACATGTTAGGGATCTGTTTAAAGTAGAAGAGTGAAGGAGTCTTGAAAAAACCACTGGTCTGGACCACCTTCTTGTTCCAGGGTGCCCGGGTGTCTGGACCACCTGCCCAATCTTTATTATACTTCGAATTGCTTCCCTTCTGGGTCAGAGGCTGAAGAACCCATGGGGGCAGGCTGCTGATGAGCACCGTCAGCCCACACCACATGCAGGCACTTTGCCCAGGGGTTGCAGGTACACCCTAAGCAGTGAGCAGTGAGCTCATGTGTGTGTGGAGGCCACGGGCATGGGATGGGGTGGCTGGGAACACCTCCCGTGGGGTCAGCTCCAAGGGCAGTCACCTCCTGAGACTGGTGCACCCGTTGGCTATACCTGCATGGCCTTTGAACAATGACAGAAATAGCCACTTCTTGTGGTTGAGGAGCCCATGGGCCATGGCTCCCTCTCCAGTGCTGAGGAAGTTTATTCCTGCCTGCCCCCCAATTTCTCAGTGGTGCCACAGTACCCCTGAGGGTGACCTGGTGACTTTTTTCTTGGATTCCACATTCCAAAGTGATCGTGTGCCACAGATAGACTCATTTCATGCATGAAGCCAGGACTAGAGTCTAGGGGCACGAAGGGACATCTCCAGGGGCCACCTCTAGTTGGCAGTAGAGTGAGGACGAATGCTGGAAAGCTGGCCTGGGAACCTGCTGGAGAGGAAGAGAGCTGGACTGAGGAGCCCAACCACCAACCAACCAACCAACCAACTAACCAACCAACCAACCAACTAGAGGGAGGATATCAGCCAATTTTAAGACACCAAACCTGTCTTGCTATAGGTTCTTCATTCCTTCTACATTCCTCGTGAGCCACACAGTTGTTCATTTTTAGACTCCGTCTTGGGGGTCCCTGGATTTTGTTTCTAAGATTTCTTTCCCTGAGAAACACCAGGATGGAGTTTCACCTAGCTGTATTTTAAAATGTACATCTGGGGTGCCTGGGTGGCTCTGTAACCTAAGCATTCAACTCCTGATTTGAGCTCAAGTCATGATCTCAGGGTTGTGAGGTTGAGCCCTGCATCAGGCTCTGCATCTCTGGGATATGATGCTCTGCATCTCTGGGATAGCCTACATAAGATTCTCTGTCTCCCTCTCTTTCTATCTCCACTCTCTCTCTCTTTCTCTGAAAAAATAGAAAAAGAAAATGTATGTCTGCGGGGATTGGGTGGGAACGTACCTGCCTCGCCTTTCAGGGGATCTAATCTTGTGTTGTAGACCTTGGTTGGTTGCTGAGTGTTTGCCTGTCTCATCCACTCCTTCCCTCCTTCTCAGACCCCTGGGCTCTCTGACACCCCTGGGCTGACCTAGGGCTGATGGTGGGCCTGAGGCCAGGGCCTTGAGATGCTGACAGCCCCTCCCTGGGCACTCTAATCCTGACCTGACTGAGACACACTCAGGCCTGGAGTGGACTCAGAGCTTCAGGGTAGGATGAGGCCCAGGCGAGACCTCTTCCCAGAGGCTCACAGAAGCTCCTCTGGACCTCAGATATTTTAAAACAGGCTCTGTGGACTAATCAGGGCAGTGTGGTTGAGGGCTGTAGTGAGGGCATATCTGGGTTGTGCACTGAGTGTGCCTTCCACAGGCCGCACACTTGGGTGTCAAGGCACCCAGCCTTTTGCTTCCTCCTACCTTCTACCTGGGCTGATGGCCACCCTGCCAGTCTGCATTCACTGGGATAGGCCCCATCTACGCCCATTACAAAGTTGACATTCCACCTTGGAGAGTAAGGTTAAGTAAGTAGATGTCTGGATTTTCATTTTGGTGCTTCTGAGGTTCCTGATATAGTTTCAACCATTAGCTTGGCTGAAACTTCTATAATGGAACAATAAAATCCCTAAATTAAAGATTAGCAGCCGTTTTTAGAAGCGGACTCTGAACAAAATAGACATGAGCCCAGCTCAGAGGCTTGTCCAGCCCTGCCAAGACCTTGGTGCACAGAGCCGAGCCTGGCTCCACAGCCTGGAGCCAGCAGTGGAGTCTGGGGGCTCACCCAGTGTCCACACCATGGGAATCAGGGGCACTGAGCAGAGAGAGGAAGAGAACAAGAGGCAGAGGATGAGAGACAGGCCATTCTAGAAGGAGCACAGGACTGGGGTCTGAGGAGTCAGGCTGGACTCCGTTAAGCTTCCATCACCTCAGTCACCAAGAAGGCACTCAGGATGCTCACCCTTCCCTGGGATCATTGAGAGAATGGGGAGATAGGGGGTACCCAAGTTTTATAATTAGAAAGTACTTCTGGGTAGAGGGTGGAGGTGGGGATGCAGACCAGGATTCCTCAGACCTAGAGATGAGTCCTGCTTTGACGCCAGTGGGCTAAGGAACCCTAGACCAGTCATGAAACCTCTCAAAGCCTTGGTTTCCTCCCTTGGGAAGTGGGATAATTCAAACAGAAAGGGTTGCCGTAAAGAGTCCTTGGAATAAAGTATGTAGAGTAACATACAGCGGATGCTCAACTCATGAATGGATGTCCATATTTCGAGTACCCACTATGTGCTATGGGGTTTCACACACGGGGCCTCAATCAGTGATGCATAGGAGATTGTGGTTATTAATCATGCATTGATTTAGTGCATTGAGATTTCTACCGTGGGAGGAGAGTGAATGGATCTGACACATACTAATATCATGCAGGTGCACCTCATTTGATTGTACTTCAGTTTATTTTACTTCACAGATACTGTATTTTTTTTTTAATTTTTTTACAAATTGAAAGTTTGTGGCTTGGATGCTGAGCAAGAAGTCTATGGGCACCATTTTCCCAATGACATTCACTTGTTTCATGTCTCTCTGTCACATTTTGGTAATTCTCACAATATTTCAAACTTTGTAATTATTATATTTGTTATGGTGGTTAGTGATTACAACTAGCTAAAAGCTCAGATGATGGTTAGTATTTTTAAGCAATAAAGTATCTTTTAATTAAGTTACACATTTTTTGGCATAATACTATTGCACAATTAATAGACTACAGTAGAATATAAACATAGCTTTTGTATACACTGGGAAACCAAAACATTCACATGACTCACTTTACTGAGACATTTGCTTTATTGCGGTGGTCTGGAATTGAACCTGCAATATCTCTGAGGAATGTCTATAATACCTAGGCAGAATGTAAAAATATTCTTAATTGTCAGGTCCTCCATACTGGTACATGAACAGCCTGTTAGCATCAGCCTCAGTCTCCCAGTGGGTCTTTCTTGGGGAATGGGAATTCCAATTAGCTGCATTCTTGTTGATCTGTCCTGGGAAAATCCAGAGAAAAATCACTGGTAATGGGAATTTTGGTCTTAATACACTGAGATGTGAGGTTGGCTGTACAGAATGGACATCATAGGAGGAAGGAAGAGGGAGTGAAGGGCAGTAAGAAGGTGGAAAAGAAGCTGGACTTGTTCTCTGCTTCATTCTTGTCTGAGTTTCACCAGGCGAGTCTGCCCTTTGCATGTAACTTTAAGTGAAATCATGAGAAAAGAGGTGACCCATGTTCCACAGGCAATGATCCTTCCATATTCCAGAAACTGCCTATGCCATATTCCACTGCCTGGGCCATTTTAACCACAAGTATTAGACCAACTTATTAAATTAAATTCTAGTTTAATACTGAATTTAAAGTAAGGAAGATCATAACACAGCTTTACCCATCCCTCTAATCAGATGTTTTTATCCACTGACCCTAGTTTCATGCAGAACATTGATTCCCCTTTGCAGGAATCATTTTGTGTTTGTGGCTCACAAAAGAGGTTTCCTTTAATGAGACTTAGCACACATACTTTGACGCCTGGTGTTTCTCAGGGATGCACAGTCTCTCAATAGTAGCCATTATGAATCTAGAATGATTGTCTTTTCAATGCCACAATTTCATGTGCTGTTTTTTGACAAATTTGCATGCCCTCTCTCCCCATCTAGGCTCAAGAACCTTATCTTCAGGTACTTTTTTTTTTCTACTCTAGCATTTTATTATAAAAATTTGCAAACATACAGAGAAATGGAAGAGAAATTTACTGTGAACACTCACAGACTCAGCACCTAGGTTCTGTAACTTGTGTTTTACTCTACTTGCTTTCTCACATGTTTACTCATCTGCCAACCCTGTATCCATCCATCAATCTGTCCTATTTCATATGAGTGGATTTCAAAGTAATTTGCAGAAATAAATGCACCCCCTCTCACATAGTTTAACATGCATATCATTCACTAGAGTTTATTGTTTGTTTGCCCTTCTTTTGGGGTAACATACATACCCAATGAAGTGAGTTCTGACATATGCATATGGCTGTGCTCTCAAACTTTATCAAGATCTAGGACATACATCATCCCAGGAAGTTCCTTCATGCCCCTTCTCGGGAAAACCTTAGCCTACCCCTCCCATAACCACTCTTCTGATTTCTATTACCATAGATTAATTTAGGCCTGTTCTAGAATTTAACTTACAAGAATCATAAAATATAAACATTTTGATATAAGGCCTCTTTGTTAGCACACTGTTTTTGAGATTAGTTCATGTTTTTGTGTGTAGATACATCCTTTATGTGCACACACACATGTTGACAAACCTCTCTGTATATGGATTATACATACTCACATGACAAACTTACGTAAATGTTAATATGTTGGGTATATTTCTCTCTAGGAAATGCTTTGCATATTCTGGTCACTTTTCTTACAAATTTATTTTAGATCAACTTTCAAAGAGAACTTTATGATGTCTGGAAAATTAGTAACAATTTTGGTTGACCAGGTGCTGGTTATAGCCAAAAGCCAGTTATCCCTAATCCCTCTCTCACTTCCCTCCAGAGGAGAACCCTGGACTGGCCTCAGAAGCCTTCCGGTTGTAGGAAGACAAGGGGGAGGGGGCGGGGGGGCATTTCCCTGTCTTTAAGGCTTATGGATTCAGTACTGCACATTCAGTTACTCAGTTACAAAAAGAAGTGGGAGAAGCAGAAACAAGAAGGTGGAAAAAAACGGTCTGGCTCACTGAGTAAACAGCCATGTGTGTTCTGCTGTGGCAGCTGCTTCCAGGAGGCCTGTGTGGCATTCTTTCTTGCTGAAGCTGGGCATGCTCCTCTTCACAAACAGCATCAGAAAGAGGCATTCTCTTTCCAAGTATCTCCTTGGGGACTAGATGTCTAGTTAGGGAACAGGATCAGCCCTGCATTAAAGTGGGATCTGTGCGTGTGTTAGTGTCTTTGGAAAAAAGGTGAGGCAGTCATTTTCCCAAACAAGTTCTGTCTCTGTAGAAATCTTCATTTGTTTGTGTTCCTTGTCCGCTTATCTGTACTTCTTGACACATAAGTTGATTTGGAGTGGGTAATTGAGTGGCACAAGCGAATGTAAAACAAGGAACACCCTTGGTGATCGTTAATTTCATGTCGTAGGCATCAACTGCCTTGACTTAGTTCTGGTTCCCTCAGAAGCCAATGCTGAGACAAGAGTCTGGGTACCTGTAGTTTATCTGGGAGGTGATCCCAGGTAGCACCAGTATGGAGTAAGGGAAGTGATCCAGGGGAGGGAGGGCAAGGAGGCCAACCACCGAATGTCAGTCAGTTATCACTGGGGACAACAGAGTATAGAAGACACCTCTGAGCTCTCCCACCCCAGGGTGAGGGAGCTGGGCTATATATATTTCAGCTCCCACCATTTGTACCCAGTCTGCCCCTCACCCAGGTGTCCATGACCAGAGACAGGCCTGAGGTGAAGGGGAGCAGATGCAGGCTGCTGGAGGTTGGGCCCCGTGCACCCAAGTGGTGAGAAGAGGGAAGGTGAGTGGGGCACCAACCATGGTTGCTAAACACTGACTTTCTTTCTTTCCAACTACACAGTTTTGTGTTGTAAAACAGTCTGGAAAACAGGTTGGAAAGCTCATCCTAAACCAGGAAGAGTGTGTAATGGCACTTTGTACTTCCTCTGGGTATGCATGGGTCTGTCTCACAAGATGCAGGCACTCAGATTCACACCGTTAGTTTTCACTGTGTCATAATGTGTGTTTGTACAAGAACTGACTGCTTGCCAACCCCTGGTGCCCCAAGCAGCAGCTCAGCTGGATGAACCAAGGAAGCATTTCAGGCCTGGGTGGGAGAGCAGAGGGCCTTCATGAAAACCAGGAAACATGCCTTCCTTCCTCATTCATCTTTGATTGCTTCTACACACATGTTAGACTTCTAAGGACCCCTGGGAAGCTCAGAACATGTCAAAATCAAAAAGAGTAACCCACCAAGGGAATCCTGCCTAGGCTCCTTCCATAAGAAAATAGAACCTTTTCTCACCAGGCAGATCTTTTTATTTTGCAATCAATTAAAGTAAAAGAGTTGTTTCTACAAGTGTTGCTGGGGCCTTGGGCCTGGAACTTATGTAAATCCAGGGAGAAGACTCAGTTTAAACTCTGAATAGAAATGGGAAACATGGTGTCACTACCAACATGTGGCCCAACTTTAGTCTCTAGCATGTGTATTATTTTGGGGGAATACATTGGCTTTTCTGGCTTTGGAGAAGAAAAAATATATCCATATTCTCAGGCAATCATTTAATCCCTCACTGGGCTCTATCTTGTGTCAAATGTAGTCCACATTTCACACCAAATCATCTTTCAAAGTGACTCAGTATGTTTAAAGTAGAGAACCTTTTAGCCCTGGTTGTTAGGGCCTTTATGCTTCATATTTCAGAGCCCCCAAAAAGTGAGATTTCCAAAGTCTTCTGGAGAAAACACATCCAAATATGTAAGGCTCTTAAACCCAAAGCCTGGCACAATGGGAGGTAGTTCCCACCTGGAATTGGAGGTACTTATTTTTTTTTAATAATACATTTATTTTTTATTGGTGTTCAATTTACCAACATACAGAATAACACCCAGTGCTCATCCTGTCAAGTGCCCCCCTCAGTGCCCGTCACCCATTCACCCCCAACCCCCGCCCTCCTCCCCTTCCACCACCCCTAGTTCGTTTCCCAGAGTTAGGAGTCTTTATGTTCTGTCTCTCTTTCTGATATTTCCCACACATTTCTTCTCCCTTCCCTTATATTCCCTTTCACTATTATTTATATTTCCCAAATGAATGAGAACATATAATGTTTGTCCTTCTCTGATTGACCTACTTCACTCAGCATAATACCCTCCAGTTCCATCCACGTTGAAGCAAATGGTGGGTATTTGTCATTTCTAATGGCTGAGTAATATTCCATTGTATACATAGACCACATCTTCTTTATCCATTCATCTTTCGATGGACACCGAGGATCCTTCCACAGTTTGGCTATTGTGGCCATTGCTGCTATAAACATCGGGGTGCAGGTGTCCCGGCGTTTCATTGCATCTGAATCTTTGGGGTAAATCCCCAACAGTGCAATTGCTGGGTCGTAGGGCAGGTCTATTTTTAACTCTTTGAGGAACCTCCACACAGTTTTCCAGAGTGGCTGCACCAGTTCACATTCCCACCAACAGTACAAGAGGGTTCCCTTTTCTCCACATCCTCTCAAATATTTGTGGTTTCCTGCCTTGTTAATTTTCCCCATTCTCCCTCGAAGGCTATGGGATGCAGTTTTTAGCCAGGGAGGAAGGATTGTACCTTATGGTGTTTTAAAGCATGATCACAAGTTCTTTGATATTTCTTTGGGTATGGGATAGGATCTCATTCTCCTGCTCTTGAGTATGACTGGCCTTCATGACTCACTTCTAACAGATAGACTATGGCAGAAGTTGTGTGGCTTCCAAAGCTACATTATAAAAGGCAATAAAGCTTCCCCTCAACTCTCTCCCTTGGGACAGTTGCTCCTGGAACTGAGAGGAGGCCTGGGCATCTTGGAGACCACTTGCAAGTGCTCCAGGTGAAAGCCCCAGCCATGGTGCTGTCTGATTGCTACAGCCAACATTGACAACCAGACATGTGAGTGAAGACACCTTCTGGATGACTCCAGTCCTAGCCACTGTCAGACTGCAAGCACATGACATCCCGAGTAAGAACTGCCTAACTGAGCTACGTCATCCCCAGAACCACAGAGATAAAAACAGTGATTGTTGTTTGGAATTGCCAGTTTGGGCTGGTTTGTTATGCAGCCATGGTGACTGGTACACTCATATGCTTACAGCCATGTTGTCAAAGAAGTTACAGGGCCAGAAGGATCTCTGCTATTCACTCACTTCTTTCATCTGGTGCTGTGACTCACTTCTTGCTCCCTGGGAAATCAGTGTCTGGGGAGAAAAGACAAGAGTGGGCATGTTTCTTGGAGTCTCCAGCTTACTACTAGCTTGGCAGCCTCAAGACACATGAGGTTTCCAGCTGTTTCAACCTCAGTAGGTTGGGGATTGAGGGCCTGTTCTAGGTCTGGCTGTAGGCACTGGGGCAGAGTGGTGAGAAGCAGTGCTGCATGTCCTCCTGACGCTCTGGGAATCTGTGGCTGCCTCTGCACACCTGATTTGCTTTTTTGTCATAATCTCCCTAACCTGGCCTCCTCCAAGGGAAGGAGCCTGATAGAGGGTGCATGGCAGCACGGCCCTACCGTCTCTTCCAGTGTTTAGTCCTGTGGAGGGTGGGTCCCCTTCCCACTTCTCTGCACTTCTCCTTCAGCCAGGAATGGCACTGCCATTTCTTCACTGTCTCAGGAGTGATGTGAAAATGCATGTGGGAGAACTTTGAAAGAACTTTGCAAGGTCTTAAGAAACCAGAGGGTACTATTAAGAGATTTGCAAACAATTACTAGGTCAGGCAGGAGCAGCACACCTGTGTGGTGGTTTTATCTTCTCCAAAGACCATAAGTTAAGAGCCATAAACTCTCAACACTCAGAGACTCTAAAAATTTATGTGGCCCGTATAACATTCGTGTTCTCTTTATGGCCTTGCCTGAAAGTGGTTCTCTGTCTTGTCCTTAGATATCTTCAGTCAGGGAGCTCATCCCCCACCTCCTTTTAGAGGCCTTTTATTCCCTTGGGCTGCTGGGATCATTAAATTTGTCTTCCTTATGCTGAACGGAAGTGATCTTCCTCTTAGTCATTCAGAGTTCTGTAAAATAAATCCTCTTCCTTTACTGCTTGGCAGCCCTGGAAGGTTGAGTATCAAGGCCTTTTTTGCTCAGGCTTTGGTCTCTTTAGTGTTTTTAGCTCCTCCTTCCCACCCCCACTTCATATGGCATGACTTGAAGACACCCCCCCCCCCACCATTCTGATTACTTTCTAGACCAACTCTGAAAAAAATCAGTATCCTGTCATCGTGTTTGAACAACATGTGAAGAATGGGACTTGATTCAGTCCATTCTCAGCTGTGAGGTGGAATTATTTCAGATGCACATCCATCTAATGAAAACCCATTTGCAGAATTGCTAAGCTAGGATTTACATCCATAGGTTCCTTCCAGAGACAGAGTCGAGTGTCTGCTTGGATTCAGGGCTGGGCTAAATGCTCTGCCTACAAGTCTCCTTAGTTCCAACCCCCTTATGAATCAGGTATTCCTTGAGCCCCTAGGGATGGCTCCCGAGCCGGAGTTAAAACCCAGCCTCACCCAGGTGCCCCTTCCCAGCACCGAGCTCCCCTCTACGCTAAACGTCAGGCACAAATGTTGAGTTGCCACATGATTTCCACAAGTACTAGTCCTTGCCTGCAGGTGCTAAACCCTGTGTGGGCAGGCACCAGGGCTGTTTTGCTCACTCTTCTATCTCCAGGGTCTGCAAAATAGCCCAGACCTGGTGGTTGCATCTCAGATATTTGTTGATGTTAAATCTTAGTTGAATGAATGAATGAATGAATGAATCTTTGTACTTGTAACTTCTCCTTGGCAGTTGTTTTTCACTCTCCCCTATCACCCAGTATTTCATTTTGAGACAATAAAAGATGAGTACAGGTCACTGAAAGGGGATATACAACAAACTTCAGTGTATTTACTGTTAGAATTAATAAATGTTAACATTTTTATTTACTTCTGATCTCTTTCTATGTTTAGGAAATACAACATTGTTGTATAAGATCAAGTTAACATTCTTTTTTCTGCATCATCAGGTCTTCTTTTTTTATTTTTTAAATTTATTTTATTTTATTATTTTTTTTTTATCATCAGGTCTTCTACCTTCAGAAGCAACCATCATCCTTATTTTGGGCATGGTTGACCTGTGTTTAGTGTTTCTATTTCATGTAGATACTTGTATGCAGAAGCAATAGCGTGCTTTCAAATGCACATGAGTGTTATTTGACTATATTAATATTCAGTGATGTTTTTTCCCACTCATATATTTTTGAGATCTGTGTGTACATATGCACTGGTCCATTCATTTTAACTCCTTTTTTTTTTCCATTGTAAGATTCTATTGGTGTTTATTTAGCCATTCCCCAGTAATGCATATGTGGCTCGTTTTTAGTTCCTGGCTGTGGGTAGTTCAACTCATTATCCTGAGTTGTCAGGCAAGGAGATGTAGAGGCAGTGGTGAAATGACCCATCTAAAGTGCCGCAGTCTTAATAGGTAGTAGAACCAGAGGACTGGGCTCTATCTTCCGACCTCAGGCTGTGGTCTTTCTCACTGCACCACAGCTGTCTCCCTTTGGGAAAGGAGATGACATGTCATAGGAAACGTGGGAAGGCTCTATATCCTAAAAGCTCCAGGAAGGGAAATGACCATTTTTAGAGATAAGCGTAAGTGTCTGATGCAAAAGGAGGTCACCACGACGTGTTTCAAGGAAGAGAAAAGAACTGTGTGTGATAGCCCTGATATTGGCTCTTGTGTCTTTTGTCAGGCATCTGGTAGCCTCCTGAAGAAACAGGTCAGGATAAGTGTTACAACCACCTCAGAGTCGGCCAAATTTCACAAAAACAGCAAAAGGCTGTGGGTGGCTTTATCTCCCAGCTCAGAGGGTTCTAGGGTGTGGGACCACTTCTGTCCTAGGGGTTAACATCCTTTTTTTTTTTTTTTTCCATTTCAAGTGAGAATATATAGTGTCACTGTAGAACCAGTTTTAAAACCAGTTAACATAAAAGGACACTTTTCTGTCCTCGTTTCTCTCTAAAAATTTGGTCTTTGAAAACAATCAAATTTTACAAGTTTAGTAAAAGATGTTCAAGTTTCTGAGACAACAAAGACCTTCTTGTCCTTTCTCCAGAAATGGCATAATGGCCTTTAGGCCACCTGGCTCTGAGACTCGCAATAGAAAGCGAGCCTCTGGGGCAATTTGTGTAACTTCTCGGTTTCCTCATCTTTCAAAGAAGATGATGTCTATAACTGCCTCATTGCCAGTACAAATTTTTAGGGAAGTGGGAGCCTCAGGGCTCCTCACTTGCAGGAGCCATTCCAAGACCTTCTGTATAATTTTTATTCATAATTCGGTATGCTTTTTCATGAAGAGGGTCCACCAAGTTGTGAGAGCTTCAGCCCCATGTGCTCTGGATTCACCTCCTTGAACATCAGATGGTTATAAAGATGCCCTATTGCATCATTAGTACACAGTGATTGTTAGCTATGATTAGGATAATTATTTAATTAATAGCATGCACCTTGAATGTAACCTCATGCCTGGAACTGAGTGGGGCTCAATTAGTAGCAGCTTTAGTTATGCTATTCTCAAATTTGGCACAGTTTGGTTTTTATAGTGTCTTTCATCTTCAAGGACAATGTGAGGAGGACCAGAGGTAGCCAACCTGCCTGGCCAGTGGCCCCAGATTCTCTGTGATACAATAAACAAAAATCCCTTTAAGGCCTTAAAAGTTTTCTGCCCATCTTCTCCATCACTTGGCTCCCCTGAATGGTCTAGTTGACCTCTGTGTACCACGGTAAGATGAGCAATCAGCTTGGCAGAGACACCGAGAGGTTGACCTCATCTTCTCCCATGCTTTTTTCCTCAAAAGACCATGAACATGAAAGTTCCTCAACTAAAAACCAATGGCAAACAATTTTACAGCAGAAAAAAATGCTTATAAGAGAATGCTGCTCGCTAAACAAAAGCTGAGAAAAAGAGTGTCTTCAAAGGAGATAAGATTGTTAAGGACAGGGCAGCAGTGCTGAAAGTCTAGTCTTAGACATTCTCAGAGCTTTGGTTTGTAAATCCTCCACACTCTGAACCCTTGGACCAGGAGACACCTGATTGAGCATCTGCCTTTGGCTCAGGTCATGATCCCAGGGTCCTGGGATTGAGTCCTGCCTCAGGCTCCCTGCAGGGAGCCTGCTTATCCTTCTGCCTGTGTCTCTTCTTCTCTCTGTATTTCTCTCATCAATCAATAAATAAAATCTTTGGGGAAAAAAAAAAAAAACTTGGATCAGGGTATTTGGGCCCCATCTGAATTTTATGACCTGATGAGTTATTTTGTTCTTTCCTTCTAGAATGCAAATTTAGAAACACAACTGTGTTTCTAAATTTAACTTTTCCTGTTTTGGCTGCTTGGAATATTTGTTCACAGAAGACCTGTGTGGGATGAGAGCAGCCCTCCCTGGGGCATTAAGCCCACCATGGGCTGTCACATCCCTGGGGAAAGAAGCCTGGGAGGCATGGCCTCACTAGCCCATGGGGTTAATGGCTTGTGGATGTCACCTTTCTTTTATTGGGAATGACATAAGTATATGTGACATAAATAATAAATATATTTATGTCCCCCCCCCCAAGGTTAGTTTCCTTGGCATTCTGTTACTCAGTCTTCTCGTGGCACCCATTTTTCTTAGGAAGTTCTGAACACTGACTCTTTCATGAGGAAATGTGAAAGATGGTTGCTCTCAAGGCATAATTCTGAAAGCCATGTCTGGAATCTTCTTCCAGTTTCTAACCTCTTTAAACTTCTTCTCAGAGTATTTTTTTTAATAAATTTATTTTTATTGGTGTTCAGTTTACCAACATACAGAATAACACCCAGTGCTCATCCCGTCAAGTGCCCCACTCAGTGCCCGTCACCCATTCACCCCCACCCCCTGCCCTCCTCCCCTTCCACCACCCCTAGTTCGTTTCCCAGAGTTAGGAGTCTTTATGTTCTGTCTCCCTTTCTGATATTTCCCACCCATTTCTTCTCCCTTCCCTTATATTCCCTTTCACTATTATTTATATTCCCCAAATGAATGAGAACATACACTGTTTGTCCTTCTCTGATTGACTTACTTCACTCAGCATAATACCCTCCAGTTCCATCCACGTTGAAGCAAATGGTGAGTATTTGTCGTTTCTAATGGCTGAGTAATATTCCATTGTATACATAAACCACATCTTCTTTATCCATTCATCTTTCGATGGACACGAGGCGAGTCAGAGTATTTGTAATTGAGGCACCTGAACTACAGAGAAGGTGAGGGATTTGTCCAAAGTTACGCAGCATGCAGAGAGCTGACGTGGTGGCATTACTGCTCTTGCTTGGACTTCTAGCCTTGGATAAGCTTGGCTGTTTGCCCCTGCTACATCTACTTTTGGCTAGTGGGGTCAAAAAGGATCCCATGTAACACATGTAGCATTGGTGCTAACGGAGGTGCTTCCCATTGACCGTTCATTGAGCTTTCCTTTGAGGGGGTGGTATCTGGACCTTCCAATGACTGGAAGTTTCCTGAGCCAGGCTCCGTCTGTTCTCTGCCTTGGTGAGGACTTTGGTTGGAGCAAGCTGGCTATAATGAGGGGAAGGATTTACAAAACAGTTTGGTATGGAAACAGCAACTTTGATTTCTGTAAACTGGATTTTGGTCATTGTGGGAACTCGAGTCCTCTCATCTCAAGATGGGGATATAAATGACATAACTGTGTTGTAGTGAAGAGTAAATAAGATCATATTTGTAATCACACCTTCTATTCATGGTATAGCAGGTGTACAGTAAATGCTCAGTCAGTGGTCACCCCCTTTGAGCTCCCCATTCTTTGTCTCTGCAATGCATGGAGTAGACTGGGTGATCCTTAAAGTGCCTCCTAGCACTAAAATGGAATGATTTTATTGTGAGGAGATGTGAAATCTGTCCTTATGTAGATGAAGAGCTTCCAGAAATGTGAAAAGATGGCAAGCCCCTCAGTAAAACAATGCATCTCATTTGTGAGGTACTTTGCACAAGATGATTCACCCCAGGACACCCCCTGAGGTCTTGATCTTGCAGTTTATTTTCAGTCCTCAGGGCCTACAACAGGCCTTGGCACAGTGTGGGCTCTAGTTGGATATTGGGTGAATGAGTGAATGGATGGCATGACTGTCTTAGTAGCACATGAAACCCCAGCACCATGATGTCCACAGAGCTGGAAAGAGAAATGGCTGGCACCAGTGAAGGGCAGGGCTTTTGATGAGGAATTGGCTTCAGTTATCAATTCTCCTGCTCTAGGATCCACTGGTCTAACTTAAATAAAACAAAAAGTTAACACTTGCATTATACATCCTGAAAATGTGTCCCATTTTGCAGCAGTCTGGCTTGTTTGGAAAACAAAATTAGGAGGAGAGGCTTCCATGACCACCTAAGATTGGGAGACATAGCATCATATTCTTGAGGGACCTAAGACAGTCCTATCAAAGCCTCAGAGAACTGAATGAAAGCTTGTCTGAATTTGCTTAAGCTCATGTTTTCCAGACCAAATGGGGAACAGAACCTCATTCTGGCAATTTTTGTTAACTTCCTAGGAATCTAGGATTGGGGAAAACACACCTGGGGAAATGCCCATGTTGGTGAAGATGAATTATGTTGCAAGTCATACTTTTTATGCAAGACATGCAGTTCCAAATTTTCAAAACCAGGTGGTGGTTGGTCCTCTGACACATCTCATGTTGGGCAACCAATTAAAATTGTAGATGTGCATCTTCAGTGCCCTGGGGAACTCTGAACCAATCATACATCTGTGGTGACCAAGCAGATGCTGGTGTACTTAACTGAACACAGCACAGGAATATTTGCATTTTTTCCTGTGCCTGGTCCTACCAAATTAAAAAAACCAAACAAACAAAATACAAGTTTTGAAAGTGAAATATATACAATGGAATATTACTCAGCCATCAGAAAGAACAAATACTTAGAATTTGCTTTGATGTGGATGGAATTGGAGCGTATGATGCTGAGTGAAATAAGTCAATCAGAGAAGGACAGTCATCATATGGTTTCACTCATACGGGGAATATAAGAACTAGTGAAAGGGATTATAAGGAAAGGAGGGAAAACTGAGTGGGGAAAAATGAGAGAGGGAGACAAACCATGAGAGACTCCTAACTCTGGGAAACAAAGGGTTGCAGAAGGGGAGGTGAGTGGAGGGATGGAGTGACTGGATGACGGGTACTTGATGGGATGAGCACTGGGTGTTATACTATATGTTGGCAAATTGAATTTAAATATATTTTTTTTAAAGTGAAATAGCACCATCTTTCTTTACTATACTTCATCTCATATCTACCTAACACAGAGCTTTCCCCACAGGAGTATAAAAAGGGGCCTTGGGAAGCTTTCAGATGGGGGTGCAGGTACATGAATACCCAGTCAATCCTTTCCTCCCTTCAAGCTTGGCCATTGTTTACATTGAGGGTGGATTATATTAAGCCGATCTGACTTCCATGCTGTGAGATTTTCCAATGGGCAGATAAAGAAATGCTTTGAAAAGAGATCTCTTTCAAGGTGTCTTGGCCCACTTTGGTGTCACCAGCCCCTCCATCTTTAGCTTCTTTGACTCCACAGCTGTTTTGTGTCGCTCAGATGGAAAGCAAGAAGAAAGAAAGAAGAAAGCTCCTACTCAAACTGGGAATGGCTCCATTTTGAAATTGCAAAAGGCTGAAGATGCTTTTGTTTGCAGTCCCCAGACACTAGCTGATGGCAGGTGACATCTGTGGTATCTCCCAAAAGCAGATGTTAGAAAACCAAATCACATGGAGTCCCCCTGGCCATTTCATTTGCCTCATTGGCTGGGGGTTTATCAGGGTAGATTTGATTCATGATGCACTCTGTGAACCTTTATTAAGTTATATTTTGTAATTAAAATGTCTAAAATCAGCCGTGTCATTTGGGATATGGGCAAGAGAACTATTAAACAGGACTGCAGTGGGGGGCTTCACTTATTGTTAAGGAACCCGTGTTACAACCTTAACATCTCATTTATCTGTATCATTGAGAAATCTTTCCATCTCAGTGGCTACTGCTGATAGCAGGCTTGCACATCTAGAAAGTCAACAAATGTTTGTTGAATATGGTTGAATGAACTAAATGAAACATCCTTTCAAATGCCAGTCATTTAAACAAGTGGTAAGCATGTGATTGATGTCTTCCTAAAGTAAATTCTGTACATTCTTGCCTCTTAGACACTGCACTGAGTGTGGATTGGACTTCTTTGTGATAAATTTAGGCCATCATTTTGTTAAGGAAAGAACAGTAGTTTTGGTGTCAGGCTGACTAGACTGAAAATCCAAATGCTCCCATCTTCTAGCTGGAGACCTTGATCAGATTTTCTAATCTAGATGGTTGGCTTCTTCATCTGTCCGGTGGAAGGTGGTGCCTCACTTAACGGCATTGCTAGTCTAGTAGACTAAATTAACTAATGTAAATTAAGTGCCCAACTAGGTGGCTAGCACATCTGCTAGCCTTTTGATACTCAAAGTGAGGATCAGTACAGCAGCTTCAGCATCTCCTGGGAGCTGGCCGGGAATGAAGAATCACATCCCACCCACAATGCTGACTTGGGGGGTGCCTGCTGACAGGCTCCCCAGGTGAGTCCTAAAGTTTGAGAAACACTGGCCCAGATCTTCCCTTTTCTCTCCTATTCGGAGGAAAAGCAATGAACCAGCTTTAGGTAGTTAAGGCATAGGCTTTCTGGAGGGGTGCCGGATCCTACCTAAGCATCATGAGAGTGGCCTAAGGAAGGATCATAGGAACTTCTTTCTGATTCTTCTCCATGTAGGCAGGTTAATGTGAGATAGCCTTGTGCCATTCATTTCCCAGCCATATACAAGCAGATGTAGAATCCTCCTCTGGGGGATATACAGACAAGAGAGGTCCCCTTCCCCCAGGAGCACTGGGCAACCACGTGTGCCCCATGCATCGCATGCTCCTGGGAATGATTCTGGGTCATCTGGCTAGATGGGCAGTAGAGCACCACTGTCTCTGTTAAAACATCCAGCCTACCCAAGTCCTGACCCTGAATAGCAAGGAGGGTCCAGCAGGTCCCAAGGGCCTGAAGCAAAGCCAGGTTCAAAGTCAGAGGCAGCCCGTGGAGATGGGCCTGGCCTTGCTTGCTCCTGACAGAGCTGGTTCCCCCTCCCGGCTACCTTACTTGTACTCCTGACACCCAGCCACTGATTATGCAGGTTCTTGAATGGATGGACTCTTGCTTTCATACTGCCCCCTTTTAATATTTTTCACTGAATTCTAAACTCCTGTTACTCAGAGTGTGATCCAAGGATACAGTGGCATCGGAGTGCTTAGGAGCTTGTTGGCCACCCAGAAGCCCAGGTTCACCTGGACCCACTGAATCTGAATGTGAATTTAAGACACTTCCAGAGGATTCATGTGCATGGTAGAGTTTGACAAGTGCCAGGCTAGTGTGTGCTCAGTAAATACTAATTCTCTCTTCCTTTATTAACCATTATGTATAAAATAAAAATCAGTAAGTGTCCCCATGAGAGCTTGAGAAGTGAGGAGCAAGATGTCAGGGCAGAAATTTTATGAAAACTGTCTCTACCCTCTCTAGATCAGGCCAATTCTCTGGAAGGCTGGGACCACCCCACAATTGACCCGTGGCTACCGGGGGAGGCACCTTACTGCTCCCGCCCCTGTTCTTCCTTGTGGGTGTCTGCAGCCTGGGCAGGAGACAGCAACGCTTTGTGTTGCAATCGTTCGGGCAGCGAGAGTATAAACAGTGCGATGCTGCCTTCAGTTTTGTTACGTAACTTCGCTGGGGAGTCATATTTTCCAGATGTTGTGTATCAACATGCTCCCTGCTTCTTGCACTACCTGTTTCTTTAGCCATGTTCAGCTTTTCTGGGGAAAGGTTAAAGACAAGCTCCTAGGACAGCCCGGTGCTTTACATCTTCCGGGAAAGATGCCTTTTTTTGAGCTCATTCTAGGTTGTGTTTATTTGCTTTACTGGAGTCTCTCTAAAAAAATTTTTTTTTCCTCTCTGTAATCTTCCTCCTTCCCTGCCTCCCCTCTTTCCTTCCTTCCTTCCTTCCTTCCTTCCTTCCTTCCTTCCTTCCTTCCTTCCTTCCTTCCTCCCTCCCTCCCTCCCTCCCTCCCTCCTTTCCTCCCTCCCTCCTTTTTTTCCTTCTTTCCTGAAGAAGCACAGTTTGGGGCCATTGGAGCCTTGGTTTCCATTACTCCCATGTATGTGTGGACTTGAGTTTATATCTCTGAGGAATTTGGGCATGAACCTAAACCCATATTCAAGGGCCTAGGGCTGGGGGAGAGCCCCCCAGAGTTGCAACAGGCAGCTTTGGGACAGTGGGGGACAATGGTAGTTTGTCACCATGTGATGAATCACTCTGGGGCCACACACAGGAAATCAGAATGAGGAGACCCACCCCATCCTCCCTGAGCTTTCTTGCTGGTCCAGGCACTCCTCTGGTGGCAGGGAGGCTTGGAGATAGAAAGGACATAGTTTCAGCCCTCAGGAACCCCATTCTGAATGTAGGGGGAGAGAAAGCAAGCTACTTCCACACAGAGTGTTAAACACCCCACTAAAGGTGTGCACGTTGGGTTAGGTGGGGGTCCCAAAGAGGGTCAGACAGATGGGAGGGTGCTGGTAAGGAAAGGCTTCCAGGAAGTGGTAGTGTTTGAGTTGATGAGTATCTCCAAAGGAAAGTGATTGGATTATGTTCCCCCTGGGAATGGGGGACTGATGAGACCAGGACAGACTATTGTATGTTAACAGCAACACACAACTCCTTTCTTTCCACTGTGGTCAGCACAGAATTCATTTTGCAGTACTTGCTTCCTATCTCTCAAAAGGATTGCACAAAAGTAATATGGCTGCAGTTGCCTGGTATAATCCTTGGTCTATCTGGGAACATGGCTGCCTGTGCCTGTGTGTTTGTTACATGGGAACTTTTCCGTATGAATTCTCTCTTTTTTTGTCTGCTGTGAGCAGTGACTAATTTTGCACCCATTTCCTGCTCTCATTCTAATTAATGTTCCAAACATTTAGAATAGCAAATGGAAGGGAGCCGATAATATAAGAACAATAAATTCAGGGGTAACTGGAAGGAAAATTGGATATAAAAATTGCAATGTGAACCAAAATGGCATTTGATTAATTTGTGAAGGTGACGAGTGTATTTTTAAGTGTCAGTGGATGTCTCTCAGGTCAGAGTATTGGAAGAGTTCTTTAGGAATGTAAGACATAGGGCTCTGTTTTCCCCTCAGTGCAGGACTTCATTCTTGCTTCTAAGAAATCTGTCTGTGATGTCAGCAGGCTGCCCAACATGTGGACAGGAAGAGGGGAAGACATTCTATGAATCCACCCAAAGCTCCAGTAATATGGAAGCTTAGAACAGCTTAAGTATATATAGGTTTTATATTAGTCTCTTTGACTTTTTAAAATTACAATTCATTTAAGAATACAGACTTAGCTTAGATAATCCAAATTGTGTATACTGAACTATGTAGAGAAGAAGTTAAAATCTTCTTTACCCACACCTTGCCTCTTCCAAATATGTGCTCCAGGAAGATGGCCATTTGCAAACAAGGGCAGGATTCCTCATGACTTCCATTTATTCACTCACAAGTATGCATATATAGATTATAATAACGTAAATCATTAATATCCAAAATATGTAAAGAACTCAACATCAAAATATAAAACCCACAGATGATCCAATTAAAAATGGCCAGAGGACCTCAATAGACATTTTTCCAAAGAACACATCCAGATGGCCAACAGACATGTGGAAGAATGCTCAGTATCACTCTCATCAGGGAAATGTAAATCAAAACCACAGTGAGATATCACTTCACAACTGTCAGAATGGCTAAAACCAAAACCATAAGAAATAGGTTCTTGTCCAAATTGGTGATCTGGGAGGACCCTGAACTCACCCCTTCCATGGAACACACCAAATTAAACCTTGCTATAGAAGAGTTCCTTCTAAAGTAGAGAGCTGAGGGCTCAATAAACAGTGTCTGCACAACAAATGACAGAGAAGACCAAGGGAGAAGAGCAAGAAAGACAGACATGGTGGATGCCCCTGGACCCCCAGCCCATGCCAGCCACAATACCAGCCCACCAGCGGGAGTCAGCAGGCACACACAGCCTGCATAGGGTTGACCATACACAAGATCATTCCTTTAAGTCTAGAAATAGCTGGTCCACCTCAGCCACAGAAACAAACACAGAAAGCCAAGCAGAATGGGGGAGACCAAGGGGTATGTCTGCTCCTAGAGGAAGAACAAGAAAAACACTCAGAATAAGAACTAAATGAATTGGAGATAAACAGTATACCCAATAAAGAATTTAATGTTCCTAAAAATGCTCAATGGACTGGAAAACCACAAGAAATAACCAGTGTTGGTGACGATGTGAAGAGAATGGAACCCTCATGCACAGTTGATAGTGATGTAGACTGATGCAGCCACTGTGTCAAACAGTGTGGAGGCTCCTCAAAAAATGGAAATTACAACTACCCTAGGATCCATTAAGTCTACTATTGGGTATTTACCCAAAGCAAATGAAAGCACTGATTCAAAAAGATGTATGTACCTTCATGAGTATGGCAATGTTATTTACAGTATAGGAGGAACCCAGGTGTCCTTCTAAAGATGAACAGATGAATGGCTGAAAGAGGGGTTTGATAGATAGGTAAATAGATAGATGAATATATATAATGAAATATTACTGAGCCATAGAGAAGAATGAAATCTTGCCATTTGCACCAACATGGATGAATTTGGAAGGATGGATAATGCTAAGTGAAATGAGTCAGAGAAAGACAAATACCATATGATTTCACTTGGCTGTGGAATAAGAAAGAAAGAAAGAAAGAAAGAAAGAAAGAAAGAAGAAAAGAAAAAAAGAAAAGAAAGAAAAGAAGAAAAGAAAAGAAAAAAAGAAAAGAAAAGAAAAGAAAAAAGAGACAAACCAAGAAAACAGACTCTTAAATTCAGAGAACAAACTCACTTTGGTTGTTGCCAGAGGGGAGGTGAGTGGGGGTGAGTGAAAATGATAAAGAGAACACTTATCTTGATGAGCACTGAGAAATATGTAGAATTGTTGAAACATCATGTTATACACCTGAAACTAATATAACAGTTAATTATAGTTCTGTTTAAAATAAAGGAAAAAAAAACCCACAAACAGGTTAGATCTTACACCTTACTTTGCTATTTACACCTTACTTTGCTACTTGCTAACCTTTTGCTCCTGATATTTTTTGTTTTGTTTTGTGCACACCTTTTTGTTTAGATTTTTTTTTTTTTGAGAGAGAGAGAGCGAGAGAGCGAGAGAGCGGGCAAGTGAGCGTAGAGCAAGTTGGGGGGGGGGGTGGAGAGAGAGAAAGAATCCTCCAGCTGACTCTACCTCTAGCATGAAGCCAGACGCAGAGCTCCATCTCAGACTCTGAGATCGTGACCTGAGCCAAGATCAAGAGTCAGATGCTTAATGGACTGAGCCACCCAGGGGCCCCTTTTGTCTGCATGTTATGTTGACACGTGTGATGGGGAGAACAAGTTTTATTTCAGCAATCGAGCGAGGGAGGTGCTGCGCACTCATGTGGTCGCCCAGGGTCTCAGAGCTCCATGGCGGGCTGCAGTTATGCCGTGCAGTGTGGGTGTTGGTGCTTGGGGGTGACTGCCCGGTGGCCCCTGGAGCTGGCACAGCCCGGCCAAGGTGTCCCGGGTGCCTCCCTCGCACGTGGTCATGCTCCTGCCAGGTTTCCCTGGGACTTTATAGGGGACTGCGGCCTCAGGACCAACACAGTGAGGGCAGGAGTAGTGTTCTTTGGTGTTTTCACTGATCTCTCCTTTTCTCTTTGCCTTCTTTTATGCCTACTCCTTCATCCCCTGGAAAGAGACACAATGAAACAGAAGGTGTTTCAGGTGCTGCTCCTCCACCCTGAGGTAGAATGAAGTTAGAGCCTCCCAAGGAAGAGCAGGGGGTGGCTGGTTCTTTCCAGTATGCCCTGGGCTCTGCACCTGCACACCACTGCCTGGGCCCCGCAGCCTGAGCCAGTCTGGAACCTAGACCGGTTCTGGGCCATGTTCAACTCCAGTACCCCCACTTGCCTCTCTGAGGCCTTTCTTTTCTTTGTTGACTCGGCAAGTGAGATCATAACTAAGAATCTGAGGCATTAAGTCTACTGTGGCTGCTAATTCCAGGTGGACACACAGCAGCTTCTGTTTTCAGAGTAGGTCCCAAGGATTCCTGTAACATTGAGTGAGGTTCTTTTGTGCTTGAACCTCATCTCCCACCTTTTTGAGGCTGGTAACAGGGAAATGTCTTGATGACAGTTTAATCCCTCTGTGCAATCCTTTTGTGCAACCTGCACAACCCCCAACCCTTCACTGGGAGATTATATATTTTATAGGGTGGGCAGAGGGACCGGGCATGCTGGACATGTGGGATGAACTGTAGAGTTTCAGATATGGGGGTGCAGAAAGGAGATTCTCCTGTGGGCATTTCCTGATACAGCTCATGGACCAATCATTTTGATCATTTACCCAGCTCACACTAGTAGGTTGGGGGACTGTTGATGGATGACAAAAGCCTTTGACTTGAAGATTCTTTGCCCCCAGGTTTTTCTCTGCCTTTATAGCAGGGTCCTGGGGCTGTAGACAGGGTCCTTCCAGAGGCAGTATTTCCTGAGGAAGGTTGGAGTAAAGCTGTTTCCTGGTCCTGTTCTAAACCATCTTTCCTGGTGTTCTGGCCACTTGTGGTTCTTACTGAAGAGTAAGGGTTTTCCCCATCTGCAGGGTGCAGGGAGCTGCAATGGAAGGGTCTTGGCTGTGCAGGCAGCCACACCAGCATGCTGCCCATCCTCACAGTCTTCCAGAAAAAGAGTCAGCTAAGGCTTATAATAACATACCTTAGCATTTACCAGGCCTGTGTCTGCATGTGGGCAGGAGGTCTGATGTTCAAATGTGTGATTTACAAGGGATGTCTGCAATGCACAGAATTACAGTATCACCCTCTTCTCTGAAAACACTGTGTGCTTTGGTGTTTGGTTGAAGGCTATGTATAAAAAGTATTGAAGGAGAAATTTGCTTTGATTTTATGGGTCATGGGGCTTGTATGCTGGCAATCAAGTCACTTGTTTCTAGGGTACCCACATTCTGCCCCAGCTCAAAGAGGTCATCTGTTTTGTTTCTGTCTTCCTGAAAAGAATAGACAGGTCTATTGCTCACCCTCATAGCCATATCTGTTTCTAGCACTTTCACACATGATAGGTCAGTTTCCTGTGGGCCTAGTAGAGTTGTTTTCCCCTCTTTTCTACCAGACCAGAATGAGGAATGGAAAGGAGCCTCTGGGAGGTAGCCTGGCAGTGTCCTCATTGCAGGTTTTCCAGAGCATGACCATTTTAGGAGCAGTCATCAGGCTGGGTGTCAGAGACTCCCACTCAGGTACAAAGTAGGAAGAGTTCATTGAGGGGTTTTCCATCAGGCACCAGACAGGAATAAAACGGAATGTTCTGGAAAGAAGGGGAGTCACAGTTCCACCCCAAGCAGGCTGAATGGCTGGAGGCAGATGCTTTACCTGGCAGGGCTGAGGCCTCTCCCTCCTACTGTCCTGGCAGTTAAGTGGGATGGTGTACCATGCTGGAGATTTTACCAAGAACACATATGCTCACGATTTTTATGACCTGTATAGATCCAGTGGCTCTGCTGGTAGGAGGGTCACTACTCTGAGAGTTTTATTTTATTTATTTATTTATTTTTTAAAGATTTTATTTATTTATTCATGATAGTCACACAGAGAGAGAGACAGAGAGGCAGAGACACAGGCAGAGGGAGAAGCAGGCTCCATGCACCGGGAGCCCGACGTGGGATTCGATCCCGGGTCTCCAGGATCGCGCCCTGGGCCAAAGGCAGGCGCCAAACCGCTGCGCCACCCAGGGATCCCCTGAGAGTTTTAATACCATAATCAGAGTTCACAGTTCTTTTGTTCACTCATGCATATAAGTTCTTGGAAGGTGCTAGCGTAAGGGGCGTTTGCAAAGATGTGGCCCCAGGTCCAGTCTCCACATACTTGCTGTGTAGCTGGAGAGAGAGAGAAAAAGAGAGGGAGAGAGTGTGGGTGAAAGAGGGATGAGACAAAGCCTCAGACACAACCAGAGGAGGTAAGCTTGTCATCAGGACTTATAAAAACAACCAAGGAAGGGTGTTGGCCTGCAGCCACCTTGGGGGCAGCATACTGTAAAACACCTGTATTTGTGCCTCATGCAAGCAAGTGTGGTGGTCCACTTGACAGGACAGGGTTTCCCTGTTTAATCTGAGCTATGGTTCATAAATCAGTCAAATAAAAAAAATTCAATCTTAAAAACGTCTAGCAGTTCAAAAACTCTGGGATTAAGTTATGCCAATGGGACCCATAAATCAGCTAGAAGCTAAGTCATTCTGATTAGCTTCTCTGGGCAGGAGGGAGGAGGGTCAAGGCCAGATTGGCTGGGGGAGGGATCACGGGGAGGGGGAGATGTGGTGGGGACCTCACCTGGCCTGAGGTGGGCCTTGCAGAGGAGGTGGTGGGAACGGCCTCAAGGTCTTTGCCAGGGAGAGGTGTTAGGTATTCCCAGATCTCTTTGCAGAATTTTTTTTTTTTAAGATTTTAAAAATGTATTCATGAGAGACACACAGAGGCAGAGACACAGGCAGAGGGAGAAGCAGGCTCCATGCAGGGAGCCTGATGCGGAGCTTGAATCCAGGCCCCCAGAGATCACAACCTGAGCCAAAGGCAGACACCCAACCACTGAGCAATCCAGGCGTCCCTCTTTGCAGGATTTTAAAATGTGGAGTCCCCTTGATTTCCAAGTGATGAGTGAGTGTGGGTGCTCCCCTTTGTGGGTATCAGGACCATCTTGTTTCTGTTTCTCCTCAGTCACCAAGTGATGCTTTTATTTGTGCTCTATTTCCCACAATGATTCCTCTATGCCCTGCTGTATTTAGAGAAAAGAGGCAAAAGGGAAAAGAAACTTTTAGGGAAGAGCAGCCATGAAAGGCCTGTGGGCCACTGCCCCTCACTCTTGTGACCCTAAATGATAGAATGGATTCGGATCCCCAGCCACACCTCAGACTTGCCTTGAACACCTGCCTGTAGAAAGCTGACGGGAAGGAGCTGCCTTTCCTCACTGAGCTGCTATGACAGGGACATGCTCCTTTGGGGGGTCCCTTTTGTTCTCTACGAGCTCTCCCCTTCTTGTCGGGGAAACAGAATTGCTTTTCTGGGTGAATGCTTCCACCTTGTGTTTTGGGGCACCTCTCTTCTGAGGAGCGCAAGGCCCTTGACATGTGAGTGACCTCAGGCACCCTAGCTGGTGCAGTAGCAGCTGGATTGGGGCCTTTCAGGAAGCAGATGTTGCCTTCACTCTGCTCCTGCCTCTTCTGCTCTTCCACCTAGTGCCCTCGAGCCGTATTCCACCTGCTGCCCCCTGCATTCCTTTGCTGAGAGGCTATCCCTGATGTCAGAGTTCACTTTGCTCCATGAGTCGGTGACCCCTGGAATCAGCCCTCACCCAGTGACTGATGGGAGCTGGTGCATCGCCTTGCTGGTGGGACCCACAGTGGGCACCTGCTTGATGACACAGGCTTTATTGACTGCCTTCCCCCTACGTCTCAATTTCCCATTCACTACTTGCACGGAATATTTTTTTTCCTGAGTGTCTGCTCTGTGGAATCTTTAACCAAGACATTTGCGTGCATCCTTTTGTGCAGGTAGGTGATGGTGTATATAGGGAAGAAGTGATTATCCATGGTGAGCACAAGAGATGCCCAGAGCAAGGCCTGGCGCTTCTGCCTGCGGAGCCATGTTGTTTCCTCACCACTGGCATTGATGTTCATGGCTTTTCCAGAAAAGCCAAGTTAGCTCCCTCAAGCCCATTTCCTGAGCTTAGCTGCTCATAGTACCAGACATGAAATCAAGAGTGGAAGACACAGGGTGTGCTTTTCCAGGTACAGAGTATTCTGGTATTTGAATAACTGGTACATCCATTTCTACTGGTGTATATCAGCTGGCCTGTGCCTGTTTGATGGTGGGGTCATGCACCACTCACACATAAGGAAGTGGTGCACGGGGCTTGCCTCCTGAGCTGGGGGTTGGGTGGGGAAGGATTCCCAGAGCTCTGTCCTGCAGACTCCCAGGAGTAGTTGTCCTGGGCCTGCCTCATGCCTGGGCAGCTGTAGGCATGAATTGGAAAGCAAGGTCCACCCAGCTGGCTCACCTATAATTACATTTGCTTAAATCTGCCATCATGCCAAGGCTGGAGCCAAATGTGTTTCAACAGAAACTGCGCCAGAGAAGCACCAATGCCTGTGTTCTGTGCTGCAGTCGTTCCGTGGCTTTGTTTTCCATCAGGTACAGAATGGTCAGACTTGATGTTTGGAGAGGCAGCGCATGTATGGGTTTTTTTTGTTTGTTTGTTTCAATCAAAATATGGTGATTTACTAACATTATAAAGGTCGAGTTATGAAATTAACATGAGGGGATGCCCGAGTGGAACTTAGAAGATTATTTCCGCCTCATTTAAGAGATTGTTGCTGAATCACTGTTCTGGAGCTCTTGGGTTTGGACATCTGCTCATTTTTCTGGGAGAGATGTTGTCCCTTGTTTGGTTCATGCTGTGGTCATTCTTCCTGGAGTGAGCTGGTCTTACTGACGCTGTGCATTTCTAGCTCTGTGTCAACATCCTATGGAGGTGGCATCACATTTGCATGCTACCTCTGTCCTTATATGGACATACCCAGGCATGTGTGTTTACCGTGTATGTTTTTCTACAATACCAACCCATTTCTCCAAGTCTAAGTGGACATTTGTATGTCCTACATATTTAATTCAGTACTGACACTGCCTGAGGATAGTGTCAGATCCTGCAGCTGAGGGCTCAGTGCCACAAGACTGTCTCCACTTCACATGCCTGTTGCCAAGTCCAGGTTGTCACCTATGCTTCTCACTGACTGGCTGTAAAATCAGAGGTACCCACAACCCCTTCCTGAGTTCAGTTAATTTACTACAACTAGAATTTAATAGAACTCTGAGGAACATTTACTTATGTTTCCCAGTTTATTAGGATATTATACATGTCAATTATATTTTAAGAAAAAAATTTAAAAAGATATTGCAAAGGATAAAGATACAGACAGGTGAGGAGGTAGGTAGGGCAAGGGCCAGAGGGTCTTTTTTTAAAAATAAAATATTGTATTTATTTATTCATGAGGACAAAAAGAGGCAGAGACACAGGCAAAGGGAGAAGTAGGTTCCCTGCGAGGAGCTCGATGTGGACTCGATCCTAGGACCCCGGGATCATGCCTGGAGCCAAAGGCAGACACTCAACCACTGAGCCACCCTGGTGTCCCTAGAGTCAGAAGGGTCTTGTGTGCAGGAGTTGTCCCCATGGAACTGGAGTCTACCACCTTCCCAGCATATGACCATGTTCTCCAACCTGGGAGCACATCAACTATTGCTGTTTAAGAGTTTTGGTAGAGTCTACTCTGCAGTCCCTGCCTACCCTTTCCAGGAGGTTGGTGAGTAGGGCTAAAATTGTCAACACTAATCACTTGGTCTTTCTGGTGACCATCCCCATCCTGAGGCTTGCTGGGGGCCCCACCCTGAGTCATCTCATTAGCGTATACTCATGTGTGTTCAAAAGGGGCTTCTTAGGAATGACAAGACATTCCTGTCACTCAGGAAATTTCAAGAGTTTTGGGAGAGTTTTTGCCAAACCAGGGACAAGGACTTTTTAATATATATTATGTCCAATGTCATATATGGTTAGTCTTTGTGTCTTGTGTGTACGTGTATAAAACACACTCCTGTGTGTGTATGTGTATAAAACTTGTTTCTTTTTTTGGCAAAATTACTTGGAAGTAAGTTGCAGGTAGACATCAAGACCCTTTGTCTCGGGATCCCTGGGTGGTGCAGCGGTTTAGCGCCTGCCTTTGGCCCAGGGCGCGATCCTGGAGACCCGGGATCGAATCCCACATCGGGCTCCCGGTGCATGGAGCCTGCTTCTCCCTCTGCCTGTGTCTCTGCCTCTCTCTCTCTCTCTGTGTGTGACTATCATAAAAAAAAAAATTAAAAAATTAAGACCCTTTGTCTCTAAATACTTGGGACTGATCTAAGAATAAGGGCACTGTATTCCTATCCACAAATACAATACTGCTTAAGAAATGGAACAGTCATGTTGGAAACTTTTGAAATGATACAAGTGAAATCTTGATCAAACTACGACGTATCAGAAGCATGCAAAATTATTAGTAATTTATTGTACACACATTTACCAAATTACTGGTATACAGTGATCTCTAGGCGTGGAGCCAGGGTAGCAAAGGGCAAAAGGAAGACTGAATTGGTGAATAAACTGGAAATATATGAAGGATATAAAGGACTTCATTCTTGGAAAAGTAAAAGCTGCTTCTACTTCCAGGCCGTCAGATAATCCGGGAATTAAGACAGATCATCGTAAGGAGTGAGATGGTCTTATTCCTTGGGTCTCTAAGACATGTGCTACATTTAAATGTGTTTAAAATAACTAAAAGTATATGTCAAAGGATAGCAGTGGCTATAAAGTTTTGTATAGTTCCCTCCCGGTGTTAAATAAATACAGTTAATTTTCTGACCCCCAAAGTAATGTCAATAATGGCTAAGAAACGCCCATTTTAATATTTCTTCCAGTTGTCCCCAAAAGTGTTTTATATTTTCATATTTTAAATCTGGGATCTAGACAAGGTTATGTTTATCAGATTATGTTTATCTTTAATCTGCCTTATTTTTGAACTCTTTTCTTTTCTTTTCTTCTTTTCTTTTTTCTTTTTTCTTTTTCTTTTTTGCTTTTCTTTTCCTGCCATTGACATTTTGATGAACTGAAGTGTGTTAACTTGTAGAATGCCCACGCTCTGAATTTGTCCAGTTGTCGCTCCCTGGTTAGGTGCAGGTTGGACATTTTCAGCAAGAATTCTGCCTAAGGGGTATGGCGACAGTGTATCACATTGGGAGGCACGTGATGCCAGTGTGGTCCAAATTCATTATGATCAGTACCTTATGGTATCTCCCGGACTGATGCTTTGTATCTGTGTGGCTATCCTGCTTCCCAATAAACTTATACCCTATGTGGCTTTAGCATCTGTAGATCATCCTTACCTAGATCAGTTTGCAAAATGGTGATTTTTCTATTCAATCACTATTACATTAGGTGGCATTCCTCTCTAAAAAAAGAGCCCTTCTGCTCCATTTAGTATCACTATGGATTCTTTTTTTGTCTATTCATCATCATATTTTTTTTCATGCTCAAATTGTCCTAATTTTGGCCCTAAGAGCCCATTCAAGCTGATATATTCACTAATGACTTGCCACACTCACCTTACCTTGTTCTTTCCAGCAGAGTATTTCAGACTTTCAAAGACATGCGGTTTCTCTCTAGCCTGCACCTACCTCTTCTGTGAAATCCAGTTAGACTATCACAGTTTTCTTGTGATTACTAGCAATGGTTTTAAAACTCTGGCGCTCCTTTGTGTAGGCTCCTGCCAGGCCTGGGCCCAGCAGCCACAAGCTCGTGAAAGTTAGCAGATCCAAGCTGAGCCCTTCTCTGAGCTTGTCCAGATTAATTCACACTGTCAACTAGAACTGATGAATTGACAGTAAGACACAAAAAACAGGGACATAAAGGAACCTGTTTTGGGTGAAAAGTATTTTCCTTTGAGGAGAAATATAATCTCCTTTATCCTTCAGGCTTAGAAAAGTTTGAGAAGGATATTGTGAATAGAGTGACCTGGAGCAAAGTTTGACTTTAAGTATGCTAGTGGATGTTTGGAGTGTAAGCAGGTGTATGACATAAACTTTTGGATGGCCCAGCCTAAAACGTTCTAGACTTCTCCTAGGACTGGAAGCTTTTATTGAGGGTAATTGTTTCTGGCAAAGTTGATCACTTCTTTTACATTCAAGACTTTCTTTGGTTAGTGCACCTCAAAAAGGAAATGGGATCAGGCCCTGTGGAGTCACTAGGACTAGACCTGGACGTTGAGGTGACCACACACCACAAGGCCAGCAGCGCTGTCAGCCTGCCTATTGGAATGCCCTCTCTGTCCACTTGCTCCCTCACTGTGAAGCCCACCCACATCCCACATAGATGGGTTCTCTGAGGTTAATACGGAGGTTGAGGCCTAATGGGGGCTTTTGCTACCATTTACACATGTTCTGCAACTTTCTGCCAGAACAGTCCTGGAAACCATACTTCACGAGAAACTAAAAGCTTGTGACTCATTTGCCAAGATGGCAGAAGAATTGGCTTTAGCTGGAAAATTGCTCTTTTTCCCAGCTCAGTTTGAAACCACTTTTTTATTGCTTTGCAGACCATTTAATTGATCTTACTGTTATTCACACCATTGCTAGCATTTCAAACCAGTCTACTGAATTAAGAATATTTGCTTTCAGTATGTCATAGATGGGAAGAATACCTGCCTTGCGAGATGGCTGAGAGGCAGGTGAGATCAGACCCAGAAAGTTCATAATGCAACACCTGGTGCAGGATAAGAGCTCAGACACCAGTTTTGATTATGGAACATATTTGGTAGCTGTGATGATCTGGCCTTGGAACACTTCAGCATGAAAAATGCTCTTCCTAAGTTCCTAAGTAATTCCACTTATTTCAGTCATTGGAAATCTCCTGGCTGACTGCTAGAATGGATAAGTTACAAATGGATGTCAGAGGGCACATGGGCCTGCCCGTTCTCCTCATTAGAGCAGAGGAAGTTAGCCAGAATGCTGCTTTCCTTGGTGTTAAAGCTGCACTCGGATCAATTCGAAACCATTTTTAGTTCCAGTGATATTCTCTTGTACTGATCATATCTATAGCGAGATTGGGCTGCAAACATATCCGTTATAAACCCTTTGATGTTTACCAGGGGGCATTTTTCACTGCTTTAATTGATGGTTAGGAAGTTCTGTTTTTGAGAAACTGGCTCTCTCTGATTCACACCAGGAGGTGTTACCATTGCACAAACCCCCGAGTTCGCCAGTGCTCCTGGTCACAGGGCTCTGTGGTGGCGGCTGTCTGGTCAGTCACCCTCTCCCAACTCCACACCATGATGGTTTGATGTTTTCACTCATCCATATAATTGGAGAAAATCAAGTTGTTGGTGCTTAATGAGATGCCTTTAGGCTGTGTCTATAGAATGTCAATTATGTAGCAGGAAATAGGGGAAAAGTCAATTATCTTATTTTTCCCCAAGAGTTTAACACAATCTGATATTTGCATTAATATTGTGACACATGCTGTCCTGGGGAATGTCTCAGACTTTTGTTTGGTGACTTAATCCTCCTGGTATGTTCACTTTTCAATCTTCACCCAGGCAGCTGACATTCCAGAAGCATAGCTTTTCTCTGTTGTGACAGCTCTTGGAGGTGAATGGAAGATGGGACTTTTTCTTTCCTTGAAATGACACCTTCTCATTCTTACTCCTATTCATCATTCTCTTGCATTCCTGAAATAGCTTAAGTGGCCTTTGGGTCAAAGTGTCACCTCTTGCCCCGAAAAGAGAGAAGGAGCACAGACCACAGCCCCGAGTCTTCAGGTTCTGTTCCTGCCTCACCCCAGCATGGGAGATGAGGCCTGGTTGCCTGGGCTGTAGGGATGTATTTCCCTCTGAAGGTGGTGTTCCTCTTGAAGCATGAATTCTTCCTTAAGCCAGGGCCTGGGAAGCCACAGGATGGTATGCTCCAAAGGGATGACTAGGGGGTTGTTTGAAGAGGGATATATTTTTTACCAAGAAGTGGGCAGGATGGGGAACCAAGGAGCGATGAGAAAGCTTTCAGAGAGTAGCCATGGTGGGGGCCATCACCAACCCTGTGCCTAAGAGGACAAGGAGGGGCAGGGACACCCCCACACTGAGATGAGGGCTATGGAAGGAGGACTTGATGGGAGCTCTGGGCCAGGAGAGAACTAGAGGGAAATAAGTGTCCTGCTCTCTCAACCTTTAATCTCCAGCCACTGGCCAAATCCACCTGGAAGCCAAAGGCCAAGGGATCTGGGTTTGGCCTTTTATGGCACAGAGTAAGAGGGGGGGTGGGGCTTGTGGGTTGTGGGTCAGGAGGGACAGGGGGAGAATTTCCAACACATTCAGTTTTCCTTTTTTTTTTTTTTCTTTTTGCACAGAACAAAGCTTGTTTCCTTTGTTTTACAGAAATGGATACTTCAGAAAGCCAGGAAAAATAAATCCTGCCAATAATTAGGTACTGTTTAGAGATTCATTAGAACCAGACTTTGCACCAGGAGAGAGATGTGGCCTGACCATTTTATGAAGGTTTATTGTTCCCTACATTTATTTTGATTAACATTTTTTTATGTCTTTAATTTTATTTTTAAAATATCCTATTAATATTTAACTATACACAGTATTGGATCATATTGTTCTGTTATGATTCACACAATGGGAAGATAATTTCTTTTCTTTTTTTAAGAGAGAGAGAGTGGGTACATGGGTGAGGTGGGGGGATGATCAGAAGGAAAGGGAGAGAAAGAATCTTAAGCAGGTTCTGCACATGCCCAGCATTGGGCCCAACAACCATCGGGCTTTCACGACTGTGAGATCATGACCTGGGCCAAAATCAAGAGTCAGATGCTCAATGGATTGAGCTAGCCAAGCGCCCGAGGAAGAGGATTTCTAAAGGCCTTCCATCTCATGATTGCCGGAGTGCTAGATTAAGGGAAATACCTGGAGTTTTTCCAGGTTTTGAGGTCATCGTTGGCTCCTTCTGTCTTCCCATTTCGTGGCCAGGCTGCAGATGGATGGAACAGCAGCGCATGGTTATAGTTGCTTTGTCGCTGAAAGCCATAGCACACTGGTCACCATTTACCATGCAATAGCCCCCCAGGTAGAGCGCTGCCAGCGGGTGGAACGTATGAGGTGATGTGGATGTGTAATCACAGGATTTGTTACCTACACAGACTTCTTCAGAATGAGGAAGAGAAACATCAGTGTGTGCCCTACCCAGATGCTGCTCAGAGTCTCAGGGTGAAATCTAATGCACTCCAATCTCAGACTTCACTAGAGTCTGTCACACCGTTGCAAAGCGGAGCTCGCTTTGGCACATGTTCTGCCCTGGATAACTACTTATTCCACTTATAGATGGTCTTTGTCATTGTAATATCTTTAGGATGGTACTGATTTGAACTTGTCTGCCTCCCTGGCCTCAGGACCCTGCACTGCATCTTGGCTTACCATACTTTAATAGTTTAAATGTATATTCCTTGTTCTGTCCACTTTTCTATAAGATTCTATAGAGACACGTTCAGTTAGTATATATTTATTGGGCACCCACTACATGTCACCCACTCTGTGTTCTGGGACATGAGGAAGAGGAACAGAAAAGCCAAAATGCCTATCCTCTTGGAGTTCCCATCCAGGCTGGGAGCAGGGGGTGCTCAAGACAAACAGCAAACAAACACCAGTAAATGTAAAGTTTGCTAGAAAGTGCTAGATGGTGTGAAGACAATGAACAAGGTAAAAAGGGACCAGAAGTGGGGAGAGTGTAGGGTGGGTTGCAAATTTAAATGAAGGTAAAAATCTTAGAGAAGGTGGTATTTCATTCATCTCTGAAGAAAGTGCAGGAGGGAGCCATGGAGATATCTGAAGGTGAGACTTGCAGGCAGAAGGACAGCAAACAAAGTCCCTGAGGTGGAAGCATGCTGGATGTGTGCATGGAATAGTGCAGAGTCAAAGTAGCTGGAGCAGAGTGAAGGAGGAGGAGAGGAGCAGGAGGGAGGTTAGAGAGGGGCAGCAGAGCCGGATCACTTAGGGCCTTAGAGACTAATGGAGGTCTTTGGCTTTTCCTGTGGTTGGGGAGCTATTTCTTGGTTTGAGAAGTTATGTGACCAGGCTTATGTTTTCAAACAATCAACTGGAATGTTGGGTTGATAATACAGTGCAAAGGTCAAAGGTAGAAAATGAAATCTTAATAGACTATTAAAATGGTTGTGGCTCAGAAAAGGTTGGGAACCAGGTAGGGTATGAGGAGGCATCAGGTCCTGGCTACAGTCTGAAGACAACAGTGGGGTTTCCTGAAGGAGTAGATGTGGATGAGATGGAAATAGAAGAATCCAGGATTCTTGACCTGAGCAGGAGCAGGTGAGGCAGCTGGTACAGCAGGCTTTGTGGGGGAGATGATACGGTGTTCTGTTTCAGAAATGTCAGTTTGTAGATGCACATGAGGCACCCAAGTAGAATGAATGAGTAGGAGGCTGAAGTGTGCACCTGTAGTTCACTTCACAGGTTAAGGCTGGAGATCTGAAACTGGGAATTCTGTAGCATGTAGAAGCTTATATTTACAGCCACGAAGTGGAGGAGATGCTTCATGCAGTGACTATGGACAGAGAGGGGCCCTACTGGGCGCCAGCAAAGAAGGCTTCCCAAAGAAGGGAAGACAGACAGGAGGAGTCACCAGGCACAGGGGAGGAGAGCCAGAGGCTGTGGTCAGTCTTCAGAGCCCAGCACCTGGACAGGAGGGAGTGAACAAAGGGGTTGAACGCTGCCCACACAGCACACGTCTTTGATGACATACACAAGAGCAGGTCTCGGTGCTGGTAGAGACAGATTGATTGGAATGGGTTCAAGGAAGAAAGGAGGGCAAGAGTTGGAGGCAGATAATATAGGCATCTCTTTTGAGAAGTTTTGTTACAAAAGAGTAAAGAGAAATTGTATAGTATCTCACAGGAAAAGTGAGAATATCAAGAATTTTTACTGTTTGGAAAAAAAAACAACCCAAGAATATATTTGTACAGTAATGGAATGGTCTTTGTTCATCTGAATATATTGACATCGCAGAGTCTTTTTCTTTTTTACGTAATACATTTACTCTACTACTTCATTCCACAGAGGTGCATTCCCCTCTCATCAGTAGATGGAAATAGTCCTTATTCCTATAAGAGACACACCATAAGGCATCCTTGAGCTCCAGTTTTGTTCATCATAACTGAATTTGTTATTTAATTTACAGGACAGTGGGAGGTGTAAAATCATTCTTTGGGGTAACAAATAAAACCTCTCCTTCTAGATTTTCTATTCCAGAAATAGCTCTTCCCTTTCGGAGCTAAGTGACTGAGGTCAATTAATTTGTGGTCAAAAACATGTTCATGAATCCTGAGTTTGCTGTCCGGCTCATCCCTGTCTGCTTAATACATAGAGAGTGCTATCCTTTTGCCTGTCTTCTTTTAAGATCAGGGGTTTGACTGTGGCAGCGTACATTGAATCTCTGTGATCTGATATATGTGAGATCTTACTTGTTCCAGCTTGGAGCCCTGTCACATTACTGGACACCCCCTTGAGCTGGTTGAATCAGCTGATAATAATTTGATAATCTAGAGTCCCTAAGCATGATTTTACTTAAAAGGACTCCTTAATACACATCATAGACCATCTTAACACATTCATTGTAGCATGATTCTTAGGATAACAACCACATCACACACTTTTATTTTGAAATACAATTAGGCCTTAACAAAGAATTGTTTTAGCTGTTTGCAGGGACGAGGTGCTAGTATCTCTTATCCAAAGATTTCCCTGGGCAGGGCTGCCTGAGGGGTATGAGCATTGTCAGACCCTATGGGGCTGGTTTCACTGCTCCTGAGGAGGTAGACAGGGACTTTACAGAACTGTGGCTTGGCCAATTAGATGACCCCCAACTGTCTAGAGCCTCCATGTGGGATGCTACAGACTGCATGTTTGTGTCCCCACAAATTCATATATTGAAGTACAAATTAGGTTTAGATGAGGTCATGGGGTTAAAGCCCCCATGATAGATTTAGCACCCTTATAATAAAAGGAGGAGCTCAGAGCCCCCTCTCTATGGTGGCCAGGAATGGGCTCTCCAGACAGACACTGAATCTGATGGCACCTTGACCTCAGACCTCTAGCCTCCAGAACTATGAGAAATAAATATTTGTTCTTTAAGCTCTCCAGTCTATGGTATTTTGTTACAGCAGCCTGAAATGACTATAATGCAGAGGAATGCTTATGTCTCCATTAAGTCAAACTTAATGGAACAAAAGGCATCTTTCAACCAGCTAGGGACTTACAAATATATTTAAAAATTAGCTCTCTTAATATAGGACCCAGCTTGAAGGGGCTCTGCTGGGACAAATCTGGGACAGTTTGAGTCCCAAAACATATAAGGACAGGAATGAAGTTAAAAAAATAAAAATCCATGATCCAATACTTATAAAGTACTGGATAAATAGATAAACCAGTAAAGAAAGAAATCTGGGAGGAGGGAAGGCTCTTGCTTACATTTGACTGCTGATTACTGATTGGTAAATGTAGAGAAGGTGCTGGATGGGAAGATCATAATTTTGCAGTCATCACAGTAAGGATTGAACCAGGTAAAATTTACCAGTGGGTGCAAAATCCAGGGACAGATTTGATGAGAAAGAAGATATTTGCCCACTCTTAAACTATCTCCCCAGAAATTGCTAATAAGTAGCAAGAGAAACAAAAGTAACTATAGTGGATTAAATCCAATGGTATATTAACTGAAATCACCTTAATCAAAGTGAACGTTATTGATGAAACCAGGTGGTCATATACCCTGTAGAAGTGATACCCCAGAAGGCACTTTTGCCTCCATGGTGTTTTCACCAGGAGTACACAACCCAAATACAGTTATGAGGAAGCACCAGAATACCCCAAACAAGGAATTTTTCCTTCAAAAATGCTGATGTCATGAGCAATAGGAAGGCTGATGAGGTGCCCCAGAGTAGGAGAAACTGGGAAGATGGTACAGCTAAGCATGGATTTTGACCAGATCCTGTACTGGGGGCGGGTGTGTGTGTGTGTGTGTGTGTGTGTGTGTTCTGGTGGACATTACTGGGTCAGTTGCCAATGTTTGAATACAGACAGTAGACGAGACAGAAGAATTATATTAACAGTAGACTTAAGAGGTTCATGAGTGTGCCATGGTTATGTAAAAGACTCATTTTGTTGACAAATAAGCTGAATTGTTTTAATGTATAGAGGCATGGTGTTTGCAACTGACTGCAACAGTTCAGAAATAGTGATGGATGGATGGAGGGATAGATGGATGAGGATAGAAATTATGTAGATGGATAAACAGAACAATAAAGCAGATGGAGCACAATATTGACAATAGGGAAGACGGTTTATGGGAGTTCAGTACACTACTGCAATTTTTGCATAAGTTTGAAACTGCTCCCAAAGAAGAGTTAATGATCCTTGTTGGAGGATTGATGGACCCATCCGTTCATGCAGGATTTATTGAGCATAGGTTTCCTGTGCAGTGAGGCATGCAGACAAACCCCTGGCTCTCAGGAAGCTTCTGCTCAAGGGGGAGATGACAGAATAGAGTATGAGTACAACGAAGAACCACCAAAAGGTGTCAGATGGTGATCGATATTTCAGAGAAGGGAAACAGGGTCATAAGGTGGTGATTGGTTCAGTGGGAGGGGTCCTCTTTATATCAGAGGCCATGGCAGGAAATGGTAGCCTGATTGAATGAGTCAGTCCTGTATCTGCCTAGGGAAGAACATCCCAGGCTGAAGGAGCAGCCACTGCAAAGGCCCATTGGCAGGAGGGAGGTGGCATACTTGAGGAACAGAAAAGGACATTGTGATGGGGTGTTAGGGACAGGGATGAGGAGTTGGAACCTGGGACAGGGCAGGACCATCTAGGGTCTCGTCAGCCAGAGTAGGGATTTCAGATTTTATTCTAAATAGGAGAGGGATCCAATCAAAGGTTGGAAGAATGGAAGTGACATTAATGAATTCATGTTTGCAAAAATCACTGTGGTTCCCTCATGGGGTATTACTTGTAGGGGGATGCTGATGGGGGAGGAGGCCTCCAGGAGGGACCCAGAAAGACAGCCGCCCTCTCCAGCCCCCACTGGTGTGAATGCTTGTGGGAATCCAGGGCAGCTGTATGAGCACACTGGTTTTGTTTTGTTTTTTTTTGTCTTTAATACCAAAACGGATCTTCAGTGCAGTCACTCAGTGCTTCTCAGCAACTCTAAAAATTGACCAGATTTCTTTTTCCAACATTACTTTGACACATGCCAAGAATGACAAAAATGCATCTCTCTTTTATTTATTTATTTATTTATTTATTTATTTATTTATTTATTTATTTATTGCTCTTGAGCTACTTTCAGGCCCGAGTTGGGGAATAATAAATAGAAACCGAGAACATGACTAAAGAGGCCCAGTTCCACAGGGAGAAAACCACTGTGAGGTTCCAGAGAGGTATTAAGAGTCTCACCAGAGCCCACAAAATAGGAGGTGTCAAGGGGACATAAGCCCCATGGCCACTCCAGTGCTACCTGGAATATTGTAAAAGAAATAAAGACTAGCTTTTCTTGCTCATGGTTTCCCACCACTGCTTCTGCCCTCTGCCACCAGTACCCTTTCAGGAGTTTGGAATTCTGTGATCTGGAGAGGAGCCTGAATAGCCCTGTCTCCCTCCCTGGTGTCAGGTGAACTGTGGTTTTTCTTTAGCTGACTGAGAGGGCTCAGGAATGGAGTTCTTATAGCTTGTAGGTGGATGTTTTGTTGAGGCACATCCTGCCAGAAAGCAGAACTGTGAGGCTTAGGGAAAGGGTCCTTCAGTGAAATGATTGATTGATTCTTTAAAGAGTGGGCAGACTCTTTGGAAAACCCTTGGAAGACCCTTTAAACTACAGGTGTGTGTGTGTGCATTTGTGTGTGTGTGTCTAGAGGTTGGGGAGATGCACTGTGGGACAGTGTGCGTCCCTGGAAGAGTATTGACCCGTGATGTCAATAGTTCTGGTAGATCTTTTGATGGTTATACAGAGTAGTGCTCTTTTATTTTCCCTCTGGATGTGTTTAGCAGCTCTCAGTCACTCTTCCACTATAACCAGGGGGCTCAAATTAGGGTCTGGGAAGCAGATTCTGGTGGGGGCTTAAATGGCTTAAATGGCCCCAAACACATTCAAAGTGTGTGGGGGAAGGTGGGAGACTTGGTTCATTGCAAGGAGCAGTGTAGGAAGAGGAGGGTAGTCTTTTACCGAAGTGGTTTGTGGCATTAATAAGAATCAGAGAAGTAGGGAGGAATGGAATTTTTAAAAAGAATACATTTTGTGTGTGAATTTGCACTTTGTTGAGCAAACAAAACATTAGAGTCTAGTCTTCATGATCATTTTTAACAGTGTAAATAGATAAATTGATAATTGAACATGGTAATCTTTTTGAAAAATGGAAAGGAAGAAAGCAACACTAGTATAACTATTGCTTATTTTCTATATGCTCAGTGATAGTAAACGATCCTTCAGTGAATATGACTTTGATTTTTGGATGTAGCCATCAAGTCACTGAGCAGGAATAATATATGTGAGAGAGCTGACTGCTCATTACCATTTTGGAGAAAGAAGACAGGAGAGATATTTGTACAATCCTGTGAACATACTAAAATCTGTTGAACTAAACATGTTAAATGGGTAAATGGTATGATATGTTAATTACACCTGAATAAAGCTGTTAGAAGTACACAGGCAGACAGATTTAACTATGAAGAAATCAAATTTTAAAAAGCCATACAGGAAACAGAACATACAAATGGGCACTCATCATCTCCATGGGACTTGGACCACATATTTTAATGATTTGAAGTGGGCCCAAAGGTCCTTAAACTGAACTATGGGAAAGCTTCAGAACCAGAGACATACTGCCTTCCATATTCTCAGTAGGGTCAAATGGCTTCAAAGAGTGGTTTGATTTTTGGAAGCAATCAGAGTGACTCCAAGGTAAGTTTAACAATTAAGCATATGATGAAACTGAGAAATATCAACACAGTAAAAATAATAAAGAATGCTATAAGGAAAGACGACAGACATTTTCTTTTGGGGCTCCCATTTATTGACTCCATTAATGACCATCTTTTGGTCAGTGAAATTAGCTAGTTTTCAGACACCAACATTATAGGCCAAGGGAAATGAGACTGTCTTATGATTAGTGAACGACTGTAGCTAATTGTCTTGGTTGGGTTCCTCCGGAAGCCAACTGGATTAAGCCAGTGAGGGGAATGTTTATGGCAGGTGATCACTGTGGGCATCTGGGACTCACTGTCACCAGTAACATTCCTCAAAGTTGCCCAACCTAGCCAGCTTTGTCTCATCTGTCACTTGTTGAGCACTGCTTTTGGGGGTTTTGTTGTCTAGAATTTGTTTGCTGGGATACCCTGCACTTGGGCTGAGCATGCTCTTCTAGGGAGAAACACAGCACTCAGGCAGAGTTAAAATTGCTAGCAGCATCTACTATGTTATTCTAAATCAGTATTGTTCAATAGAATCTTCAGTGATGGACACGTTCTGTAAGCTGAACCATAGCCACTAGACACTTTGAAAGATGACTAATGTGACTTGGATATGCTTCATATCCCAAGCTTCATTTGCTATCTTCTTTCTGTTGAAGGTAAATATTGTATATTTTTTGTCTTCTTTATAAAGCTAAACAGCAATAACTGAAGATATTTGCATACCTGACTTCAATCATTCACAGAAATGAAAGGCATGGTATCTGTAGTGGCCAGCGTGGCTAGTGGCTACCAGCTGGGGCAGTGTAAGTCTAAATAGAATATTAGAAAATGAATCTCTCAAAGGCTTATAGTCTCAAAGTCTCAAAATGAGGTATCAAGAGGACTAGAATAAAATGAGTAGTACATTTTATCTAAAGATGTATTTTCATGGACTCTTTAGCCTTCTGCACTTTGAACAGATTTTCATCTGTGCTTAGCTGATAGGTAGGACTCTGTGTGCTCAGCCAAAGATAATTGCTAATTAATGCAGTTCACATTTTTCAGTGCCTGCTGTAGGAAACTTTGGTGTCTCTGAATCCTAGCTCTGTTAGGGTGGCTAACATGCTAGAGCCTTCATTGGTAGGAATCCGTGCCTGCAGGACTGCCCAAGTGCTTGACTCAGCCCAGGTCAAGACTGCTAGGGGTAAATATTGTTGCAAGGGGATTAATGGAATTATTCATTTGGTTTGATACTTATAGTTGAAACAAAGTCATTTGGTTTGATGCTTGTAATTGAAATAAAGTGGTTGGGCAATTTTGATTAGTCTTTTTAGCTTCTTTGTATTGGCCAGTTTTTACTTGGGGATGATATGTTTGAAGATATCAATCAGATCACTGGGTTATAAAGGCATTCAGAAGATTATTCACACCTGTGTCTGAAAAGCACCATGAATCATCAACAATTAATTTTTATTGAAAACAGGCAGCGGCATTGTAGACTGTAAATGACAAATAAGTGGGACATCTGACTTACTGATTTTTCTCCCTTTCTTTGCCCAAGGCAGACATGGCTAATCAATCACAGTGCTCTTTCTTGTGGACCCAAAATATAGCCTCTGGGTCTTTTCATAACACAATGCTCCTGACATATACCGCAGGCCAACCAAGATTAGCATGTGCAGTAAGAAACAATGAGTCATTTCAGTTCTACCTGATAGAAAAGAATGAGTGATTCAGAAATCACTTATATGTATGAGATTGTAATACACTTGTGGTTTGGGTTTTTTTTTTTTTTTTACTCTCAGGATTAAAGGTACTAACATTATAATTTATGCCCCCCACCCCTAGCCCTATCCCTTGGGCCAAGGCTCAGCAAACTACCTGTTTTTGTAAAGATTTTATGTGATGCAGCCACACCAACTGTGTGTACTGTCTGTTGCTACTTTTTTGGTTTAGTAGTACATTTGAGACTACGTGGCCTGCAAAGCCTAAAATATGTACTATCTGCCCCCTTACAGAAAAAGTGATGCCATGTTAGACTCTTCTTTTGAGTTTTGTTCAGGGAGAAAGCCTCTCCTTCCTGTTGGCATAGGAATAGAGTTAGATTAGCCTGTGCTTGTCCCCTCTTGCACTGGGTGAAGCTGATGAAGCTTATTGCTCATGAAACTTACAATCTGTAAAATTTATATGAACTTGATATAGGGCCACAGTGCAGAGTTGTTAGCCCCAGCACATCATAATTAATCACAGAGATTGAACTTCTTTTTTTAATTATTTTTTATTAGTGTTCTATTTACCAGCATACAGAATAACACCCAGTGCTCATCCCGTCAAGTGCCCCCCCAAGTGCCCGTCACCTATTCACCCCCAACCCCCACCCTCCTCCCCTACCACCACCCCTAGTTCACCTCCCAGAGTTAGGAGTCTCTATGCTCTGTCTCCCTTTCTGATATTTCCCACACATTTCTTCTCCCTTCCCTTCTATTCCCTTTCACTATTATTTATATTCCCCAAATGAATGAGAACATATAATGTTTGTCCTTCTCCAATTGACTTACTTCACTCAGCATAATACCCTCCAGTTCCATCCACGTTGAAGCAAATGGTGGGTATTTGTCATTTCTAATGGCTGAGTAATATTCCATTGTATACATAGACCACATCTTTATCCATTCATCTTTCGATGGACACCAAGGCTCCTTCCACAGTTTGCCTATTGTGGACATTGCTGCTAGAAACATCGGGGTGCAGGTGTCCCGGCATTTCATTGCATCTGTATCTTTGGGGTAAATCCTCAGCAGTGCAATTGCTGGGTCGTAGGGCAGATCTATTTTTAACTCTTTGAGGAATCTCCACACAATTTTCCAGAGTGGCTGCACCAGTTCACATTCCCACCAACAGTGTAAGAGGGTTCCCCTTTCTCCGCATCCTCTCCAACATTTGTGGTTTCCTGCCTTGTTAATTTTCCCCATTCTCACTGGTGTGAGGTGGGATCTCATTGTGGTTTTGATTTGTATTTCCCTGATGGCCAGTGATGCAGAGCATTTTCTCATGTGCTTGTTGGCCAACGTCTTCCTCTGTGAGATTTCTGCTCATGTCTTTTGCCCATTTCATGATTGGATTGTTTGTTTCTTTGCTGTGGAGTTTAATAAGTTCTTTATAGATCTTGGAAACTAGCCCTTTATCTGATACGTCATTTGCAAATATCTTCTCCCATTCTGTAGGTTGTCTTTTAGTTTTGTTGACTGTAACCTTTGCTGTGCAAAAGCTTCTTATCTTGATGAAGTCCCAATAGTTCATTTTTGCTTTTGTTTCTTTTGCCTTCGTGGATGTATCTTGCAAGAAGTTGCTGTGGCCGAGTTCAAAAAGGGTGTTGCCTGTGTTCTCCTCTAGGATTTTGATGGAATCTTGTCTCACATTTAGATCTTTCATCCATTTTGAGTTTATCTTTGTGTCTGGTATAAGAGAGTGGTCTAGTTTCATTCTTCTGCATGTGGATGTCCAATTTTCCCAGCACCTTTTATTGAAGAGACTTTCTTCCAATGTATAGTCTTTCCTCCTTTATCGAATATGAGTTGACCATAAAGTTGAGGGTCCACTTCTGGGTTCTCTATTCTGTTCCATTGATCTATGTGTCTGTTTTTGTGCCAGTACCACACTGTCTTGATGACCACAGCTTTGTAGTACAACCTGAAGTCTGGCATTGTGATGCCCCCAGATATGGCTGTCTTTTTTAAAATTCCCCTGGCTATTCGGGGTCTTTTCTGTTTCCACACAAATCTTAAAATAATTTGTTCTAACTCTCTGAAGAAAGTCCATGGTATTTTGATAGGGATTGCATTAAATGTGTAAATTGCCCTGGGTAACATTGACATTTTCACAATATTAACTCTGCCAATCCATGAGCATGGACTATTTTTCCATCTCTTTGTGTCTTCCTCAATTTTTTTCAGAAGTGTTCTATAGTTTTGAGGGTATAGATCCTTTATCTCTTTGGTTAGGTTTATTCCTAGGTATCTTATGCTTTTGAGTGCAATTGTAAATGGGACTGACTCCTTAATTTGTCTTTCTTCAGTCTCATTGTTAGTGTATAGAAATGCCACTGATTTCTGGGCATTGATTTTTGTATCCTGCCACGCTACCAATTGCTGTATGAGTTCTAGCAATCTTGGGGTGGAGGCTTTTGGGTTTTCTATGTAGAATATCATATCATCGGCGAAGAGGGAGAGTTTGACTTCTTCTTTGCCAATTTGAATGCCTTTAATGTCTTTTTGTTGTCTGATTGCTGAGGCTAGGACTTCCAGTACTATGTTGCATAGCAGTGGTGAGAGTGGACATCCCTGTCTTGTTCCTGATCTTAGGGGAAAGGCTCCCAGTGCTTCCCCATTGAGAATGATATTTGCTGTGGGCTTTTCGTAGATGGCTTTTAAGATGTTAAGGAATGTTCCCTCTATCCCTACACTCTGAAGAGTTTTGATCAGGAATGGATGCTGTATTTTGTCAAATGTTTTCTCTGCATCTAATGAGAGGATCATATGGCTCTTGGTATTTCTCTTGCTGATATGATGAATCACATTGATTGTTTTACGAGTGTTGAACCAGCCTTGTGTCCCGGGGATAAATCCTACTTGGTCATGGTGAATAATTTTCTTAATGTATTGTTGGATCCTATTGGCTAGTATCTTGTTGAGAATTTTTGCATCCATGTTCATCAGGGATATTGGTCTATAATTCTCCTTTTTGGTGGGTTCTTTGTCTGGTTTTGGAATTAAGGTGATGCTGGCCTCATAGAATGAATTTGGAAGTACTCCATCTCTTTCTATCTTTCCAAACAGCTTTAGTAGAATAGGTATGGTTTCTTCTTTAAACGTTTGATAAAATTCCCCTGGGAAGCCATCTGGCCCTGGACTCTTGTGTCTTGGGAGGTTTTTGATGACTGCTTCAATTTCCTCCCTGGTTATTGGCCTGTTCAGGTTTTCTATTTCTTCCTGTTCCAGTTTTGGTAGTTTGTGGCTTTCCAGGAATGCGTCCATTTCTTCTAGATTGCCTAATTTATTGGCGTATAGCTGTTCATAATATGTTTTTAAAATCGTTTGTATTTCCTTGATGTTGGTAGTGATCTCTCCTTTCTCATTCATGATATTATTAATTTGAGTCTTCTCTCTCTTCTTTTTAATAAGGCTGGCTAATGGTTTATCTATCTTATTTATTCTTTCAAAGAACCAACTCCTGGTTCTGTTGATCTGTTCCACAGTTCTTCTGGTCTCGATTTAGTTGAGTTCTGCTCGAATCTTAATTAACTCTTCTTCTACTGGGTGTAGGATCTATTTGCTGTTTTTTCTCTAGCTCCTTTATGTGTAAGGTTAGCTTTTGTATTTGAGTTCTTTCCAGTTTTTGAATGGATGCTTGTATTGCAATGTATTTCCCCCTCAGGACTGCTTTTGCTGCATCCCAAAGATTTTGAACGGTTGTATCTTCATTCTCATTAGTTTCCATGAATGTTTTTAATTCTTCCTTAATTTCCTGGTTGACCCTTTCATCTTTTAGCAGGATGGTCCTTAACTTCCACATGTTTGAGGTCCTTCCAAACTTCTTGTTGTGATTTAGTTCTAATTTCAAGGCATTATGGTCTGAGAATATGCAGGGGACGATCCCAATCTTTTGGTATTGGTTCAGACCTGATTTGTGACCCAGTATGTGGTCTATTCTGGAGAAAGTTCCGTGTGCACTTGAGAAGAATGTGTATTCAGTTGAGTTTGGATGTAAAGTTCTGTAGATATCTGTGAAATCCATCTGGTCCAGTGTATCATTTAAAGCTCTCGTTCCTTTGGAGATGTTGTGTTTAGAAGACCTATCGAGGGTAGAAAGAGCTAAATTGAATTGAAGTATAAGTGTATTATTATCTAAGTATTTCTTCACTTTGGTTATTAATTGATTTAAATATTTGGCAGCTCCCACATTCAAGGCATATATATTGAGGATTGTTAAGTCATCTTGTTGGATAGATCCTTTAAGTATGATATAGTGTCCCTCTTCATCTCTCACTACAGTCTTCGGGGTAAATTTTAGTTTATCTGATATAAGGATGGCTACCCCTGCTTTCTTTTGAGGACCATTTGAATGGTAAATGGTTCTCCAACCTTTTATTTTCAGGTTGTAGGTGTCCTTCTGTCTAAAATGAGTCTCTTGTAGACAGCAAATAGATGGGTCCTGCTTTTTTATCCAGTCTGAAACCCTGCGCCTTTTGATGGGGTCATTAAGCCCGTTCACGTTCAGAGTTACTATTGACAGATATGAGTTTAGTGTCATCATGATATCTATTCAGTCCTAGTTTTTGTGGATTGTTCCACTGAACTTCTTCTTAAAGGGGAATTTTAAGAGTCCCCCTTAAAATTTCTTGCAGAGCTGGTTTGGAGGTCACATATTCTTTCAGTTCCTGCCTGTCTTGGAAGCTCTTTATCTCTCCTTCCATTTTGAATGAGAGCCTTGCTGGATAAAGTATTCTTGGTTGTATGTTCTTCTCATTTAGGACCCTGAATATATCCTGCCAGCCCTTTCTGGCCTGCCAGGTCTCTGTGGAGAGGTCTGCTGTTACCCTAATACTCCTCCCCATAAAAGTCAGGGATTTCTTGTCTCTTGCTGCTTTAAGGATCTTCTCTTTATCTTTGGCATTTGCAAGCTTCACTATTAAATGTCGAGGTGTTGAACGGTTTTTATTGATTTTAGGGGGGGATCTCTCTATTTCCTGGATCTGAATGCCTGTTTCCCTTCCCAGATTAGGAAAGTTTTCAGTTATGATTTGTTCAAATACATATTCTGGCCCTCTGGCCCTTTCGGCGCCCTTGCGAACCCCAATTAAACGTAGGTTTTTCTTCCTCAGGCTGTCGTCTATTTCCCTTAATCTATCTCATGGTCTTTTAATTGTTTGTCTCTTTTTTCCTCAGTTTCCCTCTTTGCCATCAACTTGTCTTCTATGTCAGTCACTCGTTCTTCCACCTCTTTAACTCTCTTCGTTAGGACTTCTAGTTTGGATTGCATCTGATTCAATTGATTTTTAATTTCTGCCTGATTGGATCTAAATTCTGCAGTCATGAAGTCTCTTGAATCCTTTATGCTTTTTTCTAGAGCCACCAGTAGCTGTATAATAGTGCTTAATAGTGCTTCTGAATTGGCTTTCTGACGAAAAAGAGAAAGAAAAAGAAAGGAAAAAAAGGGTGGGGGAAGCAAACAGAAATCAAAAAGCAAAAAAAAAAAGCACAGGGGAGTATCTTCTGATTCTGTATACTTTAAGTCCCTTGACTTCCCCCTGGAACTTGTCCGTGTAGTTGGTCTTCTGGGGGAGGGGCCTGTTGTGCTGATTTCCAGGTGTTAGCACTTGGGGGAGCTGCTCTGCCCCTGCCTGGTGCAGGGCTCAGTGGGGGTTGTTTACCCCGTGAGGCCCCAGGAGGAACAACCGCAGTGGCAGGGCCAGCTCTGGAGCCCTGGAGTCAGCTCCGGCAGGAACTAAGGAGCTCTCCATCTGTAGGGCCTGGAGGCTCCGGGGCGGGGCGGCTGATCTGCTCAGCTCGGGGCAGGAGCGTCCTTGCTGTCCTGGGCCCTCCCGGCCTCTGCCTGTTCGGGGGAGGCCGGATCCTGGGCTGTGTCCCGGCGCCCTGTGCTCCGGCGCTTGCGCTGTTGAATTCGTGCTTCCGTCCCGCAGCCCCCTCCCCGGAGCCGCCCCCGAGCCCCCCGAGCTGCTCCCGCCCCGCAGCCCCCTCCCCGGAGCCGCCCCCGAGCCCCTCCGAGCTGTTCCAGCCCCTCAGCCCCCTCCGCGGAGCCGCCCCCGAACCCCTCTGAGCTGCTCCGGGTCCCGGGGTCCCGCCGTTCGCGCTGCAGCCCTCAGGGAGCTCGGCGCACTCTCCTGGGCGCGCAGTTGCTGTTACTGTCCCCGGGAGCCCGAGGGCATCCCCGCCCTCCTGGGTCCTGCTCCGACTCCCTGGAGCCCCTTTCCCCCGGGAAGGTCGGTGCAGCTCCTGCTTCTCTGGGTCGGGGCTCTCCTGTCCTGGGGACACTCACCCCGGCCTCAGCCCGTCTCCTCGCGGGGCCCCTCCCCCTTGGAGGCCTTTTGTTTCTTTATTTCTTTTTCCCCGTCTTCCTACCTTGATAGAAGCACGAACTCTTCTCACTGTAGTGTTTCAGCTGTTCTCTCTTTAAATCTCAGGCCGAATCCGTAGATTTTCAGGATGATTTGAAGGTTATCTAGGTAATGTGGTGGGGACAGGTGATTTGGGGACCCTACTCTTCTGCCGACTTGTCCCTCCTCCGAGATGGAACTTCTTCTGCGTCTGCCTGTCTGTCTGTCTGTCTGTCCCGGAAACACAATGTGTCAGCCGAGATAGAACTTCTTAAGCACACTCTGTAAGGATGTGAACTTGGGATAAGTCGGCTTTGGTATCGCATTTTGGATCTGCCACTTAGTGCGTGGCCTCGAGGGAGGTAGGCTCTGTGAATATCTGTTCCCTCATCAGTAATATTGTATTATAAAATCACAATCCTTGTTGTGGCTATAGAGATAACATTGCAGTGAGGAATAAATAAGAAAACGAGCTAAAACACACTATCCTAGTGCCTTGTACACGTTAAAAGTCTATAAATGGTAGCTCTTCTTACAGCAGCACATTTTAGTAAATAAGGTTTTAGACTAGAAGAATGGGCCTGTTCAGAAAAAGCCCACATCTGCCATGTGAGAATCTCGGCAAAGAGTCTCCATTCATATCTTGGGAGCCCTATTGTTATCAGTTGGCTATAGCTGTGTAACAAGCCACCCTAAGACTCAGTTATTTAGAACAATAGCATTTACTATGGCTCACGAGTCCATGGGCAAGCTGCATGATTGTGCTGGATCAGGCTCAACTGATCTCAGCTGAGTTGGTTCATGTGTCCATGATCATTGGTGGTCAGTGGGGGTGGGGGGGTTTCTGCTGGACTAGGATGATGTCATGTGTCTTGACGCTTATGCTGAGAAAGTGGCACAGCATCATTTCCACCACATTCTCTTGGCCACATCAAGTCACAAGGACAGTCCACGTTTAAAGGATAGCTCTTCCAAAAGATGGGTCAAGCTGAAAAATCTTTAAATGGATGAATGAAGAACTGGTACTTTTTTTTTTTTTTTTGCAATTGCTCTATCACATCGGCCACTTGAATATGATAAAAATTTAAGAAATTGCAGACATCATGCCTTTCATTCAGATGAATTTTTTTTTTTAAGATTTTATTTATTTATTCCTGAAAGACACAGAGAGAGAGAGGCAGAGACATAGACAGTGGGAGAAGTAGGCTCCCTGCAAGGAGCCCAATGCAGGACTCGATCCTGGACCCTGGGATCATGACCTGAGCCAAAGGCAGACACTCAACCGCTGAGCCACCCAGGCATCCGTCCCTCAGATGAATTTTTAAAGTCAAGTATCCACATATTTTCAGCTACTTCTGTTGGCTTGATAAAGAAAACAATGAATATACAATTTTTACCTTTGATAGAAGTTAGAAAACAAAGCTTTTGATGAGGAAGTTCCATGTGGCAAACCCAGGATTTTCCTTGCCACATCGTCTTTGCTACAGACTTTGGCCAGTGGAGCCTTTGAAGTGACAGGATATTAGTTTGGAGCTTGCCTCTCACAGTTTTTTGTCTTAGGGTCAGCAATCCTCAGGGCCTGTTGGCTGGCTATGTGTAAGATTTCTTTGACATTTGAGTAAGTACTGCGACCCTTGGATTCTTTCAGGAAGGACCCATCAAGTCCCCTGTTTCTCAGACTTATGGAACTCCCTGAGGCCATATCTGCACATTGCCACTAAGGCCACTCAAGAAGCAAAAGTCATGACTGTACAGTGCACTGTCTTGGCCTCTGGAGTCAGGCCACTGTGGATGCTCTGGTGGTTTGATCTCTTGGCTATTCAGTTTCCATCTGGGGTTGGACTACCTATTGAAAACATGAGGAATTCAAGAAATTGGGCTCTGGAGCCCAACAGAACATCGAGACCTGGCTCTATCATGTGTAGGTATGACCTTGGGTGAAATGCTGACCTAGAGGGCTGCAGGTTCTACATTAATAAGATGGGAGTGTCATGGCCCTTCTGATATGGGGTTGTGAAGATGACCCAAGCTAAAGCTTGTGAGGCATCTGACTTCAGTTTGTGGAACAAACACTCACTTGGTGACAGATCTTATTATCAAGACTATTTTAAGGGGTCTGAGTCCACCGTAGTGTGAGGGCCTGGGCGATTTTTGAGTCTGACCTACATGCCCGGTTTTGCCTCTTTAAAGGGGTCTTCGCTGCCTGTCTTCCGCTGCCTCTGGAGGGCTCAGTTTGAGTGGAAACATCCATGGTTGCCATGAAGATGTAACTTTTGATTCACACAGTGCCTTTCCATATTTTGAAGGGGCTAGCTTCTCCTCAGCACAGGGACACTTGCCAAGCTTCTAAAGAGCTATAAACTTGCTGAATCATGGAAAGGCATTCTTGGACACAGAGCTTCTAACAAACCAGACCCTGTTTGTAATTAATTTGAATGTTTCCAGAGCTTCATGTTATACCCTCCCTGTTGTATTTCCATGGGGAGTTCATTGGGCCGTAGCTATGGTTTGGAAAACCATGCACAGCCCTCATTTCTATCCTGTGGGCTACATTTTAATGGAGGGCAGTGATTTCTTGGTCTCAGGATACCTGTTTTCATTTGTCTTTTTTTTACCTGCTCAACACCTGTGTGGGTATTTGCCCTGCAGAATGGAGCTTGTAAATAAATACATTTGATGAAAAATACCATGAGAATATTCATTCTTAAACTGTCTCTGAGCCCATCTAACAATTTATAGGGAGAACAAAATGTCAGTTTACTCATTTAGCGGTTCAAAAATTCTGATATTTGCTGTTTTATAAGTACAAGTAATAGGAAAAGGTTAGGAAAACTGAACATAAGGTATGGCTGTGTTGGAAGAAGCAGAAATTGTTAAACAAATACTGGAGTTCACATTTCACTTGGCTCCCACCTGGTGTTCCAGAGGGACTCCACCCTGACTTACCTGCTGGGTAGAACTGTGTTCTTAACTCAGGGCCGTGAGGTTTGCCAAGTGCTGAGGGCTGAGGGCCAGCACCAAGAGCAGGAAAGAGGACAGAGCTGAGTGGGGATGGCCCTTGTCAGGTCCTGACCACAAGCCGGGTCACCTGGCTACGACTCTGAGATAATGACACTCCAAGTGTTTGATCAGTTTAGGCAGCAGTTGATTGGGTAGACGGAGGCCAAGGAGTTCCAGGTGGGAAAAAAGTGAGTTTTGTGTAATCTCCACAGGACTTTCTTGTGATGGTTTGTGAGGCAAGGAGTTGTGATGAAGTGATGTCTTAGCTAGGACCTCATACTCTTGCATGTGTTTTGCAGCCTGTCTGTCAGTGGGACTTGGGGTGTGTGCCAGACCCCAGGGGTGGTCTCAGATCCATAGGTCAGATCCATAGGTTTGGGAGGGTATTAGGGGTTGAATTGTGTCCCCCTGTCAAAAAGATATGCTGGCTTCCTAATCTCCAGTACCTCAGTATGTAATCTTATTTGGAGATAGGGTTTTTTCAGAGGTTATTAAGCTGAAATGAGTTCATTGGGGTGGGCCCCAATGCAGTATGATGGGTATCCTTTTAAAATGGGGGGCATTTGGACTATATAGGCACACTCAGGAAGAATGCCAGGTGAAGATGAAGAAAGAAATAGGGGTCAGGATTCCTCAAGCCAGGAAATGCCAGAGTAGCAGCAGGTTCTCCCTCAGAACCCTCAACAGGAATCCACCCTGCCAGTACCATGATCTTTGACTTCTAGCCTCCAGGATGATGACACAGGAAATTTCAGTTGTTTAAGCTACCCCATTTGTGATACATTTTTGAGGCAGCCCTAGCAAATGAATACAGCTAGCATGATGACAAAGGGCATGGGTGTTTTCACCCGCCGCCCGATTGTCCTGCTTACCCTACCCCTGCAGCCTCTCCAGGGAGCACAAATGGTGGGGAAAAAGCAGCAGTGATGGAGCTTGGGACCAGATAGTTCCAGGTCCTCTCAAATGAGGCTGGGAACCACTTGGCAACTGAGACTTAGGTACATAAATAAACACCCAGAAATAACATGACAAGGTTCAGGTTTCTGCCTCTTGTCATCTAGGTTTTCTGTTTGTAATAAGAATGGTCAGGTAAAAAGTGCAGTTTTATGGTGTGAATCAGAGTGTTGCCAGGGCATCGGGTAAGGTAATGATGTTCAGGCCACCATCTTCACTTTCACTGAAGGAGGGTCTTATTGGAGCTGAGGCTCCAGAGGGCCAGGGAACTTGCACAAGGTGAGTGATAGGACCAGAGTTCTAGTACAGAACCCCCCATTTGCAGGGTTGAGGACCTCCCCACTGTTCTGTAGGATGAGCGCACATTCCCTGGCTAGGGTCACTTGAAGAGTTCTGAAGATACTGATGCCTGGACTCTCCCCCTGAGGGGATAATGTAATTGGTTAGGGAAGTTGGTCTGGGCATGGAGATTTTTCACATCTTCCAGCTTGTGGTGCACCACAGTAGGCAAACCCACAAAGTATTTTAGTTTGAAAATTTTAAATCAGCTTATAGAGAAGTTCTCACAGAAGTCGCTGAGAATCACCTGTGAAATTTTTCCTTGAATACAGATTCTTGGGCCCCACCTGGGCACACTAGATTAGAATTTCTCGGAGTGGAGTCCAGGAGTCTGTTTGTTATGAATGCTCTCAAGATCATTCAAGGATCATATAGGTTTGGGTTCTAGAGTTTATTCTAGAGGGATTCTAGGCCATGAAGGACTCTGTTGCCTTCCCATAAAGCTGGTGCTGTAACACCTTACCTAGTGACCTAGGGAGCAGGGCCATGTGCTCACTTCAAACACTCTAAAGGTAAATATTCCAGTGTCATGCTAGGAATGATCCAGGACTTAAAGATGGAGTATATACTCCTTCACTCAGTAACTGGGTATAACTCCATTTCACCTAGGAACCGTGCTTTGGAATTTTACAGTTTCGTCCAAGTCTGCCAAATGGAAGCTGTTCCCATTCTGTAAGAAAGCCATAGAAGGCAGCCTTTTTGAAGACCTGTGGCAGATTTCTTTCTTCTACAAATGAGGAAACTGAAGCCCATAGAGGGTATGGTTCTTGTCCAATCCGTGTGAAGAAAGGAGAGTATAGGATTGGAGGCTCCTCATGCCAGCTGTGACATTCTTCTCATTGTCTCTGTGGTCTTAACTCTGCATCCACTGACCACATCTCCAACAGATCCCTCTTCAGGTGCGGAGCCTTCCTGCACGGGTCACAGGAAAGCTGTTTTTGGTGAGGATCTATGCTAGAACCTGGGGCAGTCTGCCCATCGAGAGCAGAAACACGTGACACACTTTGTGGCTTAGGGCAGGGGGAGTGCATGTTTCCATTCAGGATTGTTCTGCGGAGTGAATGATATGGCCTTCTCTGGAAAGTTGTCCACACCACCTGGAGAGCCTCCTGAATCTGCATCCTGTAGACCTGTGCATGTCATCTTGCATGTGTCAGGGGCCATGTATCCTGGGGTGGTTCACTGTTCCCAGTGGGAAGATAGCATCATGTGGTGGAAATGAGCACAAAACTTGGGCTTGGGATCCTAAGGTTTAAGTCCCAGCTCTACCCTTTAACTTCACTGGATAAACTCATGAGGCTGCTGGGCTTCCATTTTTTCATCTCTAATAATATCTGCTTTGGAGTATAGCAAGCATTAAAAGCACTTTAAAGTTTTATAAAATATTAGTTATTACTGTTATTACTATTATTAGAATGTTAGTCCGAATTAGGTTTATATGGAAATTCAAGGTAGGGCACCAACTTCAGTTTGTACCTACAAGAGCAGTTAAGTACCAATTTCCATTTGGGGGCCTGGATTTCTCTTGCTAGCCTCCAAATGATTTAGTAATATAATGCCTTATACAGTGAATTAAGCTGATTATCTCCCTGTCCTCTTGAAGCTTAAAATCCAAGACATAAAATAAAGGCAGTGACAAAAGTGACTGGGCCATTGGCCAGAGCAAAGTCATTAGTTCATCCGTCTTTGTATCTTGCCCAAGTGCTATGGGAACCTGGGACAGAGCCATGGCACCTGTGCTGTGCCCTAGATATTCATCATGATAAGTTTATACTGAGCTGGACATGTTAATCTTTGGATCAATTAGATGGTAAGATTTATGATCACATTAAATTATAGACCAATCGTATATTAGAATATTAATAATCATTAAAAATTGGGTAGCTGGGCAGCCCGGGTGGCTCAGCGGTTTAGCCCCGTCTTCAGCCCAGGGCCTGATCCTGGGGATCAAGGATCGAGTCCCACGTTGGGCTCCCTGCATGGAGCCTGCTTCTCCCTTTGCCTGTGTCTCTGCCTCTCTCTGTGTGTCTCTCATGAATAAATAAAATCTTAAAAAAATTGAGTTGCTGAATATTGAGTGAGGTAGGGACATACGGTAAATGTTTTAGGTACAAAAAGCAAGTTACAATATGGAAACATATGTATCAAATGTTAAGAATGGGTTTCTTATGGCAGAAAGAAGATATTTTTATTTTCATCTTTGTATCTTTTGGCGTTTTCCAAGGAAATACTAATTCAGTCTGATATATGTTGCCTCACAGATGAGGTAACACATGAGTTGGGTCTTAATGGATGTGTAGGAGTTTGAAAAGGCAGAAAGGCCATCTTGAGAAATAGGAGTAGCATTTGTGGAGGCATAGGAGAAAATCTTATAACTGTTCTGGAAAGGGTCAGTAGTTCAGACTAGACCATATGGTCAGCCAGTTGGGGTTTGCACCAAGGTCTGGCTGGGAAAAGAGAAAGACTTGGGAACATTGGGAAGCAATGTTGGATAAGTTCAGTGAAGCCAGATTATGGAAGACCTTACAGGCCTGGTGATAGATTTCTTACCCACAAAGGGAAAAGGGATTAGAGTGTGATTTTACAGGTGTTCTATGCTTTGTAAAAGTATTGGAGCATAAGGGAGTTTCTTCTGCCATGTTTTTCAAAGTCATTGGGCCCCGGACCTCACCTGTAGCCAAAACTGATGTGGAAGTATTTTGGATCTCTGTTTTGCCACAGGCGTGAAAATAAGCCTTAGCACTCTAAGCCTGGAAAGAATCATGGCAGACTTTACTTGTAAGCATTGGTTTCTGGGTTGGGGAAAGCAGCCAAGTATCTGTGGACACCTGCTCCTCCAGTGAATAAACAGGAAGGTAGTCAATGGAGAGAGCAGTGAAATTATTGAGGCCATAGTTAAGTGTATTGCCACATCATTTAGATAAATGATTTGCCTTTTAAAATTTAATTATTTATTACCTCATTATATTTGAAGCTTAATAATATGGTTGAAACATACACCTGGTTGGGTTTCTAATGGAACTACCACTCCATTTCTGAGCAGTGTGTACAAACATTTTGAATCTCAATTTCTACACCCAAAGATAGAGTGAAACCAGTTATGTACACATATATACATAGTTTGGTTTTGAGTTGGGTTTCCCAAAAATCAGATTCTGAGAGTAGGATTTAACTAGTTTATTTGGGAAATGACTCAAGAAAGACTGGTACAGGAGATGGAAGTGACACAGGCAAGGGATGGAAGCCAGTAAATGAGGTAATAATAAGTAGGTAACTTTTTTTGGCAACATGGCTTCAGCCTCTGGGGACCACAGGGAGCCTACATAAAACACACGTAAGATTGATCTCAAGGAATGAGGACACCAGAGAGCATTTAAATGAACTCCTGTATACCATTGATTGAAGGTTACTTCTGGGGGAATGGACTCTCCAGCACTCCTGGCCTTCTCTACATAATGGGCTAAATATGCTCTGTGGCCAGAGAAAGCCCTCAGAAATGGAGGAGTTAGTGCCAAGGGAATATGGGTAGACTCATTTCTCCATGCCATATATAAGGTTTAAGAGTAAAAGTAGTGCTGAGAAACTAGATGCTCTTCCCCTAAGATTAGAACAAGTCAAGGGTATCTGCTTTCACCATTTCTGTTCAACAGCCTCCTGGAGTCCTAGCCAATGCAATAAGATAAGAAAAGGAAATAAAAGGCATACAGATTGAGAAGGAAGAAATAAAACTGTCTTTGTTCACCAATGTCATGATTGTCTATGTATAAAATCTTAAAGAATCAATAAAAAAAATTTGTGGATCTAGTAAGTGACTCTAGCAAATTTGCAGGGTATAAGAATACAAAAGTCAACTGCTTTCCTATATACCAGTAATGAATAATTGGAATTTTATATTAAAAATACCATTACATTAAGAGCCAATAATGAAATACTTAGTTATAAATCTAACAAAACATGTTCAAGATCTATAGGAGGAAGTCTAGAAGACTCTGATGAAAGGGGACAAAGAGCTAAATACATGCATGGAGAGCTATTCCATGTTTATGCATAGGAAGATGCAATAGTGTTAAGATGTCAGTTCTTCCCACCTTAATCCTGACTAGCTTCAGTGCAATCCCAGTCAAAATCCCAGCAAGTTATTTTATGGATATCAACAAAGTGACTCTAAAGTTTACATAGAGAGGCAAAAGACCTAGTATAGCCTACTCAGTGTTGAAAGAGAAGAACAAAGTTGGAGGACTGACACCACGAAACTTCACCCTTATTGTAAAGCTAAAGTCATTAAGGCAGTGTGATACTCTCCTAAAAGGGGCACAGTGTTTGTGATTTATAAATAAATGCATGCATACATACATAAATAAATTTCTGTTTTGGTTTAAGTAGATATTGGTTAAAGAACAGGTAAATAGACTAATAGAACAGAATGGACAGTCCCCAAATTGGAGGCAACCAAGATGTTGTTCAATATGTCTGTGAATAAGCAAACTGGTACATCCACGCAATGGAATATTATTCAGTGATAAGAAGAAATGAGATATCACGCCACAAAAAGACATAGAGGAACCTTAAAAGCATATTGTTAAATGAAAGAAGTCAATTTGAGAGGGTTATATAGTGTATAGTTCCCACTATATGCATTCTAGAAAAAGCAAAATTATAGAGAAAGCAAAAAGATCAGTGGTTGCCTGGGGTTCCAGGGGATAGAGACAGGGAGGGACAAACAGCTGGAACATTTACCCATCTATGTAAGAAGTCCCAGGTGGCTCAGTCAGTTAAGCATCTGACTCTTGATTTTGGCTCAGGTCATCATCTCAGGGTCCTGAGACTGAGCCCTGCTTTGGGCTCTGCACTGGATGTGAAGCTTGCTTAAGATTCTCTTTCTCTGTCTCCTCTGCCTCTCCCTTGCTTTCTCTCTCTAAAAAACATTAAATTAAAATCTTAAAAAAAAAGATTTCTAGGATGGTGAAACTATTCTGTGTGATACTGTAATGCTGAGTTCATGACATTTGTCAGAACCCACTGAACTGTACAACATGAAGAGTGACCCCTTATGTAAACTGTGGACTTTAGATAATTAAAATATATCAGTACTTGTTCATCACTTGTTACAGATGTACCCCATTAATGCGAGCTGTTAATAATAGGAGAAATTGGGGTGAGGAGGGGATGTATGGGAACTCTGAGTTTTACCTTCCACTCAATTTATTTGTAAACCTAATCTCTCTACAAAACTGTCTATTAATAAAGGAAAAAAGGGGACACCTGGGTGGTCAGTTGTTAAGCATCTTCAGCTTAGGTCATGGTCTCAGGATGCTGAGATTGAGCCCTGCATTGGGTTCCTTGCTCAGCGGGGAGTCTGCTTCTCCCTCTCCCTCTACTCCTCCCCCTGCTTGTGGTCTATTTCTCTCAGATAAATAAAAAAAAACTTTAAAAAAATTTAAAAAATCAAGCCAATAGGTAGATTGGAGTTTTAGAAATATTAATATTTGTAATTATAAATTAGAACAGAGTCCAGATTTTTCCCATAGAACAATGATTCCAATATGAAGATGAAAGGGGGTCTTTATAGGAATCAAAGACACCATGTTGGTGATATGTATGGTGTAATAGAGGACCCCAGGCTCAGGAGTCACTCCTGCCTCAGTCCTGTGCCAGCCTGTCTCTTAGCAGCAGCAGGACTGCAGATAAGTTATAACTCAGATTTGTCATCTACAAAGGGGGGATGGTAAGACATACTCCGTGGGATTGTTGTGGAGGTAAAGGGAGGTAATGTCTGTAAAGTGGTTGGACAGCTCAGTGCATGGAGCTCAGTTCCTGCCAGCCTCGCCTTGCCTCCAGACCTCTCAGAGTGCTGTACAGAACGTTTCACTTTGATGCAAGCAACGGTTGTACCATCTTTGGCTTATGTCCTGTGGCTGGGTTGCCAACTGATGACATACAGCTACTCTGGCAGGTCACAACAAACAAAGTGGTAATTGACCTTGTTCCCCCCCACCCCTAGGACATCTCTTCATGCTCTGCTAGACGCCATCTATTCCCTATGTGGGGTTTCAGTTTCAACCTGTGGCACTCCAAGCATTCTTTATGGGCTGGCAAAGGTGTTTCACACTTCAGATGGGCCTCTTGAGGACAATTTGCTTTCTACAAGGAGGATTGGGAATTCCCAGCTGATGGGAAGGTTCTGTTCAGTCTCATTTTGGTACCTCAGATAGCCTCTCCTATATGTGCATATATGGCCAAATCTGGATGAGTGATCAGTATGTAGGGCGTAAGCTGTCACTGGATTGGAGAGTGCAGGCATGGATTATTTCCATCATCTCAGAGAGTTCTGCTGTACAGCACAGGTATGGAATATTTGTGTCTCTCACTAGCTGTCTTTTTTTTTTTTTTTTTAATCCCTTGCATGTATTGGTGCTTTGCTGTTTTTGCTGCCACCACCACAGTTCTGGCCCTCGATGCCTATTAACATGTTGACAGACTGATAGAGATATCCTTTAGCAAGTCTGGTGTAATGCTATACTTCTGGTTTCTCAATCGACAGAGTGACTCCTCTGCTGGGTACTCAAGCCCTTACCCAGGATCCTAGCTGACCTGTGCCACTTTATTGCCTCCCACTCCCCAGGATTACTCAGAGTATGTGACATGTATGCACCAGGCTCTTGGTATTTTGGGGGCTTGTTGGTCCCCTCCATGCCACCATGCTAGGTGTCATTTCACTCTCTACTCTTAGAGTGATCTCCCTCCTCTCCATCTGTCCTGGCCAGAGTCTTCTCCATCTTGTGGGACACTTCTCAAATATCACTCACCCCTCAAAGAAGGCCTGCATACCCACTCAAGCAGAGACAATTTCTCTATCAGAGAAATGCTTTAGGTTTCCCTTCCTTATGACACCCAGCACATCTTGCTTCATAGGAAATCATCTGTGCGCATCACTCATCATCACTTCCTCCTGGAAATATATCCCTTCAAGGACAAGTGCTCTACCTCCTTCATCTGTGTAGGCTAGCCTGGTGCTTTGCTGAGCAATGCATATTTGGTGAATTGTAAGACCCTCCTGCCAAGAAACATTCTCCAAAGTCATTCTTCCATGTTCTTTCCTAAACCACCATAAGAGCAAGTCTGCATACTTACCCATCTCCATGTAGGGAGATCCTGCAGAATCTCTGTCTCAATCCCTAATATCTGTGCCTCTAGACCAACTTTTAGCCACACTGGTCATGTGCCCCCTTTTGCACATTAAGGGGATCACATCATGTACCAGACACTACTGATGCCCAGCTTATGTTCCTCAGGCCTTAATATGTCTGTACTGCTCAAGCTTCTCATGACTTAAATCTGAATCTCTTTGCCGGAGGATTTTTGGAGTTTTTCCAAATCCTGGGGAAACTCACTGTGCTCCACAAAGTCAACCAGAAGTTCCAGGGGATGAATATCCTTGGGAACAGTCTTCAGCTGAGAACTGATGTGGGTTAGTATATAAATACCCCCAGCTACCTCTCCCATCTGGTGGGAAGACTATGAGGTACATACAGTAGATGGTTTCTCAGGGTTTCTCTGGAGGATAAGTTTCAGTTGGCCATAGCATCATTAACTTGATGACTTAGCCCTTTGTTGGCTGCCTTTCTTCCTTGTCCCATGTCCTCACTATCTGGATTCCCTTTACCTCCCAGTAAACTAGCTGCCTTGAGTCTTTGTTTCATATTATGCTTCTGGGGAACCCAAGTTAAGATTGAATGACTACAAAGTAGTCTTTATCACTGACAGTCTGGCTTGTTTGGTTTTCTTATTCTTTAGTTTGCTCTGGTTGGTGTTTTGTCTATAGTTTGTCACCTGTGAGGCAAACATCCCTAAGCTCTTAGCTGGAATGTTTGCCTTACTTATGTCATGGGACTAATCCTTGTAAGTAATATGTTCAACCAGGGAATCAGCAGGGTGAAGAATGTGCCTTGAGAATGTGGGCACAGTTGGGCCTCTGTAGAAGTTCTGGAGAAAAGGTTACAGAGATGTTCTTGGCTATAGTAGCCTCTCTACCTAAAGACAGAGATTACTGAGAGTTACCAGCTCTGCTAGGAATAAATTCAGAGGTAGGGAATTTATATATGAAGAATGGGAAATACTTTTATAATGTTAAATATAATTTTGTCCTGAAGCTGGTAAAAAGAACATTTAATTAGAATAGAATTTGGTGGAAGATATGAAAGTTACTTTGCAAAGTTCCAGACTTACTTCTTTTCTTTTACAGTCTTATATCTATCTGAATTTCTGCTTTCCTGTCCTCTCTTTCTATGCTGTTCCTCCTTTTCTCTCTTCCTCTCTTTTTAATATTATTATTTATGCTATTATGTTTAGACAACATTAAGGTGTTTTAAAAAATTCATATGCAGAGATAATTTGATTTAACTGTTTAACATTTGAACTCATTATAATTTCCTAAATTAAAAAAAGGACAAATTTATGGCACACGTGCTGCCAGATGCCCTCCGCTGATCTTGCCAGACATCAGTAATCAATCACAGCACCCTTTTCAACCCACAGCTCAAGGAAGCCATTGCCAATTGATTGGTATTAGCATAGGAGATGAAATTTTGTAATTTAATGTGAATGATTATATTTGGGGAGACCAATTTAGACACACAGTTGATATGCCTGCTCTTTGCTTTGTCCTTTGTTAGAAGTCAGAAGAAAGAATGGTTCTAGGACAACTTCTTCTTGGGCTCTGGGAGTTGTATGTCAGTCTTGGGTGCAGCCCTGTTTAAGTTTTTCATTAGCTTGGGAAAACTCCAGGAAAGATAAGAACCACAAACTGAGTTTTATTCAGGAGCAGTTGAATAAAGACCTTTCAGGTCTTTACCAATGGGTTTCTTATCTGTTCTCTTCTCCCATTGATTTTACACATATCAGTGCCACTGATATTCCCCATAAACTACCTCCCATGTCCCTTGGTCATTGACATCATCCCTCCTCAGATGCTTTGATGTTTGGCTGGCCCTGTGATGGTCTTCCAGGGCTCAGGTCCAGGGCCCACCTCCAGAATCTGTTGAGGAAGGCAGAGAATTCCCCACATTCATACCTCACTGGTCTTCTCTGGAAACCTAGTCTTGGCAATGTGGGTATCTCTAATTGCTGCTCTCCAAGTTTACACATAGAGGTGGGCTAACTCCTTCATTCGTGTGGAGATCACTTCTCTCTTGCCCACCTTTCTACCTGACCGTCCTTTTTGAAGTCAGAGCTCATTCTTATTATTCCCTCTCTGTCTTATCTCTGCATTGTGGGTCAGTCATGGGACTCAGTTGCAGTGTGTTCTCTATGTCTGCATGTAGGACTAAACAAGACCCCCATCCCTCTGAGTCTCTGGCTGTGACCACCCTTTCCAGCTTCTCCTGTAGTAGACATGCCCGCATGTCCCAGTTTGACAAACAACATGGAGAACTTTTCCAGTGTCTGCTGTGTAATCCAAGTTATTAAGCTTCTCATAAGCACCCATGTGTATCAACAGGGGTAGTCACATTAGTCACTGCAAGCCTCCCCAGAATGCCTCTCCTGGGGTATTTGTCAGCATCTTTTATGCCATTGACACACTGACTAGAGGTTTGGTTTTGGGTAGCTCTCTCCTGTACACATCTTAAGGCTTCTGAAAAATATGTTTGGTCGCTAAGTTCACCAGTTTCCCCCGGGTGATTGGTTTGGGACAGGCTGAATGCCATCATCTGCAGAGATTCCATGGGTTTAAACCAGCACAGAATTCATGGAAAACCTCTGTGACTGTTCACACTCCATTGATCAGAGAGTGTGGTTTAAAAAAATCTTATCCTTGTGTCATTAACACATAAGGAAGAACATGGTGCCTCCGTGTTGTGGGTTTCTAGGAGCAGAGCCTGCTATGGGGATCATCCCATGAGCATGTGTTTTACTGAGGGAGAGCTCTCAAGAGAAGTCTATGAAAGAGAGAGAGAAGCAGGACATGGCATGGGAAGGGGCCAGAAAGGATGTCCTCTAAGGCAGGGTTAGCCCTGACCTAATCCAGTATGGGGTGGGTTAATTCTGTAGATGAAATCATACCCAGAATTATCCCTCTTGAGTCAAAGGCCCTTAGGTTCTGTTTACATAACTCATTCCTCAAACAACCCCAGAGGCCTGGGGAGCCCAGACTTCCGGGGGACAATTCTGCAGACAGACTCCCAACATTAGCCCCAAGAGCTAGGGGGACACAGTACTGGCCAATAAAGATCTTGGCTGGCACCATGGGCAGCGGTCACCCCAAGTATTGTGTGGGAAGAAGGAAGCTCACGTTTATTAAAAGGCTGCCATGAGTGAGTATGTGTGGAGAGCCTCCACATCCATCTCCTCATTTAATTCTTAAAACAGGTCATAAACAGGGATGCCTGGGTGACTCAGTTGTTTGAGCGTCTGATTCTTGATTTCAGTTCAGGTCATGATTTCGAGTTGTGAGATTGAGCCCTATCAGGCTCCATTCTCCATGAGGGGTTTCCTTGAGATTCTCTCCCTCTGCCCCTCCTCCAACTCACATGTGTTCTGTTTCTCTTCTCAAGTAAGTAAATCAATCTTTAAAAAACAACCCATAAACACAGCATTGTTTGCCCTCAGTGGGGTTCAGGAGATTTCTAAGGTCAGGAAAATAATGAACAGAGGAGTCAAGATTTGAACCCAGGCCCCGCTTTTTCAGTTTCTCTCCTCAGGGTCCCAGTTACCTATCTTGAACCTCATGGCCAAATTGTTGCCTGTGCCAGGGACCCCTGTTTCAATATGTCAGTTCTCAGTCCTTCATGGGGAGAAACACCATACACCAATTTCCTAGGACATTTTCCTCAAAACCATTTTTTAAAACCTCGAAGGTCTTTTTTCAGTCCTCTTTGCCTTTATTTATACAGTTGTGCATTTAGAAATCACACTTCTTTGTCTGCTTCCCGTACAAACCCACAACAGATTCAAACCACCAGTTTGGGCAGTGGGTCATCTATAGGCAGTGGGAGGCTGAAGGTCTGATATGAAGGGAGAGAGTATAATCACAGCAATCAGAAAAAAAATTAAGTCTTGTGCCATTCAGTATAGAAAAGCCTGCAGCTTAACACTGTAACGGGCCCTAAGAATACCATTATATTACATCCTAGAATTAAGTGGAATTTATTTGCTCGTTTCTTAAAAGATTTTATTTATTTATTCATGAGAGATACAGAGAGAGAGAGAGAGAGAGAGGCAGAGGGAGAAGCAGGCGCCCCACAAGGAGCCCGATGTGGGACTCAATCCCAGGATCCCAAGATCATGTGCTGAGCCAAAGGCAGACGCTCAACCACTGAGCCACCCAGGTGTCCCGATTTGCTCATTTTTAACAGGCCTCTATTGAGCTCCTACCATGTTTCAGATACCATGCTAGAGATAACAAGGGTTATCGCGACACAATCCTTGTCCATACAGAGTTTGCATCATTAAAAGCTGCTTAAAGCAGAGCACGAGACAAGAGCAAGAGTCTTCTATCACCTTAACCAGAGTAATAAAAATATATGCCTGCATAAACTCATGAAATGATGCTCAGCATTGTTAGTCACTGGGGAGACAAAAAGTAAAACCACAGTGAGATACCGCTGCACACCCACCAGCATGGCTCAAATGTAAAAGCCAACAACACCGAGTTGCCAAAGATGTGAGGTAACTGGACCTCTAATATATAGTTAATGGGAATAGGAAATGATACAGCCACTTTGGAATTTCATATATGTTAAGCATACTCTCAGCATATGGCCCAGCCATTGGGCACTTAGCTGTTTACCCAAAAGAAATGAAAATGTGATTAGTAAAAAGACCCACACCCAAATGGTCACCACAGTTTAATGCACAGTAGCCCCAAACTGGAAAAACTCAGCCACAATCAGTAAATGGGTAAACAAATAGGGCTGCATGCATGTAATGGAATACTACATAGCATTTAAAGGAATGAGCACTGAACATCCTTGAACAGATCCCAAAATGTCATGCAAGACGAAGAGTCCAGACATGAAAGCATACATACTGGATGAGTCCAGCTGTATAAAATTCTAAAAATGCAAATGAATCTATGGAGTCAGAAAGCAGATCAGTGGTTACATGGGGGTCAGGTGTGGAAGAGACACGGCACAAAGGGGCACAAGGAAATTTCGGGGGTGATAGAAATGTACACTTTAAATGGCTACAATTTATTGCAAGTAGATTACACTTCAATAAAGTTTTTTTATTTGTTTTTTTGTTTGTTTGTTTTGAGAGAGAGAGAGAGAGAGAGAGAGAGAAACATGTGCTTGTATAGGGTTGGGGAGGGCAGAAGGAGAGGAAGGGAGAGAATCTTCAGCAGGCTCCATGTGCAGCACAGAGCCTGATCTGGGGCTCGATCTCATGACCTGAGCCGAAATCAAGAGTTGAATGCTTAATGGACTTAAGCCACCCAGGTGCCCCAACATTGATTTTTAACAACATCCAGCAGCATGTCTAGTACATCAAAAGTGCCAATAAATGCTGGACTCCATGAAATGTGTGTATATATGTGGTCCACTGCATGCTGGGTTCCCACCAGCCTCACTCCTCAGATAAGTCACTTCTCTGGTGGGCAGCAATGAGGGATAGAAGCTCCCCACAGTCTTCCCTGGAGGGCAGAAGAAACATTGACCCACCTCCCTCTCCTCAGTGAAGCAGACAAGGCTGCTTTCTGCCTGAAGCAATTGTGTTGTCTTTTCCATCTTGGCATCTTTCGCCTCCATTCAGATTTCCTGAGGCCTGGCCACACCTCGGGTCTGGCTGAGTCAGAAAACCAGCTGGTTCCTCACGCCTTTCCACCCAGGCATCCTTCTGGCCTGCAGAGGGAAGCTGCACGTGATTCCAATCATCAAATTAAAGACTCAACCTTCACTTGGGTTTCTGTTCATTTTGGAGGCACCCCTCTGCGCCTTTCTCCACTAGCTCAGTTCTTGTGTTACATTTTGATCTGGTTTCAGAACACTTCACAGGAGAGCCCCTGATTAAAATCCAATAAAACTAGGCAGAGAGAAGATGGGGTAAGAAGGATGGCACACTTGAAAATAGCTCAGCTTAATTCCTGGGCTCTGCCTTTTACATTTGCTAAGATAAACAAGTGCCACTTGCCTCTCCTTAAATTGAGATCTGATTTCTATCTCTGAGCTCTCCAGCCTGGAGCTCTGGGGTCCCCCAGGAACCTTCCAGAGCCACTGACCCAACTCCTTGGAAACCCCCCAGTCCCTCCCCTCCTCTAGGGGTACAGAATCCCCTTGGCAGTCTAGGGAAGGATGTTGATTTAAATACATTGGACAAAATACACAGGGCAACAGAATCTCAACTACACTGAAATACAGTTACCAGCACAGTGAGTAAACAACCTGGTGATGGAGTAATAATCCATGTGTTTCTTTATTCTCACATCCAATAGCAAGATCTGGTGGTGGGTCTAATCACTACTGTTGTTTTGAATTGCTGATGAGGGGCTGATGAGCATAAATGCTACCTGGAGGTATCTGCCACATTACAATGGGCTGTAAAGTACTTGACAGCTATGGGTGATAGAGTCAAAGAAATTGCTATAATACCATGTGGCTTGCTGCCTACAGTGGCGTAAGAAGGAAATGCTACATTTCAGTTAGAAGTCAGTTAAAAATTTTTTTTCCTCATCAAGTCACAGGTCCCCTAAATTCTACCCACAGATCCCTTGGTTAAGGACCCTTAAGACTAAGGCCAAATTTTGTCTCCTGCCAGGCCCTCCCACTGAGATGAATCATCTGTCACCACTGCTGCTGGCCAGATAGGTAGGCACCTAAATTGAAAAAAAAAAAAAAAGTGACAAACTATTTCAGACATGAAAGCATATAGGGAATAATATAATGAGCATCCATATATCTATCTGAGAAATAAACTATTGCAAATACATTTGGAAATCTCCTCTGGACGTCTCTCACTGCTCGTATTTACATTCCGTTCCCTGCCTCCCAGGGGCAACTTTTGTCTCAAGTTGGGTGTTTGTGGTTCTTGTATGTATCTTTAGGCTTCTACCACAAATGTACATATCCATAACCAATACCAAGTATCAGTTGCATGTTTTTGAACCCGGTATAAATGATTTCTCACTGGGTGAGTCCTGCAACATGCTTTTTGCCCTCGATGTTATATGTTTGAGATTTACCCGTGTCAATGTATGAGTCTCAGTTCGCTTTTTTCTTCAAAGCTGCATGGTATCCTGTTGCCTGACTACATCATGGTTTAGTTAGCTCTCCTCCTGTTGATGGACATTTGGATGGTTTCCAGGGTTTCGACGTGACCATGCCGTGTTGAACAGTCTTCCGGGTGTCTCCTGCTAAGACGAATTTCTCTAGCTGTGGAATGGCTGGATCATAGGGTATGTGTATCCTTAGTGTTTAGGGATTCTACAGACTGTTCTGCAGCTTGGTTGTACTAATAGATTTACATTCTCACCAGCAGGAGATGTGAGTCCCTATTGTTCTCCATTGTTGTAAATACTTGCTATTGTCAGACTTTTTAATACATGCCAGTCTGATGATGTGTCTCAATGTGGCTTTAATTTGCATTCCCCTGGTTTCTGGCTGCAGTGAGATGAATGGTGCCCTCCAAAGATATCAGGTCCTAACCCCCTGGAACCTGTGACTATTACTTCATGTGGTAAAGTTTTTGCAGATATGATTCAGGATCTTGAGATGGGGGGATTACCTTGGATTATTGGAGTGGGCCTTAAATGCCATCACAGGTATCCTTATAAGGGAGGCAAAGTGAGGTCAGATAGACACAGAGCAGGAGGTGATGCAGAGATGGGGGCGGAGACTGGAGCAATAGGCCATGAGCTGAAGAAGGCCAGAAACTACTAGAAGCTGAGAAAGGCAAGAAACACATTCTCCCTGAGAGCCTCCAGAGCAGGTGTGTCCTAATGACACCTTGACTCCAGCCTTCTGGTCCCCAGTGCTGTGAAAAGATACATGTCTGTTGTTTTAGGGCCCTAAATATATGGTCATTTGTTACAGCAGCTCCAGGACACAAATACACTGGTCAAGTTCAACTTCCATTTGCAAGTTTATTGGGCATTTGTAGGCTTTATTCTATGAATTGCTTAGTCATAAACCTTGTCTGTTTTTTTTTTTTTTTTTTTTTTTTTAGTAACTGAGAGAGAACTTTACAAGTTCTGGATATCAATTCTTTGTTAGTGTTATATTTTGTTTATGGCTTGTCCTTTTATTTGATGGGTTTTTTGTTTGTTTGTTTGTTTGTTTTAGGGAGCAAGCGAGCACAGGAGTGGAAGGGGAGGGCAGAGGGAGAAGGAGAGAGAGAATCCTAAGCAGGCTCCATGCTCAGTGTGGGGCCCTACAATGGGATGGATCTCATGACCCTGAGATCATCACCTGAGCCAAAATCAAGAGTTAGATGCTTGACTGACTGAGCCACCCAGGCACTCCTGATGATGATTTTTGATACATGGAAGGTTTATACGTTAAGATGGTTAAATGCATCATTTTTTTCTTTATATTTTGTGCTGTGTCTTGTGACTTGTTTAAAAAATCCTTTACCACCCTGAGATCAGGTATACATACAGCTCCTGCTATTATCTTGTAAATATCTTCTGCTATTTAGGAACCTTCTTTTGGGTGAGAGACCACAGCTGGGGAGGTGTCAGCAAAGCCTCTCAGACCTTCCAGTGAGCCTGCTGGGGACTACTGGCCTGGACACTGGTGTGGCCCTACCTTGATTTTCCCAGATGGCCATGCAAACTATTTTGATGTTCAGCCCTCATAGCTGTACCCACTCCTACCCTTTTTGTTTGTTTGTTTTTAAGTAAGCTCCTTGCCCAATGCGTGGCGTGTACTCCCAGCCCTGAGATCAGGAGTCATGTGCTCTCCCCACTGAGCCAGCCAGGTGCCCCTATTCCTGCATTTTGTAATCCTCACTTATAACTGGCTGCTTCTCAGCTACCATGCCTGTAGATCCAACCAAAGTACATTTGCCCTCTGACTCCACTGTGAGTTGTTCACTCATGCTATTTTCCCCTGTGTTCCAACTATATCATTATTTTGTTCATTGTTTGCAGTGCCTGCATTTCCAGTAGTAATAGTGTTAGTTTTTTTTCCTGCCAGTAATCCATACCAGGGGCCATGACCTCAAATGCCTTCAGGATGAGGCAGGTAACATAAGAGGGAGGAGGTTGGGGGTGCCACCTAGGAGGTGGCTGCAGGGGGCAGATCCCACCTGAAATCTAGTGTTGTCCACACATATCCCACCTGCCCACCACACCTGGGCACATCCCTTCTGTGTACATTCCACCTATCTGTCACACCTGCGCTCTGGACTCCATACTTAATGGCCTGTTATAGACTACCACCATATAAGCTTTCGTCTCATTTTGGGAAAAGAGAAGTAGAACCTCCATCAAGTGAAGTGACTCCTTCTGATTCCCCCTTTGTGACCTTAACCGAGTCACTGACTACTCTGCATCTTTCTTGAGTCTTAAAATTGGATTACACCATAGCTTATCCCCAAGGTGCATTTGAACTCATAAAAGTGTCTGATAGCACTTCAGAAATCCAAAGATGTCCACATTCACAGACTTCTATCTTCCTTTTTAAAAAATTATGGTAAAATACACATAAAATTTACCATTTTAACCACTTTAAAGTATACAACTTAGTGGCATTTATTCTGTTCACCATGTTGTGCAACCACCACCTCTTGCTAGTTCCAGAACGTTTTCGTAACCCCAAAGGATATCCTTGTACCCACTTGTAATCACTCCCTACCCCTCTTTGCCCCTAGCCTCTGGCAAACCCTAGTCTGTACTCTGTATCTATGATGGATTTGCCTATTCTAGATATTTCATATAAGTGAAATAATATAATATGTGACCTCTTGTGTCTGGCTTCATTTAGTACAATGTTAACAAGGTATGTTACATATGTACATATATATAAGGAATATATTGTTGACCCTTAAACAACAGGGTTTGAACTCTGCAGGTCCACTTATATGTGGATTTTTTATGGTATAGTACTATATATGTATTTTCTTCTCTTTATTTTCTTACCAATATATTTTCTTACTCAATTTTTCTCTAGCTGACTTTATTATAAGAATACAGCGTATAATGTAACATCAAAATGTGTGTTAATCAACTGCTTATGTTATTGGTCAACAGGAAGCTATTAGTAGTTAAGTTTGGGGGGAAGTCAAAAGTTATACACAGATTTTCAACCATTCAGGGTCATTATTCCAACACCCGCATTGATCAAAGGTCAACTGTATATATTACTATGCATAAATACTTCATACCTCTTTGTGGCTGAACTGAATAACATTCCATTGTGTGGCTATATCATATTGTGTTTATCTGTTCACCTGTTGATGAATCTTTGGGTATTTCCCCCTTTATGCTTATTGTAAATAGTGCTGCTTTGAACATTAGTGTACATTTTTTTGTTTGAACGTCTCTCTGGTCAATTTTCTGAGCAACTGCTGTTTTTCACAGCAGTTGTACCATTTGTGTCTTTCTGAATCCATTGTTTTTCCATGAAAAATATTTCCTATTCTTTCAGATTGCCCATGTTCTAAGAGGCTTCTGTCTCTGATGCATCCTTCATTTATGCCTACCCAATGGTTCAAGGAGAAATTGGTTATGAATGGCCTACGTGGGGCTCCAGCATCTTCTCTACTCACTGAGGGCACCATTCTGGGAGCACCCACCTTAAAAGAGAGCAGTCAGCCCTGTGCCACTGACTCACATGGGCATCTGAGTGTGAAGGGAACAGAAGGACCCTTCCAGATTACCATGTGGTGGAAGGTGAGCATGTCCTAAGCCCAGGAGGGATGGTAGTAGAAGTATGAGGCACTTCTATAGATTTCTGTCATCTGGTGCCTCTTAGTCCTCAAGGAGCAGGTCCCCAGCCCTGCCTGCTTCAGCAAACTTAATGAGTAGCTAGTAACCTGGAAATCTATGGAAGAGGTAGTGTGTCTTCTGGCAGAGATGAATGTACTGGCCTTCTACTTTCTACTTCTTATATTTGGAGACAGTACTGGTGCTTTAGAGAGCGCTTAGTTTGGGTTCCCACCAAAGTCAGCAACACAGATATGGGTGCATATAGATTGTTTGGGAGGTGATCTTAAGAACACCAGCAGGGGATGATGCCAATACTTTGTTTTGGGGAAAAGGTTGTAGAAGAAGTCTATCAGATATTGCTGAAGAGTCAGTATCTATATATTAGGCCCAGCTAAAGCCATCTGATGGTCAAAGTCAGATGTATGAATGAGAAGATCTTAATACCTCCACCTGTAAATGTCGCAACATCTCAACATGTGAATGTCTCAAGTGATCCTGTGAATATCTCTACACATCAGCATGTGAGAAGTTCAACATCCAAATCTGTGAATATTTTAATATGTCTACCTGTGAATGTCTTAATTTCAGAACTTATAAATATCTTAACACCTCATTGTGCAGATGTCTCAACATCTCAACATGTGAACATCTCAACATCTCAATATACCAATGTCACATCTGAACCTGTGAATGTTTTAACATCTCAACATATGAATGGCTCAACATCTCAACATGTCAATGTCTCAGCCTTTCAACATGCAAATGCCACAAAACTGAATGTGTGAACGGTACCTCAACATCTCAACATGACAAATGTCACAACGTATCAACATGTGATAGGTTGACATACAAACTTGTGAATGTTCCACATCTTAACATATGAGTGTCTCAATCTGTGAATCTGATTGTCATATCTCTACATGCAAGTGCCTTGATATCTCAACATGTGATTGCCAACATCACAACATATAAATATCTCAACATCACAACACGTGAATGTCACAACATCACAACTTCAAACAGATGAATAAGCCATTATCTTCTTTCTAAAACAAAATCAGTGTTTTTATTTTTAAGTTTATTTTTAAAGTTTTTATTTTAATTCCAGTTGTTAACATACAGTGTTACATTAGTTTTAAGTGTACAATATGGTGATTCAACAATTCCATACATCACCCAGTGCTCATCATGACAAACAGTCCTTAATCCCCATCACCTATTTCCCTGTCTTCCCCCCACATCCCCTCTGGTCATCATCAGTTTGTTCTCTAAGTTAAGAGTCTGTTTCTTGGTTTGTCTCTCTCTCTTTTTTCCCCCTTTGTTTATTTATTTTATTTCTTAAATTCCTCATAGGAGTGAAATCATACAGTATTTGTCTTTCTCTGATTTGTTGCCCTTAGCATTATACTCTCTAGTCTTTGCAAATGGCAAGATCTCCTTCTCCCTATGGCTGAATAGGATTCCATCGTAGATATCTACCACATCTTCTTTGTCCATTCATCATTCAATGGATATGTGGGCTGCTTCCATAGCTTGGCTATTGTAGATAATGCTGCTAGAAACATCGGGGTATATGTATGTTTCTCTTAATGCCAATCTCACAGAACCTAGTGAAATACTAGCACACAGAAATTTTAACTCCCGAAGAAATTCTCCTCTTTTACAGATCAGCGCTAGATCTTACAGATGGAGAGAGAGCTACTCAAGCTTTATAACAGTCCACTAGCACTCTATTTATCTGGAAACCAGGATGTTGGCAATATCATATACTTACAAATCCTTTTTTGGGGGGAAATGCCTCTCAGCCTCATGAAAAAGACAACCCGAAGCCCAAAGCATTTTCCTGAAATGGCTTTAGAATTTCTCTCACAATCCCACTCAGATATATAAAAACAAGGTCACAGATTACAAACAGAACCTCTGACTTTTGTAAAGTGACAATTGACAGCAGGGGGAGGAGAAAGAAGACCGGTAGAAAGTAGGCTCCCCAGGAATGTGAGTGACTGGGGGAACTTTCTGGGGCAGTACCCATGCTCTGCATCTTGATAAGGTTTTGGGCTATACAGATGTGTTCATTTGTCAAACTTAGTAAATGTTCACTTAAGATTTGTGCATTCCATTGTCTGTAAATTGTTTCTCAATAGAAAAATCCCATAAATATTGATACAACACACATGCTGAAATTATTCGGAGTAGTGTATCTGCAATATACTTTTAAATGTGTTCTTGAAAGGACAGATTGATAATGGGTAGATGGATATATGTGTGATCAAACAAGTGTTTTATAGTGTTATATAAGTATCTAGATGGTGGGTACATTCTTTCAACTTTTCTACACATTTAAACATTTTCATAATAAGGTATTCTGGAAAAAAGTAGGCTTGGAGAACTAACAAGTCTAGCCATTTGGGGCTGCCTTACCCACATCACAGACTCTGAAAACATTGCCCAATTGTATCTCATTTTCATGCCTGATATTCATTAATGTCCTGGATTATTTTTAGAAATCTTAAAATTCTGATCCATGTGTATTTAAGACACACATAAAAAAAGAATGTAATTACTCTTGGAAATTTTCCATTAAAATTTTTTACATTAAAAAAGAGTTCAATTCTTAATTAGGGGTGAAGTTTAGATACCTGGAAAATGTAAGTGAAATCACTTATTCCCTGATGATGCAGAATACATGAGATATCATTTTGAAAAGTTAGTGAATGATCCCATCATCTTACCTCTGACTTGGTCTCAGGGTTTTCAGGGCATTTTTACCTGTGTTCCTTCAGGACTTTAGGGAAAGGATTTTGGGGCTGCAGTCACCTGACTTCGGGTTCTGTCTAGTTCATCCATTTGTTGAGTGTGTGACCATGGTGACATTTCTTGATCTGTTTGAGCTTGATGTTTTTATGTGACAAGTGGGAATGATGATGCCTAAAATATAGGCTTCTTGTACAAAATAAATCAAATACAGGTTTTCTTCACCATCCGAAAGTGTAGAACATTTCTGTGAAACCTTTTGTAAGCTCAAGTGGCAAAGTGAAGAAGCAATTACCATTGCTTTATACAAAAAAAAAAAAATGCTTAAGCATCCCCAGACCCCCAAAATAACCTCTTTGGCTTTTCCGGTACCGGTACCGTAGGACATAACTTGCTAAGGGATGCATAAAACAAGTTGAGATAAAACGCAGATGCCCACAGACACAGGTCAAAGCTCTGGCGGCTTGGTGCTGAGAGACGGAGTGTAGCTCCCGGGGGAGGCGCTGGGCGGCGCTGGGCGGCGCTGCTCGTACAGCTCGGCGTGTGCTCTGCCTCTCTACAAACAAATGCTATTTTCACGTTTCGCCTTTCTTCAAATAGTGAAAACCCTCTTTGGATGTCTATCGATCAGCGAAAACAGGTATTAATGTCAGTCTTTCATAAAAGTGAAGCGGTTAATGTGAACTTTCGAAAAGCAGGGGATACCTGTCATGCAGGCAAAGCACATTAAAGAGACTGACACATATTAGGTTCTTAGTCAAGTGAGGTTCTCAGCCTTATGAAGTCCCCATGAAATTTCTGTGCAGCAAGATGAATATTGTCCTGTGCATTTCCCAGAGAAGATGACTGGCGTTTGTGGAAGCCCGGTGGCCTGTAGACCCCTCACCGTATTGGTATCCCAAAGTAGATGGAGGACTCATACCAACCTATGTGAGTCCATTGCTGTTTTTTCCCTTCAGCCAGTGGTGGTGGGTCAGTAGGGCAGCAATGGCCTCCCAAGGAGCCCTGGGTCTTTTCTAAAAACATTCCCCTTTGCTGCCCTTCCTTTGGCCAAAGCCGTGGAGTCTCCCCACATAGCAGTCAAAGAACAGTGTTACTTACAGGATCGTTCCCAGGAGACCTCGAATCTGCCCCACACCTGGTTGTCCCGGACAGCCTTCAGCAAAGATTTGCCCATCTCTTTAGGTCCACCATCCAGAATTGGCTACTGGCCTTATTGGCAGCCATAAAGGAAGAAAAAAGTGCCCACATGAAAATAGTGATCAGCCGTTTGAGTGTTCCAACAGTGCTGAAAGAGAGAGCCCAGCATGTGTGTCTGCTGGGGGATGCCCATTCAGGGTGTTTTGTGGCAAGATAGAAACCATGGTAGGAACAAAGTGCAGTCAAACCAACCCCTGGGGAGCAGTCACAGCCAAAGAACACACACTCTCATGGGGCTTATTGTTTTTAGAGCCTGCTAGAGAATTACAACAGACTGTTCGGAGCCTTAACAATCGCTTATTTTGTATTGGATGTTTTAGAAAAGCAAAGGATTTTTTCTTTGTATGTGACACATATGCCAGGAAAAATAGTTCCTGAAGAATGAAAACATCTCGAGGGGTAGTTTGCAACTTGAGAGGGGCAGTCGGGCCCAGTTGCAAAGATGCCATTTTCTCCCAAGCAAGGGGTGTTCAGGGAGGAAACAGATGTGGCCAGGCAGATGGGCTGATGTCAGAAGGTTACTGGTCTTGAGTTAGGGCCCAGCTGGGTCTTCAGTGGGAGCTGTGGGTGCAGCAGTGACCCAGCCCCTGGCCACGGGGACATGGGTTCCGGAGCAGCTAGGTCCACAACCTAATGGGGAACAGGACGATGGGAGTTCTACCCTGGGCTGATGTCCTGCAGCCTGGCCTGGTATCCAGCTAACCTCGAAACCGCGTGTTGCCACAGCACGGTCAGGGTGCCACCCAGATCCCAGTTTTTCTGTGGGCAGTGAGATCATCTGCAGGGCTGAGAATCTGCCAGGTCAGGGGCTACAGGGGAGTAGGCACAGGGAAGCAGCAGGAGAAATGAAAAGAGGAAATAGCAGGAAAAGCCCAACTTGCCGACTACCCAGGGCTGCGTGGGGCAGCCCCTGCTGGAGACAACAGAGATGGTTTCTCAGGGCTTGTGTACACCACCTACTAAGAAGGATGCTCACCACACGGCTCCTCGGTGCAGCCACGTGGCCATGCTGGGTGCTGACAGATGCTCTCCTAGGAGGCCTTGCATTTGACACCAGTGACAAGTTAAGGAGGAGAGGGATGTTCCCCTAATGACCCCTTCAGCTTGATTTGCCTTCCAGAAGTGCAAGGAATCATTAAAGCAGTGAGCATTTCTCAAAGAGCACTTCCTGGACCACCGGCATCAGTTACCCCTGGGAGTCCGTGAGAAATGCACGTTATCTGGCTCCTCCCCAGACCTACTGACTCAGCAGCTCTGGGGGTGAGGCCCGGAGAAGACTAGTGCTGGTAATCCTTGTCTTTGGGAGGTAGTGCTAGAGCCCCCAGTTCCTCCTGGAGGCTCCATCATGAATGCATCCAATACCAGAATACCAATACACATTGCCTACTGTGTTGTTCAGGACACTGCCCTGTAAAAATGAAGATCCTTGTTTTTGTCTTTCTGATTTTTCCTTGACATGTAGGCCCAGGTATTATTTATTATCTGGTTTTGCTCCCTGCCTCCAGGCAAGGACTATATTTAAGCCAATTCAAACTTTGCAGGTCTTAAAAATAACTCTCCCTTTGCTAACCCCTTCCAAGATTGGCAAGGCTTCCTTTCAAACAGGAAATCCATCTTTTTCTACCTTCCCAACCCTCGTAATTAACGCACCCCATGATCTGTCCTTACTTTTGCAAGCTGCAAGTCAGTGGGGTGATTTTGTGCATGTAAGGGGGTACAGAGTCCTGTTTTCCCCTTCCATTGCCAACAGTCCTGATTTTCAGTGTGGAAGATTAACTTCTTTAAAGGCAAAACAGTTGTCAGTGATCCCTCATGAATAAACCCACCTTCAGTGAGTTCATCTTCAACTAATTGTTCCTAAAAGTCATCCCAGGCTTCTGGAAGTAAAAGTTACTGTGACTGTTTTGAAGAGTGACTTTTATTTTATTTTATTTTTTTAAATTTATTTATGATAGGCACACAATGAGAGAGAGGCAGAGACACAGGCAGAGTGAGAAGCAGGCTCCATGCACCGGGAGCCCGACGTGGGATTCGATCCTGGGTCTCCAGGATCGCGCCCTGGGCCAAAGGCAGGCGCTAAACCACTGCACCACCCAGGGATCCCTGAAGAGTGACTTTTAAATACTGCATGCCCACGGCATACATTTAAGCCAATAATGATCTCCAAAGTGAATTACTCTCATCCTGAGAGGTGGCCTTTAGAGACTTGGCTTTTCTTCTAGTTCCTTCATTTTAATGGATTTCTTAACCATGAGTGTGGGTTCTAGTCTCTCTTTGCCTACTGCTCTGCATCCATCCTGATTAACAAAGTCCTATGACTTCTTTCTCTCCTCCAAACATCACCATAATAAACCAACTCTCCAGCCCTGGAGGGTCCCCCGAACCATGCCTTTTTCCTTCATGAATCCCTGAGTAATAATGAGGTGGAATCTTTGGTCTCAGAGAGACTTTTGGTATAGGTCAAAGTTAAAATTTAAAAATTTTAAATTAAAACTAATTAAGGAAAAAATTGGGACCAACAGTCAGACCCCATATTGAGGGGGAATGTTTCTGCTTGTTGAGAAATGAAGAGTGGAAAGTATGTGGAAGGTATACGGTCAGTAGAAGAAGGGTAAAGATGGAATGCCTCCCATTTCTATTTCTCCATCACCCAGGTGTTCATCCTCTATACCTGCTCTGAGCCCAAGCCTTCTCTCCTTTGAAATAGGTGGGGCCATTGGCCAGCCCTGCCGTCTAATAGAACTCCCCAAGACAGAATGTTCTCTGCACTGTTCAATGCATCTACTGAGCCCTTGACAGGTGGCTAGATTGACTGATGAGCTACATTTTGAATTTTATTTCATTCTATTTAATTTACTTTTAAATGGCCACATGTGGCTGATGGCTGTCATGCTGGGCAGCACAGAGCTGGAGGGAAGGAAATGAAGTTGCCCCAGCAGTGCCTGCTCCAGATAATTCCTCTGGACAGTGGTAACAAGGACCAGACTAACTCCCCGAAGAGGACTTCATCCCCAAATTATTAAACCTGGAAGCTGAGAAAGGAGAAGATCATTGTTTTACAAAGGAATTGAAATAATTGAGGCTTGAAATTTTCATTGAGGTGAAACAGAGCCTTCCTTCATTGGTAACAAGTAGGCTTAGGATAAAAGCAAAGGCTTAAGTAGGAAGCCCTACATTTTTCTTTCTTTCTTTCTTTTTAAAATCCTGTTTCATCAGCCAGGGATGAATTGCAGAAAACTCTGTGAGTATGCAAAGGTTTTTTGTTTTGTTTTGTTTTGTTTTGTTTGGGTTTTTTTGCCTAAGAAAAGGGTGGAGTAAAAAAAAAAAAAGGGTGGAGTAGACAATTGTCCAGTTAGATGCCCAAGCTCTCAGAACCTGGTGGTCTGCTTGCCTTGAGTTTTACCATGTGCTGAGCCACATTTTGGGAAGGGACAAGAGAGGGAATTAGAACCAGCTGATTGAATTTGTTGGCCAGGGTCAGGAGAGGTTCTGGTGAGAGGTGCCTGAAACATCCCATGGTCAGGAAGATCCCACAGAGCCCTGCACCCAGTACTATTTGACATTGGCGTGTTGGCAGTTTTTGTCTGAGAAAACTAGTTCTCTTTTGGAATGCTCCTTAGTAATGATCAACCAGCATCCATCATTGGATGTGTTGAGTAACAAGCTCCATGTTTCATGCTGTGAGCTTCAGGAAAAACATCATTTATTATCACAACATATAGTACTATAGAGTAAGAAAGATAAAATATCTACTGTTGCACAAATGGCAGAAAAGATAGTTATGGAAGTGTTAATTTTTCAGTAAAGAACAAGTGTGTAAGAGTGTGTGTACAAATTTAGGTGACACAATGGTGGCAGCAAGTGGGACAAAAAGTTTATTAGAGGGATGTTGGGTTCCTTTTGTTTATTTTTTTAAAAAAAAGATTTTACTTATTATTTGATAGAGCGTGCACAAACAGGCAGAGCAGCAGGCAGAGGGAGAGGGAGAAGCAGACTCCCCACTGAGCAGGGAGCCCGATGTGGGGCTCTATCACAGGACCCTGAGATCATCACCTGAGCCGAATGCAGGTGCTTAACTGACTGAGCCACTCGGTGTCCCTGATGAGTTCCTTTTCAACTGAGAGCCATCTTGCTGGTGTCTTTGCTCAGGACAGTCCTGTAGTGGTGACTATGAATGCTGAATACTTTAAAACAGACAAAGTAGGGCCTGAGAAAAAACAGGGCAGACAGAGTTAAAAGCAGAAAGGCAAGGTCCACAGACTGCCCTGGGAACCTGGCACCCGTATTTGCCTGTCCCTCCCCTTTATGTTGGCTCTGAATCACGGTCCTTCTTGGCACATGCCTTTGGCTTGGTGTCTCTGCAAGCAGCACTCTCCAGCTAGGCTCTGGCTTCTGGGCTGGTGTGTGCCCTCTGTCCACACTCTTGGCTGGCACCCTAGCAGTGGTCCTGGCAGTGGCCCTCTTTCCTGCTCAGTGCCCCCCACCCCCATTCCCTGTGCCATCCCAGGCCCATCTGCTTCACCTCTCTCCCTGGGGCAAGCAGCCGTGACAGCTGTTGGCCCCAGTTCCCAGGAGTGTAGCCAAATGATGGTTTATTGAAAGGAAAGCATTTAACAAAAAGTTAAATCTATTCTGGAACAAAAATGAGGCCCATGGTTTCTCAGCATCCAGAATTTTTCAGTCCTAACATGTTGAAAGGGCACAGCAGCCAGCCTGAAGGAGCTCTTGCTGGCCAAATCTGGGACAATTTGAACATCAAAATAATAACAGTAGCAAGTAATATATAATCTATAGAATTAAATAAGAATCTGTGAGTCCACATTTGAATGAATGAATGAATGAATGAATGAGATGGAAATAACTCTTCCTGTGAATAGGAGAAATGATGGAATTAGAAAAATCCCTGTATGGCAATGTCATAATAATTGGTTCAATCAAGAACCATAAATAACACCATAACTAGTGGCTACTTGCTTGATAAGCAGGGTATTTACATTGTCTCAGAGTGCATTTCCATGGGATGCTTATTAATGCCAAGGATGAAGTAGTACCTTTACAGTGGAGGAAAGTGGGTTGACTGACTCCACCTAACCAGAGGAGTGATGGGGCACATTGGGATTGTGTGCTTCGGGATGCACTGCCCTGAGAAGGACACAATGTCATTTCTGGGGGCTCCTTTCAAGAGAAATCAGCAGGAAAACCCAAACTGCAGGGCTTTCTACAAAATAATTGGCCCGGAAGGACATAAAAGACAAAGGCAGAGCAAGAGTGAGGAGCTGTCCTCATTTAGAGATGAAGGACACAGGACAGTTAAGTGCAACGTGTGACCCTTTGATAATATCCTATGAAGAATTTTTTCTTTTCCTATGAAAGATATTAATGAGATAATGAGCAAAACGAGTAAGGTCTGTGAGATTAGGTAATAGCGTTGCAGTCATTATTGGTTTCCACAGTTTGACAGTTTTGCCATGCTTACGAGAATGTCCTCGTGCTCAGAAAATACACTAGACCAGGTGGATGTGAAGGACATAGTACCCAGAGTGACTGGAGTGGGGCACAGAGGAACTGTGTGGAGTGACGGGGAGCTCTGACTCTTGACCAGCTTGTGGATTACAAGGGTGTCTACATTTGTCGAAACTTCCTGAACAATACACTGAACATCTGTGCATTTTCCCACATGTAAGTTATGCCCTGCTTAAAAGTTCAGTCAGAAAATAACTATTTTTTTTAAGATTTTATTTATTCATGAGAGACACAGAGAGGCAGAGACACAGGCAGAGGGAGAAGCAGGCTTCCTGCAGGGAGCTCAACGCGGGACTTGATCCCAGGACCCCAGGATCACACCCTGAGCCTAAGGCAGACGCTCAACCACTGAGCCACCCAGGCATCCCAATAACTAAAATTTTTAAAAATATAGTTCTAAAATTGTTCAGTGTGTAAAGCCATTGAAATGAGTGTAAATCTTTCCAAATGGCTCCTTTGAAATTCCAAAATATTCCCTGATCTAAGCATGTTCATTTTGTTTGTTTTTTTGGTTATATGTATATTTTTTATTGGAGTTCGATAAGCATCTTAATTTTTTAAAAAATAATTCGCTGCTTCATGGTCATATATTGTTTCTCCTCATACCGTTTGGCACCATATGGCCACAAAAAGTATTAGCCAGTTGTCTTGATAGCTGGTATCTTGGACTTTATATAACAAACACACTTCATCCTGTTTGAGACCTGGTGGACAGGAAAGACATTTGTGTTTCTAGAGTGGGAGCAGCAGGAGACCCCAGGTAAGAACCTTCCAGCACTCACAACCTCAGTGGAAACTTTTTTTCTACCGTAGGAAATGCTCCTGCCACCCAACAGACTGTGGAATGGCAAGCCTGGGTTTGGAGCGGACAGTCTGATTTTTGGAGTTTCTTTATTTCCTATTAAGGATCCCCAGCCAGCTTCCCACCTTATTTGCAGAGGTTGTAAAATGTATCTGTTGCTTCTTAAATCACCCTCCTGTACCAAGAAGCCTTAGGATGTTGTAATCCTTCTACCTCCAGAGCAGATGGAGTAAACATGTCATGCCACCCTCCATTAGGGAGAGAAGTCAGGCCTCCGAACCAAAAGCAGACTTGTGGTCTGGGAAGCAGGGTCAGGGTCTCACCCTTGCAGTCTCTCCCTGGCTCTGGCTCTGATTGCTTGGAAAAAGAAACCCACCTCTCATGTCTGGTTAGCACATGGTATCAGGGGTCTGGCAGGTCATCATGGGGGGGCCCCAACCTTTATCACACACTGGAGACACCCAGGCAACATTGTGACCCTTACTGCAGGTGACAAAATGGGCTCAGAGATATCAGGTGCCCTAGAACCTGGGCTTCCTTCCCTCTTATCCGAGGATCTTTCCAGCATATCACATAGTCTGTCTTGGTGGAGGTCTCTTTGGAAGTAGACCCCAAATGAAGACTTGAATGTAGGTCATTGTTTGGGAGGAGACCCAGGGAATGGAAGGAAGCCCTGACGGTAACTTGCCCTTCTGGGGGCCCTGGAAAGCACTGCAGAACCTGTATGGGAGCATTTTTCCACCCATGGGGATAAGTAGCAGGGGTACATATAGCCCGGCTCTCATTACTTGTTCGTTGAGGGTGGCTGGGAGCGGGGTTGTGTTTATTCCTGGTGTATCTCTGTCCATCACACGTTTGGATGGAGTGATGCTGGTGCCAGTAGGTGGAGGTGGGACTGGCAGGACTGAAATGGTAGAGACTGAGGAGGTATGGTGGCAGGGGCACAGTGTCTGTCAGGCTACCTTCCAAGCATCAGACCACATGGAATTGACTTTGAGAGCTTTGAGGTTTCCCCTAGAAAACTGAGTTGGATCTTGGAGTGGGCTCACTCTGCCCAGGCCACCAGCAGAGCAGGGAAGAAAGGATTTTCCAGTTAGTTCCTTAACACGGGCAAATGCCTCCCAGTGACTTTCATTAGGGGTAACCCTCACTGTCCCGAAAATGTGGGGCAGGAACCCTAACAACATCCCCTCCATGCCTTCTCAGGTGGGATAGCCCCAGGCTACCATGCCTGCTGGTGATGTGGTGATGTCCTTGCCCAGTGCTGTGTCCCAGTGTCACCTAGCCGTGGCAACCCCCCAACGATGCTCTGGGAGGCTGGAGAGCACATTGAAAACAAAACAACAACAGAGGTTCCTGTGGGGGGAAAGGCTGTGAACTTGGCCTCATTAGTGCTCCATGGCAGCAGATCCAATGATCTCCCTCATATGCGTATTGTGGAAATGGTGAAACAAACAAACAAAAAACATATTGACCAACAGACAGCTCAGCCTGGGGGAAGCTTCCAGTCTGTTTACTAGCGTGGGATTGTACTGTGGTGAGAAAATCGGGGTCCCCAAGTCTGTGCCCCACTGATCCCTTGTTATTAAAAAAAGACAGTTAGGCCAGGAAGTAAGAGTCTCCACAGAAACATTAGGTCCGGCAAGGCTTTCACTTCATGTGCTCAGCACCATCAAGAAGAGGACATGGGGAACCACCAGCGAATTTCCGCCTTTCTCTGTGGTGGCCACAGATTTAATCAGGTGGCATCAGGAGGCAAATATTTGGACCTGTCTATGGAAAGTTCTTTTGCTCCAGCATTTCCTGTGGTGGCCTGGGGCTGATTGGGACCACAAGGGAAGTGAATTACATAGAGAGGGCACATGCCTGACTTATTTACCAAAAAGGAAAGAAAGAATTCCTTTAGCTTTGTGATTTTTTTTTTTTTTTGTCCCTTTTCATTGAAGGGAGATCCTGGCAATTAGCTCCAGTCAGGAGCCTATGGGTTGGCTCCCTGCCTTTGCCCCACTTTGTCTTTTCAAACGGATGCTTTTCGGTCTGGTTTTTGTTTGCTGCTGGTGTTCTGTTCCTGAGAGAGGATCTGACTTATACAACCTAATTTCTCCCTCAGCAGACCCCAAGGGAAATCAAGTCAGAGTCAAAGACCTCTTGTGGGGGTCCTTGCTCTGTCCTGGCCACATTAACCCTCTGCAAAGGCAGGGCCCTAAGCTGGGCAGAGCTCTTCCTGAACCTGGTGGGGAAGTTGGGTGGAGGACCATAATGCACCATAATGGTTTATGGCATCAGAAGTTCAGAACACCAGAAAAGAATGAAAAGAGACAGACAGAGAGAGAGAGAGAGAGAGAGAGAGAGAAGAGTCAGAAGATAGGGCTGTGTGACCTCTGAACCCCAAAGGATGAACCAGGGAGAACAGGGGCAAAAACCAGGGCCCGGGCAGAGGGCATGGGCCAGACTTGCTGTCAGCCTTGACTGGGTCACTTAACTGCTCAGAACCCTAGTGGGTCTCCCTTGTATCTTCCTTGAATGCTGGAGACATCTTGGGGGACCCTCCGAAGATCACCAGTGATGCCATGAGAACTGCTCACACTCCTTATCTGCAGGGTTATCTGCCTGTCCCTCTCTGGATGCATGAAGCCAATAAACTCAGACTGCCTTCTGAAGTATCAGATTTACTGGAAGGTTTGAGAGAGAAGAATCACTTGTTAGGCCAAAAGAAACAGTGGTATATTATGCTCTTCATATAAAATGTGCTTAAATTATAAAGACAGATGCTTGAACAATAAGGGCTGGAAATGGATTCTGTGCCTACCTTAAACCACTTTCTACAAGAGCCCAGTCACTGGCATACTTGTCCTTTTCAGGGACACCTGGTGGTACATTAGAGAAGCCACCCCTTTTCTCAATGTCTTGGAGATCAGAATAGCCCTTGTGTGCCTAAGTGCTTAGAAGTATAGAGCATGATCCAGCTCCATGGCTTTCCAGCCGTTACTTTTGTCTAGGATGGTGGTTAATTCCTGAGGGACACTGCCTACTTGGAAGATCTGGTTGTAGGAACTTTAAATTCTGACTTAGATTTTGTGTGGAATTTGGAGGCACTCAGAGATCCATTTTAAGCACACTCAGTAGACTACTACTGCCTGGATCCTAGCTTAAGACTTTGTCCAGAGGAATATCGATAAGGGGAAAGATGGAGAGGGGAAGAGTTGGGATGCTGGTGCAGGAGGTTGGATTTACAGCTTCGAAAGTTTTAGACAGAGTGCCTGCTCCCTACACACCCCAGCAAGTGGGATCCTGACAATGGGATCAGGCTCCCCTTAGGTGCTCTGTGTAAGACACAGAGAAACAAAGCCCATGCTCCTCTCTTCTCTGTCCTGGAGCTCTGGGCACATGTAGGTTCCCAGCCCTCCCTGTAGGCTTGCAAGAGTTTGTGATTTCACAGGGCTTTCTAAATTGCACAGTTATTTACAGAATCATCTGACTTAATTCTCACTGCAGGCATGGGGGTGAGTACAATGGCATCATTTTCTTGATGGGGAGTTTAGGTGTAGGTTTGTGAAGTTAGGAGGTATTTCTCAAGGGATGGGGAGCCTCAGTGTAGGTTAGGGAAGTTAGGGGGTATTTCTCAAGTGTCCTGCCACTGATCAGGCAGGACACAATGATTCAGTGACTCCCGGCCCTGCCCATATCTTTTACCCATACCCATCAGGGCACTTGGGTTCTTTGCCTGATGACTTTGGCCACCTCAGTGTGCTTTGCCTGCCTTTGTGGTAGACCAGAAGTCAGAGGAATGAATGCTTCCTGAGGCAGCCCAAAGCCTGCAGCAGGTGGGAGTTGACTTATAAATACCCCAGATTCCTCAACCCTTGGAGGAGATAACTGGTCTCTGCATTTTCCCCAGAATTCCCTTGGGGTGGGATTAAAAAGCCCTTTGCCCACAGTGATAACTGGCTTGCCAACCAACTGGCCACCTTCCCTTCCAAGTGTCACTTGCACACTTCCCTGCTGGCTCTCCTCTACCTCACAAATTAGCCACTTGTGGCTGCATCCTTGTCTCAGAGTCTGCTTCTAGGAGAACCTAAAGTAAGACCCAGATTCTTGGCCACCAGATCCTGGCTTTTCCCATCTGGACAGCAGTGCTCTCACTTCCTTCTGGTGTAACAGCTTCCCAGCCTCCTGAGAGAGAATCCAGCTGTGTTCTGAGGCTAAGAACAGCCTGTCAGTGCTGTGGTGCATGGCATATAGTTGGTGAATTTTCTTTCTTTTATTCTGAGGAGAAAGAAAACTGATTGGCACTCCCTGGTATGTCCCCCCACGCACCCCTAGATCAGCGCTGTTTCTTATCCATACAGAGAAGTTGTCTGAAATGGAGATGGGAAGGGCAGAGACCCAGGAGAAAACCCCACTGTCAGAGCTTCTGGCCAGAGAAGACAGATTGGGCCCAGAGAGGGACAGAGTTCACCAAGTTACTGCATTTTCTGCATGTTGCCTACATTATGGGAGGGGAGGAAGTGCCATACCAGACTCCACGGCAATGTCCTAAATCATGGCAAGTGTGTTGTGGCCACCTCTGTGGGCTGGCTTGGAAATGAAGCCATGTATCAGACCAGGAGGCCAGGCTGCCTGGCCCTCACTTTGGTGAAGAGAGGGGGCGCTACTGAGGCATCGGTTGGGGGTGGGATTCTGCAACTCCTTTGAACATCCTAGAGAATCAGAGAAGTTGAGAAAAGCATGTCAAAATTTCCTGAGAATTTTTGTCTGCATTTGGCAAAGGTGAACTAGAATTTGTCATGTGAGTGAGGAGGGACTTTTTAAATAAAGTAAGATCTCCAAAATTCCTATCCTTGTCTGGAAGCTTCTCTTGCATATCTTAAAAAAGATCAAAATAGAGAGATGTTGAGGACACCCTGGCTTTCTTATTTAAAACTGTTTATCAAAAGTTGACTTATTCTAACCCAGTATGAGAAGTGTGTGTGTGTGGGAGGAATGTGTGTGCATGCACACGCAAGGTCAGGCATTGGGAGAAAATCTACGAAGGTGAGGAAAAGTGGCATATTAGGATATTTTCTGAAATACACTGTGTACCACAGTTTGTATTTCCTGTAATATTATCATTTTATTTGTAACTTTCCTTATTATTGATGAAACTCCGAGTCTGGGAATGATGTTTTAGGTGCTAGGTGCCATTTTCAACAAGAAACCAAAAAGTGGAAGAAGAAAAAGTGGAGGAGTATCTATCTGTGTTCAAGGTTGCTACTTGCTGGTTGTTCTGGTGAATGGTAGTGTAGAAAGGATAGATAGAAGAATAAATGGAAGCAATCATATGAAATGAGGCATGGGATTGATCTCTGGATTGCATATTCCCTGTTCTTTCTGTGTGCCCCTAGCATGGATAATTGTGGGCAGGCTGTCATTCTAGCCTTCCTGGGAGGCTGTTCCCAATTTATTCTTTCACTCTCTGCCATGAGCAAGCCAAGGGAAAAGATTATTCCCAGAACCAGAGTGTTCCAGGTTTTCTGAAAGGTCATTACCACCCTTTTTTTTCTTTTGGTAGCTCCCACCATGGCAGAAATGTTTGGATGTCAACCCTGTTCTTTTAACCGCTGCTGCAAGCTTACTCCATTTATTTGAGATAAAACTTTCCTCCTGGTCCAGTAGCATTCAAGACTGAATTGGCCATGAGACAGAGGGCCCTGTGTTCCTAATTATTTCTGGATGAAAAGTCCTGTAGGCGAGTGGAGATTCAGGGCAAGGATGGCCAGGTGGAGCAGTCACCAGTGTGCAGTGGATTGTAGAAATGGAGAGATAATTAAATTAAGAGTGCCAGGTGCAAGCATTGAAAAATAACCGTGGGTGTTAATTATGCAATCCGGCTTTACAGTCCAGTGTTAGCAGAGGAAATGCCACGGGCCGGTTTGTCACATGGCAGCTTGAAAGGCTTGGAGAGACACATTCATGATTTCTAGAGAATTTGCCAGGGCTGCCTACTTGGGATTCTGGTGGAGCAAGATTATATATTAGTTGGAGTGTCTGTATTTTTTTCTATTTTACACTGAGCCAAGGTGGGCACTTGGTGTGTGTGTGGGGGGTGGGGGTTAGGTTTGATCCACATGGAAATCTGAGTGTAATAGGGGTCATGGTGGAGCATGATGTTTCTGGTGTAGGCACTTCTAGAAGTACCTGTCCTCTTCCCGATTTGAAATTATTTTGGTTTTTGGGATCTGGGGAAGTATGTCCCTGTCAGGAAGATGAAGGGGTAAGTTGTGGCATGTTCTTACAGGAACCACATCACAATAGTCATTGCATTTTGAAGTTCTAGATCAGGTGAGACTGAGCTATGGGAATGCATGGTGGGGCTGTAGTTGCACAAGGGAACTTTATAAGGTGATGGGGGAATGTTCTGTGGCTTTCTTGGGCTGAGGGTTAGATGATGTGAACATTTTCAAAAATACACAGGGCAGATGCTTATGAATCTGTGCATTTCATTGTGTGTAAATTGTTCCCTGATGAAAGAAATGTGAAGAGACCTTCCAGCGCTCCACCTGTTTGAGCCCTAATCAGTCTACCCCACGTCTCGTGTTCACCGTCTCCCGACCACCCAGCCTGTCCTTGTCCACAGAGCTGTTCACAAAAGCCTCTCATTAGAAGGAAGCCGAGTCTAATGCGGGGACAGCACACCGTGGCCCTTGGGCCTAATCTGCTCACTCTCATTGTTGTAAATACAATTGTATTGGAACACAGCCGTGCCCATTCATTTACGGTCCTCCGTGCCTGCTCTCATGGCTCAGTGACAGAGCTGGATGCTGTTGCAGAGGCTGCTGGTCCACTGGCCTGAAATACTTAGGTCTGTCCCTTTGCAGAAAAGGTTTGTAGCACCTTGGTCCAAAGGACCATTTCTTTTTTTTAAAAGATTTTATTTATTTATTCATGAGAGACACAGAAAGAGAGGCAGAGACATAGGCAGGGAGCCTGCTGGGGACTCGATCCCAGGACACTGGGATCATGACCTGAGCTGAAGGCAGACACTCAACCACTGAGCCACCCAGGTGCCCCTAAAGGACCATTTCCTTCAGAGCTTCTCACTACAGCTCTGCACGGGTGGAGGTTGTGGAGGTTTTGGGCAGAGAATGCTGTCCTGGAAGGGGTCGGGTATAGCTGTGGAGCTGTGATCACAGTTTGGATAAGTCGCTCTTTGTCCCCTGGACTTTGCTAGGTATGCATGGTGCCATGGATCTCCATTGGAGTACAGCTTGGCCTATATAGAGTTTTAAAAAAAGTTTTCTGGGTCACTGCGTTCAGGGAGGGAGAAGTAAGTAAGGTCTGGAAACTCTCCGTGGCCAAAGCAAGACTCCTGTTTTAAACTCAGCCTTTGGCTGTAAATGATCCCTGCTTAGAAAATGAAAGTCAGCTAATGGATTTTCACAGAAGTAGATGTAGTCTGGGGAGACCTGGTCAGTGTGATGGGTTGCGTTCGTTAAGTAAATGAAAGAACTAATTGAACGTAGGAACTGATGTCAGAATTCGGGTTTTCATTTGGTGCTAAACAAGCCATTTTGTTGAAGATAATCTTTATATTGCTTATTTGTCGAAGATACTCTTTTAAACTGTTGTCAAAAAAGGTTTACATCCCTTTCTCTCCTCTACTTTTTCCCCAAGATGAATGCTTGTAACCCGGCTGGTGGTCCCTGAAGGGTCTGGTATAGTGAGGCACATGAGTCTCAAAGCTTGGGCTTTTTTCATTTTGCAGTTGTTATTTCTTTCATCCATCTGGTTTTCCTATTCTGTGGGCACCAGTGATTTTTTTTTTAATTTTAATTTGCCTTTATTTCAGAATTCTGTTTTGATTCAGGTAACAATATTTCATGTAAATTTATAATGTCACATGTAAGTAATTGTCCCATTTTATACATACAGAAAGAAGCAATAAGCCTGTCCCTTGACCTATCTTATAAGACAATCTGACTCTCATCATCCTCCCTTTTGCAATAGAATAAGAGAACAGAGCAAAATCTAATTGGATCACATCTTAAACTGTAGTTTCAGCTACTTCAAAGTTGTGATTGCGTCAGTGCCCTGTACAATACCTGGCCTTTAGGAGGCATGTAATATAGTTGTTAAAAAAAGAGATTTGAGATCACCAAGAGTCTTAAATATGGAATTTTAAAAATATAAAGGAATTGAGTCCCAGTGAAATTAAATGATTTACCTCAGATTATATGAAACCAGAATGTGAGGGTATCATCTTCAGATTTCCTACTCCCATCTATATTGATCTCAATATCTAGAGAAAGCTTTTTCAGAACTATAATTTTAAATCCATAGTGATAGCTAAATAGTGTTACTAAGAACTGAAAGAGTATGGGAATATAAAAGTTAAAGGGTAGAATAGAAAAATGCCTTAGTCCCTATCCATTCTTTGAACACAAAATGCAAAAGAGCAGAACGATGCAGAGGATAGGATGGAGGAAGATAGGTAAGTGATTTTTAAAATATTTTATTTATTTATTTATTAGAAAGAGGCAGAGACACAGGAAGAGGGAGGAGAAACAGACTCCGTGCCAGGAGCCCAATGTGGGACTTGATCCTGGGACTCCAGGATCACCCCCTGAGCCAAAGACAGATGCTAAACCACTGAGCCACCCAGGCATCCCTGTGATTACCAGTGATTAAAGGGTTAGGTCTTGAGGACGAGGGGTCAATAACTTTTGTAATGAAAATAAATGTGAAGTAGATTTCTGTTCTTAAAAATGTGTGCGTATATATATTAATGATGCATGATGTAGAAATATGTAAATGATACATGTATATGTGATGAACATGTCAATGACAAATATAATAAGGATACATCTATGTAACTGGGGCCCTAAAAAATCTGGGCAGTGCTTCAGGGTTACATTAGGCTGTTCCTTTATAGCCTCAGGTTGTAGGACTGCGAGCAGGTGGTGCAGAATTGCGGGAATTGACAAATTGCTGTCTAACCAAGAGGAAATCATAAATCCACAGATGAATTGTGAGTCCTGGAGATGTGTTCCACGGAGTAGAGAATTACCGATTTGATCATGTGTCCTGCACTATGGGGTTCATTCATTTAGTCAGTCGCATATACTTAGGACCTCCTAGATGGGATGTGTCTCATGTCAGTCGAGGTGAGAGGCCACAGGTGTGAGCTCATATTCACTCACCTCGCAGCTACCTCTGTTAACTGGGAAATAGTCAAAGATCAGATGCTTGGCAGAATTAAGCCAGTCACTCTCTGCTGCACGGTAGTGTCAAAAATAATTACATCTCTATGAAGGCCTCCCCTCCTCCATTTAGATTGCTGTGCCTGACAGTGAGAATAGCACCACTACCACCAACACACACACACAACACACACTCAGGCATGCACGCATGCACACACACACCATAATCTGATGTTTCTTTTTATAGTTTTTATAAAGTGTTTATTTTGTAAGCATTCTTATAGGAGTGTTAACAATAACCCTGTGATACAGACAGTGACTGGGTAGTATGTATATGCATTCATTCATTGATCCATGCATTCATTAACGCATCTTTATAGATCACATTGCCATCTGCCAAGGGTAGATGTTTGGTACTGGGGAAGTAATAGTGAACAAAAAAAAAAAAAAAAAGGAAAAAAAGCTCAATTCCTGCTCACAGAGAACTCACAGCATCATAAGAGAGACAGATAACCATCAAATAATATTGAAATATATCCTGCCAGTTTAGACAAGTATTGTAAATTATCCAATGCCATAAGATCACACTGTGGGCCTGGGGGTTAGGAGATACTTCACAGAGAAGAAAGTGGCCCTGGGGCTAGAACCTTGACCAGGTGAAGGTTGAAGGAAGTTGTGCAAGGGTCCTGTGGTCCAAAGGAACAGAGTATGGAAGAGGAATTGAGACAAGGCTGCAGAGTGGGAGAAATGGAGAGTGTAATACAAGATGGCTCCAGTACGGCTGAAGACATTGGCAGTGACCTGGCAATGCAGGGTCCTTGTGGATTATGTTAAGGAGGTGAACTTGAGTCCAAGGATGGTGAGCAGTTGTTATAGTGTTTTAATCAAAGTGGATTTACATTTTGAAAATGGACATTTGGATTTACATTTTGGAAAGTTCCCTCTGGCTGTGGTGCTGGTGTGGACCAGAAAGCGAAGATTCAGCCTGGAATGAACGCTTTCTGTGGATTTGTTTTTCTTCTTTCACTTTTCCTCTGGGTTGTGGGGCTCTGGGATGATTTAGTCTCTGATAGTCTTACAGCAGAAGGACTGGTCATAAAAAGGTCATAAACAGAAGGAAAGGTGGGATAAAATATTCTAGAAAGGTATTCCTTGGGCTGTGGAATGAATAAGAATGCCATCTGCCAGCAGCAGTGGGCTGAATGGGGGAATTATGGTGCTAACAGGTAAACTGATGCCTAAAATGATCCTATCCACCAAACCCTAGCCATAAAGAATAAGTTCCTGTTTTAAACTAGTTTTTCCTTTGACATCCAGAATGAAGTATAAGAGGTTTCCCTTGACAGCAGCAACTCTTAAGCCATAGAGCACTGGGGAATGATTTCTGAGTCTTTGAAATAATGATCCAGGCAGAGATCAAAATAAGTAAGACACATAGGTTACCCAGACACTAAGTAGGGGGAAGAAGTATAAAAGTGCTTAACTCAGCGTTCTGCACAGTTGTTAGCTATTATTATATGTCTATTATTAATATCAGTACCACTATTACCAATAGGAATGTCCTGCATTACTCTCTCACTTTTATTATTCATTCATTCATTCATTCATTCATTTCAACACTTTTAATAAACATTATTGAGAAGCAACTATACTGGGTATTATTATATAGGTGTTGGAGACATAGCAGTGAGCAAAAACTACATTCCTGTCTGTGTGTAGCTTACATTCTGGTTCAGGAAGGTGAATAAGTAATAAAAGCCAAATAAATAAGTGCATTATCTGTATGATGAGAGTAAGAGCTGAGAAGAAAAATAAGGGAGGAAAAGAGGCTGGAGAATGATGGATAAGATGGTCCAAGCAGTGTCTTTGAGCCAAGAACAGAGTGGAGGGCATGAACTCTGCCAATGACTAGGGAAACTGAAGAGCCAGTGCAATAGTCCTGTGGCAGGGAGTGCTCTCAGGATTGAGGGAGGAAGCTAGCTAGCATGGCTTGGGGAGTGCTCTCCGCAATGTGCTCCAGGCTTCCATTCTTACCTAACCCTAATCCCTAATAACTGGAGTGGGCTCCTCTTTCAGGTGGAAGAGGTAAGCAACTCTGATAGAAGTGACTGGCACCTACTTTCAATATTCTTTTTTTGTTACTTGGGACTCTGATTCCATCTCCTTCTCACCGCTTCTGCATAGGTAAGACCTGCAGCCATTCATATACTAGGCAGAGGTTCCCAGAAGAAATGTCTTGAGAGGACTAGCAGGTCAAGAGATTATTGTCTCCTTTCTGCCAAATTTCAAGATTGACAAAGATCCCACTTGCCTGGCAGTATGGTCGCTGGAGGGGCAGGTGTCCCATTAAACATGGAACGCAAAAATAAGCAGTGGGAATTGACATGCTGAAGTAGACATTGAAGGAAATCCATCTTTGGATGAAATGGAGCCACTCAAGTGACATTTGGAATGTCTGCTCTGCGTTTGATAGATGATGTTCTCTACCATGAGCATCCCTTCCAACATTAACGTGGACATCTGCTACGTGCCTGTTCTCTGACGGGGTGGGAAGTATTCTTCAGTGTGTCAGCATCTTGGTAAACATGTCAACAATTTGTGTGATTCACTGCACGTGTGTAAATGCTATGACTTTGGCTGATGGATTGGTATGCGAGGGCCCACACACGTGGGAGAAAATGCCACTTCTTATCTGTGGGCGGACATGCAGAAACACAGAAGTTCTCCCCAGGATGATAATTACACAATGAACGATGTGTTGGTGAAAAATTCCAGAAACTCGATTACTGTTGATGGTGATAATATGATTAATTAAAGCTGGTCAGGAGTTAGTCTAATTTACTGCGGTGGGAGGAAAGGAAAAAAAGTAGGTTTAAAAGGAAAATAAAGTGAGTTTTATTTTTTTTTTACATCTAAGAGTCAGAATGATTAAAAGTAAGCAGCTTTCTCATCTTTTTAGAAGGGAACCTGGAAAGGCTGTTGTCTTTGCTCCCAGGGCCTGGCAGCTGGCAGACATTCACATGTCCCTCCTGACTCAGGAGCTGTCCAGGCGTTGGTGTGACCAGTCTCTCTGCATGGCATCCCTCCTGGCCTTGTCAGGCAGCACAGAAACCTCCAGAGTGCATGCAAACGAAATAATCAGACTGCCTAGATGTGAAGGGGAAGAAGAAGGTTTAATTCCAGCTTCCCTCCATTGCTTGTTCTGTCCACTCCCACCTAGAAATTAATTTGTGAACAAATAGCATTTTCAGACTTGAAGAGGATCAATCAGGAGGCTGTTGGCTGCAGCCGGGCTAGGTGATGGGGCTGCAGCTTGCTAGAATGCTCTGATACATTCACTCGAGTGTCTGCCCCATGTCTCTATGGCAAAGCCTGCAAAATTGCAACCATTCAGTTCTTGCAATTACCACTGACTCAGCTGCCAAAACATATTTTCCGTCCATTTCTGACAGAGGCTTCTGTTTAAATAGAGAGGAGGAGAGATGATCTCTTTTCAAAGTGATTCCAGCCTTCTCTGAGTGCAAGTGGTAAAGTCACCAAGTCCAATTGGAATGAACTGATTTATCTTTTTTGGCAGCCCTGATCAGCAAGCACCCTCCCAAGAGTCTGGGCTATAAATGGGAGGTAATCATGATGATATACATATTTCTCTGGATGCTGCTTGGCTAATCCAGTCCATTTTCCATAGATATTATCACTTCAGACAGCTGCTATTCCATTGCTGGTCTTGAATTTTTTGTTTAACCCTGTACTTCAAGAAGAGAAATCTGGTGGTTTTTAAAAATACAGTCGAATTGCCAGAAAAGATAGAGGAGGAGCTCATTCTCCTTTAACATTTTTCTATAGAAGTTTTATTCTTTCACCTGGACAAAAATGTAATGATATGTGAAATGACATAAGCACATGCAAAACATGCATTTTGTAATCAGTTCACATGCATGTACTGATGTTCTGTGTTTATACTGCAGATCTACGGAGCCTCAGGTTGTCATTTTGCCTGTTTTTCTTGACCCGCTGGGTTAGAGGCTTCACCGTGCTGAAACTTGGTATTTGTATGACCCCCTCATCATCCTTGCTGACTCCTGGTTAGAATCCTTGAGAACTGTTTGCGTATGACATGTTTACCCACCACCTGCTTGCACCACAAAGCTAAAAGCTGTCTTAAGGTGTTATGACCTCAGCACTTTCAGCTTTTCAGTTCTTTGTCTTCATTTTCCTTCTCTACCACCAGATCTAAAAGCTCCATGGAATTTGCTATGGTATCTTAATCATCTCTGTGCTGCCTCCACTCCCAATAGCATGGTTAATACAGAGCGATTAAGTCAAACGTTTGTCCTTCCCCAGATAGCCAGTGGCTCAGTTCATTTCATCGGAGGCTTTCCTGACCCCTAACCCAGATTGTAGTTCCCATAATTACAGGCACCTTCTAGGTCTGCTTTGTCCGCCTCATGGAATGGATGGAGGATCACCTCTAATATCACATATTTATATGTTAATTTTTCCCTGCCCTCCTACTACAATTTTTATGAGAAGTAGGGATTTGTTTGGTTTATTGCTGAATTTCCAACTTAGGGCAGTGTCTGAAACATAGCAGATGCCTAATATGTAGTCAGTGAAAAAAAAATAACAGCTCAATTAAAGGAAAATAAAACATATAAATCACCCATATCCAGAGCTAATATCATACTCAGTGGTGAAAGATTGAAAGCTCTTTCTCTAAGATTAGGAACAAGACAAGGATGCCTTCTCTTGCCACTTCTAACTCGACAGAGTACTGGAAGTCCTAGCCAGAGCAGTTAGGCAAGAAAAAGAAAAATCCAACCACGTTGGAAAGGAAGAAGTAAATTTTTCTTACCTTACAGATGATATGTAGAAGATTTCACAAAATAACTATTATAACTAATAAATGAATTCAGCAAAGTTAAAGGGTACAGAATTAACACACAAAAATAAGTCATGTGCCTATACATTAACAATGAACGACTCAAAAAGGGGATTAAGAGAACAACTCCATTTGCAATGGCATCAAAATAAATGAAATACTTAGGAAGAAACTTAACCAAGGAGGCAAAAGAATTGAAAACTATAAGACACTGCCGAAAGAAACGAACTAGGGGTGGTGGAAGGGGAGGAGGGCGGAGGGTGGGGGTGAATGGGTGATGGGCACTGAGGGGGCACTTGACGGGATGAGCACTGAGTGTTATTCTGTATGTTGGTAAATTGAACACCAATAAAAAAATAAATTTATTAAAAAAACAATAAAATAAAATAAAAGATATGAATGAATGGAAAGACATTGTTAAGATGTCAGTACTGCCCCCAAATAATCTGCAGATTTAATGCAATCTCTATCAAAATCCTGATAAGCATTTTTTGCAGAAATAGAAAAATCCATCCTAAAATTTATTTGGAATGTCAAGGGACCCTGGGACCCTGAATAGCCAAAAAGTTTTTTTTGAAAAATATGAACAAAATTGGAGATCTCATACTTGATGATTTCAGAATTTATATAAAGCTACAGTAGTCAAGACAGTGTAGTACTGGCATCATGACAGGCATATTAACCACTAGAATAGAAGAGCAAGCCCAGAAATCAACCCTTGCATATATGGTTAAATGATTTTGGCAAGGGCATCAATACCATGCAATGGGAAAAGGACAATCTTTTCAACACACAGTGTTGGGAATACTGGGTATCCACATGCAAAAGAATGAAGTTGGACCCATACCTTATACATACATAAAAATTAGCTCAAAATGGACCAAAGAGCTAAATGTAAGACTCAAAACTATACAAATCTTAGCAGAAAATATATGGCACAAACTTCACAACATTGGATTTGGCAATGATTATTTGGATATGACACCTAAAGCACAGGCAGCAAAAGTAAAATTGGGTACATTGGTCTTCAACAAAATTGAAAACTTCTTTGCATCTAAGGACACAATCAGTTGAGTGAGAAGGTGGCCTATAGAATGGAATAAAGTATTTGCAAATCATGCATCTGTTGAAGATTACTAACCAGAATATATAAAGAACTTCTACAAGTCAAAACCAAAAAAACAAACAACTCAATTAAAAAATGAGCAAAGGACTTGAATAGATATTTCTCCAAAGAAGATCTACAAATAGCAAACAAGCATATGAAAGATACTCAATATTGCTAATGACTAGGGAAATACAAATCAGAACCACAATGAGATACCCCCCTTTTTTAAAAAACAGATTTTGTTTATTTATCATGAGAGACACACAGAGAGGCAGAGGGAGAATCAGGCTCCTTGTGGAGAGTCTGATGCAGGACTCGATCCCAGAACCCCAGATATCATGACCTGAGCCAATGACAGATGCTTAACTACTGAGCCACCCAGGTATCCAGAGATACCACCTTATATCCATTATGATGGCTACTATTTAAAAACAACGACAATAGAGTATAAATATGTGAGGATGTGGAGAAATTGGTAACCTTGTGCCACTGTTGGTGAGAATGTAAAATGGTGCAGCTGCTATGGAAAATGGTACGGTCATTCCTCAAAAAAATTAAAAATAGAATTACCATATGGTCCAGCAATGCCACTGCTAGATATATATTCAAAAGAATTGAAAGCAGGCTCCCAGAGAGGTATTTGTACACTCATGTTTGTAGCAACATTACTCACAGTAGCCAAAAAAAAGCAACCTAAATGTCGAACAACAAATGAATAGATAAACAAAATGTGGTGTATACATATAATGGAATATTATTCAGCCTTTAAAAGGAGGGAAATTCTGACATATCCTACAAAATGGATGAACCTTGAGGACATGATTCTGAGTGTAATAAGCCAGTCATAAAAAGAAAAATATGTATGATTTCACTTACATGAGGTATCTAAAAGAGTCAAACTCATAGAAACAGAAAGTGGTATGGTAGCTGCCAAGGACTAGGGGGTGAGGGAGGGGAGAATAGTCATTGAATGGGAACAGAGCTTCTGTTTTGCAAGATGGAAAAGTTCTAGAGATTTGTTGTACAACTATGTGAATAACTTAACACTAATGAACTGTACCCTGAAAAATGGTTAAGGTGATACAATGTGCATTTTACCACAATTTTTTAAAAATTGCTTGTAATCCCCACCATAATTGACCATTCTTAACATTTTGGTATGTAACTATGTTAGGTTTTGTACATTTTTTCCTATGTGTGTGTGTGTGTGTGTTTGCAAACGTGTACATGTGCACACACACCCCAACACACCCCAACACACCATTTGTCGTGTTGACCTGAGGATGTTGTAGTCACATGGAGAAATACAGATGAGAGGAGAACAGAGAGGCAATTGAGTAATTACAGTGAAACCTAGTTGTACTCTAGTAATTAAATGCTAAGAATATTGAAGCACTGTGGCAGCAGAATAGGATGACTTTGCCAAGGAGGAGGTATCTAAGTTAGTTGGGTTTTAAAGTATGCATAGGAGTTTTATGGCAGAGAAAGGGGATTAGGGATTGCATGTGAAAAGGCATGTAGTTGCAAAAGGCAGCAAAGAGCTTGGACAACAGTGACTAAGTCTATTGAGGTGGTGGGAGTATCAGGAGAAGGAGGCAACAGCAAGGCCCGTGCCTAGGGAAAGTGATTCAAGGACATCTGGGGGCTTTAATCTAGCAGTCAGCCAACAGAGGTGTCACCCCTCCCTGCCCCAGAGGTCTTTGTTTGTGTGTTTGTTTTTTTAATAATAAGTATGACATTTGGACTGTATGACATTAAAATGAACACCACGAATCTGTCATCACTGCAGGAGTCGCAAAATAACCCTTGAAGATGACCATTTACTGCTCTGAAAGAGGAAATTACCCATAACATGGTGTTTCCAGAGGATTAAATTTTTAATGTGTATGGGGATTGACACAAAGTGTAGTCTACTTTTTCTGGGGCTTTTCATATCTCATATACTTAAAAATAGACCATGCAGTGAGTCCAAGGATTTGTTAATCTTTATTATCTAGAATGACACTATCTAATAAAGATATAATGCAAGACACATATATACTTTAAAATTTTCTAATAGTTACATTAGGAACGGGTGAAATGAACTTTGATAATGTATTTTATTTAACCCATTTTATTGCGAGTTGAAATACCATTTCAACATGTAATCAATATAAAATTATTGATGAAATATTTATATTCTCTTTTTTATACCAAGTCTTCAAAATCTAGTGTGTATTTTACACTTAGAGCATGTCTCAGTTCAAAACCACTACCATTTTTAGTGTTCAGTAGCCCATGTCATTGGTGACTACTGTATAGGATAGAGCAAGACTAGAATATGCCATAGTTTAAAAGAAATAAATAATAGCCATGTATTCTCTAAAACATGATCAGGATCATCACCTTTTTTTAAAGACATTGCTCACAGCACAGATCAAATTACTTCTCTGGCATTTAGGAAGGTTTAAGCTGATGGAATATAATTTTCACTGACACTCTCATTTGCCAGGATCATATGGTGTTGCAAAAAATATGCAGTCATGTCAAATCATGGTAATTAGTGCCAGAAAAAAAACTTGTCAGGGCTATGCATTGCAGACTCTATCACCTCCACTTGCCAACCTTGCATACGGATGTTCTTTTGCATTTTCATCCCAGCCAACAGAACTGAGTTCTGCTTCAGGACACATACACATGGCCTGTATTAGTATGGGTGGGATTGAATTTAGAAGAGAATTTAGCCTGAAGGGTAAATGAGAAAGTGATCATTAATGTCGCTGAATATTTGAAGTAACAAACATATGAGGATATATTAGACATTGGATGTGTGTTTGTATGTATATGTACATTTCAACCCAGCTCAATAGAATTAATCCTTTCAGTCTCAAGGTAGGCACATTCTAACCACTTTACAAATTTTCTCTCATTCTACATCTTGCATATTTTTAACATACAGATTTGGAACTCTAAAATAACGCATTATCTTTTTCTCATTAGCAAAATTTCTTCCGCAAGCCATATGTTTTTCTCTCCTCAAACTACAAATGATTTGTTTTTCATTGTAACCAGTTAGGTCTTGCCAAAGGTATATGCAATAATCATTTGAGATGCATATTGTGAAGCTCAGTCCTCCAATCAAGATAACAAACTAGTTGGAAACCGCAGCAGTTGGAAGGAAAATAAGACCTGGGCCCAGGAGTTTAGCAGTGTTTTGAAACTTTGAATGAAAACAAAATCCTAAAAACAACTTATTACACAAGAGACATTTGTTGTCTTTAAAAGAAGGACTGTTTTTTTTTCCTTATTTCTTATTTCATTTTACCTTGAAAGTATCAGGCTTTCTTAAGATGTGAGTGATTATAAAGGGAAAGATTGTGCTTTAAAAGAAATATGGTTGTTAAACAGATAAGGGGAATGAGGTGAACGAATCTAAAGTTGAGCCTGGAGAAAACAGTGAGGCTCTTTACATCTGTTGTAAAAGGTAAGAGATTTTCAAAAAAAGAACACCAGCGAGAACTATTTTTGTGATGATAAAAGGGGTATTCCAGGGCACCTGGGTGGCTCAGTGGTTGAGCATCTGCCTTTGGCTCAGGTCGTGATCCCAGGGTCCTGGGATCGAGTCCCACATTGTGCTCCCTGCATGGAGCCTGCTTCCTCCTCTGCCTATGTTTCTGACTCTCTGTGTGTCTCTCATGAATAAATAAATAAAATCTTTAAAAATAAAAAGGGCTGCTATTTCTTGATACAGTCTTATGAGAACCCAGAAGATGGGAAGGAGGAGGAGTATTACATCACTATCTTAAAACTTCACAGCAGGAAGTAAGATTCCAGTAGGAAATGAAATGCTAATAGGAAATGAGAAGCCCTGTTTTAATGTCGTTTTGATTGTTGCTAGCACTTAAAAATACAGTAGATTTTTGCATATTGATCTTATTCCTGCAGCATGCTACATTCACACTTAGTTCTAGTAGCTTTTTGTGTATTATTACATTAGATTTTCTATGTAGAGGATCATGTTGTCTGCCAATAGACACAGTTTGACTTTTTCTCTTCAATCTAAGTGCCTTTTATTTCTTTTTCTTACCTTATTGCACTGGCTAGAACTGCTGTAATTTGAACAGAAGTAGAGATAGTATACATTCTTGTCTTGTTCTTTACTAGGGGAAAAGTCTTTCACCATTTAGTATCATATAAATTATAGACTTTTTCTAGATGTCCTTTATCAAGTGAGGAAGCTCCCTGTGTTTCTAGTATGCTGGAAGTTTTTATCAAAAATGGATATTGGGCTTTCTTAAGTGCTTTCAATGCATCTACTGAGATGATCATGTGGTTTATGTTTTTAATTTGTTAATATAATGAATTATATTACTTGATTTTTCAATGTCAAACCAACCATGACTCCTAGGATAAATCTCACGTGGTCAATAAATATTATCCTTTTACATATTTCTTGGGTTTGCTAAAATTTCATTTATAATTTTGCATCTATGTTCATAAGTGATATTGGTCAATAGTTCCTCTTTTTTGTAATGTCCTTGTTTGGTTTTGGTGGTAACAGGATAATACTGGCCTCATAATATAAGTTGCATGGGAGCTGGAAAAGTTTGTGTAGGATTGGTATTTCTTTCTTAAGTATTTGATACAATTGCCAATGAAGCCATCTGAGCCTCCAGTTTTATGTTAAGGATTTTAACTACAAATTCAATTTCTTTAATAGTTAGTTAGCTGTTCAAATCATCTATTTCTTCTTGAATGAGCTTTAGTAGGTAGTGTTTGTCAGAGAACTTGTTCATTTCATCTAAGTTGTCAAATTTATTGGCATAAAATTATTCATAATATTTACATAATATCTTTTAAACATGTATATATAGGCATATATACATACACACACACTCTACTTATGTTACCTCTCTCATTCCTTATGTTTGAATAGAGGATTATCAGTTTTATGACCTCTAGAACCAACTTTTGGTTTCATCAATTTTGTCTACTGCTTTTTTATTTGTTTTGTTTCATTTATTCTCACTCTGCATTTTATTATTTTCTATATTCTACTTTGAATTTAATTTTCTTTTCTTTTTTAAAGATTTATTTATTTATTTATTTATTTATTTATTTATTTATTTTAAAGAGAGAGAGAGAGCACATGCACATAAGCATGCCAGAGGAGGAGCAGAAGGAGAGGGGAGAAAGAATCCCAGGCAGACTCCATGCTGGGCTCAGAGCCTGACATGGGACTCAATCCCAAGACCCTGAGATCATGATGTAAGCCAAAATCAAGAGTCAGATCCTTAACTGACAAAGCCACACAGGATCCCCTGCTTTTTTTTTTTAAACCACTCTATTGAGGTATGATTGACATACAAAAATCTGTACATATTGAATGGATACAACTTGTTGAGTTTGAAGATAAGTACACATCTGTAAAACCATCACTCAGTCTATGCCATAAACATATCTATCACCTGCAAAAGTTTTCTCCTGCCCTCTTGAAGTATTTATCATTATTTTTGTGTGATAAGATCACTTAACATAAGATCTGTCCTCTTAGAAAAATTTTAAGCGTACAATATAGTATTCTCTTTTTTTGAGAGAGAGAGAGAGAAAAAAATGCTTAAGTTGGGGGTGGGCAAAGGGAGAGAGAGAATCTCAAGCAGGCTCCACACCCCACATGGGGCTTAACTCGGAGCTGAATCTCATGATTCTGAGATCACGACCTGAGCCAAGATCAAGAGTTGGATCCTGTATACAGGCAACCCTATACTATAGTATTCTTAACTGTAGACTGTATGCTGCAAGGTAGATCTCTAAGACTTACTCATCTCACATAACTGAAACTTTGCTTCCACCCTTTATTAATACTTCCATGTTTACTACTGCTCATAGCTCCTGGAAGTCATTTATTTACTCTCTGCTTCTGTGAGTTTGACTATTTTAGATACCTCATGTAAGTAATGTCACACAGTATTTGCATTTCTCTGCTTGGTTTATTTCACTTAGCATAATGTCCTCTAGGTTCCTTCATGTTGTCTCAAATGGCAGGATTTCCTTCTTTGTTAAAGCTGAATAATGTTCCATTGTATGTATATGACATATTTTCTTTCTTCATTCATCTGTCGCTGGACCTTTATGTTGCCTCCTTGTCTTGGATACTGTGAATTATGTTGCAATGAACATAGGAGTGCAGATAGCTCTTTGAGATCATGATTTAATTCCCTTTGGATACATACCTAGAAGTGAGATGGCTAGATCATATAGTAGCTCTCTTTGGGGACTACAACAAAGTAAAATGCATCTGTACAGCAAAATAAATAATTAACAAAATGAAAAAGCAGTCTATGAAATGGCAGAAAGCATTTGCTAACTGTATATCTGCAAAACAATTAATATTCAAAATATATAAGGGAACTCCTACAATTCAATAGCAAACAAACAAACAAAAAACAACACACACACACACACAAACTGTACAAATAATCAAATTTTAAAATAGGCAAATGAACCAAGACATCTTTCTAAAGAAGATATACAGAGGCCAACAGGTATATGAAAGGTGCTCAACATTACTAGACATCAGGGAAATGCAAATAGAAACCACAGTGATATCACCTCACACCTGTTAGGATGACTGTGAATTAATAACACACACACACACACACACACACACACACACACGCATAAAGGTAAGTGTCAGCAAGGATTTGGAGAGAAGGGAACCATCGTGCACTATTGGGCAGGACTGTAAAATGGTGCAGCCACTCTGGAAATCAGTATGGAGGTTCCTCGTTTTTTTTTTTTTTTTTTGCTTGTTTTTTTTTAAGGTAAATTCCAAAGTCATTAGTTTGAGACTTTTCTTCTTTCTCAACATAGATATACGGTATGTATTTCCCTTACCTGGTAGCATTCACAAATTTTGATACAATGTTTTTCTTATCACTCAGTTAAGAGTGCTTTCTAATTTCCCTTTTTGTTCTTTGACATATACATTATTTAGAAACGTATTATTTTGTCTCCAGGTTTTTGGAAGATTTTTCAGATACCTTTCAGTGATTAATTTCTAATTGAAACCCATTGTGGACAGGAACGAACTTTGTATAACTTAATTCCTTTCAGATTAATTGAGACTAGTTTTATGGCCCAGAATATGGTTTATTTTGATAAATGCTCCATGTGTCCTTGCAAAGAACATGCTTTCTGCTGTTGCAGGGTGGAGTATTTCACAAATGTCACTTAGGTCATGTTGGTTGATAGGATTGTTTAAGTCTACTGTCTCCTGCCTTATTTTCCATCTACTTGTTATATTAATTATTGAGAGAGGGACGTTGAAATGACTCTATGTTCTGTTTTATTTTAGTTTCTATGACTATATCTTGAAAGTCACTAATCTTTTCTCTGAAATGCTGAATCTACCATTAATCCTGTCCAGTTTGTTTTCATCTCCAATGTAGTTTCCATCCAGAGAAGCTCAGTGTGAATCTTGTTAACATCTTCCATGTCTCTATATAACTTTTGGAACTGCGGAATGCAGTCGTAACAACCGTTTTAATGTCTGTCTGCCAAGTCCAACATCTGTGTCAGTTTTTGGTTGGTTTTGACTGATTGCATTTTCTCTTCCTTCTGGGCCCTATTTTCCTGCTCTGTTGCATTACTGCTAATCTTTGACTGACTGTACAGACACTGAATTTTACCTTGTTAGGTGCTGTGTATTTTTGTATTCCTATAAATATGCTTGAGTTTTGTTCTGGAATTTGGTTAAATCATTTGGAAACTGATCCTTTTCGATCTTGCCTTTTTGGCTTCGTTCGGCAAGATCACGGTAGTCTGCGCTCAGTAGGGCTCATTGTTTCCCACTGCTAAGGGGAGACCCTGCTGTGTACTCCACCCACTGCTCCATGAATCTTGAGCTGCTCCAAGCTGGCTGGTGGGAATAGGCACTGTTCCCACCCCTGTGTGAGCACCAGGCAGGCACTGTTACCTCTGATTCTTTTGAGTGGCTCCTTCTTGGCTTTGGGTAGTGTGTGCTGGTCAGTACATGGCTGAATGCTTGAGGCTGGTCCTCTGCAACCCTCCAGGAGGCTCCTTCTTTGCAGCTCTCTTCTATCCTCAGTACCCTGTCCTGAGAACTCTGGCTGAGCTGTCTCCTCCATTCAAGGTATCTGCCAATCTCTCTCCATATTCTCCCTCCCTGTGTTGTGACAGCCTAGGAACTGTCTCAAGGCAGCAAGCTGGGGTTGTTTCTAGGGCCCATGCCATTTGTTTCCCATCTTTCAAGATCACTACCCTTCCATGTCCAATGCCCATTGTCTTGAAAACTGTTACTTCATATATTTTGCACATTTTCCTGTTTGTGTCAGGTAGGAGGATAAATCTAGTTCCTGTCACTCAATCTTGGCCAGAAGCTTAATCTTGGGCAAATGTTTAACTCTGTGCCTGAGTTTCTTCAGCTTCCACCCATATTCCATAGGGCTGTTGTGGAAAGGGAGCAATGTGAAGCACTTAGCTGACACCTGGCACATGTTAAACCCTCTTCCTATTTTGGGAGGGAGACTGGGTGGGGTCTGAAGGGACAGTGGCCCCTGAGACAGCACCTAGAATGTCAAGAAAAGCTCTGAGGTCAACAAGGAACTGAAGAACCACTCCACAGAAGTGGGTGGGTGCCAACAGTGATGGTATGAGTTTCTGTCTTCTTGTAGGGTACTCATGGAGAGCCAAGAACCATTCAAGCAACAAATGGCCCCCAGGTGGCTGAGGTGACTATGAAAGATTTAGAGACCCAGGGGATTGTTGCATCTGATGTCTATCTCAGGCTTGGGATGAAGTGGGGCCCTGTCTTAGCTCAAAGTGCCGTAACAAACATACCACTGACCAGGTGGCATAATAGGCATTAATCTGTCACAGTTCCAGAGACTTGAAGTCCAAGACCAGCATGCATCATGATCAGGTTCCGGTGAGGACTCTCTTCCTGGTTAGGTAGACAGCTACCTAATTTACTGTGTCCTCACATGGTAGGAAAAAAATCAAGAGAGCTCTCTGGGGTCTGTTTTATTTGTGCACTAATCTCATTCAAGAGGACTTCACCTCATGTCCTAATCACCTCCCAAAGGCTCCATCTCTTCATATCATGACATTGGGGGGCTAGGATTTCGACATACAGACGTTGGTGGGGGGGATACTGCACACACATTTGGTTTATAACAGGCATCCACTCAGGTATCTGTTGGAAAGTAGTTTAGAGCCTGAGAGAATTAACAAAAGCTCACAGATCCTTGGGGATCATTGACTTTGGACCCTCCTTTGGGCTGATGAGAATACTGAGACCACTGGGCATGGAAAAAGCATGATGTGATTTGTCCCACAGGATTTCCCAAAAGAGATTGGTTAGGAACCAGTTTGGGGGTAGCTGCTCCCGGGATCCTGCCCAAAGCCACTCAGCCTCACCGGTCCAGGGCATGGCTATCTAGTTCTCACTGCCAGCCCCTGCACTTCTTTGTCTGAGGGCATTCTTTGGCTGGTGATCCATGTTTTGCTCGTCTAGTGGAAGCTGAAAATGTGGGAAATAATGCCCTTGTCTCGGAATCAGCAAACTTGTGAGAGTTAGTGTGTAAAAACCCCAGCTCTCTTGCCTCAGAAGCAAATGGCTTGTATCACCTCCTGCAATGCCCCAGGAGATTCAGTCCTGGCTGGTTGGCCATAGTGGTAGCTGGCTTTATCACACACCTTTAATTGAAAGCCATGATTCCTGATCTCATTCTTGTATCCCCTACTGGTGTTTCCTGGGCTTACTTTCCAAGAGCATTATTTTCCCTTGACTCTTTGTGTCAGTGTCTGCTTCTAGAGGAACCCAAACAAGGCTGGAGGAGGGGCTGCATGAGGACAATTTATAAGCATCAGGAAAGGCAGGAGCTACTAAGGCAGAAATCCCTTTTTAATGTAATGTTATGAAAGAGGGAAGAAGGAATTACAGCTCTAAAGCTCTAATCTAAAGATTAGACAGAAGGCTGGGAGGAAATGATCACAAAATAATCAAATCCATGGTGATCTCAGTAGGAATAAGCCAGAAAATGAAGAGACTCCATCTCAGGAAAGCAGATTTGCTTAGGCTTTCTCTCCAGCTGTTTTCCCAACAACGATATGAAAAGAGACAGATGAATGCAGACATTGGAGCTATTCTTCAACAGCCTAAAGTTTTCTTCAGAAACAAACGAACCCGGGTCTCAGAAGCACAGAACTGTTGAGAAATCAGTCAAGGATTTTAGCCCAACTCCATAGAGTTAGGACTCATAGAGAATGAGGCCAGATCCTCAAAGAGGGGTTCAGTGGGCCCACAAGCCAGGCCCACAAGCACAGCATCAAGAGGCCAGCCTTGAAAGGAAGTGTTGCCTAGCAAAGATCATGAAAATAATGAAAACAAACAGAACATTTAAAATCTATTGGGCAGAAGGAACGGATCAGAGAAGTTTCTTCTTTGACAGATGAAAGCTTTTAAAATCTCACTTCTGTCCTTTCAGAAAAGATCCACTCTGAATATCCAGCTGTAGCTAGTTCCGGTTTATGATGTTAGGAAGGAAGGCAAAACCCAGACAGAGAATGGTGTGGTCTGAGATGACCCAGAAATATGACATGTGTTGAGCTTAGCAGATGCTAGCACAGTGCTGTCCAAAAGAATTATCTATGGTGACAAGAATGGTCTCTGTCTACACTGTCCAGGACAGTAGTCACTAGCCACGTAGGGCTGTTGAACACTTGCTTGGAAGGTGACTATTGTTACTGTGGAACTGAATTTTTTAGTTTATTTAATTTTAATCAACATAAGTTTAAATAACCACATGTGACTAGTGGCTTCCATATTAGACAGCCCAGGTCTGGAATAGGTACCCTAAGCCATTCCCAACTTGCCACTAGCCCATCACTTGGAGATGCCACATAGGACAGAGCATGAGCCAGGGGCCATTATTGCTTCTCTACCTCTCTCTGAGGTATGAGAAGTGTGATCCTGGCCTTGTCTTGTCCAACTTCTTAAGGTACGTGGGATCCACTCGCACAGTAATTAACTACGATGCAATTTATACAACTCCCAGGCAGCATCTTAATGTCTGTTAAATTTGTCACTGATTTATTCATGCATTTATTTATTTAAGATGTAGTTACTGAGTAAGATGTATGAGTTCAGGCCTGAGGACAAGGTGGTGAACATAACAGACCCAGTCTCTGTCCTTATCCTCAGGGAAATGATAATCTAGCAAAAGGAACAGTCTTCAGACCAATGATCACATTGATTTATTTAATTTTAACTTTCGGTAGTGCTATTAATAAGTCGGACAGAGCTCCATGAGACAAATAACAAGGACTTTGATCCATCTGAGGATAGCAGGATGCAGAGGGAGTTATTTTGGCAAAGATGTAGCCATAGGTGGCCAGGGAAGGGCATTCCAGGTAGTGAGAATAGTGGATGGAATTTGGGGTATCCTGAGAGCCATAATGTGCCAGTGTAGCTAGATCCAAGGAATTATAAATACTGTTGGGTGGGAGAGCCTGTAGGAGGGAAAAGAGTCAAGTGGTTTTAACAACCTTTTATTACTGTTATCCGTGGAATCCTTCAGTCAAACAAAGAATTGTGGGAGCTCTCATGATAAAGCAGATGAGGGCAAGGTTCATGTGTATCTCATGCACGGAAGCACCTCTGCTAATCTTTGGGGCTCAACATAGCATAGTTGGAAAATATTGCTGGATCAACTCCTTTCTTTGCACAGATGAGGAAAACTGAGAATCAAGGCAAGTGTGTGACTTCATTAAGATCCCATAGTTTGATGAGGGCCAAGGGAAACCAGCCTATGGTCACCTATCTCCACTCCCTACCACCACGTGTTCTTTCTGCTTTACTACAAAGGGAAAATCCCCATTACTGGGGATTCCTCGGTATCTCTTTCAGTAGTTAGTTCTGTTTAGCAAATGTTTTTGAGCATCTCTTATATGTGCCAGGTACTCTCCAGGGAGCTGGGAATATATTAGTTAACAAAACGGGCTATAGTCCTTTGTGGAGCTTACTTTTTGTGTGCTTATATTCAGACAACGAACTGTTGGGCTGGATCAGCCGATGGCTTTTCTCCTTGTTGAAATCCTTAGGTTCTTAGGACATAGCAATACAGGCAAATAAAAATGCCTTTATTGACTTACCATGGTGGTGCAGGTAAAAGTGGAAGAGTCAGTGGTCACTGAGGGCCATTGAGTACAAGGTACCCAATAAGTAGACCTTTAATAGGCATTACCAGGAAACAGGAGCCAAAAGGGGGTCCTGGTTTCACCCTAATTCTTTCTCTGCACTTCTATTCACCTCCCTCCTCTTGAATTTCTTAATTTGCCTCAGCCCAAGCTGATGGTTTACCAAGCTGATGACTTGGGCATGAGTTTTCATTCTGTTCCATGCAGACTTCAGTGTGTTATGGCATGGTGCTGATGGGCTCAGGAGTCAGGTTGGTCAGTTGTAGCCTGTTGCAGGTACAAGCCAGTTGTCTTACAGCACATGCCCCCTCCCAGGAATGATAGTGCAGTTGGAGTAGTATAAGGGGCTACCCCCTCACTGAGCTCGGTTGCTTTCACCTGACTCTCAAGCAAGATGGTCCTGGACTCCTGCTTTCTTTGAAACCTATTAGGGGTGACATAGCTTTATTTTGTATTTTGTCTTTCTTATTATTTCTTAGTTTATATATTTTTTATATATAAGTATACATGCTCCACATTCAGCATGGAGCCTAACATGGTGCTAGAACTTACTACTTTGGGGTCAAGACCTAAGCTGAGATCAAGAATCAGACACTTAACCGACTGAGCCACCCAGGCACCCTGACATAGCTTTATTTTTAAGAGCCCGCTCAGTTTCTTTCCACCTGTTCTCTCAGAGTATTGAGAACAGAGGTAGCAGGCAGAATGGCAAATCCCAAAGGGATCCCTTCCTGGCAGTGGTCCTCTGGCCTTTTGGTGAGCCTTTGCTGGCATGACTGTCCCTGAAAGTCAGGAATCCCTTTTGCTCCTCTGTCCGCCAGCTTGTCTGGAGTCTTAATTCCAAGATCAAATGTATTTTACTACAAATGTATTTTACTACAATCTCAGTGACTATTTTAGTCACTGAGACAGCCCACTCCCAGCATCCCCTCCAGCAAGGAGGAGGCACTCAAGCAGCTGCGGGTATGGTAACCAGGCCTTGGGACTCCCCCATCTGTCCTTCTTCCAGGCTCTTCCAGAAAACCAGGACCCACCAAAACCACTAGACTATCTGTCTTGATTCCATCTTCCGATTCTGTCTGTGAAGTAAAGTTTATAGCTAGGAAAATAGATTCATGTTTGAGAAAACAACATTTGGAGGAGTCTTCTATCAGTGGCCTCCTAGCTGCTTCAGATTCCTTTTTATTTTCAGGCAAGGGCACAAGTGAATCATCACATGCCATTGGTACCCTGGCCATGTGCATGGGGGCATAATTGAAACATACAAGGCAGAGTGACAACTTGGGATTGACGGCCATGGTGGAAGCATAATTTCAGCTGCATCCACCTTCACAGTGGGTGATTTCTCTACATTTTCATCAACAATCATCCCGACATCAATAACCTAATTCCTGGGAGTACATTTGACATCAGCACTGTTTTCCAACTCGCTTAAAACAGAGCCCCAAACCTTTGAAGTATTTGAGGAATTTAAATTTTATTTCTACCTAGGAAAATTACCTAAAGGTGCAGCTGCTGGGGCTGATGGGACTGTTCTGGCTGGACAGTGTAAAATTATGGTGTTTTTTTTTCTTTTTGTAGAGGGAAATTTGGGTGGGAAAATGGGACTGTATAAACGCATAGATTTGGAAATATATTCATGTTTGTTCAGTGAATGATTTCCTGTGCTGAAGGATTGTATTAATAAATACTCTGTCAGCAAATGGAATTTCAAAAAGGAACCTCTCAAAAATCTGATTTTGAATTGCTTCATAGAATTCACTAAAATCTTGTGCCTGCCTTTCTTCTTTAATTCGATTGCTTTGGAAAACTCTTAGAACTCAGCCTGAGAGGCCTGATGGCCTTCAGTGATATTTGGGTGGCCCAACTCAAAGTACTCATATTTTAGTAGAATGTCTAGTGTTCTTAAATATATATGATTAGAGTGTGTGCAGGGTCGAGGGGATTTGAATGTTAGTGCCAAATCATAACCCCATCTGGAAGATTCCATTTTCTTTGAAATTCCACATGAGTATCCTTGTACTTACATGTGAGAACAATTGTGAAATTAGGATTGGCACAGTTGATTTAGAAATGGTGGGGCTTGGAGCTCAATTTTACAGCTTTTCTGCCTCACTTTTCCTTTAATATAGGGACTAAGAGAATTTACTTTTATATCTTTGTCCTGAGATTCAGTCAAATTCCATTCAAAACTGTTTTTTGAGAGCCCTTTCTATGCCAGTCCATTTGAACAAACTGGTGCCTGCATTAACTGTCCTGATGGCCCTAGTAGGAGATAAAGGCCACATGTGATGGATTTATTACAATATAGAGACATCAGTGGAACAAGAAGAGTAGGGATAAGTATAGGGGTATAACAAGAAGAGGGAAAGGCAGCACTAAAGAGGAAAGGATCAACTTTGAGGGTCTGGACACAGCAGGGATCTATGGCATTCTTTGTGTCCTCAGTGGCCAGTTGAGTCCCCCTGGCTGGAATGAAGCAGTGCTATGTTTGGGGCATCCCAGTGCATAGGTGGGGTTATTCAGTTGCTTTCTCTGTTGTATGTGGGAGAAACCTCCCATCCCCTCTAAAGATATGAATGAAGTGACAAAGATAGAAGCATCAGCCTCAGGGAAGTCTGAGGGGATGGATCCAATAAGAGATAGCAGTTGGCTGATGTGGTACTCTTGGGTCCCCCTCACAGACAGGCATCACCAACCTATCATGGCACTCTTTTCTGTTGGCCTCCGACAAGACGGTGAACCAGGCACTGGCTTCTGGTTGGTGAGGTTGACCAGAGGACCTGTTTCTGAAAACTGGGTAGGAACATGGTCATGAATTGGGTTTTTTGGTCCAGAGACAGCAGAGTCTCCCAAGGACCAGAGCCAGTTCTTGTCATTGTGTCTGTGGGCAGAGGGCAGCCATCTTGGGGGAGGTCTTTTGGGCAGTGGTGTTGAGAGGCTGCCTAAGAAGGCCCAAGGGTGGTTTGTGGTGATCAGTTGAAATGATGGAGGTGGAGGGAAACTTGGGGATGAGTTCCAACATAAGTTGGAAGGTGTTTGTTATCCTTAGTTTCTCTGTGTCCCAATGCCATGTCCCAATTTCTGTATTCCTCTTGGGAGTCAAGGAAGGGGCAGGTTGCTCTGATGGTGCACACTCCAGCTGCTTCAGGCACTGATGGAGGCCACCTGGCAAAGTGGAGCTGCCTTTAATGTCAGAAACAGAGAAGGGAGAATAACAACAAAGTTTTCCTGGCTTTAGAAGAGAACCACAGGAAAGATGAGCAGGAAAAGATCTTCGAGGAGAAAAAGTGAATCATAAAAGGGTCTATTTTAGGTGGCTGGTACTGGTGATTAATATCAGGCATGGGAAGAAAAAAACAGGACAAACCAACCCACCACCACAATAATAATGAGAGTAATCCTGTGTAGATGTGTCAAAGTCGTCCCTTGTGTTTTATGTTAATCTATTTTCCCTTTCTCCACCATATTAGCTGCTCAACCTTCCACAGCTCGGCAAGGAAATGTTGGCAGTAGTGTATTTCTTTTGTGGTTTCTGCACCCTATAACTACCTAACCACCCCAAAATAGTTTGGCAGAAATTGTCATTGAGACAGGAGTTAAGTCCTTGCACTTCTTTCTGCATTAAGGGGGGTGGGAGTAGGACAGGGGTGGGGACTGCTACCCATTCCAAAGGAACATAGTAGTTTTATGGGACTAACCCTGTAAAACCAGTTCCTTCTTTGAACATTCTTTCGGTAACACTTAACAAATACCTACTGTTTGCAAAACACCTCTAAAAATAGAAGAGAAGGAGGAGAACTCAAAAAAAAAAAAAAAGAAGTGGGAGAAAAATGTTGAGTACTAATCCTTTTAAACTCAGATTCGGGAGGATTTTTTTTTTATATATTTTACTTTATCTATAAAAGAAACACATTCTCATTGAAGAAAATTTCTAAAGCACTAAAAGTAGAAAGGAAATTGTCATCCTAAATTTATCTCTCAGAGATATACCACTAACATTTGGTACATTTGTTGTCATTGTCACATCGTTAAAAACTCTTGGGCAGCCTGGGTGGTTCAGTGGTTTAGCGCCGCCTTCGGTCCAGGGCATGATCCTGGAGACCCGGGATCCAGTCCCACGTCGGGCTCCCTTCATGGAGCCTGCTTCTCCCTCTGCCCGTGTCTCTGTCTCTCTATCTCTCTCTCCACCCTCTGTGTGTCTCTCATGAATAAATAAATAAAATCTTTAAAAATTTATTTATAAATATGGTTTTTGTTTTAAAGATTGTTTATTTTGGGGAGGATGAAAGGCAGGGGGAGAGGGAGAGAGAGGATCTCAGGGAGACTGCTCACAGCATGGAGCCCAACTCGGTGCTCAGTCTCATGATCCTGAGATCAGGACCTGAGCTGAAACCAAGAATCAGATGCTCAACCAAGTACACCACTCAGGTGCCCCTATAATAGTGGTCTTTTATGGCTGCATCATATTTTCACCATTTTCATATGATATTAACATGTGCAACAATTTTCCCATTTTTATTTTAGAATTACTTTCATTTTTTTTTTAGTTCCAGTATAATTAACATGCAGTGTTGTGTCAGTTTCAGGTGTACTGATTCATTCTCAGTTTTTCAGATTATAAATCATTGTCTGGTGACCATTCTTTGTCAGAATTGGGATTTGGGATCTCCATCCCCTTTCATGTCATCAGGAGAGATTCCTTGAAGCAAAATGCTAGCCAAAGGTTTCTGGATATTTTCAAGATTTAAGAAATTCTCTGGATATTAAAGTACATCCATATAATGTGGCAAATAATATATAAAGCATTTCGCCAAGGAAATGAGATTGGCTTTCATGTTGTCATTCATTCATTCATTCATTCATTCATAAGGAAACATTTATTCAGCTTCTGCTTTGTATCTTCACTGTTCTGGACAAAGTGTCATGGTAATGAACAAAAGAAACTGGGTTTAGCTAAAGGGAGAAGACAATCAAAGAACACATTAAAGAAGCAGATATTTTCAGAGTGCTGGCTGAGGAGCTCATTGAGAATAATCAACAGGGAGGGGAACCTATAGCTTCTTTAGATTATAGATCCAAAGAGGCCTTTGAGAAAGTGACCTACAGGCTGGGCCCTGAATGATGAAGAGACACCTTGCAGAGACCTGAGGGTTAACCTTTCCAGGAAGAGGAGCAACAGGTGCAAAGACCTGGCATGGGTCCGCTCTGTGAGAGTCAAGGGGGTCAGAACCAAGACTGGAGGGGAAGCTGGGGCCAGACTCAGTGGAGTTAAGAAAGCAAAAACATGAGCACAGATGTTGATGTTGAGGAATCTGGAGGCAGGATGTACCCCATCAGGTGAAGACTAGGATATGCAGCTTTTGTCCAGGGTACATACCCTAAGAGGAAGGAGAACATTCTGTGCCTGTTCTGACCAATAAACTGGAAAGGGTTCAGGGCATATTTGTGGGTAAGACATTGAGTCAGAAGGATTGCAGCCCAATTAAATTCAAATGTTTGTTTGGAGAAGGGGTTGAGAGAATAAATGTATTTCCTTATACAATTATAGCAAAAAAGGGAAAACAACCAAGTGTCAAGCTAGGAAAATGATGCAATAAACCATGATAGACCCATAGTATAAGAATAATTTGCCACTATTAAAAATCATAGCTGTGAAGAATTTTAATAGCATGGAAACATGCTAATGATACCATATTAAGTTAAAAAAGATCTAAAAGTATACATATACATAGTAGCACAGTTATATAAAAAATATATACATGTGCAAGATATGTATGGACACAGTGGTTTCGGATGTTAACAATGGAAGTCTTGGGGTGGCAGGATTAGAGTTATCTTTCATTTTTGTCTTTATAATTTTCTGCATCTTCTAAAACTTGAGTGATACAGGCATTACATTCTCTGATCTGAAAAATAAAATGTATAGATGCTTTTTTGAATTTGAGAATTCAGATGAAACTCATTGCACAGGTATTCAGTTGTAGGACAAGAACAGCCATAATAAGAATAGGAGTGTTAGAAAGATGTTGCAAAGAGCCACAGGACAAAGGAAGTGCCTTATAAGGAGCCAGGAGACTATCAAACACCTTACTAAAGGCCTAGAAAAAAATACTTACAGAAAAGCAAAGAGATGTACCCAGAAAAGGAAAAATATAAATTGCCACCTTGATAAAAAGGCATTAGATAGTGTCCTTGAAGAAAGTGACCCACTGTGTGATGCCCTCCTCCCAGCCAAAATAAAAAACAACAACATGGAAAGAAAGAAGGAAGTCACTGCCTTGCTGTGCATCTCAGCACACATTGGAGAGAAACATGAAATGCTGTGCTGCATTCTGAGCTACTCCATCCTGGACTTAGGCCATTCCACCATAAGAAAGAAGGGGCAGAGGAAATGGGAGTGGGAGGTGAGGTGGGAGAGGGAGTGGGAGTGGAGACAGCTGTGGGTTTTAATATTTAGTCAGACTCCATGAGGCACACCTGCTCTTCTTCCAGGTCTGAGATCCAAGGTACGGAGCAGGCAGGCCCCTTGCCCGGGTCTGATTTCCAAGCCCAAGAAGGTTAAGCCACTTCTTACTGGGTAGTTGGGATGGTGAGGCACATGCAACCCCCAGTGGATATGGTAGAGTGTCCCCCGTGAGCCAGGGAGCTGGGGCTTGGGGCCATGGGAAGAGAGGTGGTCATTAGAGGACAGACTTAAAGATGGACAGCATTTGGTGTGGAAAGACAGTAAGCATGTATCAGATCATGAGTTCACAAAATGGCAGAACTTTGGGGAGTATGCTGCTTCATCCTTGGTTCTGTCAAGTCTTTGTATTCCAAGAAAGCAAAACCACATCCAGTTTTGCTCTCCACCACAGCTCCAGCATGAAGAACACCATCTGGCACATGCTAGGTGCTACACATTGATAATAAGGGAATAAAAGAATCCAGTGAACCACGAGTTGAAGGTACCTCAAGAGCTAACACTATAAACATCTTCACTCACAATTCACTCCTTTCTGCAAATAGCTATTGAATATTTTCCTGTTAAAGGTACCATCTTCAAAATAGAAACAAGTCCATGATCAATTTGACTGAATCAGTATGCCCAGAGTGGGCTGTGAAAGGGAGCTAAGGTGGATGATCTTCCTGGAAACATCTCTGCCCTTTAAAGATGGAGGCTAGTTCCCCTGGGCATTTCTTGGACCTCAGCATGGCCATGCATTTGTGGATCTGGTTCCTGAATCTCTTCTCTTCCAGTCTTGGCCCTTCCTCTCTGCTGTTTAGGGCAGTGTCCTGAGCAGAGCAAAAGATGGACAGTGCTGACTCTGTACGTTGACACCACTTTATTTCTCTAGCGTGATTCTGCAGACTCCTCTGGTGTCACGTTAGTTGGCAGGGAAATAAAGTCAGTATTTTGGAAATGTCAAGATATCTTTGGATTCTACCTTGGCTCTCCCCGAACAACTTGGTGGTAGCTTTGACCCAATTTTAGGGTCTGCATCTTTCAGGGGCACCCAGCAGCAAGAAGTTGGATTTCTCAAGCAGCTGAGGCTCTGGCTGTCAGAACAGTCTTGTTTTGATGCATGAAAGAGTCAAGCAATCTTGAGGTGGAAGTGACAAAATACATAGGAACAATGGAAGGTCACTTGGGGAGCATCTCATTTGCTTCCCCCCTCCAAAGGTTTGGCAATCTTTCCATCAGTTTGAATAATTGTGAGTTACGGTTTTGAGAAGTGAAAACCCAAATTGTCCCCTTTAGCAACCTTCGAGACCATTAATCCCCAGTGGCTATGCACTGTGGCTTTGGCCACAGGGACATGAAATTTCCCTCGACACTTCCGAAAGAGTGGAATTTTGTTTCTTACATATTTGATGAACTTATCTCGTGTTCATCTTGGGACCTACCAGGGTGTAAGAAATTCACAACGTGAGCTAGAAAAGGTAGTCAGCCTCCATTCCCTATACTTGTTTTTCAACATATTTTGAGCTCTGAGTATGCACAGGGTCATAGCCTCTCCTTCTGCAACAATTGGGGGAAACTTTTGGAGATATTAAACTACGGTATTATTGATCTAGGCAGATTTCAATCCCAGAAACTAGGAATTTAGAGCATTTGACCTGTGATTTTGCTCAAAATTCATCCAAGGCATCTTTGTTTCAAGCCTAATGAAATTAAGTCCAAATGAAATTATTCAGGGAGAAGGAGCGACACAGACAAAGAAAAATACTCTGGCTTGGGTGGTAAGACAGAGCCAGAAAGCTCATGGAGAAAATTTTTCTATAGGACAGGGATGGGAAAATCCTAATATTATGACTATTGAATTTCCCTCATAAGTGTAATGCCAAATTGGAAAAGAAAAGAGGAAGAGGAGGAGGAGGAGAAGAAGGAAGAGAAGGGGAACCACCCAAAGGCAACAGCATGGCTGGCCTCACCTGATGAAATCATTTCAGAATCTCTCACAGCACAGTATAGGAAGCTTACATATCCCTATATCTTGCAAGAAAGAAGGAAACGGGTCATATGCTCACAGCCTGAATCCCATGTACTTCCCAAATGTGGAGTAATGGTTTGCAAATCATTACCTGATCGTCTTCTAGATGAAACTCCCAGTAACTGGCCAATTCATATTATTTGGTAGGCCTTCTACTTTTCTGTAATATCTCTGTTGAACACGTTGTGGTGTTTTCAGTATAAAAATAAAAGATAATCAGAATTGGGACAATGGCTTAACTGGGGAAGAGCCTTGTCACCTGCCACTTGTCTTGGGAATGCATCATTGGGTATGAGTGATCTAATTAGGGAAGTCTACACATTTCTATCTGGAACACTCCCTCAGTCTGTTAGCTTCTGAAGTAATGATCAATTCTTTCACCTTTGGCCATCAACTTAGTAATTGAGCGAGGTCAAACCCAGAAGTCTAAGGATGGGGAGTTGGCCTAAAACCTGTGGTAGTTATATTTCCATAGGTCAGACCCTTTTCTGAACACAAAAGAAGAAAATGGGAAAATGATGCCTCATTGAGAGCCTTGGGCAAAACCGAAATGCAATGGGTATTTGTTGTAGCCATAAATAAATGATACCATGCCTTGAGCTCTCTGGTCTTGGTGACAATAGAAAAATGCCAAGGAACTGGAGAAAAAACTGAAAGGATAGAGGAATTTCCTAATTCCTCTTCAAGGAGAAGAATACCAAGTTCCAGGTCAGCCCTTTGGGCTGCCCAGAGGTGTGACCAGTCTTTTCAGAGCTCTGCCCAAGAAGCTGCCTGAAGTTGTAGGTCACAGCTACATTGATTACCTCCTCTGGCTGCTGCTTTTGGTTTATGTCAAGGATTCTGACACATAGTCATCAGCGTTTACTTTACCCTTCATCCACCTTTGCCGCACAGACTAATGATGATGTTGTGATTTGTAACTTCCTATTCCGAAGCAAGCGAACAGAAGGAATAAAATCTCTGTGACATTCTACCATAGCTCTGTAGAGTAGGAATATTTTAGTACACATTGCTGCTGGAGTTGCAGAACATAGATGTACTCACTGAAGGAAAGCCCAACAGAAGCAACCCAGAGGTTTGGCTTCATCACATTTACAATTTCTCTCCAAAACACTTTCACATTAGCAGAATTAAGGGGTAAATGCCAACTTGGGAAATGTTTGAAATAAATGGGGCAGAACAAAAAGATTAATATTCTTACTATGTAAAGAATTCATGCAAATCGATAAGAAAAACATTGAGACCCAAAATAGATACCCAGGTAAAGGACAAACAAGTCTCCAAAGAGTAAATGCAAATGGCAAATCAACATAGAAGAAAACGTCCAGTCTGGCTGGTTTTTAACAAAATGCAAATTGAAATAGCAAGGGAACAGACTCTCCCCTATCAAATTAGCAGATCAGATTCTATGATGATGGTCCAGAAAAAGGTGCAGTGAGACAGAATGGTATGTGCTACTCAGGAAAAGCACAGACTTTCTGGAAAATCATTTGTCTCTACAGGTCAAGAGCTTTAAACCATGTGGCTGGCCTTTGACCCAAGATCAGCTTCTAAGGAATGTCTGTTGAAGAAGTCATCAGAAACTTGGATCCTTGTTTATGTATGAAGGCATTCATAATGGAAGTATATTTGGTTTATTTAAATACTTACTAAAAAGAGCCAAAGTGCACCAAGTGATGAGAATATAGCTCAGTAAATAAGGCTGATCTGTTCCATGAACTATACATCCATTAAATGTGAGGTGTAAGACAACTTTTACATGGTATGGAAAAACTCTGAAGATAGAAATCTATTAGGGACACCTGGGTGGCTCAGTGGTTGAGCATCTGCCTTCAGCTCAGGGTGTGATCCTGGGGTCCCAGGATCAAGTCCTGTGTTGGGATCCCTGCAGGGAACCTGCTTCTCCCTCTGCCTGTGTGTGTGTGTCTCTCTCTCTCTGTGTCTCTCAGGGATAAATAAATAAAAATTTTTAAAAAAAAAATATATTAGAAAAAAATAGGAAAATATCATTACATATGATTTCATCTGTATTTTTTAAATGGGAAGACAGTGGGAAAAAGTACCAAATCCTCACCCCAGTTATCTCAGGGTAATAATATTATAGAACTATTATATTCTTTTTAAATATCTCCCCCCAGGTTTTCCAAAAATAGGCAAATAATAATGATCCCTTATAAGTGTCGTACAGCATACATTCCATCTGTGGACGACTAATCCATAAATTACACAGTGTATTTGATCACTTGGCCTTTCTGCCTTGCCTGTCAGAAAGTGGAGACCAGATTAAATGCTCAACCAAAATAAATAACAGCCTTGACAGTGTATCACTTCCCCCCCACCTTTATCTTACTTTGTATATTTTTATTTATTTTTATAGTGTGTATCTTTAATTAGAAACCATTTTAAGTTCTTTTTATTTTTTTAAGTTCTTTTTATTTTAAAAATACTTAGCAATTACATTACTGATACACACAAACATTATTAATACATACAAACAGGAGGCTTTAGAGTTAATGAAAAGCATTGAACACCTTTGGAGAGAGAGAAAGATAGAGAGAGAGTATGTGTGTGTGTGTGGCTCAATAGTCCAGACACATCTGGGATTTTTTTTTTTTTAGTGTACTTGACACACAGTGTTACATACAGTAGACACATTTGGTTATAATGTGTCCTCTAGCAAGAGGAACATGTGAGAAGTTGTGTAAAGATCCTAGCAGAGTTGAAGTATACACACTGGTAGGTAGGTATGCTAGCACATACATAATATGCATACCCATGTGAGCGCACACACCCCTGCTCACATGCGCAAGCACACACACACACACACACACACACACTGCTAAACCTTCCTTATTCAGCATATTCTAACCCATAGCCACATCCTTGATGTGCTACTTCAGAACTGTGTAACCTCTATGCCTAATCAGAACTGTGTAGAATCTGTGCCTTTAGTTCATGGTCTGAGTGACAGAAGCCACTTAACAAGGGTACCATCAGCCTTTTTCCTTCCTGGAGGAATTCTGTCTTTGTTTACATAGTGTGACAACATCATATTACAGACCCCAGGCCAGTCCCCATGCATCTTTGCAAAAAAGTCGAGGTAGAAATAAATGCTTCAACCACATCATTCATTTTCCCTAAAATAAACAAAAGAAACTAAAAAGGATTCAGAGTTCACCTTAGAGAAAAGGTTAAGATTGAAACAGCCTTTCAGAACTAATTCTAGAGCTCTGTCTGGGAACTAGTGCTTTCTGTTGAGGTGAGTTGTTTTAAACCTGTAGGTGTTTCAGAGAATCTGCTGTCAATGAATTCTGTCATCATATGCCCTTTCCAGAAGGGGAAGCAGAGGGTTTACTGTTTCAGCCTCCAATTAATGTATTAAATTAAAAGGAAAACCCTCCAAAGCTCTTTTCTATTTTGGATCTTGTGTACCTTCTGGATGGGAAAGGTGGTTCGTTGTGATAGCCAAGTGTAGATTTGTGGGGTGTTAGGCCTGGGTTTGTGAGTTTTAAAAAAAAAATGTGTATATTTAAAGTAGAAAGCATGATGTCTTGATATACATAGAGAAATGATTATTATATTCAGACTCATTAACATGTCCATCTCCTCACATACTTATCTTTGTTTATTTTATTTTATTTTATTTTATTTTATTTTATTTATTCATGAAAGACACAGAGAGAGAGGCAGAGACACAGGCAGAAGGAGAAGCAGGCTCCATGCAGGGAGCCCAATGTGGGGCTTGATCCGGGGTCTCCAGGATCAGGCCCTGGGCCAAAGGCAGGCACCAAACCACTGAGCCACCCAGGGATCCCCATTGGAGGTGAGAATACCTGAAATCTACTGTCTTAGCAAATGTCCAGCATACAAGGCAGGATGATTAATTATAGTCCCCGAGCTGTACAGCAGAACTCTAGAATTTATTCCTTCTGTGTAACTGGAACTTTGTACCCTTTGAATTATAGCTCTCCTGCTTATCAGCTCTGTGAACTTGGCAGTGATATTTAACTCCCCTGAGCCTCAGTTTCCTCGTTTGTAAATACAAACAAAAATCGCAGTTCATGTTCTTTGGATTTACTCTGTGCTAGGGCTGGGTGGCATATTGACTCACCACAGCCTCCACTCCACCAGGTGGGCATCTTGTGGACTCCATGGCAAAGAAGGAAATCCAGTCACGAAAAGTGAAATCGTTTGCTGAAGTTCACGTGGCCTGTGAGTGGCAGGGCCTAGGTGGCTGTTGGAAAGCCAGGCCCTGGAGCCTTGGCTGGTAACATCTACCTCAAAGGATTCCCCTGGGAATTAGGTGAATTTGGGCAGGTAAATGATGATTGCCCTTTCACCCTCAATTCCAGACAGTGACATCCAGGGGAAGTCATACTTAGGGAAGGAAATGTTTTAACACACTGCCCCACCCTCACCCTCACCATGCAGCTTGAATAATGCTCTGGTCTCCAGTCAGGTGTTCCTTTAGCAAGTCGGAAATTTACATTCAGTATTTCTCTAAAGAGTGTTACAGAAACTTGATCATACCTGGGATACGCTATAAAAAAAAAAGCACCCCACCCCAAGATATGCTTCCTAATCTTCAGAACCTATAAATATTACCTTTATATGGCAAAGGAATGAGTATTAACCTTCAATGGCCAAAGATGTTAAGGGTTCCGAAAGGAAGAGATTATCTTGGCTTATGCAGGTAGCCCCCTAAATATCATCACAAGTGTCCCTATAAGGTAGAGGGAGACAGTGGCTGGACCCACACAGAGAAGGAGGCCATTTGAGGACAAGGACAGAGATTGGAAGCTGGAAAAGACAAGGAAATATTCTCTTCGGGAGCCCATGGAGCGAGTGTGGCCCTGTTGACATCTTGATTTTGGACTTTGGGTGTCCAAAACTATGAGAGAATAAGTATGTGTTGCTTTAAGGCTCCCAGTTTCTGATGATTTGTTACAGCAGCCCCAGGAGGCTAATACAGTGTGCCCCATTCCTAACAGGCTGAGGGTATTTCCTTTTATTTCTGTAGAGGCAACCACAGTCATCCTCCTGTGCTTACACAGATGGCAAGAGGATTTGCCTAGGCTTCTGTAAAAAAGAATGCCATCCTCAGACATGTCAGTTGAAGATATTATAGAAGTGAAGGTGTTCAGGGCATCTGGGTGGCTCAGTCAGTTAAGCATCTGCCTTCGGCTCAGGTCATGGTCTCAGGATCCTGGGATCGAGTCCTGCAACAGGCTTCCTGTTCAGGGGGGAGCCTCTTGTCCCTCTCCCTCTGCTGCCCACCCCCAGCTTGCTCAAGCTCTCTCTCTCTCAAATAAATAAAATCTTTTTTAAAAAAGAAATTAAGGTATTTAAATTATATTAAGATGTGAGTTCTATACAATGTTTTGCCTGTCCACTTTGGAAAATGTTGGGAATTTTGCTCTGAGTATCTGAAGATCTCCTTGTAACATCTTCTAGAGTTGGGAGCAAGCTTCTGACAGATGATGCCACAAAAAGCTAATATCCCCATTTTACTGATAAGGACTCTGGAAGCCAGAATGTCTAACTAAGTTACTTCAGCAGATGATTGAAAGAACCTTCTGTGTGGATATGGATAATTGCTTCCTAAGTAATTATGAAATGTATTATTTGAGCTTTGGAAAGAATGGTCATTTGATTCAGGGAAGACAAATTCCACTAATTTCATTTGCATCCTCAGGTATTATTGAGTGTCTACCATGCACCATATCTACTATCACTGTATCTCAGCAAGCATGAGGGACTCAAAAGAATTTAAAATCCCAGTCTCTGCCAGAATGAGATTGATTTGGGAGATGATCTGTTGGCACATAGAACAAGTCAGATCCAAGACAACTGTTTGAATGTGAGAAACCGATACATAGATGAATAATTCAGGGAAGGGAGTGTGTGGTTCTAAGACCACTCGATTGACAAGTCAAGAACTTGCTGCACGGCCCAGCTCTGCCATGAACACCCTTGTGGTACCTGGACAAGTTCTCTCACTTCCCTAGATCTTGGATTCTTATCTGTAAAATGGTAGGACAGAGTGGGCTCCATGATTACTGAGGTCCCTTCTAGCTCTAGTAGAGATCCCAGAAACTAGTGGAGCTAAGAGATGGAACATTATGTCACACCAAACAGCAAAGCAGTTACTGAAGTCTGTTTGGGTCATGTCAGTGGGATTCAGAAGGCAATTTGGGAGGTTCCCACTGACTAAAGATGTGATGTTCTGAGCCCCACGTAGAGAATAAAGCTTGAGTGGCTGCACCATTTCACATTCCCGCCAACAGTGTAAGAGGGTTCCCTTTTCTCCGCATCCTCTCCAACATTTGTGGTCTTGTTAATTTTCCCCATTCTCACTGGTGTGAGGTGGTATCTCATTGTGGTTTTGATTTGTATTTCCCTGATGGCAAGTGATGCAGAGCATTTTCTCATGTGCGTGTTGGCCATGTCCATGTCTTCTTCTGTGACATTTATCTTCATGTCTTTTGCCCATTTCATGATTGGATTGTTTGTTTCTTTGGTGTTGAGTTTAATAAGTTCTTTATAGATCTTGGAAACTAGCCCTTTATCTGATACGTCGTTTGCAAATATCTTCTCCCATTCTGTAGGTTGTCTTTTAGTTTTGTTGACTGTATCATTTGCTGTGCAAAAGCTTCTTATCTTGATGAAGTCCCAATAGTTCATTTTTGCTTTTGTTTCTTTTGCCTTTGTGGATGTATCTTGCAAGAATTTACTGTGGCCGAGTTCAAAAAGGGTGTTACCTGTGTTCTCCTCTAGGATTTTGATGGAATCTTGTCTCACATTTAAATCTTTCATCCATTTTGAGTTTATCTTTGTGTATGGTGCAAGAGAGTAGTCTAGTTTCATTCTTCTGCATGTGGATGTCCAATTTTCCCAGCACCTTTTATTGAAGAGACTGTCTTTCTTCCAGTGGATAGTCTTTCCTCCTTTATTGAAGATTAGTTGACCATAAAGTTGAGGGTCCACTTCTGGGTTCTCTGTTCTGTTCCATTGATTTATGTGTCTGTTTTTGTGCCAGTACCACACTGTCTTGATGACCACAGCTTTGTAGTACAACCTGAAATCTGGCATTGTAATGGCCCCAGCTATGGTTTTCTTTTTTAAAATTCCCCTGGCTATTTGGGGTCTTTTCTGCTTCCACACAAATCTTAAAATAATTTGTTCTAATTCTCTGAAGAAAGCCCATGGTATTTTGATAGGGATTGCATTAAACGTGTAAATTGCCCTATGATCCAGCAATTGCACTTTTGGGGATTTACACCAAAGATACAGATGTAATGAAATACCGGGACACCTGCACCCCAATGTTTCTAGCAGCAATGTCCACAATAGCCAAACTGTGGAAGGAGCCTCAGTGTCCATCGAAAGATGAATGGATACAGAAGATGTGGTTTATGTATACAATGGAATATTACTCAGCCATTAGAAACGACAAATACCCACCATTTGCTTCAACGTGGATGGAACTGGAGGGTATTATGCTGAGTGAAATGAGTCAATCGGAGAAGGACAAACATTATATGTTCTCATTCATCTGGGGAATATAAATAATAGTGAAAGGGAATAGAAGGGAAGGGAGAAGAAATGTGTGGGAAATATCAGAAAGGGAGACAGAACATAAAGACTCCTAACTCTGGGAAATGAACTAGGGGTGGTGGAAGGGGAGGAGGGCGGGGGGGGGCGGTGAATGGGTGACGGGCACTGAGGGGGGCACTTGACGGGATGAGCCCTGGGTGTTATTCTGTATGTTGGCAAATTGAACACCAATAAAAAATACATCTATTATTAAAAAAAAGAAAAGAACAACACACACACACACACACACAAAAAGAAATAAAGAATCCTATCTTAAGAAAAAAAAAAAGAGAGAGAGAGAGAGAATAAAGCCTGCAGTGCATGGAACCATAGTCCGTAATGATACTTGAAAGGAGAAATTGATCACCTTTGGAAGATGCCCGGTAACCAATTCCTTATTTTGAAATCTGGTAAATAGCAAGAAAGAAACATTTATTTTCTCTTTCTTATGAAACTGTATCTCAGGTAACCAAATAGTTGATGAGAGACATTTCTCTTTATGAAAACATTTGAGCTAATAAACAAGGAAGGTGTGGAAAAAATGAGAATGTCACTATGTTGTGTTCCCCAAATGAAAGGAAGGATCCAAGCTAAGATCATTGGTGGTCACTGAGATCACAAAAAGAGTGACATCCAGACACATTGTGCCTCCAAATAGAAATACCTGGGAGGTGGTATGGCCAAATTCCCATCTCTGTTGGCACAAACCAGACAGTAAAAGTCCAATTTCTCATTTTCCTGGCTCTTTACGATAGGAGAGAATATTTTAGGTTGAGGCTCTGTTTATACTGAGTGTAGGGACTGGGGATCTGGCATAAAGGCTTTTGTAATTGATTTAATTACTTAATGAGTGACCCAGTGCCTTCTCCAAGCAAAAGTTCCTGAATCTCTGCCCAGAAGGAATGTTAGGAGGTTTAACCCAGAGTCCATCCATCAAGTGGACTGTGCTGCAGCCCCTCTGGAACCCAGCAGGGAGGGACACAGAGGAGCTGTGAAAGGAGAGCTCATTCAGGGCTGGGCCGCTGGCAGCTGACCTTTCCTACCTCTCCCCACTGCAGGCAGTGAGTGAGCTCCTCCTGCAGTGTCACCTTTTGCTTTCACAGGCTTTTAGAGGCTTGAGGCAAGCCAGGCTCAGAGGCGTTAATGCAGAGTCTCACGACGACGTAGTTTGAGTGGGTGCCCCCAACAGCCAAGCCTGAACGAGGGATCCCAGGAAGCATGGTGAGGGGGTGAAGAAGTGAGACAGGTGCACCCTTGCACGGTACATTAGGAGCCAGCTACCCCCATAGGCACCCGGGGCTCGGGAGACAAGGAGGAGGGAGTTTTCTTCCACCAGTCATTTTCTCCCATTAGCTGAAGGCTGTCTCTGGGGGGCCAGTCCCTGAGCATGCTCTCTGGCCAGAGAACCCCTACAGACAGACCTGGGGAGCCATCTACCTGTAGGTAGCCATCTACCTGTAGCTTTCTGCAGGTGATCTTCAGGGTGAGTGGAGTCCAGCAGAACCAGCCCCAACACTGTGGTGGGAACTGCTGCAGTAGATCGGTGTTGGCGGGTCTTTTATAAAGCATAGACCTGGAAGTCAGGGAGAGAGGACCGGCTGACAATGACTGGACTTGCTTAAGTCCCCAGGTGTCATGTGTTGATGGAGCAGACCCATAGTACTGTGCCGAGGTGATTCTGACATGATGTGCCACATAAGGAAACGGGGACACTTTTCTGCTCAGTGTGCCGGCAGGAACCTGGCTTCTGACCCAGGCAGTACTCCCAAGTTCGGCATCTTTTGTGGCCATTTCTTAGGGAGAATTCTGCTCCTCACCTGGCAGCTTTGGTGGTAATGCTTCCAGTGGATCTCAGCCTTGACTGCCCATTACAGTCATCTGGGGACCTTTCAAATGACGGATGCCTCTGTCCCATCGCCAAAGTGACAGGAATAATTGTTCTGCGGTGCGTGCTGGCACAGAGAGCTTTAAAAATCTCCCCAGGTGTTTCTAATGAGCAGCCACAGCTTATAAGAAAATTCTAAAAGCTGAAGCAGGAAGTCCCTATTGCAAGCAAGTATTATTTTAGCAATCAAGAAGGAATTTCTCACTTGTTTATGAAGCTCCACCCACTGAGTCCAGGAGAAGTTGAGACCCAATAGAGGGGTGTGTGAATAAGTCCCTTTGCCTGCAGGCCTCTGATGGATTAAGAAAGTTCATGAGTGTAATTGGTTAGTGGTTGATGGATAAGCAATTTGGAGAGATTCGCTATTGGGAGCCCCGTCTATCACCTCCTGGCCATGAAAGCCTGCTTATCAGCTGTGCCTCTTCAACTCCCCAAGCCTCTGTTTCCTCATCTCTAAACTAGGGATCTGTGCACCCAAGAAAACTCACATAAACCATGTGCCAACCATCATCAGGGCATGCAAGGGCAGCCCCTGCCCCACATCCAGCTAAACAGGCCGAGGGTGCCCATGCCAAAGCTGCTTTCATATAGGTGTTTGTTCTCTGCAGTTGGGCAGCCAGATGTCAGGTGAAGGAGACTGTTGAGGACCCATATCCAGGAGAGGAGATCACACTTCCTCCAGCTTTTCCAGCTGCCCTCTGCCCAGTCCCAACTACAAATGCAGAAAGCCAACAGCAGGGCAAATGCTATGTGATATAAGATCTCCACTCCATCTGAAAGAGATGGCTGTAATTAGGACAGAAGAAAATGCAGCAAGGCCATTTGCAAACTTTGCAGGATGCTTTCCCTCCCAAAAAACAGCTAAGCAGGAGCCTCCCCACCCCCTCCGCCCCCACCCCAGAGGTGTTTTTAATGGGCCTAAGCAGCAGGAGGGCTTGCAGAATTGTTTTCTCTGCTCCCAGGGTTTCAATTTCTGTTTTGGTGTGGGCACTGAACGGTATTGGTCTCACAGAACTCCTTTTGTTGTTATTAACAACACTGCATCATCCGGAGTTTGAGCAAAGGACAGGCAGCCAGGGAAGCAGGAATCCTGATATTTAGAGAGCAGCCTGTCCACAGACATCCCTGCCCAGCTCCCACAGTAAGACCAGGCCTGTAGATGTGTGAGGGTGCCAGGTCCCAATGGTGCAGTCACAACTTGAAGCCAGTTCTATCTGGGACCATACTGTTTAGTGCAGGATGCTGGGTACATCAGCAGTTCATTTCGTATTACATGGTGCATGATTTAATAGAAATAGGCATGGTGTGTGGAGGGAGAGGTGGGGAAGTGCAGAAAAGGTGTTTGCCCAGCAAGGAGTCTTGTCTGAGATGAGTTTAAAGGAAAAACAGTTACAATATGAAAAGGAAGGAAAGAATCTTTAATGGTGGAAGGAACCGCATGACCTGTGGTAGAGCTAGGAGGAAAAGCATGGTGTGATGGAGGAACAGCAGACAGAGCAGTGTGGCTATACCAAGAAGTGCCAGGGCTGGGGGTTGGGGCAGTAAAGAGAGAGGTATTATATATATAATATATATATATATATATATATATATATATATATATATATATATATATTATTGGAGTTCAATTTGCCAACATATAGCATAACACCCAGTGCTCATCCCATCACGTGCCCCCCTCAGTGCCCATCACCCAGTCACCCCCACACCCCACCCACCTCCCTTTCCACCACCCCTTGTTCGTTTCCCAGAGTTAGGAGTCTCTCATGTTCTGTCTCCCTTTCTGATATTTTATTTTAAAACTTCCAAACCTACAGAAAAGTTGAAAGAATAGTACAATAAATAACTATGCACCCTATATAGGGATTCTCAAATTGTTAACACCTGTCCTATTGACCTTCTCTCTGCCTTATTATTTTTTTTCAAAATCTTTGAAAGTAGATGATAGACATCATGACTAAATAATTGAGTCTGGTGTCCAGGAAGAAAGGACATTCACTTTCCCACCTAACCACAATGCCATTATCACACCCAAGGACCGAACATTGGTGTTACAAATGTGTTATCCAACATCCGGTCCATAGTTAAATTTCCTCAGTTTTCCCCCAAAATGAACTTGATAGCTCTTCTAGCCTTTGCCTAGAGTCTGATCAAGAAAACATGTTGTCCTTGGGGACACTGGCTCTTTAGTCTCTTCCACGGTGGAATGTCCCCCACCTTTAGTTGTTTTGTGTTTCTTGACATTGTCATTTGTTCAGAGTACAGGCCAGTTGCTTTGTGGAATGTCCCTCAGTCTGGATCTGTGTGATGGTTCACTCATAACTAGATGAAGGTTAAACATTTTTGGCAAAAGCACTGCTCCTCTCCATTGCACCACTTCCAAAAGCTCATGATGCCAGCCTGTCCTAGCATTCTGGGCTAAATTGTTCACTCGGCTGTCACCACAGTCCCTCCATTGTAGGGAAACATCTTCTTCTTTATAGCTAAGGATGATTTTGCAATTCTGTCTTCTCCTTCCCCGTTTGTAGATTGGCATTCTCTCTCCGCCACACCCCACTTTTGAAAAATCATCATTTGAGGCTCATAGGATTCATTGTTTAAATTCGGTGTGTTAGAAAAAGCCATTATGTTTGTTCATGTTCAAATTGTCCCAAACTGGGCCAGTGGGAACCTCTTCAAGCCAGCTCATGTGTCTTTGATGGGTCCCCATTTGACTTTGAGTACTTTGGGGCTTTCTGCCTCACTTGATACTTTTGTGTTCTACGCTTGGGAATGACCACTTCTCTGAGGAGCCCTGGTTTCTTTTAGCGAGGAATGCTCATTGGAAATCATGGCCTGGGTGCAAGCTTTGCTCCTCAACTACAGAAATCTTGTTTCTAGGCCCTTTGAGTGGGGGGAGTGCTAAGGAATATGTATTTTTGAAACCTTACAAGTATATGAAGATAACACCAGTTCATTACAAGATTCTTTTTTCCCAACTTGCGTATCCCTGCATGGATCTCCAATTATATGAACTCGTATACTTCTTTGCTCTATCCTGCAATATCCACAGTCATTCTGGACTATTATACTAGCAATGCCACCACTAACAGTAGGCTTTCTAAGTAAAATGCAAGATTTCTTTGCAATTATTTTCCCTTTTGGAACATAACTTACCAAGGGTGTGTTAGCGGAGTACCCAAATTTATTATCTGTGTGTGCAGCTGTATTACCAATGTATACAACTAGATGCGTTTAAATACAATTTTCAGTTTTTTATCTTCAATTTTATTTTTTGGAAACATGTATTTTGGAAATTTTTATGTGACTAATCTCCTAGGGATGGGCACTTGGTCATGTTCAATATTTTGCTAATATAAATAATGCCGTGACAAATGATTTTGATTTGGGGACATGTATCTTCCAGGTGAACTCCTGCACATGGGCTTCCTGCATCAGAGAGCAAGTGTATGTGTCATGTCGTGAGATGCTGCCACGTTTCCTTTGTACTCATTTGAGTTTTCAGTAGGTTCTGTTGGAGAATGGACTTGAGAGCAGATGAGGTGGGACATAGGTGGTCACTGTGGCCGTCCAGATGAATGATGGCTAGTGCCTCAGCCAATGGCAATGAGACCAGAAAGGGAGATGGGGACTGGTTGGGGGCTTAGCTCCTGGCTGGTTATGGGATGGAGGGAATAAAGGGACTCCGAAGTGCTTGATCTACAGTAAGGAGGCAGTTCAGTGTCCACACTAAGGCAGGGAACAGGAGGAAGAAGAAGACGTGTGTGCACACGTGTGCACCTATGCATGTATGTGTACATGCATAGTTATGATGGTGTACATGGGTACATGTGAATGAATGTGTTTGTGCCCATGTATGCATACATGCACACACGTGTGAATGTGTTAGGGAAACAGATGTGCAGAGGCCTGGAGCGCAGAGTGGGGCTAGGCTGGCAGCAATGAGCCACCGGCATGATGAGGACAGCCAAAACCACGCCCTTGGCTGAGGTCAGTACGTATGCTCCTGAGTGTCCCCAACCTCTGGCCTTACAGGGAAAACAGGGCATTTTACATTTCTCAGATGTACTCGTGGACCTGCTGCCTTAGACTTACCTCGTGGTACTCACCTGGAAGGGTAACTGGAAGTTGAGGGAAAAAGTATAGCGAGCACAGTATGTGAAAATGTAACTGGCAACTATTCAAAAAACTGGATTTGATGTTTCTGGGCTTCTCAGACATCACGCAGGCTTTAGCAGCCTCGTCAGGGGCGGGTGGATGCACACTGGGCTGACCAGAAGCCTGATGACTCTCACGAGACAAGCTGCTGGCCGGAAACTTCAGGAGCCATTCCTCTGGTGCTGCTCTCTGTTCTAGACGATCCTAGGCCTGTACTGGGCTCTCCTGGGCTGACCTAGGCACGATAAAGATCTCACTTGGAAAAAAGTTATTTGCCAGAGGCTGAGAGCACTAGAAGGCAGTGGAAATCAGTTCACAGATAAACTCCTGTGGGCTCTACAAAAGTTCCCTGGAAAGGGGTCCTTATCCTCCATCAGGAAACATGCCCTTCATTTCTAGAGGGTACTTTATGTTTGGCTAAAGGTGCAGCCTGTGGATTCATGTGGAACTTCAGTAACAGTAGATAATCCCCATTTTTAGGAGCCTATCAAAAATCCCGTTCTCTATACGCATGTAACAAATGAGCACATTTGCCGTGACACGTCAGGAATTGGGCCTTACTGTGCTCCTTATTATAGTTCAGTTACTCAAATCATTGAAAAATTCTTTCAAGCACCAGCTCAACAGCAATAAAACACAACCCCCTTCAGTTCATTCATTCCAGTGCAATCTTTCTAATATGCTCTCCTGCCTCTCTATACTGGGTCCAGGGCCCATTACTTAGTTATTTCTTATAACTCAGTAGAATTCATATAAGCCTTAGCCCAGCCTGGTTGTAATTACTGTAGTTTCTGTTTGCTCCTTCCAGGTTTGGCTGCCAGTGGCCACCTCTGTTCCCTTCCGGTTTGCTTCTAATAAGTCTTTTCACATCCATAAAATCCAGTCATTCTCCTTTGTTTGCTGGCTTGAACATCCATTGGGCTTGGACACAGCTCCCCAGTCTGTAATAGTCTTAATACAGTGTGTTAAATAGGAGTCACGAGACTCTGAGAGACTTCTTGAACATAAATGCCCGACTAGTGTTCGTGGCACTATTAGCAAGGGGTGAGAGAGTCACATTGAGAGCGAGGATGTGGAGCAAGTGTGGCTTCTGGAAATGTTTTTTTTTTTTTTAATTTTTATTTATTTATTCATGAGAGACACACAGAGAGAGACAAAGACACAGGTAGAGGGAGATGCAGGCTCCATGCAGAGAGCCTAATGTGGGACTTGATCCCAGGACTCCGGGATCATGACCTGAGCCAAAGGCAGGTGCTCAACCACTGAGCCACCCAGGCATCCCTGGAAATGTTCTTTTTCCTCAAACTGATAAAACCTACAATGCAACTGATTAATTACTGGTATGAATTCTCTCCTTTGAGTGGGTAGGGATGGCATGGGCAAGCCCTCATTGTTACTGGGAGGCAGAAGAGAAGGTGCCACGGATTGGGGTTCTGAGTTCTTATCCACCCCAGATTCTATCACTTCTGGACCACAGGGACTTGGACAGGTTAGAAATTGCTTATCTTCCCGTCTCCTCCCTACAAATGGAGCTATGACCTGCCTTGCCCAGGTGGTAACTGTGGAAGGGCTTTATATAAGCAGCGTGGTCTACATACACAGAATGCCGTTGCCTGCAGTTTGGGGATATTTTGGATGTGTAATAGACAAGTTATGGTATTCCAGTTGTGACTTTTCTCAGCTGTAGCAAACGTGGGACGTGTTCTTTCCATCTTCAAGTTCCTCCTTCTCCTTTAGGGATTTCTTTTTAACCTCTCTCTGCCCCTAAGAACTTTAAAAGGAAATAGAATACTGTTCTTTAAAAATCTGAAATAATCCCCCCCTACCTCCCCACCCTGACGTGAGCTGCAGTTATCAGCGGCCAGAGTTTCATTTCTCTGAAGGTTTCCCATTGTAGGAAGTGTGTGAACCACATGGACAAAAGCTAACAGCTCAGCTGTCCCCCCACTGTCCTCACCTTTATCTCTATTATCCTTAAGAAAAAAATCAAGAGGCTGATGGATGCAGAGGGCTGGTTGGAAGCTGCTGGCATTTGACCACTTTTAACATGCAGAAAGGCCAGTTTCCAATGATTTAACCTAATGATTTCTGGAGAAAGGGAATGACACACATGGTTCAGGGTTAGTCAATCAATACTGCAGCGCAATGCTGAACTCATTTTTATGGTTGAAAATAATCTATGAAATAAACCGCAGGAGTACCATGTAAATAAATGCAAAGGTAATAAATACACACATGGCATCTCAACTACTCTCTTCCCTGCCTCCTGCCCCCCTGTTCAGTAGATGCTGTTCTTTCTTGGGTCCAGGATGCAGCCACATGTTTGTGTGGAAGACGATGGGAAATTGGACTCAAATTTACTGTGTCATTTTAATCGACTGACCCCTTTACTTGACAGTGAGGTTCATCGAGGGCTTCTTTGAAGCCCTCCCAACCTGGTGAATAAGTAATGTGCCAGGGTGGGGTGGGGTGCATCCCAGGGGCTCATAAGTAAACTGTCACAGGAGAGCGGCAGGGCGATTACTCCATCCTCATTCCTGGCTGGCCCATAAAAGGCATCCTCCATGTGGCTGATTATGAGCCCGCCATCTGATTTGAAGTTATGTCACCCTAAAGCAGGGAGAATTTCCTCCCAATAATCTCATCTTTAATCCAGAACTGCAGCAGGGAAAGCCTGTCCACACAGTTTAGAGGGAGTGGATTAAATAGGAGGGCAGCTTGCTGCTTCTGGCTGCTGGAAGGCACTTCTGGGGTGCCTGGGGGTCTGAGGTCCCAGGGAGGGAGGCAGGCTGGGGGATGGGGATGGGCTCTGTTTGGTCTCTTTCACCTTCCCCAGGTGCCCTCTCCTTCCTGCCCCTTCCTCCTTACTCTCCCCAACCCCACTACTCCCCCACCCTTCCCTTCCTGAACCTCTCTTAATCTCCTCCCCCCACCCCCAGCCTTTTCATTGAGCTAAGAGTCCCTGTGGCTCTTGCTGGGTAAAGACCATTTCTGGGTTTAAGTCCTAGAGCTGTAGCGTCTGCTGGCCTGGGTTTTATAGGGATATGCCACAGATACCCTTGTTTGTTTTCTGGGCTCACTGAGAAGACAAGTTTTCCTTCCTCTTTAAAGCAAAGAAGGAAGTCTAGAGGGGGTTCTCCTCTGGTCCTCTGTTCAGGCAGGTGCTACCTCTAGTCTGACCAAGAACCTGGAAGCCAAAGAAAGGAAATAGGAGCTGAGAGGGAAATTGGGTGAGAAGGAGGAAGAGCAGAGAGGGAGGGAAGGGAGGAGGAAGGGGTGAGGGAAAGGGGAGAAGAGGGACAGGCCATTTTCCCAATTGATTTGTGTGGAAATGAAAAACAGGACCCATACTCCAGGATTTCTGCAGCCTTCAGGGAGAGAGCTAATGGGGAAAATAGTGCAGAAAAATGCGGCTGATCCTTGGTAGCAGCCCTGCTCCCTGGAGATGCCCCTGCCCTGGCCTGTGACTGCACACATATATGCCAGCACATGTGTACACATGCACAGACACACACATGTTCTCACACACACACAGCCACATGCACAGCCACACACATGCACACCTACGCAGTCATGCATGCCTGAGTACATGTACACGTGCACTCACAGGTATACACAGGCACACACATTACCACACACATGCAGCCATGCACACATACACAGAGAGACACACTTGCGTAAAGATGCACACACACACAGATACATGCCCACTATCACATGGGCACAGGCACACACAGACTTTATACGTACACACACACTCATGCACATATACACACAGACACACAATCATGTGCACACATGCACACGCACTCACACAGGCACAATCACACCCTGCCCCATTCTTCCTGTTTTGAATCTTGCCCTCTGTGGTTATCTTCACCCTTGATCCAGGGGTGGGCTCTCCACTGGATTGTGTCCTCTCATCCTCTGCCTGCCCTCAGGACCTCAGGCCAGTCTTGTACTTCTGCTAGGCATGAACAAGGAGTACTTTGGACTCTGGGGTGGAGTGGAACACAGCCTTGATACACCTGCGCAAGTTTGAATTGACCAGTTAATTAATGGGAAGAGAATGTTGACATGAGTCTGGTGAGGCTGTGGGAGTACCCTTGGCTCAGCCTCCATCACACACCCCAAGGTCATCATGGAGAGCCTCTGAGAAGCAGATGCCAGGATGGGATGAAACCTGTAAGAACTTTCCTAGGGAAGTGCCTGTAAGGAAGGTGGAAAGGGGAGGGAAGGTTGTATAGAAGTGTCCTGTGGGATGGCCGTGCGCCCTAGGGAAGGTTCTGTAGAACTGTCACAGAATCACCGAGCCATGGCTGGCCTTTAGGGAAGTCCCACACCTCCTGGAGTTGGGCCCACCTTGGTATCTCCACTGACGTGGCCATGGATCCCATCAACCTGTGGTCAGTGGGTGAGTTGTGTCAGGTGCATGACAACAGAGAGACAGGGAAAGAAGTTGATAGAAACTTTGCACCAAGTCAGAAGCAGTGACCTGACTCTCTTTTGTACTGATTTGAAACAGAAAATCAACAGTTCAAGAAATAGGTTCCCTTTTAAAATAATGATGTATTTAGCCCAATAGTCCTTTGCTAATAAGGTTTCTGAGTTCAAAGGGTTTTCTCTGCATGTCCAGCTTGGAAACATAGAGGAACCCCTGTTATCAGCACCAAGGAATGCCAGGCCTTCAACTGCACAAGAGAATTCCTGGGTTGGAAATAGAGAGGTCTTTCTGGACAGTGAAGGGAACTTTCAACATTGCACAGGGTTATAGAATCATTTCATTTTAGGGTCTTTAAAAATCAGGTTTGAGGTAGGTTGAGTGACCCTGTCTGAGGGGAGATACTTTGTCATTCTAACTTCCCAATAACCCCACTCCCCTCATGCTGGTATGGTGACAGGAGGTAGGGTCCTCACATGGAGTACAACCATATAAACACAGCCTGTAGCAAAAGCTAACCCCCAAGCTGATATCCTAAGAAGATTGGTAGTCACCTGACATCATTTTTATGAAATTGGAGAGGTTTATATGTAATTTTAATGATTGTCCTAATAAACAATGTAAAATCTCAGAATTAAAAAATACCAAATCAATCATAAAAGACAAGAAAAAATGCCTGAATATTTCCTAGTCTTTGGTGGTTCTTTTTCCGTGACCATTTTTAAAGTAACCTGTAGAACTTTTTCTCACTGCCTGCAGGAATTCAAGTAGAGGCAAATAATCCATGAGAATTCCAAGTGAAGGTCTAATTCCAGCACTACACACATATCTCAAGCCGCAAGATGTTCATAAGTGAAGTGATAAATCAACAATAAACATGAAAGGAAGTTTTCATCTGGGAGCTGGGGTTTCTGGTTTGCCTGGGGTACAGGGTGTGTACCTTCTTGGCTGTGTGGCCTCAGCTACTGAGGGGAATGATCTGCTAACTCCTAGTAGCCAGATGCCTTATTTAATGTGCCTTCACCAAAGCATCTTCAGCATCGATTTAGTGCCATAAATTATGAGCACTTAAATCCACGTGGAAGTTGAAGCTTTCCGTGATGAAAAGTAACGGCTGTCACTCTCTGCAGCTTCAGTAATTTTAGAAGGGGTATAGTACCATTCTTCAGCTAGTTCCAGTGGAGATACAGATATCTTATCCGGTGTGAGTAGCTATCTTTCTGGGAGGTGCTCCTGCTCGGGATTTAATGGAATGTGTGCTTTCCTGATGGTACATCACATGGCACATTTCAAGTTCTGTGTGGGACAATAGGGCCCCACATTTTATTAGTAGACTAATGACACATGACCAGATCCTTATACAGAAAACATTTACATTTTATATTCAGACCTTGGGAGTTGAAACTGGGTCAAATCCCAGGGAGCTCTTCCACAAACTAATGAGGTCAAAAAATCCAGATCCTCAGAAATCATGCTTGCAGTAGTTTTAATGAATGTTCCATGGGGAAAATGCACCAAGAATTTTTTGTTTGAATCAAGCAGTGACTAAACTTAGGTCACATTGGGTAAATTTCCTCCAATATGCAGAGTATTAGACTTGCATCTTCATTATCTTTGATTCTTTTTTCTTTTTTCTTTTTTCAGTCACAACTGGAGGGTTTTTGTCTTCGAAAAGCATGATGAGGCCACCCAATTTTTTTCTCCTCTTGTAGGACATGGGCTTGGAGCTTGGTGAGAATGACTTCATAGAAATTCCCATCTTGGTTTAAAATATAATCTGTTCAGAGAAAAATGTGATGTAGGGCAGGGCCAGCAGATTAGAAGCGACTGCCATTGGAAAGGCTCATTCCTCACAGTTCTGAGAGAAGGGGGCATTCCACACTGTGCAGGACCATCTGGGGAGGCACCAGGGATGCTGGAGAATCAGAGGGCAAGGGCACACCTGGGGGCAAAGCCTTTATTGTGGTTTCAATGGAAGGAATGGGTAAGGTAGGGTAAGCACGTTTAGGATTTGCTAGTGTGGATAATTTCAGTATAGCAGTAGAATCAGTAGATTCAGTAGAAGCAGTAGAATCAGTAGATCCTGGGGAATAGGGGCTGCCCTAAGTTGTTTTGTGCCTGGCCCTGGGTCCCAGATTAGTGCAGGTGGACAGTGGCCCAGAGTGTGACAGCATAGTAAAGGAGGTAGGCTTTGGATTGACTGGTTTACACTTGAAAAGTACATTCCTTATTTACTATTCATCATTCATGTGTTTACTCAAGGAATTGGCTTCCCCTGAGAGAGGTAGTCCCTCCAGGGTCAGTGGGGCCCCAGATATCAAACCATTAGAATTTAGAAAATAGAAGACATGATTAATGCTCATCTCCAATCTGAAAATCCTGTGGTTTATTAAACAAGACAAGTAAAGATTTAGGGCTGCATCTGTGCTCACAGAAACTCTCATATGAGGGAAATCTTGGATATTAAAACCGAGAAATCAAAGAACCTTATTCTCCCATGGAAGTCCATGGCCTGAGTGTGCACCAGCCCCTGCTGGTCACTAAGTCGAGAGGCTCTGGAAGGCTCTGTCCAGAGAAGCGGGCAGCTAAGCAAGCCTGGAGACAAAAGGGAGCCCAGCTCTGAGTTTGAGGGCACGATGAGAACAAATTTGAAGATTTTTTTTTTCAGATGGCCTCAGCCCAGGAAAATTTACACTGCAGGAATAATATTTCTGGTTGGTGGATAAGTTGGAGAGTTTTGTAGAACTGCAGCCTGGACCATTAGCATTGTGGACTAATGACCTTGTTTTGGAGACCTTGCTATTTGCTTAGAAAGATGGGAAGGTGAGCTGTTGGTAATTCCTGCAGTGTAGCCACAGTATCTACCCTTCTCTCTTCACCTGCCTTCAGCGGCTTGCACAGCTGCCTCTTGGTGGTTATTTGTTCTTGGCTAATTACAGTAGGAAGGGCTTTTACAGCCTTACAGCTAGGAAAGCGAGGAACACGCCCTTTTTCTTTTTTCTAAGAAAAATGGAACTCGTCTCATGCCTAATTAGAGAGTCCTGGATGCAGGGGAGGGAATATGCTGACCACGCAACCCCCAGGGGTTCCTAGGAACCCCTTTCCTTCTTGCCGACTGGGGATTGCACTGCTTATGGAAGCTGTATAACCACCAGCCCCCAGGCCAGGAGTCCCCTTTCCTTTGTGTGGCCATGGAGCTCCGGGGATGCTTGCATATCTTCCAGCAGGTGCTATTTGAGCAACTGATCCAGTTACTCTGCTATTGGATTTTTGCCAAAAAGTGATTACAAGATGCTGCCCTCTCTATTTGGGATAGTCTGTAATCGAGAGATAACAGACTTCTAAGTCCAACAAGCCCAGATGCAAACCCTGGCTGAGCTGCTTAGCAGCTGGACAAATTTAGGCCCATTACTCAATCCCCTTGTACCTGAATTTCCTCCTGTGCAAAATAAACGTAACAGCACCTACCCTGTAACTTCACAGGCAGGTCAGATGATGCTGTTGGTGAAGGCCCTACCATGGTGTAGACTTACTGTTTTGTATATTTTTAACATTTCCAGCCCAACCAACATACCAAATGTATTTTAATAAAAAAAGATATTTAGGGATGCCTGGGTGGCTCAGCAGTTGGGCGCCTGCCTTCAGCTCAGATTGTGATCCTGGGGTCCTGGGATGGAGTCCCACATTGTGCTCCCACAAGGGGGCCTGCTTCTCCCTCTGCCTGTGTCTCTGCATCTCTCTGTCTCTCTCATGAATAAATAAATCTTTAAAAAAAGATATTTATTGTCACCATTTATATTCCATGCTATCGCAGTCAGTACAATTTCAAGGTGGAATATGTTGGGAGGAGATGGATCTGCCTGCTAAAGATATCAGGAACCCAGCATGATCTACTTGGCTAGGTGCGGCATTCACAGATGGCTGCTGGTTCCATTGGGGCATTTCAGGGCAGTTAGTAGTGCCCAGAGTACTCTGGGGTTACACAGCTATCTGGCCAGGCACAGGGTGACCCAGTTGTAGGCCGCACTAGCTCCTGACAGGCATGGGCCGGAGGTGACTGCAATTTTCTCAGGTGTCCCATGAAAGTCTGTGACAGCTTTCTTTATCCGTAGGATGTCTTCTGTCTGCAACAGTCAGTGGCTACAGGAGAAACCTAGAATAGCGAGAAGTTTTATTTTACCACACTGTAATGGTTGTCCGTCCCAGTTCCAGGAATGAATGGAAAGATGACCTGGATATTCATTTTGATCACCTAAAACCCCCCGTATCAAGTGACATACTCGGATATAAGATCTCCTTCCTATAGATGCCGACTGGTGCTTGGTAAGGAGGTCCGAGGTCTTCCTCAGTCCGAGAACACAACACACATCCACTCACTCAGCCCACATACTCTATATGAAGTGCGCATTATGACATCATATGCTGACACCATAGCACTTGTATCTGCCCAGATAAGGAAATTGAGGCCCAGAGAGGCTCAGTGCCTGGCCTCAGTTATACAGCTGGGGAAAGGAAGCTGCAGACATGGATTTGCACTTGAGCTTCTAATGGGTCTTCTGTTTGACCTGAGACTCTTCAGAGGTTGTGAGGGGTCTCCTCTGATTTCTTGTCTAAGAGCCCAGACTAACGGCCCAAGCAGAACTTCAGCTTCTGCTCTTGGCACTGTGGCGCATGACTCTCTTTCTCTCATCAGGATCTCTGAGCCTCCCACACACATGGGAGAGAATGCCTACTCTCCATGGGGAAAGAAAATCCATGTGCTCGCTTGGATGGGAGGCCCTGCTGTCAGGAACTTTGTGGCCAGTGGTCAGCTGCTGCAGCAAAGGCCCCTGCATGATCGGATGGCCACACCTCTCATTGTACTGGCCTCATTCTCCCCTGCAATTCTCCCAGCCTCTAGAAAGGGACCCTCTTCTTGGCTGCAGTTAGGAGAACCCCAAGAAAGGGCACTGATTGGTTACAGCAGTCACAGTAGCCAGTGAAGCGAGGGTGTATTTTTGGTCCAGCACAGACCACATTCCCACCTTTGACCAATCACTGCAGCCAGAAGAGTGGGGTCACATCAGAAGATAGCAGCCCCCTTTTTTGGCTGGCAGGATTAGAGGAGGGGTGAGGGATGAGATGTCCCCTGAGAAGAAAGAGGTAAAGTTCCAAAAGACAGAACAAAGAGATGGGTAGACAGAATAACAACGTGAGTAGCAGATATAGAAACAGTCCTCATAGGGTGTATTAGAATGAAACCAACTGAGGGCATAGCCCTCTGCCACTCTGCAGCAGAAGTTTTGGAAGTGAGATATTGGGGACCTTCAGAAAGAGGAAGAGGGAGAGAAGGTGTGTGTGAGGGGTGATTGGGAAGCACGGAGGAGGGGTTGGCTCATATACTCCAGCTCTACTAGTCTTCCTCTGCTGCTCAAACTAGCTGAGCCTACTCACCACAGGACCTTTGCCCATGATGTCTCTTCTTTCATAATGCTCACATTTTCACACTAACTGTAGCTGCCTCTTTTTTCACCCTTCAGATCCCAGTTTAAGAATTATTTCCTCTGAGAGGTCAATCTTGAGCCCTTGAGAAAAGTGAAGTCCCTCTTTTTCCTTCTCTTCCATAGATCCTTCTTTCCTTCAAAGCACTTCAAATAAATTTTAATCATTTATTGAATTATTTCTTTATTTGTTCCATGTCTGTGGACTGTGTCTGTTAGCTCCCTTGTATATTGCCAATACTTGGCAATCAGTAGGCATTCAATAAATATTAGAGGAATATTGTCCTTGTATGAATGGTGGTTTTACGGAGGTGATCAGAAGCAAATGGGCTGTGCCAATACATAGAGGGAAGAGAGGAGAGCCTGAGAGTCAGAAGTCAGCAGGAAGCAAGAAGGGACTGGGCCAATATGATGCCTTTTCATGTGGGTTGAGAGGTTATCTATGAACGTGAATGTCTAAGATGATGATTCTAGTGGGCACCTGGGTTATGACAGTGTGACCCCAGCTCCATGGTTGGGGTGACTAGAAATGGGTTTTCAACTGGCTGACAGATGCCAGGTGGACCATGATGCTTTGTGTGTTGTGGGCTCTCTTCTGTCTCCACTCTCCTCTGCCTGCCTTCCACTGCTTTTGGGGTGTAGCTGTTGGCCATGCTTGCGCTCACATAATGATTCCAGAAAATTCCTCACAGCCACTTCAACACACGACAATGAAGGCACGTTAATGAGCCCACCCAGGGACCTGCTGTGTTTTCAGGGCACACGTCGAACTCCCAAACCACCCAGTGGAGATTCCCCTGAAAGGTTCTGGCACTGGTGCCCTGAGCAGTCTCCTCGCTTCAAGGTTGAACCCAGTGGCTCCTTGTTTTCAAAACGTGAAATGATCATTGAGAAAAAGAAGTCAGTTGAGCTTGGTGAGTCCCCACTGTCTGGGCACCAAGCCCTCTGCTATGAAAGGAAAATGCCGGCTTTTGAGCACACAAAAGGCATCTGGCAGTTGGGAGAAGTGGCTTTCACCACTTTCAGGTAGGATAACTTGAACTTTTAAAAGACCTTCGGGAGCAGGGCAAGATGGCAGAGGAGTAGGATCCCCAAGACACCTGTCCCCACCAACTTACCTAGATAACTTTCAAATCATTTTGAAAACCTACAAATTCAACCTGAGATTTAAAGAGAGAACAGCCGGATGCTACAGAGAGGAGTTTGCACTTCTAACAAGTACTGTTTAGCCACTCTGCACTGAGTAAAATGACTAGAAACAAGAACTCACCACAAAAGAAAGAATCAGAAACAGTACTCACTGCCACAGAGTTACAGAATTTGGATTACAATTCCTGTCAGAAAGCCAATTCAGAAGCACCATTATAAAGCTACTGGTGGCCCTGGATAAGAGCATAAAGGATTCAAGAGACTTCATGACTGCAGAATTTAGATCTAATCAGGCCGAAATTAAAAATCAATTAAATGCAATGCAATCCAAACTGGAGGTCCTAATGACAAGGGTTAATGAGGTAGAAGAAAGAGTGACATAGAAGACAAGTTGATTGTAAGGAAAGAAGCTGAGGAAAAAAGAGAAAAACAATTAAAAGACCATGAGGAAAGGTTAAGGGAAATAAATGACAGCCTCAGAAGGAAAAATCTATGTTTAATTGGGGTTCCAGGGGGGCCGAGAGGGACAGAGGACCAGAAAGCATATTTGAACAAATCATAACTGAGAACTAACCTAATTTGGGGAGGGAAACAGGAAACAGGCATTCAGATCCAGGAGATAGAGAGGTCCTCCCCTAAAATCAATAAAAACCATTCAACACCTCGACATTTAATAGTGAAACTTGCAAATTCCAAAGATAAGGAGAAAATCCTTGAAGCAGCAAGAGACAAGAGATCCCTAACTTATATGGGGAGAAATATTAGATTAACAGCAGACCTCTCCACAGAGACCTGACAGGCCAGAAAGGGCTGCCAGGATATATTCAGGGTCCTAGATGAGAAGAACATGCAGCCAAGAATACTCTATCCAGCAAGGCTCTCATTCAGAATTAGAAGGAGAGATAAAGAGCTTCCAAGATAGGCAGAAACTGAAAAAATATGTGACCACCAAACCAGCTCTGCAAGAAATATTAAGGGGGACCCCGTAAAAGAAAGAGGAAACCCAAAGAATCCACAAAAACAGGGACTGAATAGGTATATGATGACACTAAATTCATATCTTTCAATAGTAACTCTGAACATGAATGGGCTTAATGATCCCATCAAAAGACGCAGGGTTTCAGACTGGATAAAAAAGCAAGACCCATCTGTTTGTTGTCTACAAGAGACTCATTCGAGATCTAAGGACACCTAGACCCTGAAAATGGAAGGTTGGAGAACCATTTACCATTCAAATGGTCCTCAGAAGAAAGCAGGAGTAGCCATCTTCATATCAGATAAATAAGTTTATCCCAAAGACTCTAGTAAGAGATGAAGAGGGACACTATATCACACTTAAAGGATCTATCCAACAAGAGGACCTAACAATCATGAATATTTATGCCCCGAATGTGGGAGCTGCCAAGTATATCAATAAATTAATAACCAAAGTAAAGACATACTTAGATAATAACACACTAATACTAGGAGTCTTCAACACAGCACTTTCTGCAAATGACAGATATTCTAGGTACAACATCTCCCAAGAAGCAAGAGCTTTAAATGATACACTGGACCAGATGAATTTCACAGATATTGACAGAACTTTACATCCAAATGCAGCTGAATACACATTCTTCTCAAGTGCACATGGAACTTTCTCCAGAATAGACCACATACTGGGCCACAAATCAGGTCTCAACAGATACCAAAAGATTGGGATTGTCCCCTGCATATTTCCAGGCCATAATGCTTTGCAACTTGAACTCCATCACATGAAGAAATTTGGAAGAAATTCAAACACATGGAGGTTAAAGAACATCCTGCTAAAAGATGAAAGGATCAACCAAGAAATTAGAGAAGAATTAAAAAGATTCATGCAAACTAATGAGAATGAAGATACAACGTTCAAAATCTTTGGGATACAGCAAAAACAGTCCTAAGAGGGAAATACATTGCAATACAAGCATCCCTCAAAAAATTGGAAAAAACTCACATACACAAGCTAACCTCGCACCTAAAGGAACTGGAGAAAGAACAGCAAATAAAACCTACACCCAGCAGAAGAAGAGAGTTAATAAAGATTTGAGCAGAACTCAATGAAATAGAGACCAGAAAAACTGTAGAACAGATCAACAAAACCAGGAGTTCGCTCTTTGAAATAATTAATAAGATGGGTAAACCATTTGTCAACCTTCTTAAAAACAAGAGAAAAGCCTCTAATTAATAAAATCACGAATGAAAAAGGAGAGATTACCAATACCAAGGAAATACAAATGGTTTTGAAAACATATAATGAGCAGCTATATGCCAATAAGTTAGGCAATCTAGAAGAAATGGACGCATTTCTGGAAAACCACAAACTATCAAAACTGGAAGAGGAAACAATAGAACACCTGAACAGGCCAATAACCAGGGAGGAAACTGAAGCAGTCATCAAAAACCTCCAAGACACAAAAGTCCAGGGCCAGATGGTTTCCCAGAGGAATTCTATCAAACGTTTAAAGAAGAAACAATACCGACTCTGCTAAAGCTGTTCCAAAAGATAGAAAGGGATGGAATACTTCCAAACTTGTTTTATGAGGCCAACATCACCTAAGGAGTAGGTTCCATATGCCAACAAAATCTGTACAGAACTACATGAGATATAAGTCATTCATAAGTGTTTCACGAGTACATCTCTAAGGAGAATCCAGCCAAATCTACCTGTTTGGGAGGTGCTATGCTATTCTCCCCATATAGCTTTATTTGTGTGTGTTTTTTTTTTCTACAGAAGAACAAATTAAATAAAAACAAGAAACAATGTAGGAGCAAAAATTTGGTGCCATGCTCCTACAGGCGTTCAAAGTGAAAGATGAGTGAGTCTTGACCCTCAGACCTGGGACAGCTGCCCAGTGGGATCACATGCCTCTCTTGACACAGGACAAGGTCCCAGATCTAATGGAAGCCACAGTATGCTAATGGGCCGTCAGGCCTGCTGATGACCGTAGATGCAGCGACGTTCACATGGAAAGGTCTCATTCTTTGTCAACTCATACACTCAGGTCATGAGGAATTCTGTTTAATGAGTTTTGATTCATTCAGAGATCTCCGAACTTACGACACGATCAAATCCACCAGCTGCTCTGACTTAAGTAGATATAATTTACGGACAAACAAAAAGGAAGAATGTGAGAAATTTGGAAGTCCTTGGAAGGAAATGAGTTCTGATTTGTTTTTGGTGAATTCTGGCCACAACTAATCATTATTCTTGTGGGGTCCTAAGGAGTAGATGCCATGATGGAGACACGAACATCTGTATGGTGGAGAGGAGTGCTCACTTAGAGGCAATGAGCCCAGTTTTTTTGATCTGTGTCGTAAGTTCGGAGATCTCTGAATGAATCAAAACTCATTAAACAGAATGCCTCATGATCTGAGTGTCTGAGTTGACAAAGAACGAGACCTTTCCATGTGAATGTTGCTGCCTTCTTGGGGGGGGAGGGGCAGAAAGGGAGGGACAGGTTGAAGTAGCACTGGTTTTTGCATTTAGCCAGCTGTTGGGTGGATGTGTATTGGAGGGGGTGACGTTGAAGGGGGTAATGTTAGTGGCTGGGATCTAATTGGTAGATGTAAAGGTTTTATTCCTACATAAGAAGAAGTACATATTCCTGTGGATTTATTATATTTCTCTCTTTCACGTACAGGGAAAAGAATCAGACCTAACGTTGACAATAATCTTTGCGAAAATACATGTGAATCCTTGAGCATTAAAGTCAGACATCACTCTGGAATTTGTATTTTCTTCCTGTTCTGGTAAATTTCACTTATTTCAAAGCTCAGAAATACCACATTTAAATTTAAGAGCAACATCATCCCCCATACTTGACTTTCAGCATACCAGAGCCATCTGATCACCTGGCCTCCCCTACACTTGCTGAGCACTGTTTGTCAGGTGTTGAGGCTCTTGCCTGTAATCTAGGAGGGAGCTGGTGGGGTGGGTGGAGAGAAAAGGGATAAGAGTCTAAGGAGCTGTTACATCTCTGATTCTGGTAATCCTCCAAAGTCCTATAGCCCATACGAGGAAAATAATAACCCAGCCCTACAGGTTGCTTAGTGAGGGCCAAACTGTCTTCAGTATCACTAACTTGGCTTCTAAACTGTGAGGCCAGAGAGAGATGGTGGCCACAGTTGCCATTCCCACATTGTGCTAAGCAGAAGAGATCTATGTACTTGAAAAAAGGAGGAGAGGCCCGGCTGAGTTACTCTTTAAAAAATGAGTTGAAGGAATCCCTGGGTGGCTCAGCTGTTTAGCGCCTGCCTTCGGCCCAGGGCGTGATCCTGGAATCCCAGGATCGAGTCCCACATCAGGCTCCCTGCATGGAGCCTGCTTCTCCCTCTGCCTGTGTCTCTGCCTCTCTCTCTCTGTCTCTCATGAATAAATAAATAAAATCTTAAAAAAATAAAAAATAAATAAAAGTTAAAAATGAATTGAGTTTCAACAACCAGAGAGAAGTCCAGGTTCAAGAAGCAGTGTCAGAAGAGGTAGGAGACAATGATGATGGTGCCCAGAGCTCTGCCAGGTATTGAGGAGGATGGACAGAAGGTGAAGTCCAAGGCCCCTGGGGAGGAGGGCGCTATTACCAGCCCAGCACTGGACTCAGACAGGAATTTCAGCAGATGGGCCTGGCAGGGATATTAGGTGGTTGTGTTAACAGCAAAGCCACTGGCTCTCTAAGTGGGAAGTAGGCTGGATCCTGAGACTCTGCTGGACATCATGTTGCATACCTATAGCACTATTTCAGACCAGACTGTGCAATAATGCTTGGGTCAGGCCATTTTGAAATCAGGGTTGGAAGCCTTAGCCTTCCTGCTGTCCACTGAGCCAGGCTGACCTCTTTCTGAGCTGTCCTTAGCTCACACAGTAGGAGCCTGCTTCTAATCTCAGCTCTGATGCTGACAGATTGTGACCTTGGTTTTTTCACCTTCATGGGCCGTGGCATCCCTACCCGGAGACCGGAAGTAGTGACAGTCAGTGACTCACAGCCAAGTATAGGAACTTTACAGCCTACTGCAGATGAACAACTCTTGTTTCCAAGTGAGGGACCCCGTGCATCCAGAAGCCAAGGAGCCAGGGTCAGGGAGGGCTGAAGTTGACGTGGATTCACTCAATTCACAGTCCCTACTTTATCAGGTCATATTTCTTAGGATCCCAGAAGATACAAATACATTTATAAATTTAAAATATGTACACATGTAATATATAAGCATATTTACTTAATGCTTATTTAAGATAGTTTAATAGCCTTTAAATTTAAAGCTTTAGGTTTATAGAAAATGGGTGGAAAACAGCAGGTACCCCTTCACTTCCACCTTCCAGTTTCCCCCCTCTGTTAACATCTTGCATCACTGTAGTTCGTTTGTTATAACTAATACAACATTACTAGCTAATGTGTAGTTTAGAGTTCACCCATGGTGATGGGCAGGTCTATGAGTTTTGTCGAACGCATAGTGTCATGTATCCACCATCAAAGTATCCTACAGAATAGTTTCCCTGACCTAAAAATCCTTTGTGCTTTGCCTCTTCTATCTCTCCCTCCCCCTAATCTCTGGGAACCACTGAGCGTTTACTGCCTCCATAGTTTTACTTCTTCTAGAATGCCATGTAGTTGGAACCATACATGTAGTAGTCTTTTTAGATTGGCTTCTTTCACTTAGCCATATGCGCTTAAGGGTTCTTACATGTCTTTCTGTCAATAGCTCATTTCTTTTTTTTTTATTAGTTCATTATTTTTTTAAATTTATTAATTTATTTATTTTAGTTTTTAAATTATTTTTATTGGAATTCAATTTGTCAACATATAGCATAACACCCAGTGCTCATCCCGTCAAGTGCCCCCCTCAGTGCCCGTCACCCAGTCACCCCAACCCCCCGCCTACCTCCCCTTCAGCAACCCTCCATTCATTTCCCAGAGTTAGGAGTCTCTCATGGTTTGTCTCCCTCTCTAATTTTCCCCACTCAGTTTCCCCTCCTTCCCTTATGGTCCCTTTCAGTATTTCTTATATTCCACATGAGTGAAGCCATATGATGTTGGTCCTTCTCTGATTGCCTTATTTCACTCAGCATAATACCCTCCAGTTCCATCCATGTTGAAGCAAATAGTGGCTATTCATCGTTTCTAATGGCTGAGTAATATTCCATTGTATATATAAACCACATCTTCTGTATACATTCATTTGTCGAAGGACACCAAGGCTCCTTCCACAGTTTGGCTATTGTGGACATTGCTGCTATAAACATTGGGGTGCAGGTTTCTTGGCTTTTCACTACATCAGTATCTCTGGGGTAAATACTGAGTAGTGCAATTGCTGGGTTATAAGGTAGCTCTATTTTTAACTTCTTAAGGAATCTTCACACTATTTTCCAGAGTGGCTGCACCAGTTCACATCCCCACCAACAATGCAAGAGGGTTCCCTTTCTCCACATCCTCTCCAACATCTGTTGTTTCCTATCTTGATTATTTTAGCTATTCTCACTGGTGTGAAGTGTTATCTCATTGTGGTTTTGATGTGTATTTCCCTGATGGCAAGTGATGCGGAGCATTTTTTCATGTGCTTGTTGGCCATGTTTAAGTCTTGTTTGGTGAAATGTCTGTTCATGTTTTCTGCCCATTTTTTGACTGAATTGTTTGTTTTTTGGGTGTTGAGTTTGATAAGTTCTTTATTATTTTTTTGGTAAGTTCTTTATAGATCTTGGATACTATCCCCTTATCTGATATGTCATTTGCAAATATCTTCTCTCATTCTGTAGGTTGTCTTTTAGTTTTGTCAGAAAACTAAAACTAAACTAACTAGTTTTGTTTCCTTTGTTGTGCAGCTTTTTATCTTGATAAAGTCCCAGTAGTTCATTTTTGCTTTTGTTTCCCTTGCCTTTAGAGTCATACAGCATTTCAGCAACATGGCAGGATACAGAATTAATGGTCTTTTGTCTTTATCACTGGATAACATTCCATTGCATGGATGTACCACAGTTTGTTTATCCATTCACCTCCTGAAGACAATCTTAGCTGCTTCCAAGTTTTGACAATTAAGGATAAAGCTGCTAAGAACATTTATGTGTAGATATTTAAGTTTTCAGTTCGTTCCATAAATACTAAGAAGTAACTACTACTGGATTATATGCTAAAGGTATGGCCATTCTAATAAGTGTATAGTGGTATTCTTGTTGTTTTAATTTTCACTTCCTTAATGACATATAATATTGAGCATCTTTTCATATTCTTATATGCCATTTGTATGCCTTCTTTTGTGAGGTATCTAGCCAGGACTCTTGCCCATCTTTTAATCAGGTTGTTCATTTTCTTATTGTTGAGTTTTAAGAGCTCTTTGTATATTTTGTCTAACGGTCTTTTATCAGACAATCCTTTGCAGATATTTTCTCCCAGTCCTTGGCTTGTCGCATTCTCTTGAAAGTATCTTTTGCTGAGCAGAAGTTTTTAATTTTAAGGAAATCTGGCATATTAGTTATTTCTTTCGTGGATCATACCTTTGGTGTTGTTTCAAAAAAGTTATACCCCAACCCAAGGTCACCTATGTTATCTTCTGAAAGCTTTATAGTTTTTCATTTTGTGTTTATTAGATATTCTTTTTGAGTTAATTTTTGTGAAAAGTGTAATGTCAGTGTCTATATTCATTGTTTTGCAGATGGATGTCTAGTTCTAGCACTTTTTGTTGCTAGAACTTTCTCCATTACATTGCCTTTGTTTCCCTTATCAAAGATCAGTCGACTGTATTTGCATGAGTCTATTTCTGAATTTTCTAATCTGTTCCAGTAATCTATGTGCTTGTTCTTCCCTCAATAGCACACTTTCTTGATCAGTATTGCTTTCTAGTAAGTGTTGAAGTAGGTAGTATCAATCTTCTGTCTTTGTTCTTTTCTAGTAATAGTTGACTATTCTGGGTCTTTTGTCTCTCAATATAAACATTGGAATCATTTTGTTGATATTTGCAAAATTATTTGCTTGGATTTTGATTGGGGTTGCATTGAATCTGTAGATCAAATTGAAAAGAACTGACATCTTAATATTGAGTCTTCCTATCCATCAACATAGAATTATTTCTACACTTATTTAATTCTTTGAGTTCCTTTGTCAGAGTGTTCTAGTTTTCTTCATATAGATCTTGCATATGTTTTCTATTAGATTTATACCTATGTAGTTCTCTTTTTTGGGTACTACTATAAATGTTACTGTGTTTATAATTTCAAATTCCAATTGTTTATTGATGCTATTTAGGAGAACAATATGATTTTGAATATGAACTTTGTGTCCTGCAAGCTTGCAATTATCACTTATTAGTTTTTGGAGTTTTGTTTTTGTTTTGAATCTTTGGGATTTCTTACATCTAATCTCTGAAAAAAGACAGCTTATTTCTTCCTTCACAGTCTATATGCCTTTTATTTATTTTTCTTGTCTTATTGCATTGATTTCGACTTCCAGTATGTTGAATCTGAATGGTGAGAGGGGACATGCTTGCCTTGTTCCTGATCTTAGGGGAAAAGCACCTAGTTTCTCAACATTACTCTTACTGTTAAATCCTCCATGTGACATGGAGTTGTGGGTGTTCTGTCCATACTCCCTTGCCACCCACTCTAACTTGTGAGATGGTTTTCTCTGGCTACAGAGCAGATTCAGTCCATATCCAGGAAAGGCCAGGAATGCTAGGAGTTAATAAAGCACCTATTTCCTCACCATTAAGTATGATGTTAGACTTTTTGTAGGCGTTCTTTACCAGGTTGAGGAAGCTCTCCCCTATTCCTAATTTGCTAAGAGGATTTTTTTCCCCACTATGAATGGATGTTAGTTTTAGTCAAATGCTTTTTTTGTTTTTATTAATAATGATCATATGACTTTTCTTCCTTGGCCTGTTGATATGATGGTTTACAGTAGTTGATTTTTAAATATTGAACTGGCTTCCATACCTAGAATAAATCCCACTTGGTTGTAATGTATAATTCTTTCTATACATTTTTAGATGAGGTTTGCTAGTATTTTGTTCAGAATTTTAAAAAAGGTTATGAGAGATGCTCTGTAGTTTTCTCTTCATATAATTTCTTTGGCTTAGTAGTAAGGTAATACTGGTCTTACAGAATGAGGTAGGAAGTATTTGGTGTACTTATATTTTCTGGAAGAGATGGTGGAGAATTTGTATAATTTCTTCCTGAAATATTTAGCATAATTCACCAGCGAACCAACCTGATCCTGGAGCTTTATCTTTTAGAAGGTTATTAATTATTGATTCAATTTCTTTAATAGATACAGGCTTATTCAGATTGTTTAGTTCTCCTTATGTGAGTTTTGGTAGATTTTATCATTCAAGAAATTGATCCTGAGTTACCTGAGTTATCAGATTTTATCTGAGCTATCAATTTGTAAGTAAAGGTTATTCATGATATCCCTTCATTATCCTTTTATGTCCCTGAGATCAGTGGTGATCCCCTCTTTCTGATATTAGTAATTTGTGCCTTTTCTCTCTAGAGAAAATCTGGCTAGAGCTTCATCAATTTTAATGATCATTTCAAAGAACCAGCTTTGGTTTTATTGTTTTTTCTCTACTGTTTTCTAGTTTTCTTTTTTCTACTGTTTATTTCTGCTCTAATTTTATTATATCTTTCCTTCTGCTTACTTTGGGTTTAGTCTGTTTTTCCTTCTCTGGCTTCCTAAAGTGGAAGCTTAGATGATTGAGTTAGAATCTTTCTTCTTTTCTAGTATATGCACACAATGCTATAAAATTCCCTCCAAGAACTGCTTTTTGTGGCATCTCACAAATCTTGATACATTTTTTTATCATTTTAACTTGAAACACTTATAAAATATAGAAAAGCACCAATATAATTTAACATATTCTGTGTAATCACCAACTGGAAATGACTTTGGCAGTAACCTTTCATTCTTTCTCTTTTTAATAAAAGTTAACAAAACACTACCTGTGATTTGGGTGTCTTGACCTTTTTACCAGTCCTGATCTACTCCCCACCCACCATTCCCAGAAACAACTACTGTCATGAAGGTGATGAGTTTCTTTCCAACCAAGTTACTTTTACTGACTTAGATGACAACCTCGATTTGTCTTACATCAACAAATGTAAGACATGGTGTTGGAAAGGAGAGCAGTCAAGACAGAAGATAGCAGAAGCAGGATTCATAATGAGTTCTCTAGACTGGAATGCACAGATGTGTATTGATGCACAATGCATCCATCTTAGTTTGGGTTCTTCTAGAAGCAGGGCCAGGGGCAAGGATTCAAGGATAAGTCATGTGTTTGGCATGTAGCTTGTGGAGCAGCAGAGTTAGACAAGGAAGGAATGGACACATCATCAGGGAAGTTGTAACTGGTGAATGAAGCCCTGGCCTTCTGGCATACAGGAGGTAACACAGAGCACACAGGAGAGATGAGGAAGTGAGATGTTCACCACAACTGCTATCAGCCAGTGAGTGAGGGGGGGCTCTGGGGTCCATTTAGCCTCTGGAACTTCTGGCCATGGACAGAGTTGTCCCTGACAACCAGAAAGAGCAGTTGGGCACAAAGGTGTAGGTGCTGGCAGGCACAAGAAGTTAGACAGGTGTGCTCTGCATTGGTCAAGTGAGGGGGTGTGGGTCATCCACTGACACCACCTATTAAAACCTCTCGTAAAATATCTTTTTGCTAAAGCTTAGCTTCTTTAGTCATTACATAAAAAGAAAAAAAAAAAGAGCATATGCCGTGTGCCATGTCCTGGGATCTTGTTCCATCCTTGTAAGAACACTGTGAAGAAGGTTCTCACAGTTGTAAGATGTGGAAAATGGGGCTGGCCAGCCTTCCGCACTCAGCAGTGGCTGATGCCTGCACCGGAACTCTGACTCACCTGTCAGGACCCCATGCTGCCTCTCAGAGAGTGTGGCTCCAGTAACCCTTAAGAACATTCAGCAAAGGGAAGGCTGTGGTAGGAGAGGAAACTTATTTTGAGCCAACTTTGAGAGGGCAGCATACAATGAGTGCTGGGAGCCTTTTAATTAAACACTGAAAACCACAGGAGATTGAAAGTAAGCTGCTTCAATGGGAAAGCTAATATTTACAGATTTAAAAACATGTAAAAGTCTGGAAATGCAGGTCTCTCGTTAGGGGTGATATAATTACCAAGTTCTCGTTTCCTAGCAATAAGGACAAAGATGTCAATTCTTGGTGCACAGTTTGCTTTCAGGCGGGTCTTGGATTTGGTTGCCGACTAAGGCCTGTTGCCAGGGGACTTGTCTTTGGGTGTTCTGTTGGAGGCAAGTGTTCCAGGCCATCACTCTGGAAAGGATGGAGTTACTCGTATTCTCTGCATTCAGGTGACATGGATGAATCATTTAAGCAGCAAGTAATGGAAGGGAAACTATCCTTTAGTGACCTTGACTCATCCTACCAGAATGTCTGTCTATGGGGAAGATTCTTGGGCTAAAACACAAAAAGATGTCAGTTTAGCCACTAACCAGCTGTCAGACTTCAGACAGGTCCATGGAACTCTCTGGATTTAGTGAATTTTCAATCCATCCTGTTCAGCTCTAACAGCACATGGCAAACAGGTGGATACATGGATGAAGCCTACATCTGAAGCCTTGTGTGCACTCACAGTGCTCAGTGTCTGCTACTAGTTCGTGCCACCTTGTGTCATTAAGTGGGTCCCCCTGGGCCAAGCCTGGTGGTTCCCTATAGGGCTCCATTGTTACACATTTTCCCTGTGACTTGGGTGAGGGCCCTGAAAACATGCACACCTATGTAGGGACCCCATAAAACTGAAATTATGGGCAGAAATACCTTGTTGAATTCTATAAGATAATTGTAGCTTCTGTAATATGAAAGATCTCAAATTTCAGTGGCTTAGCACCATGGAAGGTCTTTTCTTACTCTGACAAGATCCTATGCAGTATCCAGCAGGCACCCTTCCATACAATGATTCAGAGACCTAGGGACCTCTGCCTTCAACTCCCCATCTGCTGAGACCTCAGGTATTCCCCTCCACCTGGCAGATGGGGAAGGAGAAAGGGTGGAGGACCACAAGGGAGTTTTGAAAGGGCCAGGCTTAGAAGTGTTGCATTTCACTTTAGCCTGTGTATTATTGGCCAGAACTCAGCTATGTGGCCACACATTGAAGGTGAAGTGGATGGGCATGGGTCTTGCTGCAATTTTAGCCAACTCTTGTTTCAATCATGTGGGAGCAGAAGCAGGATTTAAAAGGTCTGAGAGCCTTTAATAAGGCTGCATATCTTAAAAGATGAAATGTGGTGGAGATTAATATCTGAAGTCTGGTGCTTAGTTCAGTGAAAGCCTTTCCATAGAAGTATGAGATGGAAAATGTGTGGCTGAAGAGCATCACACCTGTAAATGGCCCTAAGCTTCCTTGGGTCCACCCTGTATATACTAAGTAGCTAATGTTTGTCAAGTGCTATGTCAAGTCTGTGTGGCAGGCACTGTACTGAGCATTTGTGTACATTATCTCATTTTCACAGCCACCCTCAGAGTTGAAAGTCTCCTCATCCCCACTTTACAGGTCGAGAATACAGGGCTCAAGGAGATCAGCTAATTTGCCCAAGGTCACATGGCTGCTATGGGGCTAATGAGATTCAGATCCATGTCGGCCTTGTTCAGATTTCATGTCTCTCTAAAGGATTAGATTTCTGAGCCAGAGTGGAGTAATCCTGCTCTCCTCCATGCTAGATAGACACCCTGAGATATGCATGGTTGCTCTCAGTGCCATACTCTGGCAAAAGGTGAAGGGCGAGCTCAGAGGCGAGGGGCAGGCAGGGTGTCAAAGCCCTGTCCTGAAGGCTGGATTCCTAGTGCTGTTTGGTCTGGAGAAAGGGCATTTTGGGTGGTACTCCCTCTGCTTGAAGGAATGAGAATCTCAGTGGACTATTTCTTAGAGCCCTGAGCATTAGGTCCAGGGCCCACACAGGTAAAGTTCTGGGAGGCAGAGCTCTGTTCTGTATAATGAGCGTTTTTTGCATTTTTTTTAAAATACAGATACAGGAAGATGGCAGGGTCGATATCACTGGAAGTATTTGGGCCAATGCTGGACATGATTTGCTGGTGGTGTTTTGAAGGAACTCAGACACCCCTTGGGGGTGATGAACATTTCTCAGTGATGCTGCTCCAGGAAGCCCCAGTGGTGGATGGTCCGCTTTATCCCTGGCATGCCTTTGAAAGAGCTTTGTTGTTGTTTTCCTTGGGACACCTTAGTGAACTTAATTTCTGCAATAGATTTAATGTACCTCACGTCTCCAATGGTTAGCACAGAGTGAGGACTTAATAAAGGCTTGCAAATGAATGAATGTATCTTGGTTTGGGAGGTAGGGACACATGATTTCTTGGGTCCCTTCCAAGCCCAGAATTTCATACTTCCATGCACAACATGAGCCCCCCTCCTCCCAGCACTAGGCAGTGCATTTAGTTCCTCCTGCCCTGGCTGGTTCTGAGTCCTGGGCAAGGTCCACAGCACTAGTTAGCTCCACCTCACAAAATGCAGGGTCTGAGGTCACCACCAATCCTGCACAGGCTAGGATGCTGGAACCTAGTCTCCAGAGCCTTGGCTCACTGCTAGACACAGTGCCAGACTCAGTGTTGTGAGATGATTTTCACATTACTAATAACAGGATCCATACTGAGAGTGGCCACATATTGGATGCTTATTTTGCACAAATAACACACGGTTACTTGGCATAGTCTCTTCTAAATTGTCTTTATAATCTACATTTTCCAACATGAAAACAGAATCTTAGGTTTCAGAGAAGATATGTGGCAGATCCTGGACGCGAGCCTAGACCTCCCTCGCATCACGTTTCCCCTGCAGATTGTCACACAACTCCGAACTTCTGTGAAATCACACTATCAGACAGGTTATGATTTGCCCTTTCTCCCCAGAAGCAGCCTTTAATGGTTCTCCGGGTCAAGGTTGTGTTTATGCTAACAGGTAATTGGAGGAGGCCCCCACTGTCATAGGGGTGTGAGGCTGTTTGGACTCAGACCCCATTTGGGTCCAATCTAGGCCTCATCACCTGGCAGCATGTCACCTTGAAGTGACCCTTATGCCAATCACACAGTCAGTTGTCAAGAATTCAATCAGATAAACCACGCAGAGTAACTCAGTGCAGTCTTGCCACCTTGCAAATTCTCCATAAATTATTAGTTTTGGAGCAAGAGTGAAAGCCCAGAGATCATTTCTCCTCTTCTGATCTTTACTTTTTTTTAAGTTCTAAGTATCCTATTTTATTTTATTCTTTACTTTTTATTTTAATTTTAATTCCAATGCCGTTAACACATAATGTTATCTTAGTGTCAGGTGTACGGTGTAGTGATTCACCAATTCCTTAACGGAGGGAAAGCCACACTTTCTGGGCAGGGCTTGTGCAGTAGAACAGCCATCCTTCAGCACCCCTGTGTGGGGAGCCCTGGGTTGGATACTGCCCATTGCAGAACATTGCAGATACTCTCTGTGTTGAAACTTTATTGGAGGGATGCCTGGGTGGCTTAGCAGTTGAGCGTCTCCCTTTGGTTTAGGGCGTGATCCCAATATCTGGGATCAAATCCCACATTGGGCTCCCTGCATGGAGCCTGCTTCTCCCTCTGCCTGTGCCTCTACGTCTCTCTCTGTGCCTCTCATGAATGAATAAATAAAATTTAAAAAAAGAAACTTTATTGGAAAGAAACATTAAGTAGAAAATAAGGGGAAATTAAATGCCATTATTATTATTATTATTATTATTATTATTATTATTATTGAGAGAGAGAGAGTGCATGCATGAGCAAGGGGTAGGGGGGCAGGCATCAGGAGGGCACTAGGGGCAGAGGGAGAGGGAGAGAGAGAGAACCCCAAGCAGGCTCCACACTCAGCACAGAGCCCAATGCAGGGCCCGATCTCATGACCCTAAGATCATGACCTGCACCGAAATCAAGAATCAGATGCTTAACCAACTGAACCACCCAAGGGCCCCAAAATACCTTTCTATTTTAAATAACGTTAATATTCATGCATTCATTCATTATCTCTTGAGTGTCCTCACTTTTTCCCAAGGAACAAAGCTCAGGGGCCAGGCCTCAAGGTGTAAACAGTCTGGGGAGAGGGTGCAGAGGTGTGTGTCAGTTGGAAACGAACCACTGTTGTGGTTCAGAGGACCTGTGTCTCCCCAGGTTAATGTGATCGCAGCACAAACCTTTCCTCTGGCTCAGGAGAGATGATGAAGCTTCGTGACATGATGGGGATCCCTGCCACTAAGCAATGGACTGGATTCACTCCCAACATGCAGATAACAGTAAACTGGTGGCATCCAAACTTAAGGCAACTCTCAGTAACAGATAGGACTGCATCCCCTGTGCTTGGTCCATCTTTTTTCTGCCCTAACTGCCAATCTGCTCCCCCTTCTGATGCCACCTCCCCAGCCCTGTAATAAGCAATAAAGACTCTTACTGGGGAGTGAAGGAGAAGATGGAGGGCACGCAAAGAGGAGGAGTGTGGGTAGAGGAGGGAAGCCCTCCCTCTGTGCATTGTCACTTGTCGTGTTCTGTGTCAGAAGATTGTCATCTCTGTACGTGCCCACACCCTTCACCGGATGCTAAGTTCCTGAGGTTAGTGACCACTTTTCTTGGGACCCCACTAGCCCATAGAAAACATTTGTGCAGACAGGAAAAAGGTCCCCTTTATTCTAGTCACAGCCTTGTGGTCACTGGCATAGTGAGCAAATGGCACCTTGGTTCAACTTTTTTTGAAAATGCCTTTTGGAAGTCATTTCTGGAGTTCATGCTAGTGTTCTGTTTCTTGACCTGGGTGCTGATTACATGGGTGTGTTCAGTTTGTAAAAATTCCTCACACCTGCAACTTACGATTTACATACTTTCCTTAAATGTGTGTGATACTTCAGTGACATTTACAAAAACAATAAAAGAATAAGAAACCACGTTTTTAAAAATACTCTTTCCTCCATCTCAGCTTGGCAAGGGCACCCAGTTGCTTCTTCAGCCAGGGTCCTTTGAGTACTGCACACCCTGTGCAACTGTGCATGGCTGCCCTGACCTTGCTCAATGTCTTATGTCTCGGGTGGGCTTCCTGAAATTGTTAATGGGCGTCTACTTGAGCTATTCATCGGTTGTATTGAGCCTCTGTGGCCCTCTGAGTAGAGACAGCTCTGTGTCTCCACAGCTCGGCTGTGTAGCCCAGTGGAGAGGTCACTTGTGCAAACTTGAGAATTTTGTCACTTGAGCTAATCCTGCTTTTGCAAGAGCAAATCAAAGGTTGGCCAGCAGCTCCCTGTGCATGAGACATTTTGAACGATGGCTGCAAATGCATGTAGGGTTGGGAGATTCTCAAGGTCACTGGGGAGGTTGCATTTTCAGCTGTTGATAAATGACTTTCAACTGTCTCTTAGTGACTCCATCCCTTTCTGGTGCTATTTTCCTCTTCCCCTGCACACTTGTCACAAGAGTGGACTACATGGTCTTTGTCATGCAATGGGAATCTCAGATCTCAGACCACCAAAAGCAAGTCAGACTTCAGCTTGTTTTTTTTTTTTTCTTCCTTCCTAGCAATGCTCAAATGGGCTTTCAGCCCCAGTAAAGTAAAGATTTACTAAGAGCCTCCCTCTCCATTCTTATTTGCTTTTCCTGACATCCTCAGTCTGTGCACATAAGACAGGATTCTCTGCGTGGCTATTTTCAGGAACCCAGACCACATCTCATCACAGTGCAAGAATATAATTCAAAGAAGGCCAGCTCTGCTCTGGGGAAGCATTGCGTGTGAGAGATAAGACGCTCGGGGCTTATCCCACAAGTGCAATAGTTTATTTCAACCACAAACCAACAGTTGAGATGCCAAGGGGAAGAGATGGTGTACTTTTTAAAGAACAGGGTTAGAATTTTCCAAGGGGGGGGGGGTTACAATTTATCAAAGGTTCACATCAGAGCCTACTATCTGGCCATCAGGCTCCCAGCAGTATTTCTGTTTTAATTGTATTTACTACTGCCAATGGCAAAGTTTAAAAAATGGAAAGCACGTGGCTGATGTGGGACCTGAGGGGTGTGTGTGTGTGTGTGTGTGTGTGTGTGTGTGTGTGTCTTGGAGAGAAGTGAGGTGGTGGGGAGATATATCATTAGAGAGGCAGGGAGGATGTTGAGAAAGGTGGGATACTCTGGAGGCTTAACTGGAAGAATTGAGGTACTCGGGGGGACTGAGAAATAAGCAGAGGATAGCAGTTGACCCTCCGTGAGAGGACCCACTGGGAGACTTAAGTTCCGCCTGACGGCAGGGCATCATAGAGGGGCTGTGGATAGAGCCCTTGTGTCACACACCCTGCCCAGCCCTTTGGAGAGAGAATGAGCTGATGCACATGAGGAACATGCTGTCCACCAGAGCCCTTTGAGAGCCTGACCAAGTGTTGGAGGTCCTTGGCTGCTGGTATCAAATGAAAAACTGCCAGATGTCCCAGGAGACCTGAGGAGCAATGAGGGGTGGCAGGTTATGGTGGAGGAGAGGAACCTGGAGACAGGTGGCGAGCATTCAGGTTCTGATTGAAGCATATTTGTAACATGTGCTTTAGATGCTCTCAGTCTCTCTGGTCAGCCATTGCCCTCCGTATGCCCAAGCCCCACCTATCTTTCATGCAGGACCCCTGTGTGCTCTCACTCCCCTCTGAGCTGCCCCCTCTCACCAGCTCACTTCCAGCCCTGTTTTGTCCCTGTCCAATGGAGGCATCGAAAACATGCTCAGGAGAAGGATTTGAGGGGCTGAGAGTATTCCCAGGCTGCCCTGTCCACCTTTAAAAAAAGACTAAAAATACACCTGAAGGCTTTTCTTCCTGCAAGCATTTGGAAGAAGGATCACCAGCACCACCAACAGGGCCATTTTCCATTTTACAAGCCACTGTCTCCAAATTTTAATGAATTACTCCTTTCAGAAATCTGACCACCTTAGTAACATTACCATCTTCTAGTTCAAAAGTAGAGATGCCAGAGATTACCAAGTGTACTCAAAGCCAGTGATTTAGATTTAGAGACAGGTCTAATGTAATTGAATATTTATGAACCCACGGTGTGGGGAGAGTCTTGGCAGCCACCTTGTGTGCTTCCCGACCATCTAGAGAGTCGACTGTTACCAGGTCAGTGAAGGGAAGGCATGTCTGTGTTGTGTGGTCCCCAGCCTGTGACCCCCTGATTCACGATGGATTAAAGGTTCACTGAGGGCATCTTTTGCAGTGGTGATTTATTTCCTGTTCTGTAGTAGGATTTCCAGGTAATCAGGACTATGAGATAGATATGGGGGGGGAGGGGGTCTTGAGTTACAATATGAGATCTGTGGAATCTGTTATTATTTCATTGGAGGCCAGAGACAGATAACTGGACATGAATACAGCTGGTATGTTAGTAGCTGGTGGACAAACTGCTTCAAAATGTGATTATTGGGGACACCTGGGTGGCTCAGTTGGTTAAGCATCTGACTCTTGACTTTGGCTCAGGTCATGATCTCAGGGTCCTGCGATAGAGCCCCACATTATGCTCCACAGTCAGCAGGAAGTCTGCTTGAGATCCTCCCTCCACCCCTTCTCCTCACTCTCATGTTTAGTCTCTCTCTAAAATAAATAAATCTTTTTAGAAGTGTGATTAGGGCATCTGAGTCGCTCAGTCAGTTAAGTGTCTGACTTTGGCTCAGGTCATGATCCCAGGGTCCCGGGATTGAGCCCTGAGTTGGGCTGCTGCACCATGGGGAGCCTGCTTCTCCTTCTCCCTGTGCCTCTCCATCGCAGCTTGTGCTCACTCTCTTGCTCTTCTGTCTCTCTCTCTCAAATAAATAAATAAAATCTTTTTAAAAAATTTAAAATGTGATTAATAATGTCAGTGTGGGGAGGGGTCCTCTGTCATGGGATGTCTGCACTTGACTCTCTGGCAAGTTCAACAGTTTCACAAATGATAGTGAATTAGAAAAGTCAAGCCATAAAGAATTTCAGCGAAGACATAAAAGGCATAATTATCACATTTGCAAGAGACCCGAGGGTTGGAGTGGTAACCACAAAGTGTAACGAAGAACTGAGATGCCAGGCTGCCTCCACAGCCTGCAGAAGGGGGAGATGAAATTTAATTGGGATAAAATGCAAAGTCCCTCTCAGAGGCCCAGAAACCTGCTACACGAGGTGGGGTATGGGGAGGATGGTGACCTCTGAGTGAAGCACTATCTGCAGAGTGCTTGAACCTTCTGGTTTTGCTCCTGTGCATCTGATCCTATAGGGCTGAGGACGTGTGTTACTAGAAAGAACCCAGGTGATGGCACTGCTGTCAGACTTCCTTCTCTTCCTGCCTCCACCTCCCCCACCACCCTAGTTTTGCTCTGTGTGCCTGGATGTCAGCAAGGGGATTTTGAACGCCCCCTCAGAGACTTCCTCCTTGTATCTCAAGGCTGTCTCTGAGCCAAGTATTTGTAAGTAGAGTGGAAGCACCATTATCCATTACTGAATGGCTGGCTGTGAGGAGAACCCATCAGCCCAGTAGAGTCAAGAGCCTGAGAGAGAAGGCGGGCGGCAGGGGGTGGGAGCTGACTGCTGGGCAGGCAGCAGAAAATGTCAGTGACTCTAAGATTCTGCAGTTATTTTTTATTTTCCTTAGAGCTGGCTAAAGGTGTTGGGTCATTGGTGGGTTGATTAATGAACTATGGGATTCTCTCTCCCTTGTGGTGCTCTCTGGTCAGGGCTGTGTGCTCAGCCTGAGTACAGAATGAGCTGAAAATGCCTGGGAATCAGGCCCCCAGGAGCAAGCTTCGCCGGTGATGTACAGGAGTTAGCAGGTCTGTGCCAGCTTCCCTGCCCCTTTGTGGAGCAGTTCAAAGGCCATTCAGCATCGTCTCTGAGAGCGTCCTTGGTGGGGTGGCCCACCGTGGTCACCAGCTGGGGACTACACCCTTCTCTCCCCATGTCCCCTGCCCACACCTTCACTGCTGCTTCCTGCCACTGCTCCCCAAATCCACGAATCATCTCAGGGTCAGCTGCTGGGGGAACCCAGATGAAGATAGAGGCTGAATAATCAGAACCATATTTGTTTGGGAGATGAAAATGATAAGGGTCATTGTCACATATCAATTCCTGAAGTGATGGTTAGTGGGCACCTATTGCATATGAGGAACTTTTTTACACTGAGTGAGCTGTGAGTTTATAGTGTGCTGGGGAAGGTCAAGTATGTACATCCCACCCTGAAAGTTCGCTCACGGCCAGGCAGTGCCATGTCCCCTGAGAATCCTGTGTTCTACTCTTCTGTTCCATCTTTATTCGTAAAACTTTTTTTTAGCCTCAAAGGAAGAGTCCTTAAGAGAAGACACATGGAAGGATGCTATTGCTTTGGGCCTACAATTAGGAAACTTATGTTTGTTCCCTGCATCCCATTCTTCTAACCTTGCCACATGGGCTTATGATGGCCAGCATTTCAGTGACCACACTCTCCCTTAGTTTGTCCCTCCACAGCTAGCAGTGGCTCAGACATCCTCTGTCAACCTACAGATCCCAAACCCTGGTCACAGGGCAGAGCAGGCCGTGGGCAGAGACTTTAGGTTGGCAGGGGTGGGCGTGGGCGACTTTAACCTGAGAGCCAGTGCCACGTCCCGGCCACTAGCCTGGGTATGCAGGGCTCCCCAACCTCTGGCAGGCACATTGTGTCTGCAGACACAAAACACGACACCAAGACTATGTGCAGAGCCTCCCCATTAATGTCTTGGAAGCTTAAATATTATAGCCTGAGTTTTCTCTTGGGATTAATATAAGGGGAGGCATGTGCCAGATATGGCTCTTCCATGAGCTCTCTGGTGCTATAAAAAGAAACACTGCAAAGGGCATCCAGAAAAACGTCTCAACCCAAGAAAAAAATGAATAATGCAGCACTTACCAACATGTGGCCTGGGATGTAAAGGGAAGCCCTCGTGGCATAATCCCAAGGTCTTCTTGGAGCCCTACGTTTATGACCAGAGTCTCCAGTGGAGGCAGGGAGAATATGCAGGAAGGCAGGGTTCTGGTGCCTACTTGCTGTGTGACCTGGGGCAGATCCTTTTACTGCCTTGGGCTCTAACTTTCAATAGAGGGAATGAGACTGGGCCACTTTCAGCCACTTTTTGCATGATACATATTCTGCCTATAATATAAATTATTCATGGCCGCCTTCTTTTTAACTCAAAATGAAAATGCTCTTATTAAATTCTATTTGAAAAAAAAATGTATACTCTGACAATTTAGATGTTTTACTTCACCAAATAGAACACAAATGAAAAAGTCAGAGCTACTTTTCTACCCTCTGAAATGTTAATAGCTTGGTGTATTTGAGACGTGGTCAAGTGGGCAAAGCTTCCCAGTGTTGTACCATAAAACTGACTCCCTGGGCTGTCTTGTAAAGCCTGGAAAATTTATGCATCCTGATGGCCGCAGATCACTCATCATACGATCGAAGTCCCCTTTGAGGACAAATACTCTCTGGGCCTGTGACTCTGGCCTGCTGTTGTCCCATCTGGAGGAAGGTGAGGGAATCAGCTGGGAGAACAAGCAGGCAGTCCCCAGAGAAAGAACCCCATACAGCTTCTCCAGGAATTTCCTCCAGCTCATGGTAATCCAGAGTGGCAGCTCCAGCCATAAAGCTGGGAGGAAGCAAAGCCCCAGGACTAGGTGCCCCCAGAAGAATCTCACAGAAGCTGGGGAGCAGCAGTGGATTTGTTCCCCAGATTTTTTCTCCAGAAAATCCAGATTGTGCACACTGCAGTTACGTAGTTATCCTTCTATATGTGACTTCTGCACACCTGGGGTGGCGGGACTGGCTAAGAGCTGTGACACCACAGAGGTCCAGGTGTGTTCTGGACTCATTCATTCTACATCCTATGAGAAGGAGTGGCTCCCGGCCTTCCTGTCACACACACGTACACACACAGACATGCACACACATACACTACACACATGCACATGCCCATGTGTGTCTCTATCCTCTCCATTCTTGGTCTCACTTGAATAAAATCAAAGTCAGCCTTCCTACACAACCTTTAAGTGTAGCTATGTAAACATTATTTTTAACCAGCTCCAGCCTTATATTTGACATTAGTCCAAGCTGGTTTTTTTTTTCTATTTCAACAGAACAGCTTTTTTACATATAAAATGTATCATATTAATCCCCTTTTAATGTATAGCCCAGTAGTATTAAGCACATGCACACTGTTGGGCAATTGTCACCACCATTCCATCTCTAGGACTTTTTTCATCTTGCAAAACTGATACTCTGTCCCGATTAAACAAATTCCTCATTCCTCTCCTCCTCCCAGCCCTTGGCAGACACCATTCTGCTTTCTGTCTTTTCATCAACTGGATGAGTCTAAGTACCTCCGAGAAGAAGGAATCATATGGTTTTTGACTTTTTTGTGACTGGTTTATTTCACTTAACATAATGTCCCCTACGTTCATCCATGTTATAGCATGGATTTCCTTCTGTCTTAAGGCTGATTAATATTCCATTGTGTGGATATGCTACATTTTGTTGATCTCAGACTGGTTTTCACTGTTGAACAGTCTCTTTCATGATGATAGACAAACAGCAGTCATCAATGTTTGAAATAAGAATTACATTTAATTTGTGAGGAGGTGGAGAAAATTGGTGAGTTTTTGCTATGTGAGCTTTATCAAGAAGGCACTTACCTTGATGGACTTGAGAATTGTTACCTGTAGATGCTGGAGAACTTGGGACTAGTGAACACATTTGCCTTGGCTCATGAGAGTGGTTAAAATAGTGTGTTTTTCAGAACTCACTTCTCTCCTCCAGCAGGAACCCAAGGGTCATGAGAGTATCCTTAGATTTTGGAGGATTTAGGTGTGTAGAGTGCAAGCATGGGGGGTGATAGACCAGTCTTGGTTGACTTGATTGGGTTGAAGAAGATGGTTTATAAGTTGGGTTGCTTTTAATAGAAAGTATATATGTGCCAATATATTTACAGAGATACTGATCATAACCCTGAACATCCAGGCCAGTCTTGTTACAGTTTCAGCAACTTCTTCCTAGCATCAGTCCCTTTAAGGCTCCATCAGGTAAAATAGCCAAGTATAAATGGATTTCTTGCAATATTTCCTCATATTAATAACCTACTCATTGCCATTCTTCATATCTTTCAGTTGTGAAAGGAGTGGGAACTTGGGCCTGTGCCTGACACATTGCTGTTTTAAGTTCTGGATACATTTGAGACACCATGTAAATGTTTATTGATTTTTATTACACTGAATTGACATAATGCAATATTAAATAGACTCTTAGTCCTGGATGGAACTTTAGAGAGTGGTTGTTCTTCTATCCAAATACAACGTGTGAGCTTTGTTAAATATTTAATAAAATGGTCAATAATGATTTCTTTTAATAAAACCAATGTGATGTCTCGCTGGAAGTTGAATGTAGATTTGTGTTCTTCAGTAGTTGAGAGAGACTCAGGGACCCCTGGCAGTATCTTCCTGATACCAGCCATCCCCACCCCCACCCCAGTACCACCAAGGCTGAGAAATGGCAAATGCCAGATGACCCTGCAATTTCTGTTCCTTAGCCCTGCCAGCTCTCAAACATTAATTTTGCACACACGAATAATCTGGCATCTTGTTTTTCTACAGCTTATGACTCAGAAGGGCTGGGGTAGACCTGAGGTTCTGCATTTCTAACCATCTCCTAGGTGATGCTGCTGCTATTGGTCCCACCACTCTGCATAGGCAAGGCTTCTGGTAGCTCAAGGTTTGTATAAAAGGAGCAGGGCTCAGGGTCAGGTGAGTGAGGCATCCAGGGGACAAAGTACAAGGGGCCACTGGCTCTCAGTGTTATTTCTCAAAAGGCACCTAGGGTGGCCCTTCCTCTCCGGGTATGCAGGTGCAGGGCTGCCTTGACCCTGGGGGCCTCCTTATGTTCTATGCCCCAAGTTCCTATCTCACCCCATGCTAGTCCTGAAAGGAAGCTTTTGGTCCAGGGCATTGGGGTCATGATGTGCTGCTCTAAGCTGAGTTACCCCAGGGCTCAGTGCCCATTTGATAAGAGATTCCCAGTCCTCCTTGCTCCCTGAGCTGACCCTGTACAGCTACCTAGGCATATCTAAATGACCCACCACCTACCCAGGTCAGGGCAGGACTCCCCCATAGCTCAGTCTGTCCTTTTGCTGGCTGGCTGGAGCAGTCTTTTAAAAAGCAGGTTTTCTCCCAAGCACTCCATGATGTGATGTGTGCAATGCCCTCCGAGGCAGCAAGCTGAGGGGATATGGTGTGAGTCTATGCCAGGGCCATGGCTTGAACCCACGTGGATTTTTCACTTGCTGTGTCTTAACCACTTGCTCAGCTGAAGCAAGAATGATGGAGCATGCTCAGTGTAAGCTGTCTTATGTTAAGGTTTTTCTCTCCAGGTGCTTATCATGGGTAATGGGCTCTCTCCCATATGTTAGCAGCATGACAAGTCACTGCAAAGCCCCTACACTTTCCTCTCTGTGAGCCTCTGACTCTCCAGTGATATTAAATGATCTGAAGGCAAAAGAAGAGAGGGATAAGTCATTAGCCAACAACTGCATAGCATGGGCTTTCCTGGTGGATGGTTCTGGTGGGTGGGTGGCAGGATGTGCATTTCCTGGTGGAGTCACATGACAGAGAAGACTAGACTTTGGTGGTTCTCAAGCTAAGAGTTCATTTCTCAGCCCATAGAGAGACTGAGACTCTTCTCATCCCACTCCCAGGTCTGCTGGTCGCTGAAAAGGATGAGGTGAGGCTAATGACTTCCACACCTGGGGAATGCCCTCAACATCCCATACTTTTCCAGATGCTGCTTCTCTTTTCACACTGTGTTAGTTTCCCAAGAAGGATCATGGGGTGCTAACTCTGAGTTCACTTCATTTCTCTAGATGGTCTTGGATAAGGGCACCCTCCCAGGGCTTTGTGCCCTGTCACACTCCTGGTTCTTTTCTCTTCCATACTTTCCTGCTAGCAGTCACTGAGTGATCCTACAGAAATCCAGATCCACTCTTATCTGAATATGCCAAGGGCACATGCAGAGCCCAACAGTGTCACTGATGGAAGCCAGATTAGCTGAAGAATAAATGGTAGGAAGCAGAAAAAGAATAGTAAAATGACTGTTTTCAGACAATGGATGGCCAGGGGTGTCTTGGGAGTTCCAGTACTGGAGGCATTTATAACTGAGCTTCAGAGAGGTGGAAAGGAGTCCTCCTCAACCAAGCTGTTGTGGCAGGGGAGTTGTGTGAAAGGCACTTCTTGCTTCTTGTTTTCTGGAGCAAGGAACCAGCATGCAGAAAGTCATGGGCCTTCTACATTCCCTGGATCCAGAGGTGAACCTGAACCTCCAGGAACAGGTGCCATCCTTCCAGAGCATTCACTTGGGTCCTTTGGCTTCTGGAGCACAAATGATGTGCCCTCCCTGCATTCAGGGGGGCTGGTGGAGGGCTAAGTATTTTGGCCTAATTCCTTGGGCTTCAGCCCCTGCCCTGACATCTGGGCCATATGTCTCACACTTCACCACCTGTAGTCTCTTGCCTTGATCCCACTCACCATGGAAGTACTTTACACCAATGATTTTTCCTTCGTAAAATACTCCCATTGCATACTACTGAGCCAGCATCTTGGTAGATGATGGCACACCCCTCGCCACAGCCTCCTGCTTTTGTGGTAGTCTTAGTGCTGTTCCTCCAAGACTCTCAGTCCTCTCCTCCAGGCACTTGGATGTCATCCCCATACCCTTGAAGCCAGGCGTGGTCATGTGGTGTGTTTTCAGCAAAAGCGCTGTGTGTTGTCGCATGTGGGAGTGGTAAGAGCCAATGGTGGTTCATCACATCCTCCTTCTTTGCTTGGCTGATTGTAGGAGCAAGGGTTGAGTTGACGCCTCCTAGAGTAATTTCAGGGAGTACAGCCTCCTGCTGACCAACACTGGGCATGTGGTATGAATGAGAAGGAAACATGTGCCGCGTTGAGCTGTGAGATCCCAAGTTGTATGTCACTGCAGTGTAACCTCACCTACCCCGGGTGATGCATTGTTAGGTGCAGGATGACCTGCTCACAGGTAACCCAATCTCTCTCCATTAGGCAAATTCAAGTTCCTGATCACTTTGTCCATGCTCTTCCTGGAGTGACTTGTCTCCTGACTACTGTGGGCTTGTTTCCTTCCTCGGGTCTGGGCTCCTACAGGGCACTCCAGGCACTCCCTAAAATGTGTTTAGAGAAATTCTTCAGGTCAAGTCTGTTAGAAGTGCCCATCTCCCTAAAAAGGTCCCTCTTGATGTGAAATGGTGCAGCCACTCTGGAAACCTGTGTGGAGGTTCCTCAAAGAGTTAAAAATAGACCTGCCCTACGACCCAGCAATTGCACTGTTGGGGATTTACCCCAAAGATACAGATGCAATGAAATGCCGGGACACCTGCACCCCGACGTTTCTAGCAGCAATGGCCACAATAGCCAAACTGTGGAAGGAGCCTCGGTGTCCATCGAAAGATGAATGGATAAAGAAGATGTGGTTTATGTTTACAATGGAATATTACTCAGGTTTTAAAAATGACAAATACCCACCATTTGCTTCAACGGGGATGGAACTGGAGGGTATTATGCTGAGTGAAGTAAGTCAATCGGAGAAGGACAAACATTATATGGTCTCATTCGTTTGGGGAATATAAATAATAGTGAAAGGGAATATAAGGGAAGGGAGAAGAAATGTGTGGGAAATATCAGAAAGGGAGACAGAATATAAAGACTCCTGACTCTGGGAAACGAACTAGGGGTGATGGAAGGGGAGGTGGGCGGGGGGTGGGGGTGAATGGGTGACGGGCACTGAGGGGGGCACTTGACAGGATGAGCACTGGGTGTTATTCTGTATGTTGGCAAATTGAACACCAATAGAAAATAAATTTATTATTAAAAAAAGGTCCCTCTTGTTAATTTTCAAGCAAGCACCTCTTAGCATTGCCTTGAAAAGAAAGTATCCGTGTACAGAGTTGGGATTCTGTTTGAAGAATTCCATTGTTAATTAGGGGGAATCACTGACAAATCCCATACACCATCACTTGTGATGTTCTCAGTGTTGAGAAGAGTAGATCCATCTTCTCCAATGGACCACTTTCCAGGTCTCCTAGGGCTAGCATCTCAGCATTTTTGTTCAGCTTACATGTTAGGAATGCCTTTCCTTGTCAGCATGAAGAGAAGTAATCCATGGCTTTTAAAAATTGTGTGGCATTTCCCTGTATGGAAGTTCCATATGTATTTACATAGACGGCTCCTGTGAGGCACTTGGTTCACTGACAGGTTCTCCAGGTCATAAACACCACTACATCCTTGTCTGCCCACCTTGCCTTACAAGAGATTCCCAGAATGCTTGCTGGATCCAATAGGCTGGTATTCCCCCAAGTGAGGTGGTGTGCATGGGGGCAGCTCCCTCTTTGCCAGAACACACGCGCCCACCACAGCCCCTATATTATTAAAATTTTAGTCTTGATGGAATAACGTTGAAGGCGAATATTCATATATTTGTGTGGAGAAACCCCCAGAATCCCTCCACCAAAGCATTGGTCCCTCATCATGGTGTTTTTCTAGTAGTAAATACCAAGATACAGGAGAGCATTTTATGTCTTTTTCACAATTTATTCTGAGACAGCTGCCCGGGGGGAATGTAGAGCATGAATTAGATGTTGGAGCAGGAGAAGGGGAGAGAAGAGGGATGTGGACCGTCAGCCATGGTGGGTGCCAGGGTGGGCTCAGCCAGGTCACTAGATCGGGGGGCCCTCCTTACGGCCCTGAGCGTCCTGCTGAGAAGCTAGGACATGCATACAGGAACCCTGGACCCTACTGCACATGCAGACTTACACGTTCAGGATAAAATCCATCTGCTAGGGGTGGCATGGAGAGAGAATTAGGGCTGAGAAAGGCAAGGGGAAGGAATGTGAGCAGCTCATCCAGGCCTGGTGGAGGTCTCCTGGGGAGGAGGCTCAGCGCAGACTGCACTGGCTTTTGTGGGACCCAGGAAATTGAACAAAACCCCCTACCCCTGGACAAGCAGAGCAGGACTGACTCTATTTTGGGCTGCACCCGCCTTGTGCTGACCTGCTTATTACTTAGGGCACTGCCCGCCCTAGTCAGAGACCAGGACACACCCTCACCGGAAATCTGGCTCAGTGGACCAGCATGACTGCGCAACTTTCTGCGTATCCCATTGGCCACTGGCCCCTATAAAGTTGCTAAGCCTCTTAGTCTCGGGGTCCAAGTCCCTGCTCCGCTGCATAGGGTATACTTGGACCCAGGCTCGGGCTTGTAATAAACCCTCGTGTGATTACATCGGTGTCGGCTCCTTGGTGGTTTCTCAGATTTGCGATCTTGGGCACAACAGCTTTGTCATGCAACTCTCTCCCCAGATTGCTGGGAGGCAGCCCCAGGACGGGTGGGAGGCAGCCCGGTGCTGGCTCTGTCCACTATTACAGCGCTGCCGAAAACAGAAGGCTGTTTGCACGGCATCCACAGGCCTGGACGCTCACTCCTGACTCGTGAAACACTGAGAAGGAAATTGCGACATGCTGTCACCAAGGCCATTGGGAAGTTAATGGTTTTCTATTGACCTTTTTACAGGTTTTTCCACTGCAGTGGAAGTTTCTTCATCATGTGAGCTGTCAGGGCCTGCCCGGCCTCCTGGCCAACCCTGGCTGCTGGAGGTGGGCTTTCCCGCCTCCTCAGAGCTGCTGCTGCGGCTTGCCTACGGCATACTCACCTTCCTCTGTGATCACATGCATGTGTGCACCCCCGCACCTACACATGCACACAGGTACACACACACACTGCCAGGGGATGTGTGGATAGATATGAGCCCATTCAAGCACATGCCCAGAAAGACAGGGGCAAAGAGAAAGTGATCCCAGGATCATTGGGAAAGGAATGATCCTGTGGAGCTCTGTCTTGTGGAGAACACCACTTGGAGAACTCATGTGCTCACTCATTTGTTTACAGTAATTCTTCCTCCTGGGCCTGGTTTCTGAGGAGCTGTTTGTTAGTACTCGCTCTTGCTAAAATTAACAATAATAATGGTACATTCTATGTACCGAGTACATTTGTTTCAGGAATTTAAGCCTTCCTTTTTAGCAAGCCTTTAAATATATTGAAGCTATTGGGGGTTGGGGAGGAGAGAGTGTGCCTCTTTTACAGATTAGGAAATTAAGTAAGGCAAACAAACACACCATGATTTCCTCCGCTCTTTATCCTATCTATTAGAGAAAATATAATCCCATATTTTCACCATGTGTATAAGTTTGGATATGGGTTTGGGTTTCCTTTTCCTGTAAGGAGCCCAAATTATAAATCTGAGCGTAATGTCTGTAAAACGTCAAATGATGGCATCATTTCAGCCCCTCTACTGCCGCCTACAATAGGTCTTTTGATCAAAAGTCTCATTGCCACAGGAAAGATGCTATGAACCTCTTCTAAATGAGGATTAAGTAAAACATGCCACAGAAAAGAGGACAGTGAGCATCTGTGATTCCTGAAGAGACACGGGGAAAGGAGTCCAGCCAGAACCACCGCTTTTTTCAGCTTCTCTGCAGTGGAGGTGGCTCGTGGGTGTTCTGTGTTTGCCATGGAGAGCAAAACATAATCCCTACTTGAAGGGGGAAGCCTCTTCTTATGCTTCTGGAATATTGCCCTTGTCACCCTTCCCTCAAAAAGTAATAAACTATATTCATTTTCTGATTAGAAACAAATGTCAAAGTGTCCACTATGATGGAAGTCTCCGATTTCCACGGCTCTGATCTATCGCAGCAGGAGCTCATGAATCTTTAATGGCTGGCCTATATTTAGGGGCTTTCAGTTTCTGAGGGTGATAAAAGGTTCTGCAGAGATGGAGTCCTCCTAGTGCCCTGTCTTCTGCCAAGGCTGTTGCCTATTTAAAGCATATTTTGTCTTTCTAATGTACAGAGATTCTACTGACCATAAGAAAGTATCCTGGATCTGAGATTATAAGTCCTTCCCCTTCCAAAAGTGTTGATTAATTTAGGCAGCAATATGGTAATGATTGTCTGTGATGGGTCAGGCCTGTGCTAGGCATGGTGGTGAATAAGACAGGGTGCCTGGCCCCTGAGCATATATTCTAGTCAGAGGAGATGGACAACACACAAGAAAACAAATCAGGTAATCATGGGCTGCAATAATTGCTGTGAAAGAAATAAGCAGGGTAGTATGACATGTTCTAAGCACAGAAATGACATAACCTGATTTGCATTTTGAAAGATCACTCTGGCTGCTTTGTGGGAAGATGGATCATAGGAGCACAAACATGAAAGCCAGGACAGCAATTAGGAGGCTGTTTCAGTGGCCCAGGGAAGAGATGGTGATGGTGATAAAGGTGACAAGAAAGGGCGAATTTGCAACATATTTGAGAGCGCAAGAGAGAGAACTGATTTGGACGGGACGGCAGAAGAAAGAGATGTAAGAAATACTCCTAAATACGCAGCTCAGCAACTTGGTGGATTGTTGTAACATTCCCAAGGCAGAGGAGATGGAGGTGTGAGTAGAAGGGGCAGGTTTGGGAAGAAATATTGAGTGTACTGTCATCTAAATGATCTAAACATGAATCTAAACATGCAGATGTGCATAGAGTTCTGGCAAGAGGTCAGGCCTGGAGATACCCCTTTTGGAGACATAAGCTTATAGGTGGTATTTGAAGCTATGGACTCACCTGGAAAGATAGCTCAGTGAGAGAATGAGCCCTCTGATCCATCACCTCTTAGAATCCAGTAGGAGAGGTACAAGTGATGGAAACCAAAGAGTGGCCTGTGCGGAAGAGGGGAAAAAAAAGTATGGCATCCCAGAAGCCAAGAGAGGTGGGGTGCCACCAGGGACATGAGGTCAGAGAAGCACTCAGTGAAGTATCCTGTACCACTGAAGCCCAATAGCAGTCTTGACAAGAGCAGTTCTAGAGGGAGCCAGAGGATGTGAAATGAGTTGAATGAGTCAAAGAGTAACAGAGTCAACAGAGCAAGGTGGGCAAGTTGAATTTACACTTTCACAAGATTTTCTTTGGAAACTGAACAAAGAAATGGGATAGCAGCTGGATATAGGATGCTAAATAGGGGAAAGATTTGTTTGTATTTGAATTTTATTTATTTTATTGAAAGAGAGAGAGAGCAAGTGATCAGGGGGAGGGGCAGAGGGAGAGAGAGAATCCTAAGTGGCCTCCTCCTTGATGAGCATGAAGCCCGATGCAGGGCCCAATCCCAGGGCCCCGAGATCATGACCTGCGCTGAAACCATGAATCAGATGCTTAACCAACTGGGCCACCCAGGCGTCCTGGGAAGGATTTATTTTAAGTGATATCTTTGGGTGGAGATTCTATAGCATCTTTGTTTGCTGTTGGAAATGATGGAGTAGAAAGGGAGAATTTATGTTTCAGAGCAGAGAGGGGAATGATAGGGGTAATGCTGTCAAATCAAGGGTGGCACCCAGGACACATATTCACCAGTCTTCCTTCTAAAGCAGCAGGGCTGTTCCCATTGTCATAGCAGGCAAGGGAGAATATGGGTGTAGGCACAGGGAGGCTTGGGGATTTGGCGAAGGAAGACAAGAATTTGATTGCTCGTCTTTTTTTGAACATAAGGCAGAGTGATGAGCTAGTGGAGAGGTCGTGTTAAAGAGCACCCCAAGGAGCAGGGAACAAATTCACATAGAAAATGTAGTCCCACTGCTTGGCTCCCTAGGCCACCCTTTGAGTTTCAGTGGACCCTCTAAGGTGAGGCCTGCCAGCCCGGGAGTGTCATTTTCTCTGGTCAAGAAAGTTGCTCAGGTATGGCCCAGAATAGGTAGAGAGTTAGATTGAACCACAGTCTAGCATTGTGCCCCTTGAGTACTTTGCAAGATATGAAGGGCAAAGAACTGAGGGTATTTGAAAAGGTGGGATGAGAAGGATAGATAATGATGGCAGTGAAGGAGGGAAGGTGATGGATAGTGAAAAGAGAGTCGTGGCAGTTGGGGTTCTAGATTAAGTGGCCTGGACAGCTTGGTTGGGGGGTCAGAAAGGGTGCTTGAAACCAGGATGTTGGATGTTGTGACATTATTTATGATAACAGGAGTTAAGACTTAGCAGGGGCAGAGTATGAACCTTGGGGGTGATGAGGTCAGGAAGGGGAGAGGTCAGGGCTCTGGATGGTTGTCTGCCTGGATGTTGATGTCACCACAATTATGACAGGAGCAGAGATGGAGAAATAGGGATGAAGCTGGAAGTCGAGGAAGGAAGACAAGACATGGTTTGGAAGCCCCGGTTGGGGAGCTTTGATAGAAATGAAAGCTATCTGGAATGTTGGAGTTTTCTCACTGTTTGGGCTTCAAGCCTGTGTGTGCTGCAGAAGCTTCTTGGAGAACAACATGTCCCTGAGCTTGAGGACTCCCAGCTGCCCCAACCAACTTGCAGTGCTGAGGAATGAAAACACCTGATAGTGCTGAACTGGAAGTGCCCCACATGGATGCCTCTGTGCTGCATGGCCAAGTCCATGGTCACCTAGTGCATTCACCTGGGGACCTCAGGGAACCAGAGGACCTGCCCAGCTCTGCATATGTTCCCATATGACTTTGGACATGTGATGCCACCTCAGTTTGCTCTTGTGTAATAAAGAGAGTAAATGCACTCCTTGATCTAGAGGCATTTTTGCTCTAGCCTTCCATGATTTTTCACATCTGCACCTGGCCTGAGGCCTCTCTCTAGAGTCTTGAGAAAAACCACACACTAAAGTTGTTTACAGTGATAAAGGACACCATCAGTTTATGAATATTAATAGGCCAAGCCCAGCGAAGCATGTCACCTTGCCACCCTCACCTCTGCAAGCCTAAAAAGATTCCTGTGCAAGAGGGACACCAGTCACGCTGCTGAGGGGTATCTGTCCACACACATCCTCCCTGTAACCTTAGAGGTGCTCTTGAGTCGGCCAAGGATGCTTGCTTGAGGAGCACGTGGCAAACCAGGTTGCTTCTACAGTCTAAGGCTATATTCGTGTCTGTGGAGTGGCCCCAGTTGGTCCTTTGGGGAGTCCGGCTCTACCTGTCTTTTCTAATAGGGACTCAGACTAGGGGCTATGCCGTGCTCACAGAGGTTAACCGAAACATCTTCCCTTTCCTTTCTCTTCTAGAACTGCTGAGGTATTGGGCTCCTCAGAGTGGCTTGGCATATGGCTCAGACAGTGCCCAGGTTTAATTTAAATAGGGGGCCTGGTGGGTCTCTGAGCAGGGCTCTTACCTCAATGACTGCAGGTATGGGATTTTAGGGCCAGATTTCCTTCTCTGAGAAGGTAGTGGATTGCAATTAGCAGGCCCAGCTGCACTGCTTAGAGTGAAGAGAGGGCTCTTCTCTCTCCTGAGTAGCACTTGCTCAGACCCAAAAATATGGATCACGTCATAATCTGGGAGATGACTACTCAGATACGCAGTAGTTAAGTGTGCCCACTGAGTGTGTGTACATGTGCACACATGCATACACACACACAAGACTACTCTTGGCCAATGCTGAACTTAATGACACAAAATCCCAGAATCAGACACAAAGGAAGACTGACCCACTCTGTGTCACCAGTGCCTTGCCCAGGACTTGAATTAGATAAATCACATATGCACACATTTCTTCACTGCTTTGTTTATTCTTCATTCACATGTTAGTGATGTAAAACCCATATAGCCATTCATGGAGGTGCATTCAGGGGGGTGCAGGCAAGGGGAGGCCGCACACACACACACACACACACACACACACGGGTCATGGTGCAAATGTACTAAGTGACATGTGATACCTACCTGCAAAACATCACGGGAGCTCAAAGCAGGTTGAATTTCTCCTAGAAGGAGGGTTCAGGAAAGGCTTCAGAGTGAGGTGACATAGTGCTGCCCGTGATTACAGCAGGCAGGGCCTGGGGAAGGGCAGGAGCCCAGCACAGTACGTGTCAGGGCCTTGGAGGGCACATCAGGGATTCTCTGCCTTTTGTGGTGTTTCCAGCTCAGGCTATCTTTGGGAAATTTGAGGGAGACGCAGAGTAAAGGGGGGAGCCTCTCTGCTGATGCCACAAGTGCCCTTCTGGCTGGTGGTGTCTGCAGTTATGGCATCACCGTGAGGCTTCTTGACGAGGGATCTCAGATTTGCCTGGTCTTCGCTCTAGACTACTGTTCCCATCACTCAAGAATGTAATCCTGAAACATTCACAGAAACTGCTTCAAATTTCAACCCTAATTAATATGCCATTAAATTCAAGTCTGACACCAATTTCTTGCTTAGGGTTCACTGCTAATGCATTTCTGCTTTCCCTCTGGAAAGCAGAAGGCCAAGTGCTATCTCTATAAACACTTCTGGGTGGTGACTGCATTTATGTAACTGGGAGTGAGGCAGGGGTGTCCTGACAAATTGGTTCTCTAAGATGGAAAAAGACCTACTTTGGGATTTGTAGCCTTTTTTGGTGTAGGCTTTTTTGGCCCCACAGTGGCCAGTGTTACAGTAGAAACAATTTAACCAATGTCTTGTAAAATTTCTGAATGTTTGGCATACAGCCGGGGGCCTGGCCCAGGATGGTCCCAGCCAGCCCATCATTGGGTGGTTGGAAGGGTGGCATGAAGAAATGAAAGTACATGAAGTAAAGTTGGAAGAGTTTCCTTTCCTTGGTGTCATGTTATCTCTGATAGTGTGCTGTATCCAGAGTTGCTGCTTGCCTACATGTAAAATAATAAAGTTGATATTGTTTAAGCCAAAAAAATGTTTTTTAACTGAGCACATGCAGCCAGTGTATTTGCCTATGCCCAAATTTCAAAGCGCTTTTTTAAAAATACAGCAACATCTGAAAATTTAAAATAATAGTCTGTAAATCTCTGCATAACAGAGATTATTGCTGTACAAAGGAAAATGCCACACACTTCTTTAAATGCCAGGGAGTCTTGAGACTTTTAATTACTCAATTTTGCAAATATTTTGCTTACTGTTTCTTTAAAAATTATTCTTGTATAAAACAATGGTTCCTGGGATCCAGGAATCCCTGGAAGGAGCCACTGGGGTGAGAGTTTAGGGAGTTTGAGGAGCTTTCAGCATATCCTTCAGTATGTCCATTACTTAGAAGGTGATAGCCCGTCACTTGCCACATAGCTCTGTCATGCTTGTCATCAGGGCATGGATGGTCAGGTCTGTGGATCCAGCAATGCATGTCCAAGTTGAGGACACATTTAAAATCGGTGCAGACATAGTCTGTAAATGGTCCCTGATTCCTGCTAGAGATGCCGAGCTGCCCCTGGGATAGCAGGCGGGACCTGGGCTCTGCAAGGAAGGTCTACAACAGGTTTCTGATGATGACAGTGACAATGATAGTGACACCTCAACATTACATACATAATATGGGAAAGGAAATCAAACGAGACAGAATCCAAGCTAAAGGCAAAGCTCATTCCCTCCCTTCATGCACAAGGCCACTCTACATGTTGATGCTTGAGTTACAGGGTGCTACACATGTTCATCTCACCAGGGCTTGAAGGACATCTTCCGAGACCGCATCAATCATGATGGTGGGGTTTCTCAAAAAGCTGATCTCCAGCTCCTTGTGAATTGGGGGAGCCAAGGCCTCTCTACCTGGCCATCCCAAGGATGGAAGGATTTTCTGCAGGAGGGAGGGGATTGTGGCTGGCTGTCTCCTGTCCTGTTGCCCATCACAGTGAGGTGTACCATCTGCTACCAGTCACACCTGTTCACACCCATGGGCACACAGGCTACACAGGCCCTCACAGGGTCTCCCTGTCAGCTTTACCCTCATGCGTGTAGAGTGAACACTACATCTTCATACAGTTAGTGTATAAATGAACTATATTCTCAGGAATATGATCATTTCAGTCTCAATACAGTTGCTATTTGAGGAATATATTCTCTTCAGTGAATTGTGTTCCTGAACTAATGGGATAATTTCTTTCTTTTCTTTTCTTGCTTCATCTTCAGGACTTTAAAGCACTTGCTCTTTAGAACTCTGCAGCACAAGATAGACTAATTATTATTTATTTAGATGATAAAGATGGGAAAACTGAGCTGCAGAGTTTATGGAATTGGCTAGGGCAAGAGCTCTAGATTGCTAACTAACAATCTACTCCAGTCTGCCAAGGAGAAATAATAATAATAATAATAATAATAATAATAATAATAATAAATAGTGATAGTCATAGTACTAACAGTGACAGATGGCCTTCCTTGAGCACTTTCTGGAACTGTGCTCTGTCCTTTATGTGGCTTTTCTTCTTTCATCCCATAACAACCTCGGACACACATGAGTACTGTTATTCCCATTTCCAAGGTCACACAACAAGTCGCTCACCCATAGCCAGGCAGCTAGGGAGCTGGGAAGCCAAAATCTGAACCAGCTCTCCCTGACCTTACTAACTGCCTTCTAGTAAGTTCCATGTAGGTCTTGGAAGACCTACAAGACCATACAAGACCTCTCTAGGGGAGCTGTTGTCACTGCCACTGAGGCTGAGCTAGCTCCTTTGCAGATGCTGATGGAGAGCTTGGGGAAGTACCCTCAAGGTGGCGCAGAAGCAGTCAGGTTGTTGCATGCCTTGGCACCAAATACCTCTCCTTGTCCTTTCCAATCAGATCAGTCTGTAATTCGGAGGCTAGGTCTGCAGAGACTTCTAATTAGAAGATGGATTTTTTAAATGAACTTTTATTAATTCAGCAATCTGACTGAATGCTGAATTGTCATTTTTGCTAATAGAGAAAATGGTTTGGTTTATTTTCCAGAACAGTGAAAGTCACTCAACTTAATTAAACTGTCTGAGGAGATTTTCTACTTGTCTTACTCAACACAGGCTAGGAGTGCGCTTCATAAAGCCTGTCAGCCACAGTGGCAACTCAAGTGGAGCCTTCCTTTTGAAGTTGGAGTGGATTTGGTGTCAGCTACTTCTAAAATTCCCTGTGTGGTCTCCAGTGGCACCCACCTGAAGCAAAGCGCATGATTGCTACATGACTTCAGATTACTGAGAAAGCCCTCAAGTCCACAGAGGATTCTCCCACCACCCCTGGGCAGGATAGCTGGGGAATGGCGGAGAGTAGCATTTATTTACCGATGGCTTAGAACTTCATAACCCAGATTTTAGAATCTGTTAGGGAGCACCATGAAAAGAAAATTATTAAAAATTCAGATCTGCTGAAGAAAATACTAACTAAACTTGGCAGTACGTGAAAGAAGAATTTCTCACAAGCAAGTGGTAGTTATCTTAGTGATGCAAAAAATAAGTAATAGCAGACTATCTATCAATGCCATATTTTATAAAGATGAGACTCCATGGGGAAAAAAATCATGTGAAAAAAATATTTGATGTTGAAGCGAAGGTCATCCCTCAATGTCAAAAAGACCTCTCTCTCTCTCTCTCTCTCTCTCACTCTCTCTCTGACACCAACAGTCAACAATGGAGGTGACCAGGAAATATACATGATACATAAAAATCATATCCATAACATAATATCTACTATAGCCATTTTTATTTAACATATTTGCTTTTTAAAAGTCCTGGTGAGGGATCCCTGGGTGGCGCAGCAGTTTAGCGCCTGCCTTTGGCCCAGGGCGTGATCCTGGAGACCCGGGATCGAATCCCACGTCGGGCTCCCGGTGCATGGAGCCTGCTTCTCCCTCTGCCTATGTCTCTGCCTCTCTCTCTCTCTCTGTGACTATCATAAGTAAATAAAAATTAAAAAAAAAAATAAAAGTCCTGGTGAATAGCTATTGTCAATAGAAAGATGAATGTTATTTACAGATGATATAATTGTATACCTAGAAAATCATAAGAATTTACTGATAAGCTCTCAAAATTAGTAAAAAAGTTTTAAGTGATCAGACACAAGACAAATATACAGAAATCAATAGCTTTCCCAAATAATTACAGTGACTAGTTAGAAGATACACTGAATCTTTTATTCAGATAATAACAATAAAAGAGAGGTAATATAACATATTAAGTAGAATTGACTGTAACAGTGCATACCTCTATAAAGGAAATCTCAGCAGGTATCTAAATACATATTAAAATATTTTTTAAAGTAGATATTCTTGGGTAGAACATGGAAACTTATTTTTAAATCCTCAGTCCAATTTAACTTAAAAATGTATAGGGCCTGTTTTTGGATTTACCCGAAGACTTAAAAATCTTTTGAAGAGCCATGAAGGAACATTTTCCCCCTCCTCTATACTGAAATGTGTTTCACATTTTGTTAGAGCTGCAGCATTATACCAGGAAGATGAGTGGTACACAGTAAATAGCCCAAAACTGACATCAGGATAGGATCCTAGTCTCCAACAAAGGAAATAGCCTTGACTGAGCTGGAAGGGAAGGATTTTTAGCAAAGTGCATGGGGAAATTGGTAGATTACTTGGGAAGACTCAAGTTAGAATATTTATAAATAGTGAGGTGGGATTCTAACTTGAGTTATATATATATATAAAACCTCCTTGCTCTTCCACCACTTTCTCAGACCCAAGCAATCCACTCACAGATGGGAAAAGTATGAACCATCTGCCCTTCCAGCCTCTTTCTTGCTAGAATTGCAGCTAGTTATGTGAATGTACCCAGAACCTCATTTTGAGAAGCAATTGCTGTAAATCCAAGATGCTAGTGGTTAATAATGATAAGCCTGAGCTTGCCTTGGATGCAAATCCCAGGTTTGATTAAAGAGGGATAAAGGCAGTCCTGCTGTTCTTACTACTTAGCAAATGACTTCATTTTTCTGCTGCACAATATAAAACAGAAGGCTAAATGTAAAATGCAAAACTTTAACTCCTAGAAAATAACACAGGAGAAAAATCTAACTGGCTCTGGGATTGGCACTAACTTTTCAGATAGAATCCCAAAAGCATGATCCATGAAAGAAGATGGTAAGTTGGACTTTATTAAAATGAAAAACTTGTTGAAAGCCACTGTTAAGAGAATAAGAAGACAAGCCACAGGCTGGGAGAACATCTTTGTAAAGCATGGATCTGATAAAGGATTGTTATCCAAAATACATATAATTCTGAAACCCACTGCTGGAGAGGGCTGGGTGAATGCATGTGGAATGGCAGCTTCTCCACAGTGGAGAGGGTGCAGCCTTCACAGCACCAAGAAAGGAGGAGGCAGGGGTACCATCATCCAGTGGTGGGAATCCTGAACACAAAGAATTCCAAACGTAGCCCTTGGAGGAGTGATGCCAGCAGTACAGGCTTGTTAATCTACCTTTTCTCTGTATCACTGTCTGGACTCTTCTGGGCACTGGATGGGATTTTTAGGAGCTGAGTTAGGCAGAAATGACAAGATAAGTGCTCATTTCCTTCCTGTGGATGAACCCTTAGGGTGTCAGCTGGGGCATGGACTGGCACACAGCCATGGAGCATTTAGAACATTGCATTAAGGACTCTGGTCCCCACTTGGTTGACACTTGAGCTGAGCCATCGTTCTTATCTGGGTGGAAGTGAGCAGGAGAGATTGAAAAAGGAATATTTATGGATGGAGAAACGTGCTTGTAATGTCACAAGCAGGTGGACCTCCTAAGACTCTCCCCCCGTGGTACTGAGGGGAAGGAGAGCTGAAAGGTAGAAGAAATTTGGCAGGAAATAGGCCTCCTGACTGGGAAGGTGGCTGGACATGGGCATGGGGCAAGTGTGAGGATGCCAGTTGATTCTAGACCTTCCGTTCTGCACCTGTGTAGGTGTTGCCAGTGGCAGAAATAATGAATGCCGGAGAAAGATGCAGGTGTTTGCAGCTGGAGGGACCTTCAGAGAGCAGATTGCCAATTTAGTTGAAGGCGAGCTAAATCCGCAAAAAGGAGGGATTTTAATAGCAGATAAATTAATTACCTGGAAGTATTTTTGAGTTACAGAGTTTCTTTTCTACAGTGGATGTGTGTGCTAAAAAACTCTTAACCCAGAGTTAAGAATTACAGGTACCACAGTTCTGGCATGGGGGAAGGTTTTCAGGCAACAGGTCAGGCTCCTCCTGGCCAAGCCAGCCTTGCCTGTCAGAAGAGTACCACCTGCCATGTGCCTAAAAATCAAGGGTCTCTGACATCACAATCAAAGTAAATGGCTTGGTTATCTTCTTCGTTCTCTGTCAGCTTCTCCCATTTGCCAGACTCCAGACTTCTACATGAATATAGAATAAACTCTGTATACACTGGATACTGTATGTAGGTTGTAAATGATCTGTATAATATAAAACCATTTAGACTTAATGCTGAAAGAAATTAAGTAACTAACATTACACCTTGAAGCTATTGGAAGTGAATGAAAGAATCTAGTTGTCATTTTTCACAAAGGACAACCTATAGAAAAGATTTTTTAAAAGCCTACAGAGAAACAGAATCCGCAGGTGTCTGGATATTAATTACCTCCTTTAGAAGACCTTCAGGAATCCCATCCATGGGGTCAGCAAGAAGTTCTTGTTTACTCTCTTTTATTGCCATCTGTCTCCTTGATTATTTGTAGGAATTTCAGTCAGTGATCTAAATCCAGAGATTGTCCATTGGAGTCAGGAGCCAGGGATGACCTCGTAAGGCTGCTTTGGGTCCTGTCCCAGCTTTTCTGCATTTGATAAATGATACACCCCTCCTCCACCTCCTGGGAGAAATGAAATGTAGGCTTAGGGCCTTATTGATTTTCCATGACAACAGAAGCATCTTTAGGACTCTATTTTTATTTAAGAAGTAGCCTTCTGACCTGGTTCAGGCCTATAAATCACCTGACAAAATGTATTGCTGCTGTGCTTCTTGGCATGACCATTTGTGCCATGGCTATTGCTTATATATAATGTAGAGAATATCCTTGGGGTTCAGGTACACCCCTTTATTCACTGGGGAGCACTTCTGAACTTTAATTTCAAAGATTTTTTTTTGGAGGGGAAGTGAAGGGACCACAGCTCTTGATCCACTATGGTTTGAGTCAGACTCAGAAAGCTACAGTGTGCCCCAAAGATGACTGTACTCCTGGCCACCAGCAGTATTTCTGAGCCCGGTTGGGGTCAGGATGAACATTTCCACTAAGAGCCTCTAGCCTCCTTTACTGCTCTGTAAGAGCCATCCGTGGGTAAGTTCAGGCTCAGCAGGCCATTCCCATTATGTGACAAGGAACTGTAAACCATGAGTACCTTGAGGGCGGGAACTGAATGAAGTTCAACTGTGTCCCAAAACACAGCCCCGTGCCTGGTGCCATCAACTCCTGTTGGCTGAGTGGGGGCACAGGTGGCCTTGGTTGCCAGCATCATGACTCCTTAGGGCATTGTTGGTACCCTGGCTGTAGAACCTTCGTTTCCTCCTTTGTAAGTCCACTCTGCTGTCTTGGAGCACGTGATGGGTTTCTGAGGTCGGTATGGCGTTCTCCCAGGCTTTGGGCAGGCCCGAGCTAGGTTTGCTGACTGGCTACCCCTGAGGGGAGAAATGATCAGAGTCCAGAGGGGGTCGCAGCTCGGGTGGCCTCAGTGCTCCTAGGCTAATGTAACGGCACACCTGGCTTCCATTCCTGCCAGGGTCCAGTGGGTTCAGACCTCCGTTGGGGAACAAATGGCCACAGGCAGGTCCTCATGTTAACTGCTTGTTACCAGAGTCCTTCACTCTGTCCCTTTTGCCTGTAGCTCTTATTGACTTTGTAACTGCTCCTCCTCCATGTTTGTGGGAGAAGCCACCAGCTCCTGCCTGGCTTTCCTGACATGGCTCTTAGGTGTTCCAGATGCCTTCTGTGCTCTCCATTCTCATATGGAAAGAGAATGTTCTACTCGTTTCTCTCAGTCTTAGCTTGGTTCCTCAGGGAGCAGATGCTGGGCTCAGATGCAGGTGCTAAAGGTTTACCTGGGAGGCACCCTCCCACTCCGGGAACTTGGTGGGCAGTGGTGACATGAGATGGGTGAGGAAGATGGGACTGATCATCAGTGCAAGGCATGTCAAGACACAGATGGGGCTTGGTCTCACTAGGGAGCTCTGGGAGGTGGTTTGTAACCTCCAGCGCCCATCTGTCACTGGCTAGGGCTGCCCTTGGACCATTAACCCCCAGTTCTCTGGTCTGTCCCACTGTCCCACCTACAAGATGGGAGAAAGCACCTGGGTGGAAGGTCTCAGGCTCTGGCACGAGAGCTGTGAGTGCTCAGGACACGTGGTTGGGACAGAACACTAGCTACACTCAGGTTTTGAGGCTCATCAAAAAAAATTCCAAAGGGCTTTGGCTTCCATACCTGCAGGTTCAGCACACTGGGGCGAGCAGCCCAAACTCTGTGAGACTCACTTCTTCCCTCAGAAAAGCAGGAACAGTTGTGGCAGACACTCCTATGTGGTTGTCAAAACTAGGAAGTGCATGTAAAGCACATGGGGCCTGGCTGAGAAAATTCAAGGACATTTTAGCTTCTAATGGCACTATTACCATACCTGTCTTTCACTGATTGTTTCAGACTGAAATTTGCTCATTGCAGTGTGATCAGGTGTCTACAGAAAACAGACAGCAGGAAGTTGCAGTTACTAGGAGACGGGGTTGGAGGTTGAGGACGAATATCTGGCCTTAAGATGTGTGAGATAAGGAAAGTCATTTCTCACCTTTGGGTCCCTTTTCTCATTCGGTAATTGTGACGAGAAGGTTCTAATCACTAATGAGTCTGTGGAATGGCTCCTCACGGAAGACTATGCTTTACTTCCTACTGATCTTTTTGTCTCCCAAACCCGTTTTTACATACCTTAGTGACCTTGCCTTGGGAACCATATTTATGTCACTGGACACACAGCAGTCTGATTTTCCTTTTCAAAAAAAAAAAAATGGTGCCTGATTTGAGGTGCACTATTGTCCTACCTTATTAGGGATTGCCCGGCAGGTTGCCGAGCTGACAGATGGTGTGGTACTTAGCTCTACACTTGGCTCTTTGTCAGACAACTAGCCCACTTAGCTCTTGAGCCCCTGCTCACAGACAAGTCCAGAACATTCCATAGACCTCACACTCAGCTACATGCAGGTCCTGGAGAAGGAAAGATTCTCAAGAGGAGCATTGACCTACCTGAGCTCCCTGGGTCAGTGGACTCAATCTGAGAGCTGCATTTTTTGTTCAAGAACAGTTGGGTCATGGGAGACCTATCTTTCCTGGCATTGAGGCTCTGGTGTTCTCCTAGAAAGCTCTGAAACAGTGCAACTGAGTTTATTGATGTAAGAAGAATCAGTAGAATTCAACAAATGCATACTGACCACCCTGTTTAATAAAAAGCCTCTGAAAATACTCTGGGTTCTTGACAGGAACATTAGAAATGCTTACTTTTCCTACTACTTACCATCTGCTTGGACTTGTAAACTTTCTTTTGGCTACATAATCAGTGAAAGAGCAGTCCTTTATGGAGCATGCTTAGGCATTGCAAGGGGAGCTTGGGAGTCAAATATACATGAGAAATAGGTCTGCCTATGAGGAGTAGCTCGAGAGGAAGAAACAGGTATTTGAGGCAGCACCTTCAAAGAAGGTGCTACGTTGCCATGCCTTGGCTGTGTGCACAAAGTATATGGAAAGAGATACTAAGATGATAACCAGTATTTTAGCATTTTACTTATATTAGTACTTCACACAACTCTATAAAGTACAGGAGGAAATAGTCACAATTTTAGGTGAGGAAATTGAGGCCCAACATTGCCCAGGTGGAAAGAGGTAGAGTGAGAATGAGAGTCTGGAAGGTTTGGCTTTAGACCTTACTGAAAATCCATCCTACTGATATGACAAGAACCTGAGGGGAATTGTGAGGAGGGGCTGAGAGAGCTGGGCCTGCGGTGAGGGTATCAAGGGTCAGGAAAATTTGGGCTGCCTCTGATTTTTCACTTGGGTCCCTACCAATCCATAAGGTGGATTCAGGATGAGGGCCCAGAGGGTAGCTCTGAGATGGGGGAGAACAGAGTGGATCTCAGTCATGATAACTGGAGTGAGTCATTGATGGGATAGTGGATAAAAGGTCCAAGGGTGGGGGGCCTGGGCAGCACAGTCGGTAAAGGCATCGGACTTTTGATTTTAGCTCAGGTTGTTATCTCAGGGTCATGAAATCGAGTCCTGTGTTGGGCTCCATGCTCATGTAGAGCCTGCTTGAGACTCTCTCTCCCTCGGCGCCTCCCTCCAGTGTATGCTAGAAATAATAAATAAATAAATAAATAAATAAATAAATAAATAGTAAATCTCTTAAAAAAAAAAAGAAAAAAAGGAATGTCCATAGGGGCTCCCTAGAGAAGTCAGGAAGGTCAAGGCTACATTTCGGTCTACCCAGAGATGATCAATGAGTGTTCACCAGGTAACCTTCCCACGTGACACTCTTCTTTGGAGACGAGTGCTAGAGCCTACTATATTTGCCCCTGCTGTCTAGTTCTCCTCTGAGCTCTAGACTAGCTAACACCTGTCCTGGAAAGCCACACTCCACATGTCCAAACTGCCCTTCTGATCGTCCCCTGTACCTGGTCCTCCTCTCAGGTTCCTGTTCTCTGAACACCCACCCATTGCTGATGACAGAAATCTAGACATCCTCCTAGAGCCAGCCTCTCCCTCACACCCTGTGTCATCCACTAACAGACAATGAGGCTATATCTCTTCATGAGCTCTCAGATCTGGCCACACATCCTCCATAGCACTGCCAAGCACTTCTTCATCTCTCCTGAAGTGTGCCATAGGTCGCATGGCCTCTGTCCCCTTGAGTGCTCTCACCACACAACAGCCAGAGTGATCCCTCTTAGCCACGTAAGGTCATCATGCACCCCCTTTTAGAAAATGCATGAATAACTTCCCATTGATCCAAGGGCCAAGGACAATACTTCTAACCTGGTCCCCCCACCTCTAATGTCTGGCACTTCCCTCTCTACCTCACCTCTCTCCTTGAATTGCACAAACACGTGTTGGCCTCCCATCCCCACTCCAGCATTTCTAGACTTTTTATCTTCCTCTACTTATTTCCTGTTTCCCTCCTACTTTTCTTCCCTCCCTCCATAGTCAAGGGAACTACAGCCCTCCTTTCACAAGCACTTAGAACCCCAGGGAGCATCTTCCTGTGCTCATCACAGTTGAAATTTTATATTCCCTAGTGAACTTAAATTATCAATTATGAGACAGCAATCTCCCAGTACTCCAGCACCTGGCAGATGACAGGCACATAACAGACTCAACAGATGTTATCTGAATGAATGAATGAATGAATGATGAGAAAGAAAGAAAGAAACAAAGAAAGAAAGAAAGAAACAAACAAACAAACAAACTTGGGACAGTCTCACTTCTCTCCTATTTGGAGATTGTTCTTGCCTTCTGAGAGGACAGAGCCACACTTTGCTGATATATTCTGGACAGCATGAACTCCTCTGCTGAGGAAGGACCCTGGCCAGAGTTTGAGGACATGGCTCAGCCAATGCAAGGCTCTGCAACCATGTGCCCTGGATTGAATTGCAGAGTTTATGATTCAAAGTGAAGACCAACTTAGCAGACAGAAAGTGTGCTGAGTTCCAGCAAGGCACTGTGGAACCAATCTCCACCAATCTCCTTGGCAGATTTTGCCAACCCCTGTGGGATTGCCAGGGTCTTCCCATCTCTGAAGCATGGCAGAGCCAGCCCAACCTTCTGGTTGAACTCACATGTCAGCACACCTTCTGTCTCCACCCCAGGGATTGAGGCTCTGCAGCAAGAAATTACCTACTAATCATTAGCTTGTTTGCTCGCAATTAATGACTGCTGAGGGCAGGCACTTCAGGGCCAGTGATCAGTCCTGATTCATTGATCAGCCTGTCCTGCCGACCAGGGACTCCAGGAAGCAAAGCACCTGCACTAGGTCACTGATATTTTTCCTCTTACCTGTGTAGCAGGGAATTGGCATTTAACAAGCAGTAGCTCCTTGGCAGATTTTTGACACCAAGTTGGGCTTTCCAAAGCAGTGAGAAAGGAAACCAAAAAAGAAAAAGTTATTTGCAGCTGAGACAAAAGGAAGAGATGCTAGAGGCTGCCTGCCTAGGACGCTGGGCACAGAACTGGCAATTACATTTCAGTGGCTTGTGGGACTGCATGTGTATGGTTTAACCAAACCTAAATTTTAGATTTGGAGTATTTTGGCAAGATCTTAAGAGTAGGTGGCATTGGTATCTGCTGTACCAGCTGTTTTACTTGCACTGATGTTAAATGATATTCCAAATGCCCGAAAGAGCCACCTGCTTTGTGCATGTACCCGAATCACTGTAGCCGGGAGCAGAAGAGAAGCTGCTGGTCACCATGGCCAGGGGCCTGAGCCAAGTGCCCTGTGGCCCGAGCACATGTACCCACCATATTAGGAGCTTTGAGAGGGGGTCTCTCTGCCCATGGCCCAGCCTCTTGAAACTGCCAGGCCAGGTTGGGTCCACACTGCTGCAGCTGGTTCCCGCTTAATTCTGAGGTCTTAGAACGCAAAAATCCCGGAGCATGATAGGAAACTGAGGACAGATTCAGCGATGGACATAAAGACTGATGAGAGAGGATTCCTGGAAACAGGCTCCAAGGGTGTTGAAAGGTCATCTGGAAATAAATGGCATTAAGCCATACTGGAAGAGTTAAAAATAGAATTACCATTTAATCCAACAATCCCACTTCTGGTATTTATCCACAAGAATTGAAAGCAGAGTCTCAAAGAGATATTTGTACACCCCGTGCTCATAGCAGCATTATTCACAGTAGCCCACAGTGGCTCTGCCATCCACCGACAGTTGAACGGATAACCAAAGCATGGTATGTACATACCATGGAATATTATCCAGCCAGAAAAAGGAAGAAGATTCCAAGATTCCAATATGAGATATTCCTAACTAATATCCTTCTGGATATTAGGCTGGGTGAAATAAGCCAGTCACAAAAAGACAAATGTATGATTGCACTTGTATGGTATGGGGTACCTGAAGGGGTCCAGTTCAGAGGGGCGAGGTATACTGATGGTTGTCAGGGGCCGGGGGAGGGGGGAATGGGACATTATTATTTAGTAAGGACAGAGTTTCAGTGTCACAAGATGAAAAGATGAAAAAGTTCTGGGGATCTATTGTACAACAGTGTGAATGTACTTAACACTACTTAACTGTGCAATTACAAATAGTTAATTTCTATTAACTATTTCATGTTATATGTGCTTTACAATTTAAACAAATTAAACCTTTAAAAATTATATGGAAAGGTGTACAGTCTCATCACTTATAAGCAAAAGTGCAAATCAAAACTCTTTCAAGCAACAATTTCCCTGCCTCATACTGGCAGGGGTCAAAAAGCTAGATAATTCACTGCTTTGGGAAGCAGGCACTCTCATACATTAGGGTGGGTGTAAAAATTGGCACAGACTCTTTGGATGATATTTTATTCCTAATAAAGTTTTAAAAATGTGCATTGCTTTGAACAATCAATTTCCCTTCTGGGAGTTTATCCTATAAATATGCTTGTCCAGGTCCACAAAGGAGTGCACAGGGAAATGCTGCAGCCCTGTTTATAGCAGATGACAGGAAGCAATCTAGGTGCCCATCACTAGGACACCGCCAAGGAAATGGGTCTTTCCTTTGCACCAGGCAGTAAATGAGGCAGCTGAGGTTGATGTACCCACACAGAAAGATTTCCAAGATGTGTTAAATGAAAATAGCAGCATGAAGACCACCATGTTCAATTAGGTACCATTTGTGTGAAAAGAAAGGAGGCCGGATTTATGCCTTAGTACTCACATGTACATAAAAATATTCATGCCAGGGGCCCCAGAGAGACTGGGCACTCTGGTGTCTCTGAGCCTGGAGTTGGGTGACCGGAGACATCATTCCTTCCTTATGTCTCCTTATCATTCCTTATGTCTTCAGGGATTACCCTTCCATAAACTCATGTTCCTGGTTCTCAACAAGTACCTGCACATATACCATAACCATCCAAACACAGATGCGCTTTCAGAATTGGCTGTGGTCATGAAGGCCTGAGGCCTAGCAGTTTCTCTAGAGGCTTATCTGGGCACAGCTCTGCAGGCTGGACCGCTGGGATTCACCCACTTTCAGAACATGCCCCCATTACGACAACCTTTGCGTTTCCAGAACCAGACTGAAATCTTCACAACTAGAGATACACGTGGTGACTGTAGGTCAGGATCTTTTATCTCTAAAGAGTGTCCCTAACTTGTCACACCAACTACCAAGTGAATTTATAGGAACAAGATGTAGTTACTGATTTCTGGAAATATTTTCTAATCCCCAAGGTGCTGATACCACTCTGTACTAAGCCTCTCAGAACGACGTTTCTTTTTTTTTTTTCAAAAGTTTTTTTTTTTAATTTTTATTTATTTATGATAGTCACAGAGAGAGAGAGGCAGAGACATAGGCAGAGGGAGAATCAGGCTCCATGCACTGGAAGCCTGATGTGGGATTCCATCCCGGGTCTCCAGGATCGCGCCCTGGGCCAAAGGCAGGCACCAAACCGCTGCGCCACCCAGGGATCCCAGAACGACGTTTCTTTGTGGTTAGCTGCCACTTCAATTTTATTGTCAAGTGCCCTACAGAGCTGTGTTCTGTTTGTCTTTTCTTGATGAGGCTAGATATGTGGGATGCTTCCTTCTTCAAATTTAGGCTAAATTGAGGGATGTATCCATAACCTTCTCTGCATGTTTATGTCACCACATGCCAAACAGACTCTAATGTCCTTATGCCCCCTTCTCCAGAGACTGATGGGGATAGGAAGGCATCACCAAGAGGGACTTTAGAATAGAGAAGAAAGAGGAGAAGCTGAGTGGGGAAGAATCATAGAGGGAGACAAACTATGAGAGACTTTTAAATCTGGGAAACAAACTGAGGGCTGCTGGAGGGGAGGTGGGGAGTGCTAGGGTAACTGGGTGACGGGCATAAAGGAGGGCACGTGATGTGATGAGCACTGGATGTTATACTCTCTGTTGGCAAATTGAATTTAAATTAAAAAAAAAAGAATACTAAGCAAGAGAAATTAGCGTGGCCCGGGTAACGTGACTATTCCTATTTACTCTGGCATCCATCCCACAGATATAACTGCAATCATGGGACTTCAAGCAGTGCTCACTTCCCTCATCTGGGCCAAGCAGAGGCCAGAGGGCAAGTGCTTTGGAGCACTGCTCACCTCCGAGAACTGATTGTACTGCTTCCTTCCTGCCTTGAGCCCTTGGAGGACTAGACTGATGGCATCCACATGGGCTCTCCGCACTGGACAGTATTTCTTTAAAGAATTCCATGGGTCGATTTCTGTTGTATATCATCCTGTGGTGCAGTGAGGATTTACTAGGTTCTCAGTCCCTTTCTCAGGAGACAACTGAGTAAAGACACAGCTCCCTTTCTCCATAGGACTGGCTCATTGACTCTGCAAGCTTTTCTGTTTTCTCAGAGGCTATGACTTTTCATGTTTCAGAATCCTGAGTTAAGATCACAGGCTTTAACAGCAAGTATCTCATTTTATTTTATATTATATTAATTATGATTTCAGAGAAATCATGACTACCCAATTACATAATGTGTGACTTGAGAAAATTAAATGAACACCATAGTAATATATTTGACAGGGGCTTGTAGCTTCTGTTTTCAGTTCGTAATTTACATTTGCTAAATACCTGAAGTTTAGACCTAGTCTAAACATTTACATATTTTGCTCTTTTGTGACCTCTTTTTCCCAACTTATTTTTTTCAAAAGAGGTCAAGCATCTTTGGAAGCAAAGTAGAAGTGGGGTGTTGTTCCAGAATTCTCTTGATGACTATTCAAAGTCACCTTATCAGTAGAGTGGCTGCTTATCAGTAGAGTTTTAACTTAAGGAGTTTAATAGTAGCCCTGAGGATCTGTGGGTCCTGAAATGTCTTTTGAGCATGGGAGAAAAATCAAATTGTGTCCAGAAAAGTATTAGTACTGAGTGTATTTTACAGCATGTGGTCTTTTTATTTGGTGGCTTGACTATTAACACATAGAAGGTAGCTCGCTCTCTCGCTCGCTCTCTCTGTAGTATGCCATTCCCTTTATCATACTGAGTAACAGAGTTTAATGTTGGCCCATTGCCTTTCTGAATTCAATGTAAGATCCTGGAACCTTTGGGGAGAAGGTAGTAGAAAATGTCTTTGGGGATAAAGTCTCTATCATTTGTGTATATTCATGTGATCCTGAACGGCTCTATTTTTTCTAAATTTATAAACTTCCAAAGACTGCCAGGGATCACAGAAACCATGCTTCCTGATCATCAGTGGCCCTGGACTGGCCACATGAACAGTTGCCAGTTCACTCAACTGTCCTCTTGACCCCAAGGCCACCTCTCTTCTCATCTGTCCCTAGGGACAGTAATGAGATGGGATTCACAGCTTGTGGCCCTTTGGGAATTGAGACAGTGGCTCTTGATCTACTTCCCCAGGACAGAAACTCTTCTGAGACTCGTGAGAAAGCCAGCAGTTGAAAACTGTCTCCTAACCCTCACTCAGATCCTACTCCATCCACAAAGCCCAAGAGAGAGGCAGGTCGGAGCCTGACGGTCCTATTGACTTTCTTCGTTACTGAACTACCTACTTTTCTGGGGAAAGAGCTGAGTGTTATCATTCAAGTATGTAACTACCTTAAACAAAGCTCCAAGACCTGGACACCTGCTCAGGGATGCTAAGGACTCAGTGATGGACACTGTCAGAGCTCTTAAGATCAGGAGGTAGGCTGAAGATTCTATTGAAGATGCTAGTGTTGAAAAAAACTTTGTTTTTGGGTTTCGTTGTTCCATATCCTACTTTCCCGGCCCCATTTCCCTTTCCTGAGGGACACAAGATTGCATGGGCTCCAGGTGTTATACTGTATATTGGCAAATGGAATTTTAATGTTAAAAAATATATCTGGGAAAAAAAAGATTGCATGGGCTCTTTGCACAAAACAACATGGGCTCTGCCTTGGGGAGCACTTGGAGACTGCTCCCTCTTGTTCTTTGCCTTCCCATCAGAGGGGTTAAGAATATACATGTGAGGATGTTACATAGGTGAACGACAGGCTCTGGAGCAAAAAATTATCTTTCTTCCCTCAGCTTCCTGGTAGCAGTGATGCCCCTGCCACTTTTCAAACTCAGATTGTCTCTGTTTTTCTTTTCAGTGAGCAGAAAGCCTCTTTTTTTTTTTTTGATTTTCAACTTTTATTTTTTTTAATAAATTAATTTTTTATTGGTGTTCAATTTACCAACATACAGAATAACACCCAGTGCTCATCCCGTCAAGTGCCCCCCTCATGTCCGTCATCCATTCACCCCCACCCCCCGCCCACCTCCCCTTCCACCACCCCTAGTTCGTTTCCCAGAGTTAGGAGTCTTTATGTTCTGTCTCCCTTTCTGATATTTCCCACACATTTCTTCTCCCTTCCCTTATATTCCCTTTCACTATTATTTACATTCCCCAAATGAATGAGAACATACACTGTTTGTCCTTCTCCGACTGACTTACTTCACTCAGCATAATACCCTCCAGTTCCATCCCCGTTGAAGCAAATGGTGGGTATTTGTCATTTCTAATGGCTGAGGAATATTCCATTGTATACACAGACCACATCTTCCCCTTTTATTCCTATTTTAAAATATGGAACTTTAATAAATTCAGTTTTGCCTTTTCTGCACTTCCCATGCTTTGATAACTCAGTTATGTCAATAGTCATTTGGAAGCACAGGTACTTGGCCCCACCGTTCCTCAGGGAGGATGGGGCCTTTGTGCCAGCCTTGTATTTGGGTGCCAGGGGTACCAGCACCAACTGCCTTCCCCCAAGTCCCTCCCCTGAGTTGGGCAGGACCATCCTGCCCTTCAGGTGTGGTAGTCCTTGATCTGTGTTCTCTTGGTCATTGTTTTCTCCTGTGCATTGATCCCCCTACCCTTTCTTTTAGCTGGACCGTCTGTGTTAGCCACTTCAGTGCTCCCTTCTCTAGCACTGCCTGCCTCGTTTGCCTCATTCTCCAGGTAGCTGAGCAAACTGTCTTCTGCACCCACAGTAGTAGCCTCAGGGCCAAGTGCTTGATGTACAAAGGCATCCTGATGGGGGCTGAGCCCCTGGTCACTCTGGCACACATGTCCCCCACCTGCCCCTCCTCTGCTCCCACTGTCTCCAGAAGCAGCCCCAAAGTGAGGGTTTGTGTGCTGTCACTAAGGATGGATATTCTAGTAAGGGAATGGGGCAGGAAGAGGACAAAAAAGAACCAAAGTGAGGTGTAACCCCCAAAAGTCCTGCCCAAAGTGGCCTCCCCTGAACCCATGGTGGCTCTCAAGTACAGATTATGCCCTCTCTATGTCCCAATCTCAGGCAAGTTTGTGGCCTCTGTTAGGGACCAGATAAGGGGCCTGGACAAGGGAAGGGTAATGTGGTAGCACCCAGACTCTTCTGCAGGTGCCTTAGGGCCATCTAGGTGCTGGCTGCAGGAAGCTGGAAGCCCACACATGGGGTACACATCAAAACAAAGGGGTGGCAGGTTTTCGCTGGTGTCCATTGTGAACCAGGAAAGAGGCATCTTTGTGCCTTCTTGCCTTGACAGACTTATACCTGTTCTTCCTTATCCTCTGGGCCAGATGGTTTTTGTTTTTGTTTTTGTTTTTTCTGAATTAGGACAACATTGTGTTTAAAAGTGTGGGTCTTAGGATCAAAGGAAGCTGTGTTTTAGATCTGGCTCTGCCACTTAGGAATCTTGTGGCCCTGGGCAAGTTATTTGCCTTTCTGGAGTCAAATCTTGGCATCTGTGCAATGGTGACAGTTCCATCTGTCTGCCAGGATGTTCAGAGGACCATTTGAAACAATGTGTGCAGGGCCTAGCACTGGGACTCAGCCCAGGACACCCGCTCGATACATGAGAGGTCTTAGAATCATACATCTTTCCCAGTTTGAGAGCAGAGGAACTACAGAGGTTAATGCTTCTGTAGGATCCTCACTCACTTTGGACCTTTCACCCTTGAATTCTGATGCCAAGGTGTCCATACCTTAGCTGCTTGTATCCCATAATAACCTGTTTGCCATGGACAGTTATTTCTTTTATATTTTTTGTAAACTCACTTTTTTTTAAAAGATTTTATTTATTTGAGAGAGAGACAGAAAGAATGAGCAGGGAGAGGGGCAGAGGGAGAAACAGATTCCCGGCTTAGAGCAGAGCCCGATGCAAGGCTCAGTCCAGGACCCTGAGGTGATGACCTGAGCTGAAGGCAGACAAGTAATTGACTGAGCCACCCAGGCACCCTTAAGCTCACTTTCAAAGAAAAAGAATTTTTTTTGACTCCCAACAAGAATTTTTTTTTTAATTTTAGTAAATCATAATGTCAACTTTCCCAGCATTGTAGAGAATAAGATTACCCAAGTATACAAAGTTAAGGATTTATTTTTATGCTAAAAATCCCTGTGGCTAACTGTCCTTGTCTGTGAATATATCCAATTATGGTCACTTACTCCTGAATTATTGCAATGCGCAAATGATAAAATTCATTTGTGTTAGAGGGTTTGAAAAGCAGTCATGAACAGACATCTGCACATGCATATATGGTCATCATGTATGGGCACTGCTCTTCTCAATCCATTCCGAAATTGTATCAGCAGAACAAGACTGCACAATAGAAACTACTGCTTTAAACATATACCAGAAATACCCTGACAGTACAAGTTTGGGTAAATTTCAGTGCTCACAAGAAACAAAGGTTTCCATGCCACTATGAATGCAGAATTAAGGAATTTATTTTTAAAGGTGATTTTATGTATCTGCCATAAATGAACACAGGTATTTTTATAGTAACATTAAAACAAGCATTATATAACCATTGACATAAAGTTTGTTCTTATGTGGCCCAATACCATTTCACATATCCCCCAAAACACACCAGGCATTTCCGCTGAAAATACTTTATGCATCAAAAGCCATCCAACCACAGCAATGGACCCCAAAAGGCTTAAAGCCCGGGGAATAGTCACAAGTATGTTATTCCTCATTTTTTGCAATAACGTTTGATATTTTTGATTGCTAGTGTCTGACTCTAGGTAGAGAATTATTTTTGGACCTTAATGTTGCTAGTGGGGCTGGCAGGTAGCTTTTGGAATTATGTGGTTTGGTCTGGCCTCATCACCATAGTGATAGGAATCAACATGAGTTGACCAGGTGACCAGCTGGGTGGAAGCTTTACAGGTGGGAGCTATTTATTTATGTCTCAGTGACTCATTGAGAGGGATTCCCATCCGGAGTGGGTCACACCAGCAGTCAGCATCCCACATGTCACCTCTGACATCTCAGTTGGGAGGACCTGAAAACCATGGAACATAGTCTACTTTGGTTACCTTGGAAGAGGCACATGATGTAATAATTAAAAAGAGAGAGAGAGAGAGAGAGAGAGAGAAGCAAACAGGATAAACGCTGCCTGTTTACTTAGTGAACATAGCGCCTGGTGCAGAGTAGGTATTCCAGAATTTTTACTGAATGAATGTAAACCAAGTACTGAAACCATTCTGCATAGTAGTCAGGCATCCACTCCTGCAAACAGCATCGACTGTTTTCTGCACTCTTTAGAAGCAGGTCGAGGATAAAAGAATAAAGTAATCTGGAAATGCCAAGTGCTGTTGGAATGTGAGGGGGTGGGCGGAGGGGGCGGGAAGAGGAAGAGGTTGTGGGAGTTTTTTGGGGGAAAGTGGGCCAATCAGAAAACGGGAGGGGTCAGGAGTCTGAGTTAGGGGTCCAGTGTGGGGAGCACACCTATCATCCCAACTGGCCTCCTCCTGCACCGCCCAGCCCTCCCACCACCGAAACACTGAAATGCAGCTGATGAGGGGCGGGCAGCAGGCGGTCCACTGTGCTGCCTGCCTCTTCAGGTCCTCAGAAGAGATGTGGTTTATTGGGAAAATGCTCTCTTGGGCGTGCTTGCTGTACACTGTATCTCTTGGCTGTGGCTCCTTTGGCCTGGCTTGCTGCATTCCAAGTTAAAATAGCTCACACTCCTTCCGGGTGGGAACTGGGAGCCTCCCCAGGGCTTGGGGTGTAGATCTGCATGGAAGAAGAGAAAATCCGTGGCTGCTGTTCTTTTGATGGGCATCTCTCTGTGCCTCTCATCTTCGACCAACCAGGCCATCGTCTCTCAGAGACCATCTCTCGCAGAGATGCCACCTGTATCTGAATATCTAGACCTCGGTGTGGCCCATCTGCTGTCCCTCCCACTCAAATCAATCATGCTAATGGAAAGCATTTTAAACATTTTTCACCCTTGCCATGACGGAAAGCAGTGTTTCCCTCTAGACATCAGGGTGGGAGTCCTGCGGTAGAGAAGCACTCCTGTGGTGATAGGGCTGTGTCTTCAAGAGCTACAAAATTAGGGGATCCCTGGGTGGCGCAGTGGTTTGGCGCCTGCCTTTGGCCCAGGGCGCGATCCTGGAGACCCGGGATCGAATCCCACGTCAGGCTCCCGGTGCATGGAGCCTGCTTCTCCCTCTGCCTGTGTCTCTGCCTCTCTCTCTCTCTCTCTGTGACTATCATAAATAAAAAAAAAAAAAAAAAAATTAAAAAAAAAAAAAAAAAAAGAGCTACAAAATTAGCCCAGGAAAGCTTTGCAAACATGAATCTTTGGGGCACCTCAACAAGGATGCCTGGTTTTGTCCAAACTAGTTACTTTCCAAGTGATGGAATCATCTGGGAAATAAATTTCTTATTAAAATATAAAACTTCCCAAAAATCCATCTGCAAACTTCAAAGGGAGATTTGGGGGAAGGAAATCCTACTTAATTTTAACTATTCCACGGATGTTTGTAGGAGGTTGGAGGGAAAGAAAATCATTTTTTGGTGCCAAATCTTAATCTGGTTCCGTGCTGTGGGTCAATTTCCAGGGCAAACTGCCTGGGCGGCAACTTTTCTCAGGCCGGGCGCTCAACTTGGAACAGAAGGAACTAGAACCCCTGGTCTAGCTCTAGGCTGTGGTGCTTTGGAGGGATTAAAAGAGGCCAGGCTTGTTTAAGCCATTCCTAAGTACACAGGGATTCACCTTTCCCAGCTAGTGTACATTTTCCATTTCAGTGAGGTGCCCCATTCCCTTGGAGTCTTAGAAGCAAAAGCCAGCCCAAGGGGCTGTCTCAGATGGTGTCCCCAAGACAGAGATTCTTGTGTAGGGGATTTATGGATGGAGAGTTCTCAGGAGAAGGCCTGCAAGAGAAGCAGGATCAGGCAGGAGGACGAGTCAGCAAAGCTGTGTTCTCAGCTGCAGACCAGCCTCAGCCTGATCCCACAGGACCATGGCATATGAATAGCAGCACGGAGCTGTCCCAACTTGAAGCAGGACATTGGCTGAACCCCACTCTTGGCACAAGGACCTAATCTTCCAGGCATTTAGGGTGAGGTAGCACCCATATGCCAAGAGCAGTTCTCAGGGAGAAGCACGCTGAGTGATTGGACCAGCGTTCTTGCCACCTGGGGTGGCAGGGCGCGGCGGGGGGCGGGGGAGGCAGTCCACCAGCCTGGTTAAGGAGGTCGTGCACATGCATCAAAGTGTCCGCTCCAGTGGTACACAGTCACCCTGTTGTCCTGCTTGACTTCGCACAGATTGGGTGTTATAAAACCACAAGCTTTCGTTACCTTTACAAGGACACACCATTCAGCAGTCTGAGAGATTCACCTCCCTTTCCAAGCCATTATACCATAGCAGGTTTTAAACGTGTTTTATAGAGGGCTGGGGAGGGGAGTGGATGCATACGTAAGCTAACATAGCTGGGCAGACATTATTGCCTCCCCCGGCATACAGCACCACCAGCCGCGGACGTAGCCACTCAACTATTCAGCCAGGCTTGTTAAAAATGAGGGCAAAAAAAGAGCTGATTTCATTTTTTTATGGTAGTATAGTTCCCCTCCCCGCCCCAGGAAAGGCAAGGTTGGCCAAAATGTGTGTGGTCCATACCTTTCATGTGGAAGATGTTTTCAAGACTTCACTCCCTAGTATGCACCTAGTCTTGCCCCTGACCACCTCTTAGGCTTCTCCCCTTTTCTAAGGTTCTTGCCTTTCTATTATTTGGAAATGGTCACAAAAAATTACAGCCTTTCCCATTTTCAAACCCATGCTGCCACTTTCTTTCACACACACACACCGGCAGGTTCTACACAGCTTCTCCACAACACCCCAGATTTGAGGCTGGGTGTTCTGTTGTCACCTGAGTCCATTTCCACTTCCAGAGGCACATCCACAAACTCTCTTCTGTTGACTGTTTGGATCCAAGCTTCCTGGTAAGAACAGTTTTTTTTAAAAACGACGTGACAGGAGAACATAAAAATATCTAGAATGTGTTCAAGATCAGTGAAAACCCCATAAGAAGACATTCTCATTGCCGGGTCTTGGTTCAGACAAGTCAGATATGCCCCTGGGACACCCCTGGCTCCCATCAGCTGGCACCAGGAATGGAAACTTTGGCCACGGATAGTTGTTTCTGTGGCTTCTCCACTCCCCGCCTTACCCTCGTCCCACTCCCCTTCTCACTGACGATTTCCCAGAGCATGTCCCGTCTAGCATCAGTTGTCCTAAACATCAGCCAGCTCATCTGTATGCAGCAAGGACCCAGAGGCATGCTGTGATCTCAGAAAAAATGCTCATCCACTGAGTTCACATGGGCCCCCTAGGAGTTAATGGCTGATGAGTGATGTGTGTCTCTTGTTCGGGACCCTGTCATTTGAAGGGAAAGGATAGAACACCATACCCATACCCACAGGCGTGGGGAACAAGTTGCTGCCCACCGCCTACCCTCCAGCCTCCACTCATGTGGTCTGGACCCCAATCTCTGTGGTGACTTAGTGTAAGATTCCTTTGGGTTGATCAAGGGAATGTTTGTGGAAGAAGCAGCATTTGTGTGGTTCCTGGGTTAGCCTGGGTTCCCAGAAGCTGAGCCTGGCTTGAGTGTTCAGGCGAAAGTGATTTTGAAAGTGCTCCCTGGAAAAACTGGTAGAGAGTGAGTGGTGGGACCAGGGAAGGAGGAGGAAGGGGAAGGATATAGTGTCAAGCAGACTCGCAGTGGCCACTTTAGCTCAAGACAGCCCTGGGTGCTGGCTGTCAGATATAAAAGCACCCAGGGAGCAGGGAGCGACAGGAGGAAATGGCAAAGGGATTTGCAGGGAGGGAGTCAGAGCATGAATATGGCTTCAGTTCCCTTCTAGCAACTTCTAAAGGAGTTTATAGGAGCAATAACTGCCCCAGATTAGTTCTTCCCCAGTGTCTAAGCCTCACTGTGTTGTAAGTTGGAATCTTTTGGGAACCCTGAAACTAACTTTTTTCTGCCTTACCCCTGAGGGTCCTGACATACTAAGCAGATACTGGGGTACCAGCATCCTATGGCCACAAAATGTGCACATGATAAAATGGGGCTCAGGGCACAGGTAGATGACTTCAAAAGGTGCCAACATGCTTTCCATCAGGATGTATCTCAGGTAATGGGAAGATCTGAGTTAACTCTTAGTTTTTTTAGTCTATAGCAAATGCCAAGATGCAAGTAGACATTCCCAATACTTAAATAAGGCAGAACTCCAAACCAGTTCCCTTTGGGTAGAAAGGGCTGGAAAACATTGGGTCTGGACAGGAAGCTCTATGTGGATAAAGCTGTCCACCATAAGGCCTGCGAGTGGAGCAGAATCCCAACACATGCCAGACCTATATTCTCTAGCCTGTGGCTTAGTGAAAAGGCTACTCAGGAGCACTGACCAATTTTAGTCGTGGGTCCCATGCTGGGTCCTAATGCAGTCATGAAATTGAATGCAACCCCATGAGCTTCCTTAGATTCTGGGTGAAGTCTTTTCCTTTGGAAAAAAAACAAAGCTGGGCTTTGCATAAGTGCATGCGTGATCTCTCAGAGTCTTGAGCAAACATGAACTAAGCCCTGACTCACATTGACCCCAGGAGACTACCCATCGTGTAGAAGAAAGGGCACTTGACATAGATAAATGTGGTCCCAGGACCATTCTTGCTAGACCTCAGTTTCCCCTTCTATAAAGCACAGAGCTCTTGGGATGGCCGTGAGGATTAGGAAAGATCGTGTAAGGGAAACAGTGATATGTTAACACATTAGTAGCTATTCATGTTTCCTCTGGAGAACATGAGTGTCCATTTGAGGAGGAATGCTTTGAAAAGTATCTACGTCATTAGAACAGAGGGCTCTGCTCCTTCCCACCTCCGTCCCTCCATCCTTCTCCCTATCCACTTGGAATGCCTCCTCTGCAGCTCTGTAAGCCCTTCTTTGAGGCTTCACACATCTCACTCACTGATGCAGTCCTTATCCACCATGCTGGTTCATGCCGCTACTTTTCTTCCTGACCCAAATACATCCACTGTCTGGTTCATCTTCGTCTAGATAAAGATATGTTCTGAACGTGGCCACAGATGTGGTTCTCATTTTCAGATAGTGGCAGGTTGCATCTTCCAAAATGACCCCAGCAATAACCCCAGGACCATGTGCTCTTCCAGAATCTTGTTCCTCTCCCTGGAAGTCAGCCATACCTTTGTAACTACCTGCTGCGTGACTTCCCAGGCTTGATCATAAAAGGCCATCCTTCTCTAGCTCTTTGTCTTGAAACTTGTGCCTTGTAGCTCTGAGCCACCATAGGAGAAGTCCACATGCCAAAGAGATCTTGAGGGCAAACCATGTGGAGAAACCACATAGAGAGACAGAGAGGCTGAGGAGTCCAAGTGGTTCCAGCCTCCAGGTGTTTGAGTCTCCCCTGTACAGGTGTCAGAAAGGCAATGAGTGAGTAACTGTCATGTTTCCAGTTCTGTAAGTTATTGCAGTTGCATGAGCAGCTACGTAAGAGCTACTTACTCCTGCATTCACATACATACATGCTTAGGTGTTTGGGAGGGTATATAGCCTGCTTGTTACCATCCTCCGATTTGCGTATTCGTGCACTTAAATCTGGCTTCCTCAACTGGTCTCTGTACTTCACAAGGGCAAGACTGTGTAGTATACTTCCTAGTTATCCCCTACCAGAGTTAGAGCAGCATGGCAGATGGATAACCACTGCACCGTGCATCCTTGAGTGAAATTGACAGGGAAACATCTGTGTGCACATCTGCGTCCCTGGAAAGCTTGCTATCCTTACGGTATTCAGCTGTGATCATGAAGGAATCAGAGTCTCTTTGGTACTTGAATCTTTCTCAAAGGAACCCTGTTTCTTTGGAAAGAACTGTTTGCCTGAAATCACTGAGAAGAAGCCAGCTAATTTGCTTCTGTGTCACAGACTCAGGGAAAGACAACACTACTCTCCCCAGCCCTCCCACCTGTGGCCACTTGACAGCCAGCCTCTTGGAGGAGATTAGGCAGGACCTTGTTTTGTGGGTCCAGGACCCCTGGGGGATTTGCAGCTTCCATCTTCAGACTGAAACATAGCCCCTTTGCCTGTCTTCTCATCTTAATGTTACCTAGGAGATTGGAGACTTTTTATGCAGATATCTGTAAAGTCTGGTCCTGCTTATTTGAACTATGGCAAGAAACTTAAACATTGGAGTCTTTCATAGAAGAATAAAGTTATTTGCATCTCTCACCAAAAACAACAACAAACCATATATTTCAAACATTAAAAGGGTCGTTTTAAAAAGATTATTTTTAATAGATTTTTCTCCTTAGGTCTATATGAAATGCCCTGAAATTCAATGTTTATGTGAGGAAAGATCGAAGGAAGTGATAACACAAACTTTTCCATCATCTGAAAGTGCTAAGTCGTCTTACCGACCCACAGCATGACCTCACTGTCCGTGCAGCTCAGTATGCCAATATCTTCAAGTACAAGTTAAACCAGTCTTTGGATGGTGGGGATGGCAAAGGGGTCTTCATTTTCTCTGACTGGCCTTTTCTCAAGTGATATCAAGATTTGTCCTGGTTTATGACAGTAAATACATAAATTTGCATCCAGCTTCTGTGACATGCATGATGACCGAGGTTAATGCATCACAGTTTGTTACCTCTGCATTTTTTTTGTTCTCAAAATCATGATGTTGATTTCTTTAAGGTTTTCTTTGAATGTTTTCAATTCCAGCAATCCTACAATGACATAAAAGCACTTGAAAAGACACGAGCTAGCCAGCAATGACACAGAATCCTAAGTTTGGGGTAGTGGGGGAGAGCAAAAAGTCATTGGCTTGTAACAGGGAATATGATGGAGTTCTAGGGCAAGAACAAGTAGATCTCTCCCTCCTCCTTCATGTTTGCCTTTCCACTTTACTTTGAACAGAAATTGTAGTATTTATTATTTTGTTCTTGACTCATTCAGGAATTTAGCATAATTTTCCTTTTCTTCCTTTTAAAAAAATTAAACATTAATATGTTTATGTTCTTTATGTAATGGCCAGATTTAGCCAGAGGTTTGTTTGGCTGCCTACCTTTCTTTCCTGTTTCTGAAACTTCACAAATTTGTCTGGACTTGAAAGGCACTTATTAAACACCTACCTTCTATTGCTGTGAATTTCAATTTGCCAACTTCATGTAAGATGTCAAAATTTGACACTTAAGGGAAACATATAAGAGAGCCTCCGGACTCCAAAAGAAGTAGAACATGATTTCACTCCCTTGGCAGTAAGTGGTTTCCAATATCATTTGTCCCCTAAAACACATTCTTGCCTCTGAGCCTTTGGGAATCACCTGTCAGAGACATCAGAACTGCCACAGATGCTTTTTTGGGTTCCTTGACCTTGAAATATTTGTAGTTGAGGGCTGTGGAATGCTGCATCATCTCTTCCTATAAGCTCTGCTGTATTGAGGACCCTCTTCATCCAGTCCCTGGTTTATCCATATAAGTTAGTATGCAATTAGATTACCCCAGCCCTTTATCAAATCTTGCCAGCCCATTCAAGTGACTGGTCACTTTCCCCGGGCCTTTAGTTACTACTGGGGCACATGGTTCCTTCAGGATGCCTTAGTTCTATGGAGAACTTAATGTAGCTAATAGCAAGTTTGGGGAATCTTTAATGTGAGTTTAATGTCCTGTAAATTTTTTGTGGTGGCTGATGATGTAGAATATATTCTGGACTTTAGACTTCCATTCATAGTAGAGAAGCTTGCATTGGATTAATGCTCCTGTAGGAACAATTATGGAATCTAGACAAAATAAAGGAAAACAATTGTTTAAAAACTCTGGAAAGGAAGTAAAGCAAACAGAGACTGGAGGAAGTATGAAATTTGAAGGAAGGAAACCACACCTACCGACTTTTCCCCTGTGAAACTCCCTAGTATGTACAGTGCATGGGTGATAGAGCCAGAACAGAAAGCAGTGACCTTAATGGGCTGAGGTCTCCGAGATTAGAGTTTGGAGTGCCTGCAGGAAATAGAAATTCAACACTCTTCTGAGAAAGACAACAGAATCCAGAGTCTCCTCTGCACATCATCTGTAAAGTCAAATATGCAATAACAAATGACTAGACACATATCAAGTAGATTCTAAATTCTTTTGCTTTAATCTTATTGGCTCCAAACTGTAACTAGTCTTGCTCTGCTAACTAAAAGACAGCACAGTGACCTTTTTGAGAGATCTCTCCTGTTCCTACCCTTGGTCTATATACCCTTAAAAGCCTAGTTTGGAGAACAAAGCCAGTTGTGAAAGCAGAAGGCAGTCAGTCAGTTTCATTCAAAGCCATAAAAGAAGAAGAAGAAGAAGAAGAAGAAGAAGAAGAAGAAGAAGAAGAAGAAGAAGAAGAAGAAGAAGAAGAAGAAGAAGAAGAAGAAAAATTGATATAGGAATCACTTTTAGTCTCAAATTAATTACACTTTTTCTTAATTTTCATTCAGGTGGAGCCATCATATTTGGAATCTAGACTTTGAATGCACGAACTTTGTGATCCAAAAAAAACCCTGTTTTCAGACCTATCCTTTTTTTTTAATTTATTTTTTATTGGTGTTCAATTTACTAACATACAGAATAACCCCCAGTGCCCGTCACCCATTCACTCCCACCCCCCGCCCTCCTCCCCTTCTACCACCCCTAGTTCATTTCCCAGAGTTAGCAGTCTTTACGTTCTGTCTCCCTTTCTGATATCCTTAAAAGAGTTTCAGATATGTTGGCAAATTGAATTTAAATAAAATAAAATTTAAAAAGAAAACTGTTACTGAAATAAAGAGTTTCAGATGTAATTAGAAGATTGTTTTGACCCCAAACTATAGGTATCTAATATTTAATATATGGCAACATAAAAAGGAAAATGATTTCCTCAGGTAACATGTTAATTTTTCTTCCAAGGAGAAGCAGAGGCTGCCAAGTACTAAGTGAGGAGTAAATACAGCTTGTATTTTGCCAACTGAATTAGCCAGTAGTTTATCTGTTTATTTACATCTCTTCCTACAACTAACTGTGAATTTTTTTAGATATTTATTTCATTGTCCTAAGCCAGACTTCGAGCTACTATACTATGGGTGTGTAACAACCTAATACATCTGCTTTAATATATTTGATTTCTTTGGAAGATTGTATTTTAATACTTTGAATGCTCCCCAACCTTTAAATAGATGCTACCCAAAGAGAGATACAGATCAAAGGAAATTATGGCAATAATCATCATTATTAGAAGCAAGGAGTGCCAGTTATTCTTTCATTTTAGGAATTTGTCAGCAAAAATTCAGTGAAGGAGAATAAGAAGCACATGTGTCCCCATTCCCATTCCCATGACTATGGCAGACATTGTTAATAGATCAAGTTCCTCTACCACACTATACCCTATCTAAGAGTCAACCTAACAGCCAGTCAAGTCATTACCAGTCAATTGATGAACATGTGAGATGAGATCCATTTTCTTTCTCTGAAACTGATGATCATGGAATATCATCAATGGTGAAAGAGGAAAGATAGGTTTTAAAAGGGAAACAGAGAAAAAACCTTAACTCTGCTTTTCATCAAATCATTCTTTTATCACCTTTCCATCTGTAGACCAATAGAATACTGAAGGTTAATTCTAACTCTGAAATTTGATGAACATTTTAAAAAAGTCACTGATTTTGGAGTGTCCAGTCATGTAGCATGCACAGTTCATCTCTGCTATAAAATAAAGCTGTAAAGAGTGAATCTTGTCAATGTATATTCTTATGCGGAATTACTATATTCAGAAAGAACTGTTTTAATTGCATTTGTCCTAAGAAAGATTTTTCATGCACACTCATCCCCTTCAAGGGTGCTGAGGAGGAGTGGCCACTTCTGTTAACAATGCACATTCCCTTAAGGAGCTCTGTAGTGGATTTCTGTGTGCATCAGCTTGTTGGTCTGAATTTCTCTGCATCAGTAAGCAGACATGAGAGTATGAGAGATGCAATACCTGGGCCAGACCCCAGCCCATCCATCTACATGTTCTCTGACATCAGCACCAAAGGACATTTTGAAAAACAGAGCAGTCCATGAAGGGCATAAAGTTCTGACCACCACAGGGCTATTTACCATACATATTCTACTTCCCTTATTGTGAATTCATTACTGACACAGTCATGGTAAACCCATACGAGCAACAGATACAGGTTATAGGCTCTTGTCCCTACAAATAGGCCTCCTTCTTTGTGCTGCCATGCTTGTGGCCTGAGAACACTAAATTAGTCATGGGATCACTGTATTTTCTACAGTAGCTACTGGCTTGGAAACATGAGCAACACTGATGCCATGACTTTTTATTATTGATAAAGAAATATGTTTCCAGTTCATCAAATTACATTTCAGTGCCTTGCCAGGCCAAAAGTCTATGGTAACTAATGATTGGGGTTCTTTAGTTGCAAAGAATGTCTGTTCTCTTCCAGGAGAAAAGCTTGTGGGATGATTTTTTAAAATCTCCTGCCAATATGGATATGAGAAAAAGAGCTCTGAAGTGGAAATCAAGGAGCTTCTCATGGGTGTATTGGATCAACTTCAGCACCATCAAAAAGGGACAGATAGTCTTCCAACCTGCATTCAGGACTTAGGTGGTTCCATACTGCTGTCAACAAAGCACAATGCATCATTCTCCTATAAATGCACGGAAATAAGGCCATTGAAAACTACTGCCGTTATTGGGTGGGTGGGGGGGAATTCACCTGAATATGGATGAGTCCTCTGCTGGAAAAACTAATCTTTGTTGAAATGGAGAGGTGCAAAAGTGCAAAATTCTTCACATCTCTTGTCTAAATATGGGTTCATCAGAAGTAGGCCCTGAGGCAGATTCAAGTACAGGTTTATTTGGGAGAGGATCCAGATAGGGGAGTCAGGAAGTGAGACAGGGAAGGGAAGGCAGCCAATCAAAAGAGTATTAAAGCCAGTTGTCACAGTGAGCAATGAGAGCTTAATCTAGCTGAGAATGCTAGCAAGCAGTGCAGGACACACCTGAGAGTTATCTCACCTACGTGGTGAGGGAGCTGAAGTGTTTATATACCCACCCTTTCATCAGGCTTTGGTTGAGGGCTTTACCCGGGGGAAAGAGCAGTGTTAATTCTCCAGCATATCCAGCCTGCTGTATCTGAGCAAAGAACCTTCTCTTCTCTTTGGGGAAAGCCCTCAGGCAAAAAGATGGACATGCTGGTAGTTGCTTAGCGTCAAGTGGTAAGACTCCAGGAATATGAGCAGGGCATTGATGTCTTGGGAAACACCCATTGTCCATATTTCTCCTCTACTATTTAATAAGGTAAAAGGACCTATCATTTGATAATTACTTGTCTGAGTCTAGGTACTACATATTTCGTAAACATCATCATAATTAATTCTAATAATAATCACATTAACTGGTATTGTTTTCATCCTCCCATTTTGCACATTAAGAAATTAAGACTGAAAGAGATTAAAGAATTTCCCCAAGGCCACAGAACTCTTAAGTGGTGAAGGAGGGCTTCAGGTCTAGGTCTTTAAGCTCTTGTAAAATCCTGGCTGCCTATGGTAAACAAATGTCACCAGCAAGCATTTGGCTGAAACAACCTTCCTCAGCAAATTTGATTGGTATTATCTTTTTGATTGACAGTTTGTCCCACACTGAGGCTCTTGGTTACCATGACCTGTGGTTATATCCTCCTTCACAGAGATGCTGTTCATGGTCTTATTTCTATGTGCACATCAATCCATTTGAATCCACACTTTGTTTCTGGCTTTCGAAGGAAAAAAATTGTGCCTTTGGAAGTCAAGGGGGGAAGAAAAGGTCAATTTGCCCTTTCTGTTACAAAAGAATCGACATGCTAGAAATTCAGACCCCATTTATGATCTCAGCTCCTCCACTACCATCCGTGTGAACTTGGGCTTATTACATGCCTTCTTTGGGTCTTGGTTTACTTATCTTTGAATCTAGAATAAAGATTCCTATCATAGAAACCATGAAAAAGTGAAAAATAGACATTTGCAGTTCCATCTTTACATATTGGGTTGATTGAAGAGAGAGCTGACCCCTCAGTGACCAGGACTGTGCATCCTTTGCCTTTCTATAACTGCAATTGAGTATGGTACTCCGTGCGTGCTAAGGGCTGAGTAACTGTGTGTTTATTTGCACATGATTGATTTGTTAGTACATCTCCCAGTGTTGTTGAGATGCAGATTCTAAAGACGACCTGCCAGCAGCCTGCAGTTCTCTGGGACACCCTGCACTCTCCCATTGCCATATATGTCCCACCCCCACCCCTGCACTTTTGTGGCTTGCTGAACCTCACTGAGTGTAAGAGGAGGGCACCAAAATGTCTCTGAAACTTTTCCAGAGACTAAATATTTAGAAAGTTAAGTTGAGAATATATCCATTTTCATGCAGATTCTTTTATGGATAATTTTGTTCAGGGGACTTCCGTTATGACATATGTGTTCATTTAATCAACAAACACTTTTAATTAAGTGACTCTTCTGTGCCAGGCACCTAGCTAGGCACTGCAAACACAGAGAAGACAAGGATAAATTCCCTCCAACCTTAATCATCCCCCCCCCCCAGTCCAGTGGAAAAGACAGAAGGAACCAAAAATTGATGAAGCAAGGCCTCATGTGCAGAAGGCAGTGGGGATGCTGAGCACCATATTAGCAATCATGTTACTCAGGGTAGGCTTGGCTACACTGAATAACAAACAGCCCCAAATCTCAGGGGCTAAGAAAATAAACATTTTATTTTTTTATTCATGCTACATGTATAAAATGTGTGTGTTGGAGAGAGGAGGCAGATTCTGATATGAGTTGCTCAGGGACCCAAGCTGATGAAAGGTTCATCATGACTTATGTTTCCATGAATATTTAGACAAGAAAATGCAAGGTGATGGATCAGACACTTGCTATTAAAGCCTGCCTAGAAGTGTGACATAGGTCATTTTCTCCTATTTCATTGACCAAAGCAAGCTGCATGGTCCCACCTACCCTAAAGGAAACCTAGAAGTGTATTCCTTCCAGGTCTCCAGAACAAAGAGAAATAGGTTATTTATGAACAGCCCAAGTGGCCACTCCCAGTTGCTGGGAGTTTTACTGAACTATTTCTCCTAGCATCATTTCTTAATTAATAATTCTGTCTTGTGTTTATACAAAAACCATCCCCTGGGAGAAAGTCCCTCTAAGTTTCTTCACACTTGTCTTCACTTGATATTTATTTTTCTCTTTCATGGCTCCTGGCCCAGTGGGTACTGGCCACAGAGAAAAATGCAGGGTTCCTGTCCACAGGGAGCTCACAATATGGGAATCAAAGGTGACTACAGTTGGGCTAGAAAACCACTTGTTGGGTACTTACACAGGACAAGGGCACCACAGGAAGAGTCTGGAAGGTTTCGTGGGAAGCCAAGTACCACCGCAGCTGGCTGACAGTGTTCTCCCAATGTTGACTCCAGAGGAAGAGGAGGCAGAAGGCTTTATAGGGTGGAGCAGATGAAGGTGTCTAATGCAGAAGCATGAAGTCACCCATCATGCATGGGAGAAGTTGGGCAGTGTCAACCCAAAATTCCTGGGGCAGCTCCCAAGAGGCCAGTCAACAAGATGCGTGAGGTACTTTGTTATGAAAAAGCCCCTGGGATGAAATGCCAGTGTTCTGATTCCTTGCACTCAGATGTGTTAAGCTAGTTGAGCTTTTGGTTCTTCACCTTGGGCTGCTCCATTTGATCAACATGAGAGCATAGGTCTACAGATGCCATGAATGTCCCTGATACATTCTTTTCTCCAAATGAAAGAGAAAATACTCTCCATCCCTTGCAAACCTCCATTTGGACTCATCAAACTCAGGCCTCAGGAAAGCAGCCAGGAGAAGCAGGACAGCTGACTGCTGTTGCCTTGGTAAGGGGAATCTACTCCCTTCAGGGCTCTGTGGTTTCTATGGGAACAGCACTGCTTGCCTTTGCTGGCTTCCCTGAGCTGGTGAGATGTACTAAGAGGAGTATCAGGAGAAAGAGAGGAGCAGAAAGAGACTTCGAGGATTTTGAAGGTATTTGGGGAACCTTCCACTGGATGTGGGCTATTTGGCTCCAGCATGCACGTAGGCTATTTGGCTCCAACACAACCTGAACACAGGAAGGCATGTACCGAGAGGCACACGTGTTCATGTAGCTCCCTTGGACTAAACACCACCCTGGAGAAACAGATGCCAGTGCAAAGCAGGCAGGAATTGGCAGTAGGTGGATTTTGACTCCCAAGACGAGAAAAAAACGTACTTGTCCACAGGCTGGACCAGCATTCCATCATTGTTATAATTACAAAGAATTTCAGTATGTGGCCCAGGAAGATGGTGGGAGGCATTTCACTTACTCTGCCTGCACTCTTCTCAGCCACCCTGCAAAGCTGGCATTCACACGCTCATTTTACAGATGATGGAAATGAGGTTCTGAGAGAGGAAAGGATAACCCATGAGTAGTTATATATATAGGTGGGATCCGAATCCACACCTGATTCTCTACACTGGGCCCTTTTGCAAAATCTAACCTACAGCCCAAGGACAATGTGAGGTTCCTAAAGATGGTAACCATCCACTCCCACCTTGACTAAGAAATGCCTCTAGTTCTTTGGATTTGGGTGTCAAGAAGTACACCCAGATGAAAGGCAGCTGGGATGACATCAGCTTTGCCATTAGCTCTTCAGGAGGCTCTAGCAGCCCTACCTTGTTTTATAGATGAGGAAACTGAGACCAAGAAGCACTGAGAATAGTCTTCTAGTCCAGCGTGCCACACTGTGTCTATAGACTCCTGTCTTGGACAGCTGCAGCTATTCTGAAAACCCATTTCTCAAGTGTATTTGGGGCCTCAGAGTCTGTGCCCACTAGGTAGAGGGTTTGCTTGGCCTCAAGGAAGTGAGCTCAGCTGCTGCTGGCAGCCCTTTTCTTGACCTGTTGGGCCAGGTGGACAAGACAGACATACTCTCTTCCCAGTCTGCATCCAAGGTCTGCTTCCTTTAGTGTTCTGACACTTATTGGATACCTGCTGTGTGCACTGACAATACCCTGAGTTTAGCCTGGAGGGAGCAATGAAGAGGAATTGCAGGACATTTTTCAGATGGCCAACAAACATGCAGGCAGTTTCTTGATGTACCTGTGACTCTGTCTGGGGCCTTCCCTGGTCCCACGAACACACTGACTTGGCCAGTGCAGATCTGAGAACTGCTAAGGGTCAGCCCTAGGTTTAGGACAGCCTTCAACAGTGATGGATGAGCATATGTACACAATACAGAAACATATTCTACACCATCTCTCAGAGAGGCCCCAGCAAGTCTGAGCATACTGTATCAGCCCTTTCCTGGTTTGTCTCCCTCCTCTCCTGTAGTAGGATCACTTCCCGCATAAACTGCTGGCATTCAGATCTCTGTCTCAAGGTCTGCTCTTGAAGGATCCAACCTCACATATAGGCTTGTAGAACCTATGAAGGAAGGCTTATTGCATGAAGGGTAAGAAGAGAGGGCCTCCAGCTCAAGTTTTAAAAATCTTTTGTGACTTCCATCAAAAGGTGATGAACCTATAGGAGGAAAATAAAATGTACGCATCCCTCTTTGCAAATTGTGCGTTAAGTCTTTGAAATTATTGTTATAATTTCATCACCAGCCTGATACATGTTTTCACAGGGACCTGTGATGAATAAGTGGCCAGAATGGGATCCACATCAGAAGCTTCCTGGGGAATACTTAACTTGGTCATTCTTTCCACATTGCTGGAAACCACCAAATAAGAATCTTGTTGTTCTTAAAGCATATTGATTTGAGAACATTTAGCTGACTCTCCTCTGCCTATCCCACCAACCTCCAACACACCTACCCCATATCACAGCCACTGAGCAGCCACATTCAGTTTCATGAGGAAGTCCGCCAGGGGCCTGCTTGGCCAGGACTTATGACAGCGCCTTAGCCCTTCCTGAGCCAGCACTGGGCTCTGCAGGTCCCACCTCATCCAAAGGCATAGCCTCCAGCACAGTCTTCTCTAAGAACTCCAGCCAGGTCCCAGGGTTGGCTGGGCATCAAGACCTCTGCCAAGACCCTTCCCCAACCAAACCATGAAGCCTAGTGGGTCCGCTTATTCACGGTCATTACACTCATCCACTTGGCTGTTGAGTGTCAGGTGGATTTAAAATCAAAATGCCTGGATTCAGAACATAATGTATCACTTACTGACATAGTACCCTTGATTGAATCATTACACTGTGGGCCCTGTGTCACTTCACAGATGAAGCCACAGAGAAGGAGGGAGGATGGAGCCGGCACAAAGTGGACACCTTGCAGATGCAGAGTGGTGGGGTTGCTGTACCATGGACTCTACTCCCTTCACACACTACCCTCCCATATTTGCTCAAAACCACATTATTCCTCATGTAGGAATAATTCCTCATGTAGTCAGCTCCCACTTCCATACCCACCTCTACTCCTCATTGATGACAAGTGGTCCCCACGTGCTTGCTTTGCGTGGCACTCATCACAGGGTGGCTTCAGTTTCTCAAGAGTGATGGCTGTTATGATCCATACATGAACTTAACATACTAGTCCTGCCTCTGATTCTCTAGGGGTAGGAGGGCAATAGGAGTGTCACATTTAAACCTTGAACTGGCCAGTGTGGAAACGCTGTACAGCAGCTACACAGAGAAATGTAAAGGAAAAAAAAACAGCCTACCTTTTCACTCTGGTTCATGGGGCAGAACATAGATCTAATCAGATCTCCTATCTGGAAGAAGTCCCAAGAAGAAAGAGGCCACCTAGCAGAGTAAGATTGATAGATGCCAGGAGCTGGGCAAGCAGCAGTGAGGGGCGTTCCCAGGCCTGCATCTGCTCTGTGCATGCCCCTCCTCTGCAGCTCTCCAGCTGGGGATCTTCCGGTATGAAATCTATTCCTCTGTTCCTTGGGTTCTTGTCTACAAAATGGGAACGAAAGCTTTCTGTGAGGACAAAATAGTGGGTGTGAAGGGCAAGGCACGGTACCTGCCAGGAGCAGGTGCTCAGTGAATGCGTCATCTTGCACAGGTTTGTCATTGGCCATCAGTCCATCAGAGCCTTCACCAGCCAGCCCATCCCAAGCCCCACCTCCCTGGGCACTGAAAAGGAATGTCAGAAAGGAGAAAGTTGCAAAGATGTGGATGGTGGTGGTGGTTTTTTCAGAATCAAGGACTGGGACACATGGTCTGGGCAAGTCCAGGTGAATGCAGGAACCAGTCGGGCCTGAAAAATCTCCAGCCCACCCTGCAGAATCTTTCCTTTCCTTGCCTTTGCCCTCCCATAAGGGCGGCCCATGGAGACCTTCAATGTCCTGGGTTTGGAAAGTGGACAGAAAGGGGCATTTCTCATTGTATCCATACTGAATAACTTGGGGAGGGGAAAACAATGTGAGAACCATGGGATGGTTATTTGGACAAAAATTTAATCAGGTAAGTTCAAAGATAAGTTCAAAGGAGAAAGTATGAGAAAGCATGTCCTAAGAGTGTAAGATATCCCATGTGCACAGGGAGAGCCAGGAGGTGGGGAGGGGAGGACAGACAAGGCATGACTAGGGACTGTAAAGGCTAGGTCTCTCCAGGTCCAGCCTGCTGTGGGCCCTGTTGCCAGCAGGGAAGTTTCAAGGAGGAAGTAGAAGGCTGGAGGGCTTCCTCTGGCTCTGCTCATGGGACAAGAGTACTGCAGCCAGAACATGAGGCTTGTAGAGGGAAGATGCTAGAATGGAGACACCTCAGTAAAGTGGCTAGAATCCATGCAGTGCTTGTTCTCTGAACTCTTGTCCCTCCTGGTAATTTCCAGACTATAGTGTCATTTGATCTTCCAAGTGAAATCCTCCAGGCTTGCTCTCATTTTTCCCATCTGATTAGGAAGACTCAGTGTAGCCTGTCTGGAACAACTCTAGCTTGGAAAGCCACTTAGGGGGATCGTGACATCCCTGTCTTTCCTTATCTCCCCCATTTCATCAGATGAGGGATCAGACAGAACTAGAAAGCATGGTGACACTAGTGACATGCACAGGTGATTTGTGCCTAATATGCTAGGTGTATACTCTGGCCACCTCACCACCACCACTTCCACAATCCAGTGTGGCCCTGGAAGCAGAGAGCAGAACTTTTTCAAAGAATAGTTAAAGGCTTGTGTCTTGGGCAAATCCTGTGGCCAACAAGCTGCAAAGCAGAGGCATGTTCTGTGCCGTCTTTCTGGGTATGCAGCAGGACTGGGCCCCAGGTGTCCTGAGCCATCACCCACTCACCTGTTAATGTCACCATCTTTGACTCTCTTCCCTCCCCGGCCTCCTCCCCTTCCTCACTCATGGTGTGTACAGGAATCACCTCCAAATAAACTATGTACCCCCAAATCCTTGGCTGAGGGTCTACTTTGGGGAGAAACCCAAAGCAAGACAAGTGGCAAGCAGATGTCATCTTGTACATCCTCCCCATTGGCTGGTGCTGGTTGTCCCGCTTGTGAGCTGGAGGAGGACAGAGAGCTCAAGGAGCTCTGAGACAAAGGCTGCTTTCATCAGCTGGCCACATTTGTTGAAGATGAGGCCAAGGGTAGGGTAGTCTGCACAGCTTCCCACAGAGCCTGGTCTGATGCGTCTTCCAGAGAGGAGAGCCATGGGTCCCACAGAAGGCCTTATGAAGGCCCTGGCCATGAAGCTGATTGGATTTTATGAGAGGCAGAGAGAGACCATTTGGGGATGGGGGATATCCCAGGCTAGTGGTATAATCTGTCAGATAGAGATATAAAAAGAAAGTAAATACAGGTTTCGCTCAAGGAGTGGCAAATGATCCTGTCTGGCAAGAATATGAGAGCACATGTAACAATGCTGACTGTCAAATTTCCAGCAGTGAGAACACAGTAACTGCTCAGTTAGTAATTGAGTGACTGAGTACATGCAAAGTATAAAAGGGCAGAAGAAGAGAAGTTCTGGTGGGGAACAGCCAGGACCAGCTTGGCTCTGCCAGTGTCCAGACTGGAGCTTTTATCTCATAGCAGGGAAGGTTTTGAGAGCAAGGAGAGGGGCACGAGCAGCTCTGCACTTAATAACCCAGTTCAGTGGTGGCAAATGTGGGTCAAGTTCCAAAAGGGAATGAGGGGCAGCCTGGGTGGCTCAGTGGTTTAGCGCTGCCTGCAGCCCGGGGTGTGATCCTGGAGACCCAGGATCGAGTCCCATGTCGGGCTCCCTGCATGGAGCCTGCTTCTCCCTCTGCCTGTGTCTCTGCCTCTCTCTCTCTGTGCCTCTATGAATAAATAAATAAATAAATAAATAAATAAATAAATAAATAAATAAATAAATCTTCACAAAGGGAATGAAAGAGCAGGAGGGTATTATACCATTCCAAAGCCTAGGCCCCAAGCCAACGCAGTCCTGGTGGGAAGAATATAAGGGCTAATTTAGAGCAGGGGCCTTAACCCTGTGTGTGTCAGGGACCCCCTTGGTAATGAATGAAGCCTACAGACCTCTGCTCAGAAAAACATTTCTTGATGCAGGTGATAAAATATACTAGCATACAAACAGGAAACTGATCATATTGAAATGAAGTTGTCAGAATATTAGAAAATAAACTTCCATGCAGTTGGTTCATGTAGTTCTTCACTGACACTTAAAGCACAAGGGGTGATCTGAACCCGCCCCCTCCCCCATGTCGAAGTAGTGAGTGAGAGCTGCCGTGAGTGTAACAGTAGAATGTATCATGAGAACACCTGTTGGAGGAAGAGTCCCCGGTGCTTCTCACACTCCTGTGGTTTGTTGCCTATCTTCTTACCTGGAGGAACCACTAAATTCCAGTTAGAGATATGTAAACATAAAGATGGTAAATTTTTTCTCATCCAAGTGCAAGGATTCTGTATTAAAATGAGGACTGAGGACACCGTCCCAGACCTCCAGCCCTGAAAATATTGTCATTTCTTCTGAGCTGCTGTTCTCTCTCCATTCTTCAGCCCTGCATGAATTCCCCAATGACATCTTCACCAATGAAGATCGAAGACAGGGGGCGGTGGTTCTCCACGTGCTCTGCGTAAGTACCCCTCTCGGGGCTCTGCCTGAAGGGTTTAGAGGGAGGCCTGGCCAGTGGTGGGTGATCAGTGAGGTGCACACCTGGCATGGGTGCCCTGAGCCCTGTGAAGGACAGTCTCCAGATGTGCCCTCTGGAGAAGGCCGCAGGTTCCTGAGCTGGAAGACCTGTACACCTGTACGTATTCTTCCCTTCATTTCAGAGCCCAAACCCTGGGCTCCACGGTCAGACTTGCTCTCTTCTCCAGTGCCACTCTCTTGGGGAATCCTTTCCTAACCAGCCTCTCTAAAATGTCATCACCTTTCCCCTTACTGGGCTTTGTTTTTCTCCATGCCATTGATCGCTATCTGACATAATATGCTCTCATTGTTTGTTTATTGTCCATCAACCTCACTCACACAGAAGCCTCAGGAGAACTGGGACTTTGTTTTGCATATGGCTTCTTTCCCAGACCTGTCTGTGGCATGGGGTAGGGACAAAGTATTTGTTAAATGAATGGATTTCATGTTGTGGCATGAAATGATGCAGTGTCTGACCTATAGATGCAACCAACAGAAGTTTGTTCTGGTTTTTTTTTTTTTTTAAGATTTTATTTATTTATTCATGAGAGAAACACAGAGAGAGAGGCAGATTCACAGGCAGATGGAGAAACAGTGTCCCCACGGGGAGCCCAATACAGGACTCGATCCCAGGATCCTGGGATCACGCCCTGAGCTGAGGGCAGATGCTCAACCACTGAGCCACCCAGGTGTAGCTGCTCTGGTTCTTAATGTCCACCACTGCCCTAGTGCTTCCTCAGCAGACCCAGTGGATGGAAGAACTTCAGTTTTCCTTGTCCCTGTTCAGAGAGTTTGTGGAGGGTGCATGTATGAAAATCTATCTAAGGAGTGGCCACAGGATCAGAGAGACCCAGGCCAAATTCTGGACTAGGTACATCACTATGCTTTCCTGTCTCTATGGTATTCACCCTCCCCCAGAATGCTCTTAATTCCATTTTGGTTATTTATTGCTGTGAGACAAATTCTCCAAATTTAGTGATATAATCAATAACCACTCCATGTTGCTCATGGGTTCCGTGAGTCAGGAGTTCAGAAAGGTCACGGAGGGAATGCCATGCCATAGGACCTGGACGTAGGAGGGAGTGATTCAGACAGCAGGCAGTGACACCAGCCCCTGGGGCCAGAGATTCTCCATTCTCACGTCTGCTGTCTGGGTGAGTGTGAACAAAGAACCAGCTCAACGAGGACTGTTGGCCGGAGAACCTCTGTGTGGCCTCTCTGTCATGGTTCTGTGTGGCAGCCTAGGGCTTGGAGAAGGATACTAGGTGAACAAGGAGAAAGCACTGTGGCCTGTAGTGCCTTGGCCTCGGAAGTCACACACGTCATTACCACTAGATTGCATTATAGTCACAAACCCACCCTGACTCAGACAAGGGACAAAGACCTTACTTTTCAGTCCATACCCAGAGAGGGCTGATGGGCACACCCTGGTCTCTGGAGGCAGACCTGGCATGGGTTTGAGCCCGGTTCCACTCTACTTGTTCTGTCTGTGGCTTCTGACAAGATGTTTAGCCTCCCTGGACAGAGTAGCTGCCCTAAGCCTGACTTCCTTTACAGTAGAAGCAGTCAGCTCTTCAGCTCTTTCTCTGCTTGTCCCAACCCCTCAGAACCCTGCCCTTGAAGAGAAGGCATGAGAAATCTTTCTTTTTTAGCAAAGACATTCTCTGAAAACCTCACATAAAATGGACTCTGCTATCCTCCCTGCCCTTAAGGAGAGTCACACAATTTTTTTAAAGATTTTATTTATTTATTCATGAGAGACACAGAGAGACAGAGAGAGGCAGAGACAAAGGCAGAGGGAGAAGCAGGGTCCCTGCAGAGAGCCTGATGTGGGCCTCGATCCCTGAGACCCCAGGATCACACCCTGAGCCAAAGGCAGATACTCAACCACTGAGCCACCCAGGTGCCCCACATGCAGAACAGTTAATGTAGATGCCAGCTACTGCTGCTGGCACTAAGGAGGCTCCCCTGTCTCCGGGCTGAGGAGACCCAGTCATTGAGCTGGACCCAGAAGTTCCCTGTAGCCATTAGCACCCGGAGGCCTTTGTCAGCTGAGACAGGAGATTTCTACTCCCGACACAAACAGCCTGAGCTTCCATCCTTCCAAGGTGAGTTGTCACCTGCAGCAGGTAAGGCCCCTATTCCCACTTCCCCTGGTGCATCCTCCAAATCCAACAGAAGGCAGAGCACAGTGCATTTGCTTTGGCACCTCATGAGCCAAGAGTGTCCATAAGGACTCCGGTCTCCGTGATAATACAGTTCTCAGGGGAGGGACATGAAGGCAAAGCAGACAGAGACAGGTAAATCCCCCTTAGATGCTCCCTTGTGAGAGTGCACACGAGCCAGCAGGTTAGCACTTTGTCATCACTAGTATCTAATACCACAGGGAGCTCCAGCCCTGGGCCCTGCATTGTAAAAATCACAGACACAAGGAGTCCAGGGACCAACGTCAGCATCTGCCCCTTTAAGACCACGCTCTTGGCACATGGACGTTTGCAATTCTCTGTTCAAATGGCCTATGCCTGTATGGGCCTCCTCCTTAGATCTGCCTCTTGGAGGGAGGAGCTTGAACTGGCTGCCTGGGGCATATACATACACACATGTGGTGCGGGGTGGAGCCGACCTGAGATGGGGAGGGGGCACCTCTTATGTGGCAGAGGCATAGGGCGGGATGGGCCTGCTGGTGCCCTCCCCAAGGTCAAGGGCCAAATCTTGTGTTATCCTGCCCACAGGGATATAAGGACAGAAACCTCATGAGGAAGCCTTTTTGTACAGTGTCTGGCATGTTGAACAACAAAGTTTGCACAGTTTAGCGCAAGAATGAGAGGCTCTTTTTATCCCCTTCATGTAACATGAAGCTCTTAGGAAGTTCAGGAACTGTTAGATGAACATCCCTGGATGTCGGAAGAAGCACTGCTAGGGCCAACCTGTGGCGTTTTGGGGGCCAGATGAATGCATGAGTCAAAGCTGCAGGGAGCTTAGTGTAGATGCCCCACTCTTAGCCATCTGGAAAGCATTTCTGAGCTCCTGCATACAGCTGTGCTGGGATGGACCCCTCCAGAAGCCCAAGATAGAGCCTCACCCTGCACCGGCCCACAGCCTTATGGGGAAACCCACTTATGGACAGCTCCTGCCACATGCTAAGTGCTGGCCATGATCTGTGCCATGCTGCGGGAGAGCAAAGGCCACTTCCAGCATTGGGAGGTGCAGTTGGTTGGATCTTCTCCAAAGATGGGAGAGAAAGAACTCTAGGCAGGAAAGGGAAACCCATGATCAAAGATCCATAGACTCAAGAGTGCAGGACATCTGGGAAGGTGGGAGGCAGGCCTTACCTGGGAAGCACCATGAGGTGACTCAGCTGCTGAGTTGGAAGTGGGGGTAAACAGATTCCTGATCTCGCCATCCCTCCTTGCCTACAGAGTAGGGACGGGCATGGCCAGAGAGAACCCAGCATGGTCTATGCTCTAGTCAGGTGATGAAGAGCCAGGCAGGCCACAGAAAAAGGCTCAGGGTCATTGGGCAGAAGTCTCAGAGTCCCAGTACCCCAAGAACACCCCAGGCCTGGGAAAAGGGATCGAGAAGCAGGTAGAGGGTACTGAATGACATCTAGCTGCCTCTGGGCCCCTGAAGAGCAGGGTCTGCCCATCCATGGAGGTGAAGACTTCAGAGGTGTGTCCTATCACCCCAGCGTGTCCCAGGAAGAGGACCATGGGGCTGTCCTTTCACTGGGACTCACTGACAGCCATTTCAGATCTACGCTGGGAAACCCCGTCCTTTCACATCTCACTCTGAAACCTGATTAACGTCACATTTGCCCTCAAACTCCAACTTCTCCATTCCAGACTGGCCCCAAGGGTTTTCTTTTCCTGTGGGGCTCCGTAAAGCTCATGGCCTTCAGCCCTGGTTGGCCCTTGTTCTGTGGACACGGATGGTTCTGAGGGATGCCACAAAACTGTCTTTTAAGTCTTAGCCATCACAACTTGTTTCTCTTTCTCCTTTACTTTCAGTCAAATACTTTCCTCTTGTGTGTGAGCTTCGTGAAAATCAAATAGCCATTTCTGGCTAAACTTTCCAAATGCTGTAGCTTGAATTTTCCCTTGGATCTTTCTGGTTTTGTAAATTTCAGAAACCCTAAATTCTGTGATTGCCCTAAAAAATATTTCTATTCCTTCTGACTATTCTTCATGTTGGGTTCCTTACTAGTGTGGAAATCCATCATTGGTATAACTTCATCAACAGTAAATATCACCAAGAAAATACACTTGTCTTAGAACCTGCTTTGTAGCCAAATTATTATAATGCTTAGACCCTAAAAGCAGTATCCTCTGTCTGTGAGGAGATTTACAACCTATAAACTCATGGAGGCTGCCCTAAATAGAGAGAGAAGCCTGTGAATAATTGTGGATTTAGGAATATCTTGTGAAATTTGCTAATTATCCCACTGGGAGATAGTTGAATCTTTGAGATTATAAACCAAGCTACACATTTTCTCATCTAGTAAAAGAAACTTTAAATAATCAATATTTGAAATTCATTCTCAATATGGGTCTGTCCTTCAGAAGTCCACTTCCATTGCAGAAATAAATACTGTCTGTGTACCTTGTCAGCTTTCAAAAATATTCTTCCTAAGCTTCAAGCCTTCTTTTCCTATTTTTAATGTAGTTCCCCTCTTCCAGCAGACAGATATTTCTACATGTGTGTGCATGGAGGTGGTATAAAGGATCACACTCCTGAAAATGAAGCGATAGCCCTTTCGAAGACAAATTCCTGCTAAGTGAGTCTGGCTGGAAGAGGGGCTCCTTAACTGGTCCAGCAGCTTAGACCCATCCATGGACCAGCCAGGAAATAAATAGCAATGAGAATGATTCTCATGTCCATCTTTGTATTCTAAAACCTGGGTATGGGATGCCTGGGTGGCTCAGCGGTTAAGTGTCTGCCTTCAGCTCAGGGTATTATCCTAGAGTCCCGGGAGCCTGCTTATCCCTCTGCCCATGTCTCTGCCTCTCTCTGTGTGTGTCTCTCATGAATAAATAAGTAAAATCTTTTTAAAAATTAAAAATAAAACCTGGAGTGTTTTTTATTTTGTGTTTGGAGAAGACCCTCGGGAAACTTGGGCGTCAACTGTGCATGCAGAAGGGACTTCTCCATCGCGAGCATTAGGGCAGCACCATGGAAGCCACACCAGGCTTCCCAAGGCAGCGAAAAGAATGCACGGGCCACTGGGGGCAGGTCCCTGGCATTCTACCTTAGGCCCACTCTGTCCAGTGGTGGAGACTCCCTTTTCCACATAGCCATCTTCACTACATGCTAATATCCAGTGCCATTTTAGGGGCTTAGGTGTATTCACAGGAGGTGGGCTCTATATGAGGTGGGGCACTTCAGAATTACAGGCAGGATTTTTTTTCTTTTTTTTTTAAATAATAAATTTATTTTTTATCAGTGTTCAATTTGCCAACATACAGAATAACACCCAGTGCTCATCCCATCAAGTGCCCCCCTCAGTGCCCGTCACCCATTCACCCCCACCCCCCGCTCTCCTCCCCTTCCACCACCCCTAGTTCATTTCCCAGAGTTAGGAGTCTTTATGTTCTGTCTCCCTTTCTGATATTTCCCACACAGGCAGGATTTTTGTGCTCGTTGATCAAGCCAGGGCTCCCCCACATGTGGAGGTTCTCCAGGAATGACAGCAAGGGCCATCCCTGTGGCGTCTCTGTAGGATGGTATCTGGGGCTGGATCCCAAGTGTGGGGATCTTCCCAAACCCCCAGCTCCTGTCCATATTTCTTTCCTCCTCTTCTAGCCAATGGACTTTTTAATCTGGTCTAGGAATTTAGGGAACCTGGCTCTGTGAGCCGGAATCCAGATTCCATCTTACTCCCAGATCCGCCTGCTTTTTAAACTCAAAGAATTTGCTAATTTCTGTCTTATGGTTCCATTGAGACCTGCTTGTTCTCCAAAGCTGCAAAGCAAACCAGTTGGCATCAGAGGAAGGCCCTTGGAATACAGGTGCTGCAAAGTGAGGGAGATGTGAGGAAAGGGAGCTAATCAAATACGAGGCTCCTTCTGGAATTGTGTTCTTTCTAGGTGGTTCCCTATTGCCTCAATGTTGCTGTGTTCCCAGGGCTCCCAGCAGGCAGAGCACCTAGGTGACCTGGATGTGTCCATCCCATTCCCCCTTTCCACCTCATCTCTGTTCCATGCTGGCACCTCTACTCTGCTTGCTCCTTGCCTGTACTGTTCACTCTTTCTTAATTCCCAGCCCCGGAGTTGGCTCATTTCTTCCTCTGACCATGGATCACCAGCCAGCCAATGGGTTGCCCTCCCCTGGGTCAGGTCTTAACCAAGTCAGCCTGATTGAAGCACAGGCCTCCCTTAGCAGGTGCAGAGGGAGAGGCAGCTCCTTCAGGAGGAGTCTGGGCTCTGGGATCCCAACCCCAAACCAACCCCCTCCACCCAGAACGAAAAGTGAATGCGGACTTATTTGGATGTGTTCTTAGAGTGTCTGGGTGGGGGGGAACCCACATTCCAGGTGGGAAGGGCTCCCTTATGCCTCTGAGCATTCTGTTCCCCTTTCAGTCCTGGAGGAGAAAGCTGCCTGGAAGGGGTCTCACCCAAGGATGTCATTTCCTTGTGGCCTGAGCTGCTTCCAGTTCTCTATGCTATTTAATTTTAATATCTGGAGTAGTTTATCTGGATGTGCTCCTCTCCCTGGGGCCCAGATTGCTTTTGTTAAGAGCCAAGGAATAAACTCTTTGCTGCAACAGCCAGTTATTAGGGGGCAGAAAGGCCAGGCTACCAGCAGGAGGTGGAGGGGGGCTCCTACCTCTGCCCTCCCCTCACACCAGCCTTGGGAAGAGGCAGCTTTGCATGTCAAAGCTCACAGTCCACCTCCGCCCCAGGGTGATCTTTGTCTCTCCAAGTCTGTTCCTTTGCATTTTAGGCTCTGAAACAACTCAACTTTTGTCCACTAGCCCTGTCTAATAGAACTTTCCGTGCTGGTGGAAATGCTTTCTGCCTGCATGGTCCAGGAGGGCAGCTGCTGGCCTGTGTGGGGCTGCTGAGCACTCAAAGTGCAGTCAGTGAGATTTAGGAGCAGATTCTTTATTTTCATTTCATGTTAATTAACATAAATTTAAATAGCCACTTGTGGCAGGGAGCTGCCCTAGAAGGCCTTTAGATAGCGTCTGATTTAGCACCTTTCTCTTCCTTTCTTTTTATTTATTTATTTTTTATAATAAATTTATTTTTTATTGGTGTTCAATTTGCCAACATACAGAATAACACCCAGTGCTCAACCTGTCAAGTGCCCCCCTCAGTGCCCATCACCCATTCAACCCCACACCCTGCCCTCCTCCCCTTCCACCACCCCTAGTTCGTTTCCCAGAGTTAGGAGTCTTTATGTTCTGTCTCCCTTTCTGATATTTCCCACTCATTTCTTCTCCCTTCCCTTATATTCCCTTTCACTATTATTTATATTCCCCAAATGAATGAGAACATACAGTTTGTCCTTCTCCGGTTGACTTACTTCACTCAGCATAATACCCACCAGTTCCATCCACCTTGAAGCAAATGGTGGGTATTTGTCGTTTCTAATGGCTGAGGAATATTCCATTGTATACATAAACCACATCTTCTTTATCCATTCATCTTTCGATGGACATCGAGGATCCTTCCTCAGTTTGGCTATTGTGGACATTGCTGCTAGAAACATCGGGGTGCAGGTGTCCCGGCATTTCATTGCATCTGTATCTTTGGGGTAAATCCCCAACAATGCAATTGCTGGGTCGTAGGGCAGGTCTATTTTTAACTCTTTGAGGAACCTCCACACAGTTTTCCAGAGTGGCTGCACCAGTTCACATTCCCACCAACAGTGCAGGAGGGTTCCCCTTTCTCCACATCCTCTCCAACATTTGTGGTTTCCTGCCTTGTTAATTTTCCCCATTCTCACTGGTGTGAGGTGGGATCTCATTGTGGTTTTGATTTGTATTTCCCTGATGGCAAATGATGCGGAGCATTTTCTCATGTGCGTGTTGGCCATGTCTAGGTCTTCCTCTGTGAGATTTCTGTTCATGTCTTTTGCCCATTTCATGATTGGATTGTTGTTTCTTTGCTGTTGAGTTTAATAAGTTCTTTATAGATCTTGGAAACTAGCCCTTTATCTGATACGTCATTTGCAAATATCTTTTTCCTTTCTTTTTATGTTGTCAGCTTGAAATCAAGAAGCAGAGACAGTAAGAAAGAGGTGCTGCTCCCTCACTCCATCCTCTTTTTTTTTTTTCTTTTTGTAGTGATCCTTTCTTTCTTTCTTTTTTTTTTTTTTTGGTATATATATATTTTTTTAATTTCTTTTTATTGGAGTTCAATTTGCCAACATATAGCATAACACCCAGTGCTCATCCCATCAAGTGCCTCCCTCAGTGCCCGTCACCCAGTCACCCCAACCCCCCCCCCCCACTTCCCTTTCCACCACCCTTTGTTCGTTTCCCAGAGTTAGGAGTCTCTCATGTTCTGTCTCCCTCACTGATATTTTCACTCATTTTCTCTCACTCCATCCTCTTAAGAGCTAGCCTGAGTTTAGGAGTTCAAAAAAACGGGATGCAGAGAAGGCATTGCCAGGGTCCAGCGGGATGTTTGATGAGGAGGAAGGACACCCAGATTAGGAATGAGGACATTCGTGTATCACCCACAAGCTCAGCACTTTGGAGCAAGTCATAGAACTTCCAACCTCACTTTCCACATCTGTAGAGTGGAAGTGCATAGTTGGTGCTCAGTAAATGGTAGGGTTTTCATCTTCACCTTCTCCCCATCCCACACCCCTCTAAGGGCAGTTCACCTGTGATTAACCTGTTATAAACAACTGTCATGAGACCAGAGCCAGACCCATTGGGAGACAGCCCTGTCCTTGTGAGCAGCCAGACGGGCGGTGTCAGGGAGGCTTCTCTGCAGCTGATGTTTGGCCAGGCCCTGATGTCTGGGAGAGAGGCTGCTGTGGGGGTTTTGAAATTTAAAGGAACCTATATGATCTGGTCAGCAAGGTCCCAGCTGCAGTTCACTCACTGGGCAGACATGTTTAGTTAAAGGATTTCACCCTGGAAGAAAGAAATTATTAGAAGAGCTTGTGGAATTTGCTGTTTACTCTTAGAAAAGTGCTGAGCATGTCCTTAATTTGTCAATGTCAACACAAAGCTAAAACTGGCATCCAGAGAGGATTATTAGCACAAAGAGTAAATTATTATGTCTCAATAGATCATCAGTTATCCCCTCCCGTCCTCACTCCTGGGATGCACTTCAGAAGGCCCAGGTTGAACCATGAGATCCCTTGGGCTCCCTGGGAGATGGACTTCCTCAGGACCCCTGGGCTGGATACAAAGCACAAAGATGGGTTAGAGCACGCTCTTGGAATGAATTCTATCCGCATTCCAGTCCTGGTTCTTCATTTATTAGCTCATAGCCATGGGCAAGCTGCTGTGCCTTGCCAAGCCTCAGTTTCCCTCATCTCTCCCTGGAGGTGAATACAGCACCCACCTCATCAAGTTGCTCCAAGGAATACAGGAAGGCAGGATGCCAAGCTCCCACAGAGTGTCTGGCACTGTGTAGATCCTACCCCACTTCTGGCCCGTTAGTCCTCGCAACTTGCATGTGCCCAGCCACCTCCCAACTTCCAAGCCCCGGGCTTTTTCTGGACCCCAGAGCCCCTTCTACCAGAATGCAGGACAGCCCAGAGGTAGCCCTCAGATGGAGTGGGCTTGGTGGGTGAAGCTCTACATTCCCTCATGCCTCACTGGGGCTAAGTGAAACCCGTGTCCTGCGTGGTCTACCAGAATTGCTGGAGCAGGAAGAAGCTCTAGGTGGCCAGCAGTGCCATGCTGAATGACACCTGGATTAGCTGCCCAGTGTTCCCCAGCTCCTTTTCCTGCTTGTCTGCTGCTGCCTTCTGGGAACCGCCGCTTCCAGATGAAACTTGCACTGGGATCCTGGGATCCAGTTCTGCTTCTGGGGCACTGGTGGAATGGATACAGTCTACCCTTCCTGTTCAGGAAATGAGGTCCCTCTCTACAATTGGAATTGCAGAACTCAGAGACTCTGGTCCCTTTGAGCCACCCACAGACCAAGGGGTGACATGACTTCATCTCCTATCCCTGTGGTTCATGTCATATAGAAAGAGCTGGGGAATGAGCTTTGGAGCAGGCAATATGAACTTGGCCCCGATGAAGAGCCCCAGGCAGTGAGCTTGCACACGACTTAAACACCTAATGTTTACCCATGGAGGCTGGACACCTACAGCCTGCTGTATGCTCCTCTTCCTCTTATTTATCTATTATTTGCTTCACTCATTCCCACTGTCTCTATTTTTATCATTGATTTTGTTACGTGGCAAGTAAATTTTATTTATGTGTTCCTCTTAGATGATTTTGCCAGCCGTCACAAGTTGTACACAGTGGCTACGTGTTGACTATTTGAAATTTTGTAGTAGTTTTTCCTTTGAAAAGTGTAAATAGCAGAGCAAAGTAAACAACGAGGTACTGCAATTTGGTTGTATCTTGTGTCCTGGTTTGGAGAACTAGCATTTAACAAATATTCAACAAGTCATTCTGGATACAAATGGTCAATTAAGGGCTCTAATTTATCAGAAAATACTCTGTGTATCTTCAGTGCTGATGCCCAGTGGTGTGGATCTTTGTCAGTAGTTTCCTGATAAGTCTGTTCTCTGGAGAACTTCAGTATAAGATCCACTGTTTATCATGCTTTGAGCCAACAGAATAAGTGCTCTCTGGAGGGAACTTTGTTTTTTATTTCCTCCATCTATCATTCCTCCCACCCTGACCCTGCCTCCGGTATGATGTAGAGACTCCAGATGGGAGTTCCAAGTTTAACCAGAAAACCTGACCCTAGAGCCTAGAAGCTTCTGAAGCCTGTTCCACAGTCTGAGGAGCCAGTTTCCAACCCAGATCTATACCAGAGGAGCTCCTGTGGCCAAGACGTGAGTCTCAGGCAGGGATCCCCCCAAAAAGTTGACCCTGAGAGAAGGAGTCCAGGACAGGTGCTTCCTTTGAGGGATGATGCTGGGAAGCATCGTGTAGAGGAGGTGGGGGAGAGAGGTGAGGCCAATTATACAACATGGTCACGGTGCCTGGAGGATAACCCCGGGGGGCTGGCGGAGCCTGGTGAACCTGCCCCTCCGATTACTCTAACTGAGGTGTGGGGATCTTGTGGGGACCCTGCACTTCCATGGGAGCTGAGCTGCTCCAAAGCCCTGATCAGTAGATGGCAGCTGTATGGTTGGTGTGCCAGAACCACGAGTGCCAAGGACCAGGGCAGGCACCAACAGTGTCTGCCGTGACACAAACCAGCCAGGCTGCCCCAAGTAGGAGCGGACTTGCACCTGTGCCCACATCCTGACCTAATCCTGCAGATCCCAGCCAGCAGCCTTCCCTGCTTTGTCTCCCCAGCAACACCTTCAGAGTCAGATGCCAGCAGGCGTCCTCTGCATGAGTTCACCTGGGCGGGAACTCCTGAGGCCAGTTGTTTGGCAGACTGTCCTGGAGCTCTCCATGGGCTATGCAAACCCACTTGGGTTGATAGGGAGCCGAGCAAGCTGTTGTTGCTCTCACTGAGTGAACTGTGTGGAGTGTTCTGGTGTCTCCACAGCAAGACCTGGCCGCACTCTCCTCAGGTGGGCAATGTCATTCTCCCTTCCCCCACATGGCTCCTGTCTTGTCCTAGAGCATTTAGTCCTTTCCACGCATTCCCTCCAGCACTGTGGAGTTAACTTGAACTTAAACTTGACTTTGAACTTGACCAAATTCTGTTAGTTCTGCCATTTCTGAAAATTCGTGCGATGGTTAAGAGGGCAAGCCCTGACTCTGCCACAGACTACCTGCATAGCTGTTATGACTCAGAGAGCCTCAGTTTCCTTATTTGTATATGCAAATGAATCTAACAGCTTAGAAGTCCTACTGCAAGGTAAGAGGAAGCAGGTAACATGCTTGGTCCAGGGCCTCAGGTGTAATAGGAACAAGAAAACGATAGCTATCACGTTACTTTCATTGTTCTACCTTGGATCAGTCTTTGGTCCCCTCTTGTCTGGATGGTGGCCCTCAGAATGATCTTCCTGGCTTCAGACTATTTCCTTTCTATCAAAATTCAGCACTACGCACACTATGCACACCAGATCACCGTCTTGAGTGCAATGTCTTGGTCACGCTCAGAACTCTTCCCCCGGTCAAATCCCCCACCAGCAAAGGGCTAAGCAGGCTTGGAAGGGAGGGGATTGAGTGTCAGAGTCAGACCAACTGGGTTCAGATGCCAGCCTCACCGCTCTTTTTAGGTACATTAATAGCCTTGGGCAAGTTAACTTCCTTCTCTGTGCCTTAGTTTTCCATAGCACAAGGATAACTACCAGCTTCTGAGATGCTATCTTAGTGCTTAGAGCACAACCTGGCACTTAGGAAGTGCTCATAATTATTAGTCATTGTCCTTATTGTTATTTCAGAGTCTCCCCACCATCCCTGTGTCAACCACTTTCAGTCTTTTTTCTTCTGTATACTGGCATATTATAGCTTGGCAAGAGTGGATTCTTCACTGCCCAAGTAATCCCAGGAGCCTTTATGCCCTTGGTTCCTGGCCAGCTCCCCATCATTTTTAGTCTCCTTGTAATTCTCCTATGGGCTCCAGCTGTATGTCATCTCCTTGCAGCTTTCTCTACTTCCCATAAGGAGATGGGGACTTCACATTGGCTCAGATCTGCCTCCTAGGCAGCCCTCTATTAGTAACGTGCATCTTACCTCTCCCGCTTTTCCCATATGAGTGTTAGCGAGCTGGGACCATGCTCTACTCATCTTTACATTCCCATAGCACCCAGCATGGTGCCTTGCATGCAGGAGTTGCTCACTGAAAGTGTGTAAGTAAATGAGTGTGTAAGTGAATAAGTGAGTGGAATGGGCTTAGTATCTTAGCTCACTACGCTGTTAAGAGTTAAGCAATGGCAATAATATGATGCTTTCAAAGGCTCTGGGGTTCATTAATCCTGGGTTAAATTAGATGGTCTTTTGAAGATAGATCTTCATTGAGAGAAGTGTACTGAGTTAAACACTCAGGACACGGTAGTATCCAAGGCAGGAATGAGTAAGTTAAGACAAGAACTGAGAGGCTTCCTACTTCAGTGGCATGCCTTTTTCTCCAGATGTCCATGCTGCCCAGGTAGCTTGCACATTACAAAGATCAGTGACAGCAGAGACCTTCCCCCACAGAGATGTGTCTATTTCACAGTGAGTCAAAGTCGTTTCTGAATATTTGCACAAAGACATAGCAACCAAACAAACATCATCGTTAATGATAATCACAATGTTCTCTAACTCTGTTAAGCTAAATTCTTTCTCTCAAGATTTGTCCTTGATCTACTGGCCATTATTTCAGCAACCAAAGGCAGTGCCCACAAGTGAAAGGCACTCAAACATGTTATCAGTTAAGAATGAGCAGAGGTGGGCTTTGGGAATGCGGCTTTGGTTTCCTAAGCCCATTCAGCTTGGCGGACCTAGTGATGAGAAAGGCCTGTTTGCCCCAGACACCAGGATTCCACTGGGAACTCTCCCTTTCCCTGAGATCCCAGGGAACTTCTTGGTCTCTTCAAAGGCTCCTGAAGATTTTCTGGAACTGTTCCCATTGCTGCTGGTACTCTCTTTTCTTATGCTTTGAGGACCCCCAAAGATAACTTGCCCTTCCTGTGCTTACTAGCTGTTTCACTGGGGAATTTGAAGCCAGTTACCCTGGTTCAGAGGACATTTGAAATAAACTGTCAACCATCAATTCTCCCACTCACAGTAAACCAGGCCCAACATGGCACCATTTACCCAACTCTTCACCCTCGTAAAGGTATGGGTCCTTGACAACCTACGGCACTCTCTTCAAGGGTTTTATTTCCTAAGGTTCTCTTCACATTTCTCCCATCAATTCTAGGAACGGTTTGAAAATAAATTTCTTAGGGACATGCTTTTTCACCTATAAATCTCAAAGCAAGCATGCAAATTAGGTCCAAATGTGGCCCTCATTCGTGGGCCTTTGGTTGGAATGCTTTTCATTGATTCTCCTGATGTATCCTTAGCTCCTTGCCAGTGAGTAGATTCCAGATGTACTCATGGAATCTGTCCTGTCAGCTATTTCATTGGTGCTCTGATGGTTCTGGTCTTATGCACAAAGGTAGAAGCCTAAGGATCTATTTTTTCCCTTCCTAAAGTTATGAGAACTGTCTTTTCCTTTGTGCTGGGGACTGCAGGGATTAAGGCAGACATGTATTTTTGGCAGTTAGTGTAACACTTTTCAGCATCTGAAGCTGTGATGTGACCAGCAATTTTGGCATTTGCTGAGCCCTCTCATCCTCTCCTGGACACAGGCCCAAGTTCATTTGACTTCATCACTTTTTTTGGTTTTACAGAGTTGGCTTGAGGCAAGATCCATTACTCTCCTCAGTAGAGGGCAGGGCCTGGAGAGTGATTTATCCCCAGGCTATTAGGCATCAAAATGGACATTTTCAACACACAGATACATATCTATGAATTTTGTTACCCTTTTTAGAAAGACAATTGGAAATATTTTTTAACGTATTAGGCACAAATACTTAAAGTGGGATTCTGGAGAAAAGAAGGTTGTGTGTGTGTGCTTGTAATATCTCCCTTGGCAACTCATCATGGGTTGACATGAAGTGAGAATATAGTTTGAATTGGAGCTATGAATTTCTAAGAGACAGCTGCTTTCCACTCTCCCCTGTAACTGATTTACCACTTAGTTTGGCCACCTCAGCAGTTGTCACCACCATCCACTCCCCCTGTTGCTCAGGCTGGACTCAAGAATCAGTGTTCATTCCTGTCCTACCCCCACACCATCAACAAGTCCTGGCCATTCCATCTTCAACCTGTATCTCCATCCCATCCCTTCTCTCCACCTCCTCTGGAGTGGCTGTCATCCAGGCTACCATCCATCATCTCTCACCTGGGCCAGGATCTCCCCCTCAGGTACACATTGGTGTCTTTTAAAAACATACATGGGGATCAGAAGTGCACTTTTTGGCCTTTCGGACCTCTCCAAAATCTTCACCGTACCCGAAGCACACTTCAACCCCACATATCTGCCTCCTATTCCTCAAACGTTTCAAGTTCATCAAACCCCCTGATTGTACTTGGACCCTCTGTGCTACTGTCTCATGCAGATAGTCACCCACATCTCAATCCTGGCTCGCTTGTGAATATTCACTGATGACCAGCTGCCTGAACATTCTGCTACACTTTTTGCTCTGGTGGCAAAAGTTTTCTATACCAAAAATGGCAAAAAAAAAAAAAATTTAAAAAAAAAAAAGGGAATTGTCTTGTCTCCCTTCTTATAATAAATAAACAAGTCATCTCAGAGAGAAATCTATTCAAACTAGAAAGAGCTCAGCATGACTGAAGAGATAATTTACCATGTCATTCCTTATCAAATTAGCTGGCCCTCTTTAAAAAAAAAAAAAAAAAAACTCTTGGAAAGGACGGGAAATGCTTTTCTGTGAATGTATTCATATAACATGATTTAGTGATGGGGTTGGCATGGAAAAGCGGCATGGAAAGGGAAGGGAGGAGAGTGTCCTGCACTGTAAGGCATGGAAATACTTCAGTATTTCCCCACTGTGATATTTCTAATAACAAGATGCAAAGAAATCCTCCTCACTGGGTGTCAATAAGTTAGTCCATGCTCCTTTGGATGTCTTCAAATCCGTTGCATGCCAGGGGTTCTCTCTGTCTTTAGGATAATTGGGTGTTGACAGTGGGACATGGGGAGCCATTCACCAAAGGAGGGAGGGTATGGCTGAGCGAGGATGTCAGTATCTTAAGATTGTTGAGTTCCATGATGGTTCAGTGGTGGGGGGCCTTCTGTCTAGAACTACCAGTGACCAGCTCTGTGAATTTGAGTAAGTCACTTGCCCTTTGGGATCTTGACTTCTTCAACTTTATTTATTTATTTACTTTTTGCTTCTTCAACTTTAAATGAGAAAAATATTCTCAAGGTCCAGTCTGATTCCCAAATCCACCCTTCCCCCACAAAAAGACTCTGAGAACCATAGTTTGTACAGTAAAAGCCCCCAAGTGACTTCCCCATGATACAGCCCCTTCTGAGGAGCCTGGAAACACGCAAGAGTCTTGATATTGCCCAGCTAATACAAGACAGGCAGTCATTGGGAGCTTCAGCCCTGGGGTATAACCAGGTATTCTCAAAGGCTCTGTACCTTCTTTTCATGGGAGAACGAGCATGTCTCCATGGCTCTGGGATTAGATCAAGTCACATGACCAGCATGGGCAGAAGAGAGGCCCACAGGGCTCTAATAGGACTCCTGTAAAGAAACAAGAGCCAGTGCCCCCCAAAGTAATATTAATGGCTACAGGCAAGATGCCAGGTGATGCCAGACTCAGTTTGCCAGTGGCTCACTGCATCCACATCACTTCTGTGCCAGCCCACAGGCCCTAGGTTGGGACCTGAGTAGACAGGTTACTGCTGTAAGGGGGCCACCAGGTTTACAGGCCAGTGATGCCCCATTGTATTTTTTAGCTGTAGGTGGGCCTAGCAGCAGTCAGGTGCATGAGAGTTTCCCTGAAATTCAAAAAAGCAATCAACCAAGTCATTAGGAACTTATCTCCTACTAAAAGGCTTGCAGGGGAAGGTGGGAGAAGGAAACGTGACAGGTGTGAATAAATAATGTACAAATCCAGCTGTCCAGTTGTTTTGCTCACAGGCCAAGGAGAGAAAGAGGAGAGGAATGGCACTGATGGGAGAAGTATGCTGGGGTCTTCTGCATACCCTCTCCTCTGACCCCTCCCCCCACCTGGGTGTCTGTCACCCTCCCCATTTTATAATTGAGTAAACCAAGGCCCAGAGGATTTGTCCGTGGGAACAAATTTCTTACATCACGTTTAGACCAATGCATGCATAATACCTCGGGCTCAATCAAATGAAGAAATACTTACTGGGAGCTTTGTAAATGACCAGTGAAGAATGAACACAGGGTGGGATAGATAAGCATTGTCTTCACCTCCAAGAGTTCGACATCCTGTAAGATATGAACTGGGAAACATTACCCAGCAATGAAAGGCTAACAATGTGTGCATTAGTTTGTCCTGCCATGTGGTGTTCTCATTCCCATTTTGCCAATGGATGGGTAAGGCTCCAAGATGTAAAATGACTTGCCCCATATGATGTAGGTATTATCTTCCTCCATTTCACAGGTGAGGAAACTGAGGCACAGAGAAATTAAGTAACTTGCAGGACACATAGCTTAGGAGTCCAAGCTGGAGTTTGACCCCAGGTCTGAAGGCTTCAGAGTGGAGGTGGCAGCGGGGAGAGCTCCTGTCCCATGACAGTGATTGAATGGCAAGTTTGGAAGGGACTCCAAGCTTGATCGATGGACATGATGTCTGATCACGGTTTTCAGCCTTTATTCTAGATATGGCTTTAGATACAACCCCCTGATGCCTATAAGCTGCCAGAGAAGCCAGGGTGTCCTGGGGAATGGACATGGGGCCTATAGCCATGCTCTCAGGGAAGTGTCAGCCAACCTCAAGTCCAGTACTAAGTGGGCTGGGATTCTTGGATAGGCTTTGCATTCCTCCGTATCTAGACCCCTGAGTGACTAGGGTCTGTCCTCAGCACTCCTTTATCTACACCCCAAGGAGAAGGGCCACCAGGCCAGACTCTGATCACCACTTGGGCCTGGGCCCTGCTCTGGCCCTTTGCTTTGTCTGAGCAGCTGGGCTGTGTGAGAGAACTGGGGGCTGGGGGCTGGTGGTGTTTGCTGGGCTCAGCCGGCTCTATCTGTTACTCTCATTTGTCTGAGATTCCGGAAGCCTTTGAATAGCATGCGTGTTAATTACAGAATTCCCACATATATTGATGAGAAACAGCTACATAAATAGCATAGCTTGGTATTTACGAAGTGCCAGTTTTCTGTAAATATAGAATTTTGGCAATTACTGCCAAACAGCTCGTCCACCTTCTGGAGCTAGCACTTGTCTTATTTCAGCTCTTTCCAGGGGACACGTCACGTCATCTCTGTGGCCAGTCTGGTGGCGTCAGCAAGCACAAGTCCATGAAGCAACCAGGCAGTCTGGAATCAGTGATCCCCAATCTATTTTGGAGTGGGGATTCCTTTTTGACGGCCACGGAGGGTGTTGACCACTCCTCCACTATCTATGCACAGATGCCCACCCACATTTCCAGTAAGTCAGGCTTCTCAGTGGGCCTGTGGTCTACAGATTGGAAACCAAGGCTCATTAACTGACCCAGAGCAGCATCTCCCACACTGTTGTCTCCGGACACTATTTAAAGGAAGATCGCCACGGGTATTATGCGGAAATAATGATTATTTAATCCAGTGTTTAAGAAAGGCTAAGGTACTGTGTGTTTATTTCTGAATGCAGGATTTCCACAAACTCTAAATGTGCTGATTTGGGCCATAGCTCTCCATATCAGAAGTACAAGAGCAGGGCTTTCAAGACTGACCACAGAATTCTCCTTTCCACAGAGTATTTTATAGGTGTTTGCAAAGCATCCTACGTTAAGTAATAATGACTAACCATCCTCAGGACTCATTAATTGATCTTGGCTCAGCTCTCAGAGGAATGGTATTGTATCAGTTAGCTTTCACCATGTAACAAATGACTCTACATTTTAGTGGCTTACACCAAGGCCCATTTATTCAGCTCTGGTTCTGTTAGTCAGCAGTTTGCGCTGAGCTCAACTGGACGGTTCTTTTGCTCCTGGCAGGCCTTCCTCATGCAGCTGTAGTCAGCTCTCAGC